>NC_088799.1:41745251-42362695 GCF_011386835.1 Chrysemys picta bellii | reverse complement strand
AAGATGAAGACTCTATTTTATTTCTGTTATGATTGCTCATTTATTCATTCAATTGAAGACTTGCAATGTCTTCAGCAGGCTTTGGATCAGGCCATTTGTGTGCACATGACTAGGACAGGCAATTTTTAATGGTTCACTGCTTAATGTTATTAACCCAGCAGGAGCATACACTTCTTCCCAAAGCCCTTCTCTACACCTTCACAGCTAGGGGTGACTAGGCATCCATAGGCCAAGATTTTAAAAAACAAGTGCCTAAAGTTAGGAACTCATGGCCATATTTTGCACCTAAAAAAGTGGCCTGATTTTCTTAAGTGCTGAGCACCCCATAGTTGTCACTGACTCCACCAAGCTTTGTATATTGACCAGGTCGATTTGGCCATAATTTTTCAGACAATGGGGAGTAGAGTGACCAGACAGAATGTGAAAAATCGGGACAGCGGGTGGGGGGTAATAGGAGCCTATATAAGAAAAAGAGCCAAAAATCGGGACTGTCCCTATAAAATCGGGACATCTGGTCACCCTAATAGGGAGACGGTTATTACAATCTTAGCAATCATTTCCTTTCACTTTCACATTTTTCTAGATAGATTCTATGTGGACAGTCCTTTATCTACTCAATCCCTGAATCTGTGTGACAAATTACAGAATCATAGGAGATCACTGATTTCCTTAATTGCATATGTGACAATTTGTGAACATAAGAGTATAATTATTTCCTGTATTTATGCATGTTCACAAATAATTTTTACACTATAAAAGAAGTGATAGCCCTTGAGTGGACTCATGAAACTTGAATTTAATCTCTCTCATGTAATACACAGTATACATTGACTATATGCGTGTTATATTTTTACTGATGGTTGATGACATACAGCAGCTTTATAAACACCACAGACATGCTGAGAAATGAGTTTGGGTTTTTTTAGCACTTACATATAGCACTTGTCATGTTCCAAATGAACAATGGGTTTGATTTGCTCTGTTGGCAGAACTCAGGGTATATGCCCAGGTGACAAAAAATCTGCTCAACTCAGGAGACTGAATCAACTGCAACTCCCTTTGAACTGAGAGTTCTAGAACCAGCTCAACTCAGAGTAGCTGGGGTCAGGCAAGGAGGAGGCAGGACTGGGGCAGCCAGGAAATGGGCTGACAGTATTTCTCAGAGGTATCCTACTCCTGAAGGTCTTCCAAGGTGGAAAAGGGTGCTGCCACCTTCCCTCTAGCTAGGAGTTGAATTCCTCCTCTGGCACTGCTTCCCTTGTGGGCACAGAGGGGTGAAAAATGCACTCTCCTCCACCAGCATCGTGACGCAACTCTATTTTCTAATTAGACCTCATAGCACCCATGTAAGGTAGGTAAATAAGTGTAATCCTTCTGCCAGGTGTTGTTGGCAGCAACGAGGGCTAAGTTCAACTAGCTAGGGGTCCCTCTTAAAACTAACATGGTGCTACCACTGGCAAGGGCCTCCATCTAGAATTTCTGGGATCACTATATGCTTTCTCAGGGTACCCCTTACTAGATAATACTTCCCCCTCTCAAGCGCTAAGTGTGCGTGTGTGAAACTGCTGCAAAAGAGGTTTGTTGCCCCTTCTTGTCAGCCAAAGATGGGAGAGATGCTAGCAGCAAATTATCTACTGTTCTGATCTCTCTGATGAGCAAGCTGTACAGAGAATTATTTGCATAAGCAGCAAAAACGTGTTCCCATTCAGTAATTAAATTTGGAATCTTGCACTTCTGAGTCACTGGCTCAGCTCCAGCTCCAATGGGAAGTAGCTGAAAGTTGTTACCTGATGACTGTTTGGTTGCCAATATTAAATGTGTTTGTCATTTCAGTCCAGTTGCTAATAGGCAAATGATCACCTCACACAAACCCTCACCCAGCTAAGCAATTTCTTTATTATTAATAGTTTATTATTCTTTGACACTGTCAGTGGAGATATCAAAAGAGACAACTGCTTCTATTGTTTAGAGCAGGGAACCGGGATTCGCTATTTCTATTGCCAGGTTGGCACGGTCTTCTTGAATGACCTTGGTTAAATCATGCAACCTGTAAATCAAGTTAATCAGCTTCACTCATGTCTGAAATAGTTATATTCAGCTGTTGCATAGTGATCCTGCATGCTGTGTGGCAAGGGTTAATTAATTAATGGTTGCAAAATTTTGGAGCTCCTTTTATCAATGAGGCTCGTTAAGCACAAAGCATAATTATTTATTGGCACTATTTGAAGATAGAGAGGTTTAGATGCTAGTTTATCTTTCAAGTTTCATCCATGACTGAAGTTCTCTCACTCAATCATTCCTCAGCATAGAGGCTCCTTCTGGTGAATTTGAAGCAATAAGACACCAAATGTGTTATCAAGGGACTATTATACATACCATGATCATTAACTATAAGATGTCTCTTTCATAATGTTTCACTACTTGCCTGACAGGATCAGGAAAACAGGAACGACAAGGAGATGAAGTTACTGATAAGCATGAGAGGAAGAGAGGATATCTAACTAAGCTTGGATATTAGATGTTTCCACATCATGCTGTCATAGGCAAGAGCCACTGTGGTTATCACACAGTTACTGTTGTTTTAGAGCACTGATTTGAATAAAAAACAACAACAAAAGCCACACATAAGTAATGTTATGATTATTACAGATGCCATGAAGTGCTAAGAAATATGAAGAAAGGGTTGATAATCCATTGCTGGAAAGAATTTAACTCCTACTTATCCAGAACTTTCCTACATGAATAAAGCACCTGCTTAATGTTGAGATAGAAAGCAGAGAAGACATACATGAATGGAAAGAGAGCAGGGAGAACTGTCTTGTTATTGTGACACAAAATGAGTCATTTGAATTCTATGCTTCAGTTTCCACATCTTCAAAATGGGGATCTGCCTCACTGGGGTGTTGTGAGGCTAAATTCAATAATGCTTGCACAAGAAGAAAGATGGTCTTGTGGTCAAGGGGCTCAACTGGGACTCAGGACTTTGAGGTTCATCCTGCTGCTTTCTGTGGGATGTTGGACAAGTGACTTAAGGAAAATCATGGCCACATTAAAGTCAATGGGAATTTTGCCACTGACTTTAATGGGGCCAGAATTTCACTTCATCTCTTTGTGCCTCAGTTCCTTATCTCTAATATAGGGACAACAGTGCTTCCCTTGTTTGTTTTGTCTATTTGATTGTAAGCTCTTTGGGGCAGGAGCTGCCTCTCACTATGTGCATATACAGTGTTTAGCAGACTAAGGCCTCAATCTCAGTTGAGGTCTCTGTGGACCACTCTAACACAAATAACAGGTGTAAAGTGCTTTGAGAGCCTCCCAGAGAAAGTGTTGTATACACAACTCAATCCACATTTTCCTTCATATTGCAAAGGTTTCTGTTGTTCTAATGGAGTGCTGCATTCTTCAATATGGTCGGAAGAAAGATCCTGTACTCTTGAACGCTGAAGATAGCTGTCAGCACCTAGCACATCAGCAAAGATCCTAAGGACCTGATTGAAAGCCCACAGAAATCAATGGGACCCTCCACTACTTTCCATGGGCTTAGGATCATGCCAGGAACAGCTCTGCTATCTAAGGGTACATCTACACTACAAGAGTAGTTCGATTTTACTTAAATCGAATTAGTGGAACTGATATTACAAAGTCGAACGTATCCACACTAAGGATAGTAATTCGACTTTGTGAGTCCACACTATTGGGTCAAGCGTCGACATTGGAAGCGGTGGACTGTGAGCAGCTATCCCATAGTTCCCGCAGTCCCCGCTGCCCATTGGAATTCTGGGTCGAGCCCCCAATGCCTGCTGGGGAAAAAAATGTGTCGAGGGTGGTTTTCGGTAACTGTCGTCATTCAACTGTCACTCACACCCTCCCTCCCTGAAAGCACTGGCGGGCAATCAGTTTGCGCACTTTTCTGGTGAGTGACAGCGCGGACGCCATAGCACTGCGAGCATGGAGCCCACTGCGACCATTGCTGCAGTTATGGCCGTTGACAACACCTCGCACCTTATCATCCACCTTTTTCAGAGGCAGATGCTGAGAAATCGGGTGAGGAGGCTATGGCAGCGCGGTCAGGACATTAAGTCTGAGAGTGGCACAGACCTCTTGCAAAGCACGGGACCCTGCGCCGTGGACATCATGGTGGCAATGGGTCATGTTGATGCTGTGGAACGGCGATTCTGGGCCCGGGAAACAAGCACGGACTGGTGGGACCGCATAGTGCTGCAGGTCTGGGATGAATCACAGTGGCTGCGAAACTTTCGCATGCGTAAGGGAACTTTCCTGGAACTTTGTGAGTTGTTGTCCCCTGCCCTGAAGCGCTAGGACACCCGGATGCGAGCAGCCCTGACTGTCCAGAAGCGAGTGGCCATAGCCCTCTGGAAGCTTGCAACGCCAGACAGCTACCGGTCAGTCGCGAACCACTTTGGCATGGGCAAATCTACCGTGGGGGTTGCTGTGATGCAAGTAGCCAACGCAATCGTTGAGCTACTGCTCTCAAAGGTAGTGACCCTGGGAAACGTGCAGGTCATCATAGATGGCTTCGCTGCGATGGGATTCCCAAACTGCGGTGGGGCTATAGATGGAACTCACATCCCTATCCTGGGAACGGAGCACCAGGCCAGCCAGTACATTAACAGAAAGGGCTACTTTTCAATGGTGCTGCAAGCACTGGTGGACCATAGGGGACGTTTTACCAACATTAACGTCGGATGGCCGGGCAAGGTTCATGATGCTTGTGTTTTCAGGAACTCTGGTCTGTTTAGACGGCTGCAGGAAGGTATTTACTTCCCAGACCACAAAATAACTGCTGGGGATGTGGAGATGCCTACAGTGATCCTCGGGGACCCAGCCTACCCGCTAATGCCCTGGCTCATGAAGCCCTATACAGGTGCCCTGGACAGTGAAAAAGAACTCTTCAACTACCGTCTGAGCAAGTGCAGAATGGTGGTGGAGTGTGCTTTTGGACGTCTCGAGGGGAGATGGAGAAGCTTACTGACTCGCTCTGATCTCAGCGAAACCAATATCCCAATTGTTATTGCAGCTTGCTGTGTGCTCCACAATCTCTGTGAGAGCAAGGGGGAGACATTTATGGTGGGGTAGGAGGTTGAGGCACATCGCCTGGCTGGTGATTACGCCCAGCCAGACAGCCGGGCGATTAGAAGAGCCCAGCGGGATGCGCTGTGCATCCGGGAGGCTTTGAAAGCTAGGTTCCACAGTGAGTGGGGTAACCTGTGACTATTAAGTTTGTTTAAAGAGAAGCTGAACCTGCCCCCGTTTCTTTACCCACTTAATGTTGACTATCCTCTCCAGTTACATACCCCCTTCACCCCGTTGTCCCCCTTCCAACACACCTTTAAAAATAAAATAAATGGAACTTTGTTCATTAACACCATTTTCTTTATTAAGGGTTTCATGGTAAAGGGTTGAAACTGCGGGGGACGCAGAGTGTGGTGGGGAGCGGGTGTAGTGATGGAAAGGACGCTTCTAAACTCGAGGAATGACAGGCTCCTGCTCCTAGAGCGGTCCGCAGTGGTGGTCTGGTTGTTTCAATGGAGCCTGCCACCCCTCCTTTTCAGAACTCTGTGTGTGGGGGCTATGTGACTTTGTGGCGGGGGAGGACAGTTACAGATCCCCTGCTGCGTGGCTCTGTCATCCAGGCTAAGGACCGCTGCATAAGATCTGTAACCGCCCCCCCCCCACAAACTCACATAGCCCCCCCACACAGAACATGAAAACCACCTCCCAGACTGACCAGGGTGCCTAGTGACTGCAATGTGTGTGTGACCTGCTGCTGAACCTGCCCCCGTGTCTGTACCCTGGTAAAGGTGACTGTCCTCTCCAATTACCAACCCCTTTTCCCCCCTTCAAACACACACTCCTCTAAAAGAACCTGACGGAAACAGTAATGAACAGAAACTTATTTTTTATTAACAATTACACATTTAGGGGATGACACTGGGGCGGGGGCTTGGGTGAGGTGCTTTTGGAGTGAAGGAAAGGACTTATCAAAACTTTGGGAATGAGAGCTGTCTGGTACTTGAGCAGTCTGCAGGGGTGGAGTGACTGTTTTCACGGCCCCTGCCACCCCTCCTTCTTGGGACTTTGGGTGAGGGGGGGGATGGGACTTTGTGGCGGGGGAGGGCGGTTAGAGATAGACTGCAGCGGGGCTCTGTCCTCCTGCCTCCGGTCCTGCAGAACATCTACAAGGTGCCGGAGCGTGTCCGTTTGCTCCCTCATTAGTCCAAGGAGCGTTTGAGTCGCCTGCTGGTCTTTCTGCTGCCACCTGTCCTCCCGTTCGCTGTGTGATCGCTGGTATTGCGACATGTTCTCTCTCCACTGGGTCTGCTGTACTGCCTCGGCTCGGGAGCAGCCCATAAGTTCGGAGAACATCTCGTCCCGTGTCCTTCTCTTTCGGTGCCTAATCTGCGCCAGTCTCTGGAGGGGGATGCCGGGGTAGGTCGGGAGACACTCGCAGCTGTGGGATGGGAAAAAGGGAGTGAATTCCTCACAAAGATACATTTTTGTGAACAATGAACATAGTCTTTCTCTGTGAACAAGACCATGCACAGCACCTATCACATGCGCACTCAGGACAAGGTCGGATTTTCGGCCTTCGCATTCAGTGAAGTACTGAATGGGGTCTTGAAGTACAGATCACACAAGCAGGACAGGACAGCGGAATTCGGCTAGCAGGCGGACATGGTAAGCCGTAGACTTTTGGCTGCTGAAAGCTTAATTTATAGCAGTGCCCTCCTTTCACGTTCAAAGCAGTGCCCCTAGTGTTGGCCAGTTCCTGCTGCTGGCAATCCGGCCAGCATGAACTCTGCCCCTGTCCCACCCTCCTCGCGGCTGTCCCCGGGAAAGATCCCTGTATGCTGCCCCTGTCCCGCCTCCACCGTGTGGCTGTAAACCACCGGTTACAGTTATGGAAAGGAACAGGCAATCAGTCCCAATACTAACATTCCCTTAATTTAAAGCAGGTCACCATGAGTGATATCACTCTGATGAGGATCTCGGACACAGAGAAAGACCGCATGCTGCGTGAATGCCAGCAAAAACCAGGGCCGTATGTGGCCATGCTGTGCGAGGCACTTATCCCGGAGTACTTGTTGCTAGCCTGGCGTGGAAAAGTTTCCTACTATGGAGGACACAATAAGGCTGCTCTCTCCAGGAACCTAATGCAAAGGCTTTCAAATTACCTCCAGGAGAGCTTCGTGGAGATGTCCCAGGAGGATTTCTGCTCTATCCCCGGACATATTGACACAATTTTCCAGTAGCTGCACTGGCAAGGACTAAAAAGTAAAGCGCCTAGGGCAAAGTAATCATGAAAAACCCATTGTTAATATTCCATTCCTGTTCTGATCAAAATAAATGTTTACATGTTTAAAACACTTACCGACTGATCCTTCCCCTGATTCAGGGTCAGGGTTAACGCCTTGGGAGGGTTGGTAAGGGATCTCCGTGAGGGTGATGAAGAGATCCTGGCTGTTGGGGAAATCAGCGTTGTCGACTGCTTCGTCCTCCTCATCTCCTTCCTCATCTTCCCCGTCCGCAAACATCTCCGAGGAAGCGGCCGTCGACAATACCCCATCGTCAGAGTCCACGGTCAGTGGCAGGGTAGTGGTGGCGGCCGCACCTAGAATGGAATGCAGTGCCTTGTAGAAACGGCATGTCTGGGGCTGGGATCCGGAGCGTCCGTTTGCCGCTTTGGTCTTCTGGTAGCCTTGTCTCAGGTCCTTGATTTTTCACGCGGCACTGCATTGCATCCCGGCTGTATCCTCTCTCCGTCATGGCTTTGGAGATCTTCTCGTAGATCTTCGCATTCCGTCTTTTCGATCGCAGCTCCAAAAACACGGACTCATCGCCCCACACAGCGATCAGATCCAAGACTTCCCGATCAGTCCATGCTGGGGCCCTCTTTCTATTCTGCGATTGCATGGTCACCTCTGCTGGAGAGCTCTGCATCATTGCCAGTGCTGCTGAGCTCGCCACGATGTCCAAACAGGAAATGAGATTCAAACTGGCCAGACAGGAAAAGGAATTCAAATTTTCCCGGGGCTTTTCCTGTGTGGCTGATCAGAGCATCCGAGCTCGGACTGCTGTCCAGAGCGTCAACAGAGTGGTGCACTGTGGGATAGCTCCCGGAGCTATTAGCGTCGAATTCCATCCACACCTACCCTAATTCGACATGGCTGTGTCGAATTTAGCGCTGCTCCCCTCGTCGGGGAGGAGTACAGAAATCGATTTAAAGAGACCTCTATGTCAAACTAAATAGCTTCGTTGTGTGGACGGGTGCAGGGTTAATTTGATTTAACGCTGCTAAATTCAACATAACCTCCTAGTATAGACCAGGCCTAAGTAAGGTAGTTGTTGGCTCCAGAAAAAATTAATTATTGATAAACTCACACATTGATAGTAATCTTCTGAAGCAGGTTTGTAACAACAAACTGAGTCATACACTGATATATATACACTGAGTGAAATGAAAAGGAAATTGGGTAAATATTTATGTTAGTTAATTGTGTTTATGTTAAAAAGTTACAGTGTTTGTTTAATGTCTTTGCGAAATCTGTAAACTTGGCTTCTGGATAAAGGCCTTCACAATAATGTTTAGTTACCGCCACACGAACCTGTCATTCACTTGTAACGCTTCTGTGGAAAAACCCATGACTACTGCTCTCTCAGGTATCCTCACACAACAAGACAGTACCTTATAGATGCTTTGCAACAGCCACTGGAGCAGTTCAAATGGTTCCATGCAAGCAGGAAGGGGAGTTTTAGTTTTATTCGGCTGACTGTTCTATTATTCTACCCTTACATCCTCATTACCCCCAAAGGGCTTTTCATATGGAAAGGAAGTAAGAGCCTGACTAGATTTGATTTTCCGCTGATTTGCAAATCCTTTCCTTGGGTCCCCTCTAACTCTGGCAAAACAGGCAAGGGTAACAATCATGCTAAAGTAAGTTTTCAGCAAGAGATGGTCTGGACTTTGCCAATTTACACCAGCAGAGAATTTGGCCCAAGGTGTTTGAATCTAGATTAGACTGAGGTTAGGGTTTGGAATGGAAGCAAGCAAAGGATTTAATGGCATTGAAATTCACGATCTGTTTGTAATGCTCCAAGTTCCATTGAAATCTATGAGAATCTTTTCATTGATTTTAGTAAGACTGGATCAGGCCTTAAACACTCAGGAATCAAGACAAAAGGCATCACACCTTTATTAACTGAATGAGGACCTTGTTCAGTTTGACTCCGCTCAGTCTTCTGGATGGATCTAGCTCAGAATTAGCATTGTTTATACATCAGTATAGATGCTCCCATATTAAAATCCCTTGCCTACGCATTCCCATGCTAGAAACTTGATAAAACTTATTCTTACACTGTTCTCATGAGATTCTGGATAAGAATGGTAAAAATCTCATGAGGTCAACTGTTCTCACTACTCATCCACCATCTGGTTCTCTCTCCTTCGAGCATATGCTTCTGTTTCTTGACAGTATTCACCATTAAAATATTAAGATTTTGTTAACAGCTAATGTTAACAAAACATTCAGAGGATTCCCTATGCTTGGTAATATTATAGTTACTTGCAAAGGCATTTGCAAAAATTGCACTAGTCACGATCATGTAGCAATAGATTGTTTCCTTGGTAGTTTAAAAGACAACTCTCTATTCCTTACTATGTCTTATTACAGGCCAGCTTGCTACTGCACTTGTTCTGTACTTAGACCCTGATCCAGCAAAGCACTTAAGCACATGTACACCTTTAAGCATGTGTGTACTCTTCATGAAATTCAATAGGACTATGCACATGCTTGAAGTTAAATGCATGCTTCAACACTTTGCTGGATTGGAGCCTTGTTCCACTGATGTCCAGTGTAAATTGTGAATAAGTAACCAGTGCAGAATACGCCTTGGAAATTCACGAGGATCAAAATGGATTTTGACCTTACGGTGCACATAAGGATGCTTTATTTATTAAAACGTCCATCATATTTTCTGTATATTCTTTCACAAGAAGAAGAATTTAACGGTGAGAACAAGCTGACATTGTTGAGGTTTGGCCTTAGAATGCAAGATAAATTTTAAATTCTTTATATCAATTGTTTTTAATAAGAAATGTAAACGAGCTGGATCGTTTTGCAGTGTCCTGGAACAGGGCCTTCCATTAATAATGATACGGCAGTCAGGGTATCTGTTACATAGTTGGTAGATCAAAAGTATTTTCTCACACCACCATGTCTCATTTTGAACGAGGACTATCATGGATTATGAAAGACTGATTTAAATTGGGCTTTAAGGTCACCACCATTTAATCTCACTCTTATCCCATTATAGAAAAACAGGCAATAACATTTGAATGATAACATTTATAGTATAAACTTGAAAAAAGCTGACTGTCCATCACTTTAAATTAAAAGTAAACCTACCAAGATATTAGTACTGAAATTAGTACAGAGAACCTATAAAGAAAGGATTGTTTATGAATAAGGCTGTAGATTGGGGCTCAGATGATTTGGGATCAAATGTTGGTATTGCCACAGACTTACTTTGTGACCTGGGGCAAGTCATTTAGAGTCCTTTTTTCAAAAGTACCTAATAGCTAGAATTTTAAAGGTATTCAGGTACCTAAAGATACAAATAGGGCACCTAATGGGATTTTTAAAAGCACCATGGCACCTAACTCCCATGGGCACCTAGGTGCCTTTGAAAATCCTACTAAGAACCTATTTGCATCTTTAGGCAACTAAATAGCTTTAAAAATCTGGCTCTCAATGACTTAGGAGCCAATGTCCCATTTTCAGAAGTGACTTAGGCAGTTAGGAGCCTCACTGAGAGTCAGTTGGATTTAGGTTCAAAGTACCTAAATAATTTTTGAAAGTGGACCTAGATTTGTTTGAAAATTGTACCCTTGATCTGTCTGTGCCTCAATTCCCTTCTGCAAAATGGGGATCTTACTACTTTATCTTTTGCATGCAGTTTGTAAGCTCTTAACGGCTTACAAAAATGTCTGTTACTATATGAATGTACAGCACCTAGCCCAACGGGACTACAATTAAGTCAATGGGTCTACTTATGTGCTTAAAGTTAGGTACATGCTTAAGTTCTTTCCTAAATTCACCAAGGGCAAGTCATGCCTGACTAACCTAATTGTCTTCTATGAGGAGATAACTGGCTCTGTGGATGAGGGGAAAGCAGTGGACGTGTTATTCCTTGACTTTAGCAAAGCTTTTGATACGGTCTCCCACAGTATTCTTACCGGCAAGTTAAAGAAGTATGGGCTGGATGAATGGACTATAAGGTGGAAAGAAAGCTGGCTAGATTGTCAGGCTCAACGGGTAGTGATCAATGGCTTCATGTCTAGTTGGCAGCCAGTATCAAGCGGAGTGCCCCAAGGGTCAGTCCTGAGGGCCGGTTTTGTTCAATATCTTCATTTATGATCTAGAGGATGGTGAGGACTGCACCCTCAGGAAGTTTGCAGATGATACTAAACTGGGAGGAGTGGTAGATACGCTGGAAGGTAGGGATAGGATACAGAGGGACCTAGACAAATTAGAGGATTGGGCCAAAAGAAATCTGATGAGGTTCAACAAGGACAAGTGCAGAATCCTGTACTTAGGACGGAAGAATCCCATGCACTGCTACAGACTAGGGACCGAATGCGTGGGCAGCAGTTCTGCAGAAAAGGATCTAGGGCAGGGGTGGGCACATTTTTTGGGTCGAGGGCCACATCTGGGTGGGGAAATTGTATGCAGGACCGGGGCAGGGGGTTGGGGTGTGTGAGGGCATGCAGAGTGAGGGAGGGGGTGCGGTGTGCAGGAAGGGGCTCAGGGCAAGGGATTGGGGCAGAGGAGGGGTGTGGGGTGTATGAGAGGGTTCAGGGAAGGGAGTTGCGGTGCAGAAGGGGTGCGGGGTATACGAGGTGGCTCAGGGCAGGGGTGCAGGAGGGGTGTGGACTGCGGGAGGGGGCTCAGGGCAGAGGGCTGGGGTGCAGGAAGGGTGCGGGGTGTGGTAGGGGGCTCAGGGCAGGGGGTTGGGGTGCAGGAGGGATGCGGGAAGTACGAGGGGGCTCAGGGCAGGGGGATGGGGTGCAGGAGGGATGTGGGGTGCATGAGAGGGCTCAGGGAAGGGAGTTGGGTGGCCGGGTGCAGGATGGGTTCAGGCTCCAGCCTGGTGCTACTTACCTCAAGCGGCCCCGGCCCCGCGCCGCTCCCGGAAGTGCTGCGGCCCCTGGGGGAAGGTTGGTGGAGGGCTCCGCGTGTGCTGCCTTTGTTGAGAGTCCAGGTACCTCCCCCGAAGTTCCCATTGGCCGCGGTTCCCCATTCCCGGCCAAGGGAGCTGCATGGGGTGGTGCCTGGAGGCAACGCACGGAGCCCTCTGTCTCCCCACCTGGGGGCTTCAGTGATGTGGTGCTGGCGGCACCGCGGGCCAGATCCAAAGCCCTGAGGGGCCAGATGCGGCCCACAGGCCGTAGTTTGCCCACCCCTGACCTAGGGGTTACAGTGGACGAGAAGCTGGATATAAGTCAACAGTGTGCCCTGGTTGCCAAGAAGGCTAACTGCATTTTGGGCTGTATAAGTAGGGGCATTGCCAGCAGATAGAGCAATGTGATCATTCCCCTCTATTCGACACTGGTGAGCCTCATCTGGAGTACTGTGTCCAGTTTTGGGCCACCCACTACAAGAAGGATGTGGAAAAATTGAAGAGAGTCCAGCGGAGGGCAACAAAAATTATTAGAGGGTTGGAGCACATGACTTATGAGGAGAGGCTGAGGGAACTGGGATTGTTTAGTCTGCAGAAGAGAAGAATGAGGGGGGATTTGATATCTGCTTTCAACTACCTGAAAGTGGGTTCCAAAGAGGATGGATCTAGACTGTTCTCAGTGGTACCAGATGACAGAACAAGAAGTAATGGTCTCAAGTTGCAGGTGGGGAGGTTTAGGTTGGATATTAGGAAAAACTTTTTCACTAGAAGGGTGGTGAAGCACTGGAATGGGTTACATCATGGAATAGGGAGGTGGTGGAATCTCCTTCCTTAGAGGTTTTTAAGGTCAGGCTTGACAAAGCCCTGGCTGGGATGATTTAGTTGGGGATTGGTCCTGCTTTGAGGAGGGGGTTGGACTAGATGACCTCCTGAGGTCCCTTCCAACCCTGATATTCTATGATTCTATGATTCTAAATCAGGGCCATAGTACTTACTGCTAAGAGGTGTCCTGTTGACTTCAATGGGACTATGCAGGTTAGTAAATTTGCAGGACTGGGTCCTGAGTGACTAGTGAAAATCAAACGTGTCTACAGCCAGCACTTTACTTATTGCTCTTGCAAACTCCCTCTTCCCCAACAGTACTTTTAAGATTTTAATTGATTAGGACTGAAAAAAACTGCAACTAGGCAGGCTGATTTGAAGTAATGGATAATCTCCTAATATCTGGCATCGATATTGCTGCCCCCTTTGGGATTAAGTACCACAAAGCCCTGAGGGATACAGGAAAGCTTAGTCTGTGAAAGCAAGAAGTCAGGTCACACAATAAGTGTGACTAGCGAAGATGCTGGAAGGTGACAGTACATGGAGGCAGCTTCCACAGCACACTTGAGAAAAGTTACAGATACATGGCTTGGTAAATTTCAGCACTAAAGTCAGCATTCTACTAAGAACTAAATATCCACGGAAAGGAATTTCATAGATCTTGCATTACTCAAGACTCCACAGATTTCCTTCTTGGATCATTTTTCTAAAAGTGTTTTTTTTTTAAATCACACATTTGCAGGAATTTAGGGCCACATCTTACAAACATTCACTACCAGGCCTTGTGCTTACTAGCATGAATAGTTCCAGTGACATACCGCAATGCAGGGATAGTCAATAGGCGGACCATGACCCAAATCCAGACCACCAGACGTTTTTGAACAAACTCCAAAATCTTTTTATTTACTTATTATCAGTATTGTTATTTTTTATTATTTTCTCTGGAGTCTGGACCTTGATACCTTAGCCAAGAAATTTGGACCCTAACAAAAAATAATTGTCTACCCCTACCGTTATGGGTCCAATGGAATGTGCATTTCTAGTAGTAATGTAAAAACATGGCAGCCACTAATCATCTGAAGTATTTACAGGTAGATCAGGAATTTTGAGAGGCCACTCCATGAGTGTATAAACAGGAAAATCCCAAAGTATTCAGTCTCTAACTTTAGGTTTTAAAAGGTGTTGCATAATTACTCTTGTGCCCAGAAGCCCCAACATTATTTCTCTGCCAGTTTAGGTTGTGCTTAGATTGCCTGATGAGAGAAATGAGAGTAATCTGTCTCAGAGGACACATCTCGGAGGTTGTGTCTAAAGGGATGCTGAAAGAGGTAGATGTTTTCCATCATCCACTGTTGAGATGGTAGTAATATTCCCTCACTATCCACATGTTCTCTATAATAGTTACGTACTGCCTTCAAATGGGTGCTAGAGCCTAGAGTCTTACAAATATAAATATAAATTAAACTACACTTGTACATTAGGATTTCCAAATGTAAACAAATGTATTAAGACAAGAACTTGGTTTTCTATATTAATTCTGTAGAAGATATATTACGGTCCTAGGGGCAAAATGCCATTTGCAGTGTTGACTATTGGCCATAGAGCAGGGATTGCACTTAAAATTCTGAAAATATAGACTTAACACTAGATACAGACTTATCTTCAGAGCTAATAAATATACTTTTGCCAAAACACTTGCTGGGGGGCTTTTTAAAAGACTTTTTGCCTGTTGGATGTAAGAAGAAGGGGACAAAGTAGCAACACTAATGAAATAGATGGTTTGTGAAGTGTCTTACACACCAGGACAGAGCTGTCACAGTGTCCATGAGAAAGGCACTTCATCATGAATCAGGGTGGATAAAAATCAATGATTTTTTTAAATAAAAAAAATCTTATATTTTTTATTTAAATCGGATTTTTTAAATTGAAATCAGATTTTTGTGATAAAATGCGTTTTGAGGAAAAAACCTATCTAAAGATAGTTTTAATTAAGATGCATTATAGCTCAAAGATATCTCATCATGGAGTAGGGATTATAAATTCTAATTCTATACTATGAGACAATATATTCATGTAATGTTTAAGAAAAGCTTTGTAAATGAGTTCCAATAGTTCATGGATTAGGGACCCAATTTTATGGGGTTCCAGGGGCTTCTGTATAGATTATTTAGGTTAATCTTTCTACCTACCCAATGGGACTCAGTGCTCAGTCTAGAAGATACCATCAGAGATGCTTAGTTTTGCAGTACTCAAACTGTGGATTTGTGTCTCCAGAGATAACATGCTTGTTAACAGCAAAAATGTTTTAAAATAAATAAATAAATAAATATATAGAGGTGAGAAATAACAGACCTCAATCCTATTGTCCCTCTCCAAATTTGTGTACACAGAGTCAATCCCTTACCTCTCTCTAAAAGTGCAAAGTTTCAAAAAGTTCAATGAATAGAAGATTGTTGGGGGCAGAATAGATCTGGACAAGAAGAAGAAGTCTGGAGATAAATGTAAGAAGGGAGGGACAGGCAGTAGAAACAAAAGTAAAACAGTTTGAGCAGCATATTCAAGAAGTCTTGAGGTCTTTCTGAGTATAGCCTTCATTGATTTGAGATCTACCATACCATTCTCTCACTAGAAGGGAAAACCTATAATGGCAGCAGGCCGTAAAAGAGACACAGTTTGGGAATAAGAACCATTCAAGAAATCTATGTTTGCTGATGGTGTTTTAAAGAAAGTCACACCAGTGAACAGGCGGAAATCACTTAAGCACTTGAATTCAGAGACTGTTGAAGTGATAATTTCACTTTTAACAGCAGTAGCTTCTTCTGACGGTGTAGAAAGAATATTTTCTTCCTTTGGACTCATTCATTCCAAATTGAGAAATCGTTTTGGATCTGAAAAGGCAGGAAAGCTTATTTTTCTTTTCCATATTATGAACAAACAGGAAAATGAAGGTGAAGATGATTGAGTTAGCTGCAGAAACCAATATTTTAAGTTTCTCATGTTGGCCTCGCTGACATCGTTGATTTATTTATTTTTAAATTTCATTTAACTATTTTAGTTAAAACCAATTTTAACAAAAACAAACCTGATTTTAAAAAATTGAATGTTTAACTAAATTCAAAAATTCATATGCTTGTTTTGTTAAAATATTATATGTTTGCTGTTGAAGAAAAAAATCCAGAATATATAACGTTGTTGTTTTAGTTAAATAAAACAATTTAAATGTCTGTCTGGTGATGTTCTCCTCCTAATACAGCATGGCAAGAAAATCCTCCAAATAATGATTAACCTGTTGAATTGGAGAAGTTAACCTCCCAATGACTTCATAAATATCTGCTTCAATTACCTTTGGTAAATGAAATAACCAAACAATCATTCATTTTCTGATATAGCTGTAAAACTAATCTGAAAAGTTTTCAAAATAGATCACTTTAAAAATGTATAGTGTGTACCTTCTAAAAATGAAGCCTACATCTATCTCTGAGTTGTGAAGAATATGTATTAAGGTTATAACAACCAACAAGAATGCACTTTTATGTAGAAATCCATGATTAAATTGAGTCTTCCTGACTAGTGATTTAAATCATGATCAATCAAATCCACCCTGTCATGAATTACTATGAATGGCCACTATGAAGGATAACGTATAGTCATTGGACCAGGGAAAGAGCACAAAAATGCCTGTACAGAGTGGGCACTCAGAGGATGTGGGATGTCCCAAGTTCAAATTCCTACTCAAATGACCCTTTGATTATTTATCATTTGATTATTTATAAAAAGTGGAACGGCTTCAAGAGAAGAGACTGAGAAAGGCCTATACCAGAATCCCTTATGAGTTCACATGCCTACAAATTGGGGAAACCCCTATTTGAATCCCCTCTCCACAGTATGCACACAGGGACAGGGGAACATATCCCAGGTAAGTGACCTAATTAGAAGGATAAAGCTTATAAGAAATGTGCATCTCCTCCTCCTCCTCTTGTCATTTTAACTCTCCAAATTCTTTGCTTGCTTATGTCAAAATGCCTGAAAACCAAAACAAATTTCAGGTCAAAACAAAAAATGTTTCATTTTGACCTTTTCAGCTCAGTCGAAACTTTCAGCAAATTCAACACAAATATGGAAATAGTTTTGGTTGACTTCAAACTTCATTTTTCGGCAAATAAACTATTTGGCTAAAAAAATTTCAAACAGCTGTACTTGAGATATCACTGATAGGTCTGAGGAAGCAGCAGCAATGGTGAGATGCAGAACTAGTGCACTGGTTTATTCTCCCCTTGAAGCACACAGCCACTGTAATTTCCATTAGAATTAGTGTCTATTGATTGGACTTTTATGTTACAAGGCAGGAAAGGATGTAAATGAATTACATTTTTTACATGGGAACCATGAGGTTTCTGCATGATATCATGGGCGACAGTGAACTTCTCTCAACCTGTGTGTGTGCAAGAAAGCAGATGCTCAATGCATGGCTCTCCTCTGGATCCTACAGCGTGTGTGTGGCCAGGGTAGTAAGAGGGAGAAGGGGAGGGCTGGAGTGAGCCACATGTAGTACTATCCCACTGGCCCTGGACTCTCAAGAGGACGCTCAACAGCTTCCAGGCTCTGTACACTGGGTAGGGTGACCAGATATCCTGATTTTATATCCCGATATTTGGGGCTTTTTCTTCTATAGTCCCTTATTACTCCCCACCCCCTGTCCTGATTTTTCACACTTGCTATCAGTCACCCTAACACTACATGGGGTGGGACTTGAGTCATCATTCCACCAATCTCAAAGAAAATTTGGCAAAATGTTAAATGCAGTTTAAAGCTACATTAAACCATTCTGAATGTAAAGCCCTCTCTGCCTTGTGAAGAAAGGAGCAAGCACAAGAGTCTCTGGGGAGCTGGTGTATGGCCAGGGAATCCCAGAGCCAAAGCAGAAGTATAAGGAATCTGAGCAGTTGGCCATGACCTGTGGTGGATCTTCTGGGTTTGGAATCCCTTGCTTATTTTGCTGGTGGAGGGATAACCCTCCTCTTCCCCACCCCCACCACCATTCTGCAAAAGAATGGTTTTGGTGAAAACTCACTGTGGGGAACTTTATGGAGGCTTTCTATAGTAGGGGGAATTAAAATAACTACAGGTCCCATTTTCAGATGTGCTCAGCACCTACAAATGGAGCTAGATTTTTGGCAAAGCTCAGCTCCTATGTAGGCACTGGAATAAATGGTTAAGAGATTTAAAATGGCTCAGCAGCATATTGGGTGTTCAGCATTGAAAATCTGGCCATAAATGTCACAAAGGGGGCAGCTGGGTATGGAACACTTTAGAAAAGCTGGCCCCACATGTTAATATATAGATTACTTGATACTGTAGAAATGCTTCACAGGAACTACTATTTTTACTGATATTTTTTATTATTTAACATACTGTTTTTATTGATTGAGTTGTTTCACCATCAAAAGGCACCTGAGAAGCCGCAATCATTTTCAGAAAGTTAAAATAAAGCTTCACCCAGTGATCCAGGAGCACAGGGCTTTTATTTTTTTGAAGATATAGTCACATAAATCAAAAATCCCAGAAGCTGGTAAATAAAAGAGGAGGACAAGATGGCCCAAAGAGCCCAGACACTGAAGTTTGAAGACAGCTACAGATAAACAATGCACGTTGGATAGGGAGGTAGACACTCCACAGCATGTATTCAGGGAGGCAGTTCTGATAGCAACAGCCATGGTTCAGTAACCAAAGAGTTTCATTATGGGCTAATGATCTTCTACATTTCAACTTAATAAAGCAAAATCATTTTTCAATGAATGAACAAAATCATTGAAACCACTGCCCTGAATATTTTTTCACTCAAGTAGCCTCAAAAATGATCAAATTTCTCACCAGCTATTGGCCAAAGAGTCCCAGATAAATGTAGGGTGACCGGACAGCAAATGTGAAAAATCAGGACAGGGGGTGGGGGGCAATAGGAGCCTATATAAGAAAAAGACCCCAAAATCGGGATTATCCCTATAAAATCGGGACATCTGGTCACTTTAGATAAATGTGAATTAGAGGCCCATCCACTATGCTTTCGCTCAACTCTCATTTGTCTTTTATGCTCAGCAAGCACATGCTATTCTCAGCTTGCCTATTGAAGGAGAGCAGACCATTTGTCAGGGACCTCAGTACCTTGTATGACCTGCAAGTCTATGATAGCATTTCCAGGAAGCCTGTAATGGAGGAAAAGGAGGCCTCTAATAAAGTACTAAGTTAGTGTCAGTCTCTTTACTTGGAGAAGGCTAACACATCAAGGAGACTTAACTTATGCTCAGCAGAGAACATTAGGCTCAGTGGATCTATGATCCCATATATGACAATGGGAGTTTTCCCATTGTCTTCACTGTTCCAAAGAAAAGAGGAAACATTTTACAAATGGTCATATGCATACATGAATACCAGCTCCATTGACTAATAATTCATGTCTTATTGCTTTCCACAGTTAATCCTGATATCTTGTCACAGACGCTATGTGACAATTGTAAATCAAAACCTGTAAATATCACTTTCCTTGCTACTTAAATGCCCCAACTAGCAAGGTTCTCCCTTGTACAATGCATTACCCCAATAAATTGACATAGATTTCTTACAGTTGCACATAAATACAATGTTTTTTCCTTTTTTTAATAAAACTAGGCAATTATAAAACAGAATCAAAGCAAATCTATATTTAAAGAATGCTATTGTGGTTGCAAAATCAAGCTGTCAACAGTTAGATAGTTTTGCAAATTCACAGTGGCAGAGCTACCGATTTTAATTTTCCCTTTCATCACTCAAATTTTCCTAAATTGGAGAAGTTTCAAAAAGTTAGAGTAGCAAAAGAAAAATGGGGAAAAAAGTTAAAAACAAACAAACCTGTAGACATCATTCATTTTATTGTACTCCGTGGCAGAAAGGCTTGGGAGAACAACATTTGAAAATTCAAAATTCTGAAGATTCAACAAAAACAAAAAAACCCACAACAAATTTGGAAAATACCCACACAGATGATTCAATTTCAAATACTCCAAAACAAACTTTGACATTTTCAAAATTTTCCACCTTTTTTTTTTCATTTTTTTAAACAGTTCTATGACTGAGGCTGTTGGATATAGGACCACTGCTTAATTTGCTCTCAAAGCTGGAAAGAGGATAGTGAATGAAGCAGGGGCCTACCGGAAAAGAAAGAATGGTCTTGTTATTAAGGCCACCCAGAACTGGCTTCTACCTTGCCTCTGCTCCTTTGAGATGCTGGGCAAATCTCAAACCACAGTTTTCACCAGGGTGTAAGAGACTGGGGCATATATGGGCTGGCCTAGCAGTCATAGCTTGGCTGGGATCTGCATGTCAGGGATTGTAGTCACTGAGCAGGAGTCAGAGGAATCTCAAGAGTCAGGTTCAGTAAGCAAGAGTCAGGGTCAGAGTCAAGTCAGAGACCAGAGATAGCACCAGGCTTAGATCAGAGATCAGGAGACAAGGCAAAATTTGGAGTCACAGCCATCCAAAGTCTGTGTGGTTGCCCAGACATCTTCCGAGTGCAACCCATAGTATTAAATAGGGCACCTAGACAATCAGAGGGCTGTGGGGTACATTTACTTTGGGTCTCTTGGGAGGTACTACATGCGACACCTACTCTCCACAGTGCTTCCTAGGTGTAGCCCTGCATAGCCTCCTGTTGGCACTGTAGGAACATCAGCCATCCTAGACTCTGCTAGACCCAGGTTCTAGTCAATAGACCCTTACACAGGGCCACTGAATTACCATTTTAAAAGAAAATTGAGGGCTGGATAAGAAAGCTGATCTCTCAGGGACATATAGTCTTCTGGAACACAACTTTTTTTCCTCCTCCTATTTCTTTCTTAGCACCTCTTTTAATTTTCAAAAGGTTAATGAGTCCTCTGCATTGCTTACAGCCCCTTTCATGCCTATTTCAATAGGAGGGCAGAGTCACTTTGTCACATTAAAGCTTCTATCTAACTGCACTGGAAGCCCAGTTTTCACTAGTCTGACATTTTGTGTGTGTGTGTTTGTGTGTGGTGATGGTGGGGTGCTTATAGACAAATCCCTGCTTGACCAAAAACCTTATTTTTTGGCCACGTATGATCCCGATCAAAAAAAAGGAGAGAGGGAGCTGTCATGTTCACACAGTTCCCTGATCGATCCAACTGGGAAAGGACCAGCATTGCTTTTATTTTAAAAGACTCATAAGATGTGTTTAATTTGGTTCTGTAGTTATTTGTTCAGTACGCAGTGCAAATTTTCCTGGCTAGAGACATGGGATATGGTAAACCTTTGCCTGGATCAATGTCCAACCTCTTTTAAGTTATTGAGAAAGTCACTCTCTCGTAAAGTTCAGACCTGCCAGACTCAATAACTCTACAAAAATGTTCAGATGAAAATTGCTTCAAGCAATCCTAGTAGAAAGCCAGCACCTCACCCCTAGTTTAAAGTTATGATCCTTATCATAATTAATTCAATAAAGAAGTAATGTACTTCAACCTAGGCATAAAGAATAATTTTCTATCCTGACTGGTATAAACTTTCAACTAGGGACATTTAAACTCTGGATGTGATCTCTTACTGCAAATAATAAATTACAGACCCAGAGCCGGCAGGTTATAGCTGAAGCTGAACCTTTTAAAATATGTTGCTAAGTACAAGAAGAAAACGTAGACTATGTAGTTGTGATAAATTGCATAATGCTATTTATAAACATAGCAGAAACTGTTTCTCCACTGATAAATTAAACAGTAATAGCTTGTTTTTAAGTTTTGAACAAGTTGAAAAGCAGTTCATATGATACTCATAAGCAGATATACCATCCATCATGAATTTAAAATCAATTTCCCTCTGTCATTGAAACGTAGGATTATTTCAGTTTCAAAACTGACTAGCACTTTTTCATATAGAAATATTTGTTTGAAAGATCTAGATAACGTGTTTTTTAAGTATCATGTTTTCCAAGTCATCTCACTTTTCTCCCCTTGTTGTTTTGCATTGTTATTCTGTGGGTTTAACTTTTCCTTTGAAATATGGAGTTGATCTTGCTAAGCGCCTGTCCTGCAGGGCACTCAACACCTCCGGGGATCAGGCCATTGACTTTTGGATATGTACATAGCTACACCAGATATCTATGCGAAGATATTAGAACTTTATTTCTGGAAAAACTATGCGCACATACAACACTAGGCATGTAAGCAAACACGCAGATGAAAGATTAATACTAAACATTAATACTATACTAGTTTATAATGCATTCAGTGATATTTCTGCACATGGTGTTAGAAACAAAAAGCATTTAGCACTTAGTGGAAAAGATATAATGAGCCTGATTCTACTCTCACTTATATTGTGTTCACAATTTTATAGAAAATTCTTGATTTCTATTGGTGTGAGGGGAAAATCAAGCCCAGTGACTGAATGCAGAAATATAAGATAGATTTCATTTGGACACTTACCTAACTGCTTTTTTCCTGGTCTGTTGGCTTAAATTAAAGCAAATCTCTATGTCTTTAAATTGACAGTAAGCGTGCAACGGAAAAAATAAGTGTGTATTTCTTTAAAGTTTAGCTTTCTATTTTATCATCTCATCTTACATTCTATCCCACTGCATTAAGTTGTTTCTGTGCTGCATTGTGACATAACTTGTTACAGTGTTAACAATTCCAAAACATGCAAATTGCTTTCCAAGACATCTTATCCAAAACAAAAAGACTATTCTAACTAATTTATTTTGAATATTCCTGGATAATGTCTATCAAAGTACCTGAAATACATTTTATTTACTACTTATAAAAATTGTATTTGTATATTATAATATCCATCATTTGTATTATCTCCATCTATAGCTATCCAGATTAATTCCTTCTCTAAAAATATACAGAATAGAATGTCTGTATAGAAGCAAAATATGTTAGGTTCTAATTTTAAAATAATTAAATGCAATGATCATTTAAGTATCTAAAACTTGTAATAATATTAGGTTACATTTGTGCCTTAATACTTCTATAGCAGTCGGGTACAAAGATACCGTACAATTACTATTATAGATAATTAGTACACAAGAACACATATGATGCTCAATTCTGCAAACATTTATCCATGTGAAAAATTCAAGTCAGTGGGACAATATGTGTTTAAGGAATTCTTTCATGCACGGGTGCTGGAACGATCTGTGTAGCAGAGGTGCTGAGAGACATTGCACCAAACTATAAAAGCTGTATATGATGGAAGCCACTTCAAGCCAAGGGGTGAGGCAGCACCTCCAGCACCTCTAGTTCCAGCATCTATGCTTTCATGAGTAAGAGTTTGCTCATGTACAATTCCGAGAACAGTAATGTTATAAAAGGTATTTCCCCCCTCCCCAATTTTTTAATAGGATTTAAATACAATGGCTTCCAGTATATTTTATAATTGCTGGCAATTGTTGTCACAGGCTTGGTAGGTTATTTTTAAGGATATTTTGATATCATTTAATTTTTATTTTTTCTCTTAGCAGTTCTGTCAGTCATGTGTTATGGGCAGGTCCATACAATCTTACTCACACAAACAGTCCTTATCCAAT
This sequence comes from Chrysemys picta bellii, assembly GCF_011386835.1. Taxonomy (NCBI): domain Eukaryota; kingdom Metazoa; phylum Chordata; order Testudines; family Emydidae; genus Chrysemys; species Chrysemys picta. The sequence continues at coordinate 42,339,102 of NC_088799.1, read as the reverse complement.
CATGTGAATAGTCCACATAATATACAATAGTTATGATTATTCACATGAGTAATTGCTTACAGGATTAGGCTCAGATAATGTAAATATACTCTTCAGTGTTGGCAAAATATTTTAAAGATAATAATGTTCTGATTTCAGGTTCTTTTACTCTGACATTGGTTCCTGTTGAGAAGTGTCTTGAAATAAATGTAAGTGTATATTTTATTACACACACACACACACACACACACACACACACACCACAAAATATTATCCAGCAATTAAACATTTAGAAGTTGAAATGAGTGCTCAGTTATTTATAGTACACATATAACAACACAAGACAACAAATTGGAGATTGGTTGCTGTTACAACAAATGCATTTTAGTCAGAATGTTTGACCAACACTTGCAACCCTGCAACCCCAACCCCTTTGAGTCCCCCTTGGATTGATTAAATTGGCTCAAGATGACACCAATAATTGGCTCAAGATGCCGCTTCGACAGACCCAATGATCCATATCTTTGCATTCCCTAAAATCAGTCCTTTCAGCTCTGTGTTAGATTTAGGATGGTTTACATTGGCTCTGTCACAAACATTTTAATAAAGTCCCAGAGAAACCTCAAACTGGTGACATCATTGAATGGTGTTAAAAAAAAAGTTCCATTTAGTTGGTTAGCTGTTAGAATCTGGTCAGAATCTCTTTTTGCTATATTTTGTCATTCCATTATAATCATCTGCAAATAAGGACTACAATATTAAAAATGAGAAAAAATAATGTCGGCTAATAAGGAGAAAGCCATTCTAAATAGTTTGACATCAAGTAGCAAAATGAAAAACAAACAAACAGTTATTATATCCTAAGGCTAAGGGGTGTTAAGTGCTGGGTGTGTTACTTTTTTAGGTATTAGATGGATAAATTGCACTGAAAAGCACTGGCTGTCCTCATGAGACTATTGTATAAACTGAGCACAGAGTAACATTATCAGACTCATCAAAAGGGATAATGTTCATTAAACCATTTTTTGAAAGTAAATTGCAAACCCACTAATGAGTGCTAAGCCTGTAACCGTTAATACAGTTTGGGCATGATTCTCCTCTGGCTTAACAGAGGTGTAAAGTATAGCAGTTCCACTGAAGTCAGTGGTGTAATCCCAGTGTAAAATATGTCAGATAAGAATCAGGCCCCTAATCTTTTACCGTTGTCTCCTCCATCTGTGGCTTTTTAAAAATTAGCATTTTCGATTGTTAACTTTCAATGGCACAAAGACAGGAGTCATTAAAGAGCACCATGATGCAGGCACTCTTGTTATCTGATATCTAGTCTCCTAGAGCTTTCCAGTTTTTGAGCTTAAACAGATGACAGTCCCTGTGTCATCAGATGTTATTACTTAATTACTTCTTGCAATGGACTTTACATAAAGGTTACTCTGAGTATTTTTTTCCACAACACATTGGAAAATTTGACATGCTTTTCTTTGTCAAACTGCAGGGCTGATTTCACATCCAGTATTTCCTCAGAATCATCCATAAAAATATGGAAATCACTAGTAAGTTAGAGCCAAAGTCTGCTCTCAGTTAAAGCCAGAGTAACAGCCCAAGTTTGCAAGGTGCCAAGTGCATCCTCTGATTAACAATTATTATTTATATTACAGTAGCATCTTGAGGCCCCAACCAAGATGCATTGTGCTTGGTGCTGTACAAACACATAGCGAGAGTGGTCCCTGCCTTGAAGAACTTGCAGTCCAGACAAGACATACAAAGAGTAGAAGGAGAACCAGAAGCAAAGGGACTTGCCCAAGGTCACCCGTGACAAAACCAGGATGAGAATGCAGGTCTCCTGACTCATAGTCCAGTATCCTACCCAGTATACCCCACTACACATTTCCTGATTCACTCTATCTATTAGACACTATTACCCCTTCAGGAGAAGTAGCGGGCACTTAGCACCTTTCATAGATGTTCAGCTTCGTACAAGATTGTGCCCTAAATCCATTTAAGTCAATTGAGTTACTCTAGACTTGCACTGATGCAACTGTGAACAGAATGTAGCCTTTAGTTTTATTACAACTGAAGATTACGAAAAAGCCAAATGCAACCTTGGTCTCTATTATGCGTGAGCTATTTTAAGCTTGTGAGGGTTCCCCCCAACCCCTTTTACAAAATAAATGATTGGGTGTGGCAGCTCAGCTAGCGTGAATCAGTGTAGCCCCATTGAAATACTATAATGACACTTGTCACCAAAAAACAAGGAGGCCTTTTGATCACTATAGCAAATTTTAGTTTCCCTCAAAATTTAATACAAATAAAGCAGCCTATAAAAATAGAGAAATATTTATTCTTAACACTTTAGTTGAAGCATGATACCTTTTCTTAACTAGGTGAAAAAATAAACAGACTTTCAAAACTAAATCAACTTTTTCATCAGCTGTAGCACCAATGGTCAATGTTAAATAAGCATATTAAGAATGCTGTTCAAAAGGACACTAATATATTTTAAAGTAAAAACTGTTTATTCTTTTCCTCCTTGTTCTGCTCCATTCCTAATAGATTTCACAGCAGGGAGATCAAAATATAGTAGTTGCTTTAAGACAAAAACCTCTTTTTGGAAAACTATTTCTTTTAAATATAACCAAAAGTCTTATTTTTTAAAAGATTTTTTAAAACGTTAGTCTAATTGCAAACATATTTCCAAAATAAAATTAAAAAGGTGATTTTCAGGTTTCAATATGTAACAACTTTTTAAATTATCCAATACGCTGTCTTGATTCTGTACAAATGTTCCCTTCCTTCAAAGAGACAAAAAAGCATGTACTGCCAGATCTGATTGTATGTAGAGAGTGGATCTGATCCCCTTGTCACTAAGGTTACTAATCAAATTTCCATCCAATATGCTCATGCAGGATTTCCTGATCAAACACTTAAATCTGCCCCCTCTGCACCCCCATTAGCTAACATGTTTTATATGTAGCGGGGTCATCAAAAGTGTAATTCCCTTAAAGAAACCTAATCCTGCACTCTTGTCAACTAGCAGATAGCTAATAATGCTTTCTATCTTATATTTTTCTAACATCAATAGCATACCAGAAATTAAGATCTTATTTTAATCTCACAACAGATGTTTAAAACACAAGGTATCCCATATGTACAGTAACTGTATTTAAAAACAGCAAGGTGAAGAAATATGGAAGTTTCACCTGAAATTAAATTGTTTTCCCCAGGATAACATAAAATAGATTTAGTTTCAGCTGGCAATGGAAAACATGAATAACTTGTATAGTCTAAAAAGGGGTATAATTTTGTAGACATTAGTATTATTTCACTGTTGAACAAGGTGATAGATGAAGAGAACCTGAGGCAGGTTCCGCAAACAGAGTCATTCTGAAATCCTGTTGAAGGTTACACAGTGGAACAGATATCCTTTAGTTCGACCCTTGCAACACATACATACCCATATGCACACAAACATACACACATTTATATATGAATGACACATGTGACCTACCCGAATTGTATATTGGATCAATTTTTATGTTACCGCATTCTATCTATTTCATGCTGATAAATAAAGCATTTAAAGAAAATAAGAAAATGATGACCAATGTTTAAAAATAACTCAAATATAAATGCTACCTAATGAAGCTGTTTTTCATTTTTGAAACCACTTCATTTTTTATTTTTAAAAAGCCTTTGAAGATGTGGCATGAGTTTTCTTGGTTATTGCTTTTCTTTATTAATAGGTTGAATATGGCTTTCATTAAAAAAAATTAACTTCTCTGATGATCCTTTTTGAGGTCTGTGTGTATTTTTATTTAAAAAAAAAACAAGTAATGGTCACAATCAGACTGGGACAAGTGGGTCAGGAAATTTAACTTGACTTGTCCAACCCTGGTCTGAATCTATAAGGTCTACAAGGCCTGAGTTTGTCAGAATTCAGTGGATTATATGCATCTGAATGGCAAAACAGATTTAAAACACTGTCCATTCTGACTTAACATTTGCCCTGGAAACTGCCAGATTTCAATTAATACAAACTTCTCTATTGACTTTACTTTTGTATTCAGTGATTCTGGGAACCAAAAGAAATTCTTGCCTATGTATGCTCTGGCTTTAAGAATTTCCCCTGATATACACTGATTTAACTATTGCGTTAATGCATAAAGAGAGTAAAGAAAATGTAATCCTTGTGTTTTCTATCCTGGTTAACAATACTGTATGAAGTCAGTATAAAACAGTGACATTCATATGGATTTCCGTTGAAGAGTTTAAAAATATTTTGAGTATAACTGGATCATTTCAGCTACAGTAGGTGAAAATAAAAGTAATGATGAGAAAAGGTATTTAAGCATACAAGTAACATTTTTAAAAATGTTTGATTTCAGGTTTTAATTGATTTTAAGCAACTTTATATTTAACAGAGTTAAAGAGGAAATGTATAAAGGGCTGATTTAATATACATCACTTTTTTGGTTCTAAAATATCCTTAATGGAAAACAAGTGCATGTTTTAGTGTTTAACCAGAATAAAATTTGATATAATGCTATCTGGAAGGCATACTGTACTGTAAAAGCATTTACAGATACCATGGGAATACCAGATATAACAATACTTTTAAACAGTCTACTTAATGTGCTAAAAATATTTTTTTCTTTTTTGTCAATGAGATTCTTCAATGTTCTTCCAAATATATAGGAATGTATGCACTTTAAAAATTGAGATTATAAGTAAAACATTTTTTAGGTGGTGTTTATAGATATTTAAGTGATCTGATCTGATTTTATTTTTAAAAAAATCTCTTCATAGCACAGTTTAGAGGGGATTCAGGAAAATGGACTATTTCAAACAATTCAGAAGAAGAACATGGACATTATATGTTTTCAATTGCTTATGTATAAAACACAAGTTCTGTTTACTTATAAGGTTGCAAGTTTCTCTGTTTCAATATGAATGTCTTTTTATATCTAGTAAATATCTTTGTGATCTTAACTTTTTTCTTTAATATTCATCATTTTCAGTATATTTCTTTCAGGAGTTTTATCAAACCAGCCCAGTCATTAAAAAAAAAAAAAAAAGATTAGCTTAAACTTCCAAATTGTAATTTGAGTCTAAAAGAGAGATTTCAAATGAAAACAGCAACGAGTTATGCAAAGGCAGCTGATATTGCATCATACTCCCAAATCTTCTTTAAATTAGCTCTCTGTCAAAAGGCTACATTGAAAGAAGGAGATTTTGTGTGTATGTGTGTCAGATAAAGAAAAAAGTTGGAACAATATCAGTTTACTGCAAGATCCAAAAGATCATTTGGTTTTATTCCAAGGAGCAATGCTTTTTTTTTTTTTAGCTATAGCTGCACACATGTATTACTTTAATCATTTTGTCCTTACCCTTTGCAATACAACCCATTCTCTACTGATTGCAGTACCTCCAGAAACTAGATGAGTGGATCTTGTCTAAGATAATAAGCGATAGAAATTTAGAGCTCTTGTCTCACAGAAACTGTATCCATTGGATATATAAAAGAGTGCTTTGTTTCAGGAATACTTGAACTGATTTTACTTTGTGTGGGACATGTAGAGGAGATGGTATGAAGTGGGTATTTGGTATGCACCAAGAATTATGTCTGTATCATAAAAATATATCAAACAAATATGAATACCTAGCACTGAGAATCATTCCTTGACATTCCATGACAGACTGCATGCAACTCTTGTAAACATTCTGTGGAGTGCAGTTAAAGAGGAAAAAAAGTTAAGTTAACAGAAATATTAAATACTAGGATAATTCCTATTAAAACAAGAGACACAAAAATGATCTACTGCCTCTTTAGGCCTCACAAGATTTCCACATTTGCCAATGCAGCCAGCTACAAAAGACAGCCAGAATCATGAGGCCTTACATAGAGTTCAGCCAGGGTGTAAAATACAGATCAAAATGATGCATAAAGGAAAATTCTTCTGAGATTTATAGCAGCCAGCTACTACACCCCTCGCATGGCCACAGTGTTGTTGCTAGTTGAATTAAATGCCAGAAACACATATAGGATGCAACCGATCGACAAAAGAAGAATGAAGTGCATTAATATTAGAATTGCAGAGGTGTATGCCTGTTTTGTAATGATCTGGTGATTAGATGAGTAATTTATGTCTCAATATAGTAGTATACAAGTCTTCCTAAGCAGTTAAAGTTCAGTTAATACATAAAGATTTTCTGGTGAAACACAGAATAGAAAACATAATAATTCATTTTAATTATTTTTAAGAATGTTATTCCTCCACTCAGTGTGCATCTTCCATAAGAGGGGAATGAAAGACTGATGCAGTTTTCTATATAATGTCATAACCTCTTTTCTTACTGGGCTTTATCTACCTACCTCCTGTATGTCCTCCAGCATTGTAATATGTGAGCATCCCACAGAGAATTAATCCTCAATACCACTGTGATGCAGGGAAGGATTATCACCCTCATTTTACAAATATTGATCTCAGGCATAGAAATTAAGGGACTTCTCAGGTTACACAAGAACCCTTTCACAGATCCAGAAGCTGAAGCCAGGTCTTTTGAGTTCCAGTCTAGAGCCTTCACTACAAGACCATCCTTCCTTTCTCAAGTTCATTTGCTTTCATGTCATCCTTGGAGGAGACTTGCACTGAGCAGCTTTCCATGGACACAGGAAGTTATGGTTGGTTGTACTTTGATCTTTGTGATGATCTATGGTATATCTCAGTCAGAAGTCCAGACTGAAAGGTCATAACTTCAAGAATCTTCCCAGCAGTACACAAAGCATTGATGAGGAGATCACATTTCTCAATCCTTCCTAGCCCTTTTAAAAATGTTTGGGCTTGTCTACACAGTGCCTTAGCCCGTACAAGGGGAGGGTAAATTTTAGTCCCCACTAGCGTGTCACACACTGGACCAGGTGGATCATGCTGGCACACACTATAAGGTTCTCTACTACATGTTAATATAGTACTGTTTGAAACAGGACTACATTATTGCATGCCAGCAGGGTCTACACAGGCCAGTTAGTACACGACACACTAGTGCAGACTTAAATCTACACCCCTCTGGTGTGGACTAAGCACCATGTAGACAAACCCTTAAAAAACATCGGTGCTTCTGCTTCAGCAAATATCCTAGGTCTTCAAGGACACTTCATTCATTTAAAGCCTGAGTAATAAGAATTTATGCAAGAGAAGTGCAAGCGAGGTAGGGTGATGAACTCCAACTTCAACTCTAGGCCAGGGCAAAAATCCAACCCAGCAGCCCCTACTCCAGTCTATGGACTAGACTAGCAAACTGCAGCCCCTTGCGCCACTTGTATGCATGATCAATGACACTGGCAGATTTGCATATATTCAGAACCTATGGTCCATTCTTCATTGAAACCCTTCATGAGTGTATATGCGGAGCTCTCATACCCTTTCTACAGTGGGTGTATGAAGCACCTGCCCGCTCCTCCGCCGCCCCCAGTTTATAGACACAGCATGAAGTACAAATGATAGGAAAGGCCAGCAGAAGGCTCCCTGACTCATAGGTGATTTTTAACCAGTCTTTCAAAGATAGAGGGGGACTTTCAAAGAGAGTTAGGCCCTTAACTGCCATTTGTGTGAGGCCCTGGCCTATTGGGGGAAGGGCAGAGGTGGTAAAAAAGGGACACTTGCCTCTCCAGTCTTCAAGGGGCCCCAACTGTCAGAAAGACTAAAATATATGCAATATGTGCAGTGTTGTTGTAGCTGTGTTGATCCCAGGGTATTAGTGACACAAGGTGGGTGAGGTAATATCTTTCATTGGACCAACTTCTGCACTCGCTGTCCCAGACCTGAAGAAGAGCTCTGTGTAAGCTCTATAGCTTGTCACTTCCATCAACAGGAAATGGTCCAATAAAAGATGTTCCTTTTCCCACCTTGTCTCTACAATAAGTACAGTTATCCTTTATATAAAACCACTGCAAAAATACTCACACAGAAGCAAAATTTTACTTTTAAAAACTCTTAAAATCCAAGATTTTCCCCGGGCTCTACCTAGCCTATGGACTCCTGAAAAGTTGTTTGTTTTTTAAATGGTGACATCCAGGGCCCCCAAAATACCCACTTGCACCCTTATAATGGTATCGTAGAACCGGCCCTGATTTGTGTCTTTGAAAATCTCACACAGAGATCTCTGCCTTCCATGCTGCAGAATTAACCATTTACCCTTCCATCTTTCAGACTAAATTCTACCTGTGATCACTGTAATCCCTGCTTATCACGAGCCGCATATAGTCCACATGCTGTAATTCAGGAGTGGCCAACCTGTGGCTCCGGAGCCACATGCGGCTCTTCAGAAGTTAATATGCGGCTACTTGTATAGGCACCGACTCCGGGGCTGGAGCTACAGGTGCCAACTTTCCAATGTGCTGGGGGTGCTCACTGCTCAACCCCTGGCTCTGCCACAGGCCCTGCCTCCACTCCACCACTACCAACCCCCTCCCCTGAGCCTGCCATGCCCTCGCTCCTCCTCCTCCATAGAGCCTCCTGCATGCCACAAAACAGCTGATCGGGAGGTGCGGGGAGGGAGGAGGCACTGATCAGTGGGGCAGCCGGTGGGCGGGAGGTGCTGGGAGTGGGGAGTTGGAGCTGATGGGGGGCTGCTGACATATTACTGTGGTTCTTTGGCAATATACATTGGGAAATTCTGGCTCCTTCTCAGGCTCAGGTTGGCCATCCCTGATTTGTCCAAGGTCACCCAACTAATCAGTGACAGAATTCAGAATAAACCAAATTCTTGACATCATAAAAAAACCCTTTTAAAACAAAAGCTTTGATTCTGACATGTCATTACGTGACTCAAGGAGCCAGGGCCCAAGACATCTGTCTATTAAGCCTATGCCTTAATCGATCCCTAGTGATACCCACTGGTAGAGACTGCCAAGGGGAGGCTGTGGCGAAGTCTTTCTTGCAACTTTAGATCCCAGGGCTTGTGATCCCAGATTGGCATGTAGGTCTTTGATGAGTTTTTAATGGTATAAGACCTATCTTCATGACCTTTAGGTGATTGACTCTGGGCACATTTTGGCATAAGATGTGTTAGCACCAACTCTGGCTATATTTGGTGGTTTTCTTAAAGCTTCAGGAGTCATGTTATTACAGAAGACACTCAGCTTTCGTTTTAAAAACAAGTTTCTAGCCTGCATAATGGAAGAGAAAAGTTAGAAAATATGAACTCTAAAGATTCAAAAACTATAAGGCAAATAAATAAACTTAAAATTGATTATTTTTTGAATTGTCGTGATTTTTAAATCAATCTCACGATTTCTTGGGGTCTAATCCATTATTTCTGAACACTTAGGGCTGGCAATACTGTACATTCCCCACCAATTGTTTAAATAAATAATTAATAAACAAGTAAAGTTGAAACCGTCATATCAAACTTCAGTAGTGCGTTAAATAGGGTTTTCTTTGTGGAGATGGGGCGGGGGGAGAATGCAACTAGTTTTAAAACAACAAACACTGGAGGAGAAGAATACAGAATACAAGGACTCTTTAAGAAGACTCAAGAAAATTCATTTTCCATGTACCCTTTCGCCAGCAAATTACAGAATGCATCATTCCTTGTTCTGTTTCTGCCTGGTTCACTTCTTGATCACACAACAGCAGTATGATAAGTAGCTTTCTAACAGGGGAAATGTAGGATGAAATCAATACATTAGAGGGCTTAAAAACAACCCTTTAAAAATAAACTTCTATTTTATTGGTAATGGTGATTTCTTCTTACATTTATGCAATCACAATTCAAATAAACCTGTACTACCATTTCTTCTAGTAAGTTACAAAGGATGAAAGCTGCCAAAAAAAAAAAACATAGAAATGAATAAAAATAGAAACCAAAACCCAGAATCCCTAATTGAAAAATAACTCAATTGTCATTTAGTGGCACTTCAGCTTCAGCGAAATAACCGTTCAAATTTGTCAGTTAATGCATGTTCCTCACTTTTGTTTTTACAATGGTTGAAATTAAATTAGTCAAATTAAACATTATATCTCTCCAAAAGCAACACGCTGAAAATTAGAGAAGCCTAAATTGCAAAACATGTAACAAAACAAAACAAAAAAAAATCAGCTTGTTCTGCTCAGCGTACACACTAATGTCATAAATATGGCTGCGGGGTACTTATAATTGGCTAATTAGCTGAAATTTAAAAGAAATGCTGTTGCAGAAACACAGAAAAGCATAACACTCTCCTAAAAAGTGAATGCTCACTCTGCATGGGAATTTTGCCTGAGCGACAACTGCAAGTTTGTGCCCTCAATGTATTTTTTAATCTCTTACCTCATATAAAAACAAATAAGAAACTTTGTGTGATAGCTGATGTAAGCTATTAACTTGGATGAAACCAAAATTGCAATGAAAGGGGAAAAAAATAATACAGCCCCAGGCTTTGGCTTTTTTCTACAGAGTTCTGTTCCCAGTTTACTGAAACTTCAGCTCCCAGGCTATAACAACTGTATCAGGAATTTCTTAGCACTAACCCCCTTACCATCCCACCCCAGTACTTTCACAGAAGCTCTGAATGCTCTGATTGAAAACGCCGATAAAGACCCCACACAATCTCTCTCTTCAATATAGCACTACAAAATATATACTCAAATCCTACCAAATAACTGAGATTCTGAACTCAAACAGGGTTTGCTCCAGCTTAGGCCACATCTATATAGGGTTTTAAACTGAGTTTTCATCAGTTGTTTTACACACAGTTTAATGCTTAAGGAATTAAAATCTAAGCAAAAAAAAGTACCCTATTCACAAAAGTGTTTGAATGTGATTATTTTTTTGAAACATGACAGGATTTTGATCGCAGTGTGAACAGTACCTTTGTGTTGCTATAACTACTTCAATATAGCCAGCACGGTATGAGAGATTGAACACAGAGCATAAGGAGGTCTTGAATTCTGATCCCAGCTCCACTACTGATTCACTGCATGCCCCTGGGCACGTCACTTCATTTCTTTGCTTCAGTTTCCTTCCCTGTAAAATGGGGATGATAATATTTACTAGAGCTGGCTGGAGAAAGCTAATTCCGTTCCACAACAACTTCCAAGGTTTAAAACTTTGTTTCTGTTCTATATTGGGGTGCAGACAAAAGCCTTCAAACATTTTAGCAAAATAGACTTGTGTTAAGTGCTGGTTTTGGATCAAAAAGGTCAGGTTTTGGGTTCAGGTCCGAGAGAGACAGACAGACAGACAAAGAGAGAGTGTTTAAAACCAGAAGGGAACACTAGATCATAGAGTCTGACCTCTAGTATATCACAAGCCAGCAATATCACCCTGCACCCACCACATTAAACCCAACAACCTGTCTCCTTCTCTCTTCTCAGTCAAAGTAACCAGAGATTCCACCCAAGACCTCGGAAACCTTTCAACTGAAATCTTTATTGAAATTAATTAATTTCCACAAATCCTCTCAGCTTCAAAACAGCCTTTTTCAACAAAAACACATTCTGTCAAAATTATTCCAACTCGTTCTAATGTTTACCTACATCACAGAGGGGTGGAGAGTCAGTTTTTGTGCCATGCAGTACCTTGAATAGGGAAACACTATTTAAGTGTGGTTAGTAGTACAGATCATATTGACAGAGGGCACCCCACTGCAGCTCCACTCCCCCCCAGTTTGAATGAGATATTCATGACACAACATGCAATTCTGGTGCATAGGTTGAGTGGCCATCCAAAAACACAATAAGCATTATATAGACAATACCCTGACATTAGAAATCATCCTTATTAGTCATAACATTTTCACTCTCTCCTTTATATGAAGATCTGCAAAGGTTCGGAGGCAACCGAAGCAACATCAATATAATCCAAAAGAGATGAACATTCCCTATTGTGAATTTTATAGTTAACAAAATTTAACCAGCATCCTCTTATAAATCAACACCATTCTGCAACAAAAATTATTTTTGGTCTTTTGCAAAAACTGACTTCAAACTAGGGAAGGAAGAATGGGAACATGTCAACAAAAAGTTGGGGAGAAGGGTCAATATGATATGCAATGAGTCCATTTTCAGTCCTAGTTTGTTTCTTCTCCATTATGATCCTTGTCTAGAGCAGTGGTTCTCAAACTTGTTCCGCTGCTTGTGTAGGGAAAGCCCCTGGCGGGCCGGGCCGGTTTGTGTACCTGCCGCATCCGCAGGTTCGGCCGATCGCAGCTCCAGACCAATGGGAGCTGCTGGATTGTGTTAAATTACTAGAATGCTGATGTCTAGCCCCAGAATGCATATGATTTATGATAAAAAAAATGACTGAGGTTTTCCAGATAGAAAATGGAAGCTTCAGCTCCTTTTTTCACAAAATTATTTCTAAAATAGTGTCCCTTCTGTTAGCATGGATGGCTGGACTGAAATATGGGGAGAAAACAGCAGTTGGCCCTTTTGAAGTCTATATAGTTTATAGTGCATGTAGCAAGCAGATTTCCATCACAATCCCTCTGACCAACAATGGTGCTTACTCCATGGGAGTTTTAATGGGCTTTTCCCACAAGAATGAAGTAGACTTCTTCCAAGGAGATAGGATCTTCTTTTTACATCAAGATTCATATCTTTTGGCACAAGGTTGTCTGTAAGAAAAAGCAGACCTTGCACTTACATTTCTGGATTGTACTTGGTTCCTTAAGTATTCTAGCCAACGGTCTCCAGCAATACTTTTCTTAACTAACTTTGTAGTCAGCCCTCATTGTCCAGGCACATAGCTTTCAGTTAATTTGATCTTGTGCTTTTTCCATAATGTTTTTTCCATCCTAGCTTCCAGCTTACTAAGTTTAGCAGAGATTTCCTCCATTTTATTTTTCCACAGAGGATATGGCAGCAGAGAATATCTTGCTCCAGCATTGCTTGGACAGGAATAGCCACTCAATGAACATAAAGAGATGCAGCTGAACATGTGGCTCCATGAGAAGTCTGTGGTTCCTGATGATCATTTTTCATTATAGTTTTTAGATTTTACTGATCCTCAGATACACTCCTACCAAGCCCGTGTTTGAGGTGCAATCCATCATGCTAACCCTACACAGAACTGGTGTGATGACCACCATCTTGGGGAACATATCAGGATTTGAACCAGGGACCTCCAGAGCTAAAAAGCATGAGTTACAGCAGGTTGAACTAAAGATCCAAAGTGCTGTCTAGCTACCGCCATAAATGCCTCCTATCCTCTGCAGATCAGCCCAGAGGGGGACCCATGACACACACCAGTGGATTATATCTACAGACCTCCCCAAACAAATATATTTCCAGCTAGCTGACCACCGTCCTTTTCCCCCAACAAATGTCCCCTATTCTTCCCATCGTTTTGTGATTTTCAGGAGATCCAGTGGCAACTGCTTTCTCTGCTCTATATTGGGTTGAGTGGTTGGGTCTTTGTAGAGGACTCTGCTAATTCCATCTCTTCAGAGACCATCTGCAGCATTCCCATTCCCAAAGGTCTTTGGGAGGCAGTAAGCATCAATAGTATAACAGGAGTGGGGGAAAACATTCATTGTTGTGACCACCCAACTGAGCTGAGGGCAAAGGTGCTCTGTATCCCTAGCAGGGCCGGCTCCAGGCACCAGCCCAGCAAGCAGGTGCTTGGGGCGGCCAAGGGGAAGGGACAGCATGTCTGGCTCTTCGGCGGCAATTCGGCGGTGGGTCCCTCGGTCCCTCTTGGAGGGAAGGACCTGCCACTGAATTGCCACCGAAGAAGAAAGCAGCGCAGTGGTGCTGCCGCCGATCGCGGCTTTTTTTTTTTTCCCGCCACTTGGGGCGGCAAAAACCCTGGAGCCGGCCCTGATCCCTAGTGCAATAGGAACCATTTTGTTTGGCCCTGCCACTTTTGCACTGCCCACTTACACTCCTCAGAAGCTTCCTATGAATTGGTTAGCAGCTCATCTTATGGGGACCCCAGTGAGCCTGCTTGTGGGACCAACCATTGATGTGTCCTTCAACCCTAGGAACAACATGGGGTTACAAGGAACTAGCTACAGGGACCCATAAGGCTTTTAGGACTTCTTGGCTAGGGTACTACAACTCACGCTAGCTGGGTTGAATGTAATTGCCGCACAAAGGCTTCAACTGATGCAGCTCACAGCAGCCTGTATCACTAAGAACAAGATAAATACACAGTATCAATACAGTGTTTCATAGATTTCTCTGGTTCCCCCTCCATTTCAGCACTGAATTCAATAACTTGGTCCTACTCTCAGTGTTGCCAACTTTCATGATATCGTCCTGAGTCTCATGATAATTGGTATTTTCCTTAAAGCTCCAGCTCCTGAAGGCATATAGTTAAGTGAGAAGATAAGCTTTTTTTTTAAGTACGTTTCTTGCCCTCATGTTTCTGGAGAAAAACTCGATATGTAACCCTAAAGACTCACAGCCAGATGGCAAATAAAAAGAATCCAAAATGCATAGATGCTGGAACTAGGGGTGCGAGAGCTGCTGCTGCACCCCCTGGCTTGAAGTGGTTTCCATTATATACAAGGTTTATAGTCGGGTTCAATGGCTCTCAGCACCCCCACTATAAAAATTGTTCCAGCACCCCATCAAAATATATTATTTTTAAGCCTATTGTGATTTTTTGGGGGATCTGACTCATGAGTTTTGAATGCTGGAAGTTTGCAATACTGGAATCTAAAAAAGTTTCATTTTAATGATTTAGAGCTTTGGTTGTTTCAGAGACTCCCTCATTACCCATGACTTTCCGAGACATTTGCCCTCCATAGGAACAATAGAGCTCTAGAGATCCAACACAAGAGACTTTAAGGTGCAAGCCACAGTGGTAACCTAGTTATGCATTTTCTTGTCAGAGGAGATCAGACTGAATCCAACCATGACTTAGATCAAAATGTAAAACACACCTTCTCAATCAACCTTTTCCTCAGCAGTATCTGCTATTTAAAATAATTCTACACCCTTATTGGAGTCTCAAAAATCAGAGAAAAATGCCTCCTTAGACTTTTTGTGCTTTCTTCTTAATTATTGTGCAGAACCTACATCCTCATGAAGAAAGATGCTTTAGCAATGTCATAGAAAGGTTTGACAGACAACCTCACAGGTGGATCCTATGGCAAGGGACTACATACACTCTCCATTTGAAAAGAATTCCACCAGTCTGAACATTGTTTTAAGGGGGTTGCACCTAGTAGGAAAAGGGAGTGTGTTACACCTACAGAGTAAAGTGGTAGTTGTGGAGCTATACAGGCAGCTAACATAATAGCTGGGCACTGGGGGTGTTAATCACTCGCATGCTACAAAGCTGACAATGTTTGACCTAGATGAGGCTGCTAGAAGGTTCCTCAAATAACTGAGGCACAACAGCTTCTTGTAACCTCTTAGAAGTGCATATACCTAGTCCAGGAGGATTTCCAGTTCTTCAGGTACTTTACTTCTATAATACTCCCCAGCACAATCCCACTTGGAATGCTTGCACACCATAGCTGAATGCCTCACTCCAAGTGCAGTAATCATCTGAACTAAAAAGCAGTGTGTTCTGGATGTATGTCTTGAACAGCCTCAAAGAATCATTATTTCATTTCCTTAAATTCAGACTATAAGCAGTCAAGTGTCAAACTCTTATATAATGAAGTCCAGAGGTCCCTCTGCAGTCTCCCATTTCACCATCAGGGGGGTCCTTTCAATCTCTCACTTGAGTTCAGTGCCAAGGAGGGGGGTCAACTGTTTCCTAAAAAATTTGGTTCCATCATCACCCATGGCCTCTTGCACACACAAAAGGAGGAGAAGGGAGAGTGAGAGACCGGGGGGGAGGAGGGCGAGGGGGAAAGAACAAAAGAAAAAGGGAAGAAATAGGAAAGCAGGGAGAATAGGATCACTGAGCAGATTTCATAGGAAGGAGTTTCATAGGAGGGAGCACTTGCTGTTGCTGACTCAGAAAAACTGAACAAGTTAAGAGTCCTTTTTTAAGCTCAGGGAGGGAAGAAGAGAAGAGGAAGCTGTTGAAAAACTGGCAGTTAAGGATTCATTCTGCTTCCTACTCCACAGCGACTGCAAAATCTTTATGGTGCAAAAACATGGGGTCAGAGCTCTGGATACTTGATATAAGAGTCCTAGAACTTCATCATCTGGCTTGTAAGAGGCTGGAACCTTTTCCAGATCTTCTCTGAGAACCCTAACGCAGTCCCTCATAGCATAAAGAGACAAATGCAGAGAGCAACATTTTCAAGTGAAAAATTATCATTCACTCATATGTGGTATTTAGTATAACACTAGGCATCAGGCATTTTTTATGCTATCAGTTGTAGTACAAATTACAACAGTAATTCCATTTAACATGAACTAAGGTATATTATTAGATGTAACCATAAAGAGATAGTACAAGTATTGTCTGTGTGCCTACATTAAAAAAATCATTAGCTGTCGGCATACATCTTTTTAAATGTGCCTTGATTACATAAACAATGCTTACAGCTGTTCTGGGATTAAATAAAATGGACCATTTGGCCATATCTACTGTTGAAAGATTTAAACAAGATAGTAAAAAAAGAGTAATGTTTAATAGAAGGTATACGAAATTTAGCAAGAGACAAACAGTTTTATCTGCTTTGCAGCGTGAATGAGAGGTCCTAACACTGAAAAAGCAATGGGAACATTAATAACCACAAGTGGGCAGGATTTTGGTTTTATGCCTAAACTGAAAGATAGGACAGTAGGATTTTGATTTTGTGAAGGTCTTTGCAGGACACTGGAAACCTCAGTGCAATCAGGGGTTCTTACTTTTGAGGGAATATGCAGTAATCTACACAGGCCAGTAGACACAAGGATATTTCAGACTACTTTTTTTTTTGTAAATGGGGGTTTGAAAAATCCAAGTTTTATTGTATTTAGAAGCTCCGGGGCTCCCCCTCCAGTGGCAGCTGGAGCAGCCACTATCTCCCCACCCCTGCAACGGGCTCCCGGGGGCTTCCCCCCAGCAGTTAGTTCAGTGGGGCCCTGGGGCTGCTCCCCCCGGCAGCTGGTGCTGCGGGCTCCACCCCCGCAGCCTCCCCCTCCCAGATTAAATCAGGGGTATTTATGGTATAAATCATGGACACGGTCATGGGTCGTGATTTTTTGTTTCTTGCCTGTGACCTGTCCATGACTTTTACTAAAAATGTCCATGATTAAATCATAGCCTTAATTATTACTCAGTTCTGTGTGTATGGTTTATTGACATTTACCAATAAAATATAATCCTTTCAAGCCTAGCTATGATTCACCAAAATTTCCCCTTTTGGAAAGGAGATGTGATACATCATGGGAACCCTTGGTTGTGGTGGATCATGGGAGATGTAGTCCAGCTGGGAGCTGGTTTCCAGAGGAGAATGGGGACATCTGAGGCAAGCAAGCTATAAATCTCAGGAGGCACCATGGCAGCATTTTCAAGTTGAAATATTTCAGTTTTGGGCCATTCTGTTTTTTGATGCACAATTGAAGTTTTCCGTGGAAACCAGATACTTTTTTGTGAAAACATTCGTTTTGTCAAAACCCAATATTCCATCAGAAACCTCTTTGACAGAAAGGTTTCAATCAGCCCTACTTAGTAGCCATTTCTCTTCTTCCCCCTAAAAAATGCTCACAGGCCACAGAAGAGGACTAAAATCTTGGAAGAGGCTAGTCTAGAACAAGAGACATCATATTCATTCTCCTTCACTATAGCCAATTGAGAAGTAGAGGTGGAAGTCCTCTGAGCTGACTGGAAAGCATAGGGTAAATTTGGTAAAACAGCTCACATAAATACCTTTTGTTTGTCCAAACAGGAGTACGTGATTATCTCTCAAAGTCTAGGTTACAAACATTTTCGTGAGGAGTGCAGTACATTAGGCAGCTATGTTAAACATTGAATAATCAGGTTAGGAGGTGGATGAGTTTTTGTGAAACCTCTAGGCATCAGTTTCACAAAACTGCATTTAGACAACTCAGTTTCTGCCATCAAAAAATTCCTGTGGCATAAGATAGTAATTTGGCCCATTAACCACTCCATAGAGTTAGGTGTGTTGTCACGTGAGACACACTGAGTGAAATCCTAGCCTTACTGAGGTTGCCTCCTGCCTCCAATCTGCCAGTGATGCCAGTCTCTATCACCTACTCATTACATTTTAAAAATAAGTACCTTTGTGTTCTCCCATGCTACTCCTCATGCTTGGGAACAGCTCCTTGTAAACATCTGTAAAACTATCTCATTATCCACATTCCAATCTCTCCCTTAAAACTTTCCTTTGCTGTGACGCATACAAAAAAAAAATACGCTGGTGCACTGATGCCACTGCCTTTCATGCTGAGCAACATGGTCTCATTGTTTCCTTGTTGTTCTCCACTTGTGTGCAGTGGCGGGTTAGCCACTGGCCAATGGGGCCTGTGCCCAGGGGTCCCAGCCAATTGGGAAAAATGGGCACCTCCGTGCCCTGCCCCCACTCCCCAGCAGGAGCGTTTGAGGGGAGGGAACTGCAGGTGGAAGGAGTGGGGAGGGGTCCCCACTTGCTCTGGCCCAGGACCCCACAAACCCCTAATCTGCCTCTGTCTGTCTGTATCCATCTGTTGTCTCTTGTCTTACGGGTTAGTCTGTATGCTCTTTAGGGCAGAGGCTGTATTTTTGGTCTGTGTTTGTACATCACCTACACAGTGGGGTCCTGGTCTATACATAGGGATCCTAGATGCTATGGTAATACAAATAATAATAATTGAAGTCGACGGGGTTCTGTCATTGACTTCAATGGAGAGAGGAATTCAGCCTCTCTCTGCCAGTTTTTGCAGGTTTCCATTTAATGCTCCAGTTGTTGATGGCAGTTGATTCCCCAAACTTCCCTGCCCCACTGAAATTTTGCACTGTAGAGGTTAAAGAAATGTAAATCTCCACAAAAAGGAGATGCAAGAGACAGTTTTGCTTCAATTTTGTCTGGTTTCTTGGGCCTCCCTACTGTGGTGGCCTGTATTTATATTTTGTAAAGCTACAAAACCTCATTGGAGAACTACAGTAATAACAAAATAATGTGGCAACCGAGATAGAGATATTAGCAACAATTTCTCCTGCCCTGGTACGTGCAGAATTAAGCCCTTAGAGTTGCAAATGGGACAAGATTTCAGAATGGCAAAGCACCAAAATACTTCTTTCCTGTTTTACAAATTGTTTGCTTATGTGGGTACAAGTTGTTATGCTTGGAATCCTTTAACTGTGGTGTTAAACTACCTTCAGCTGTTCATCAAAGCCCATGCTAGGCTGCATTCCATATTGGTAAGAAAGAAATATGAAAATTTCAGCTATTTTAAGCAACAATTCTGAAAGGGATCTGCCTCATAGAATCCCATTGAAAACAGGGGGTCTCAGGGCAGAAGAGGATCAGATTGTAAGAGCAAAGTTTTAATTTGTAAAATATAAGTCTTACTAGAGATAGGAAGGATCTCTGCAATACTTTTCTTGCATGCTATTTTCAATAAATAAATATTAACCCACAGTATTTCATATTTATTATAAAGTACTAAAAAGCTGTCCTAGCATAAGGCAAGATAACAAAAGCTTTTGTAGGTCTCTGCTCCACCTACGGACCAACAAAACCCTTGGAATGGGATATACATTTCTGCTATCACACACTTAATGAAAATCATAATTATTTATCAGGTTCTTTAATTTGCTTTAGTGAGATCTGAAACTCAGTATCTATAGCAGTGCTGAAATAGCACCCATGTCAATACTTTGTATGCTGTCAGTCAAAGATGAGAACAGAGAGATGTTCCCACAAGTCACATGGTCCTTACTGTGTAAAATGATCTGACATCTGCACCTCAAAAGAGAAGAGAGGAGAGAATTCATTTACAAAATCTAACAGCAAGCTATTAGGCTCCCATCCTAAAAACTAAGGTCTTGTCTATACTATAGAGCCTTTGCCAGTACAACTATGCTGGCAAAGCCCCCTAGTGGAGACGCACCACCTGCCAGCAAAAGGAGTTGTTCTACTGGTATAGCTACACCACCTCCTTAGAACACATTAGGTATGCCGACAAAAGCACTTTGTTGGCAAAGTTGTGTCTATACTGGAGTTTTTGCCGGCATAGCTATGTGTGTAATTTTTTCCCATACACCTAGCCAACAAAACCATGCCAGCAAAACTCTGTAGTCTAGGCCAAGGCGGTATGTGCTTAATTTTAAGAATGTGAATAATCTCAGTGACTTCAGTGGAATTGCTCCTGGGCTTAAAGTTAAGCACATGCATATTTGCCAGATGTTTACGTATTTTACAATTTGTTCATATGGATTTATTTGTGGTGGGTATTATGACTTGCTAGGATTGTATCAAGGGAACTCAGATCTCCACTAGAGTTCTGGAGTAGGAGATAGGGAAGGGGTGTATGTGAATTTCTGTTTTGCTTGCTAACAAGTCTTTGTTTGTCCTTTTGTTTTAAAGAGATAACCTGTGCAATCTTGAGCCATGCAGCTCTTAGACTATGGCAGGAAGCAAGTGGGTGAAACAGTTGTTTTGAGAAACCTTATAATTATGAAAAGTTTGGAGTGTTTCAATTAAACTCTACTTATATTTTACATTTCCTGAGAGGCTAAATGTACATGGTAGTAAGTAACCTAAACACCATGTAGCTTGATTAAAAAGTATGCAGCTTTGGTTTCCACATTGATTGGGTGTTTGTTCCATGAAATAATTAGTGAGAGCTGGAACAAGGTTACTTATTCTGGTTATCATCAGCACAGTTCAGCACTCCTTGTTACTGAATTAAGACATGCCTAAAGCCTGAAGTTTACATATGGGGGGGAAGTGGCTCCTGACCTTAGGCACTTCAGGAACACCGGGAGCTGTAGTTTAGTAAGCAGGTGGATGTTTTGTTTGGGTACAATTATCCATAATTGGCTGAATTGAAGTTTGT
Organism: Chrysemys picta bellii; assembly: GCF_011386835.1. NCBI lineage: Eukaryota > Metazoa > Chordata > Testudines > Emydidae > Chrysemys > Chrysemys picta. Next base: position 42,318,247 of record NC_088799.1, on the reverse strand, counting down.
GATTTTAAGGGCTTCTAAATATTATTTAAAGGGGTTATAAGTTGTCTCTTTCTGTGTATACTACATGCGAGTAAATGGGGTAATTATAATAAAGAGGTGTTTTTTCATGAATTTTTTGATGGGTTACTAAGGGTAAAAGCCTCCTCTTAGAAAGAAGGCTGGGTTAACAGCCAAAAGTGTTCCCCCCCCCCCCCCCCAGCAGTGATCAGAAAGAAACCTGGTTCTAGTATGGAGTCCTGAGCTGTAAATTTTATGCCAGCATCAGCTACATCTAATGCAGAACTCCTTAGCTAGGTACTCGTAGTGCCTATACTTTGTAGTTTCATAGTCTTTTCTGTTCATAACCATGCAAAACCAATAATAAACAGAGGGCAGGTCTACATTAGAACTGCTACATCGGTGCAGCTGTACCGATACAGCTGCCCTGCTGTAGCGCAACTGGTGAAGACATGCTATGCCGACTGGAGAGTGCTCTCCCATCAGCATAATTGCTTCACCTGTGTGAGATGCGGAAGCTATGTCACCAGGAGAGTGTCTCCCACCGACACAGTGCTGGTGTGGACAGCATTTAGGTCGCAGTAACTTGCATCACTGAGTGGGGTGTCTTTTTCCCTGAGCGACATAAATTGCATTGATTCAAGCAGTAACGTAGACCTGCCCACAGCGAGCCATGTCCAATAAAAATTGTTGTACATTGGAAAAGAAAATCAGAATCTCTGTTTGGTGCCCAGTATTGCCAGTGTGACAAATAATGGCACTTGGCAGAAAGCTATAACCACAAGAACAACAACTTTCAAACCTTTATAGTTTAAAATGTAAATCAGAGAAGCCTGTTGCAGTGCAGAGAGTTGGACCTATGTTTCCCAGGTGCCAAGCTAATGCTCTGACCACTGGACCTGCCTTTCTCCCTAAACCTCATGACTTCCCTTTGAGGAAGTGGGGTATAGAATGTGTATTTATTTCATTGAGTCTGCATACAAAGGTTATGAAAGAATCATTTTCCTCTTAAAAGAAAAAACTAACATCCAAAGGGTTGATGGGGAGGAAGCTAGTCCAGAAATGTGCATACTCTTTCTGTTCTCACCACCCAAGAAGTAACAGCATATTTCCTGACACAACCCATAGTTGGCATGAGTATCAACATGGGCTCCATTTTAAAAAGGTTGCTTGGGTCTAATAAACATGAAAGTGACAATTTACTTCATGCCAGCAATACTGTGCATTACATCTCCTCCTAAATGTTGACATTGCATGAAATTCAGAAAAAAACATAATAAATGGAGAAGTTCTCTGTGAACTGTTATGAAATGTGAGAATAACAGTTGTGAAGTGTTACATTTCTGTTGTGCAGTGGTTAAGAGAATGCTTATAAAATAAAACCTCATGATAACTGATCACATGAGCAGATGCCTGTGTGTATTAGCTTGTAATTTTCAAAAGCTGTTCTGCCTGAATGTGCTGATGAATTATTCCTCTTTCAGATTACCATATTAGTAATTTAGCACTATCTTCATTAAATTGCTTTCATAACTTCCTCCCTCATTTCCTCATAGTAGCTCATGCTCTCAAAGCTGTGAAATATAGTGCTTTTAATATTTTTGCAGTTAGTATAACTTTATGGTCTTAGCTGTGTACCTGTGTAACATTCAGGGCTGGATTTAGGCATGGGCCCTATTGGCCTGTGACTGAGGGCCCACCTCCTGGAGTCCTGTGATTAAATCAAAATCTCAACTTTCATTTAAATAAAAAAGAGTAAGCTTCCAAGCCTCATAGTTGAGACAAAAACTTTGAAAACATGATCCAAGGGCAACCAATGAAGTAATGTCCACCATAGTCTGCAGACAGTCTGAAATAATAGAGCTGAGAGGGATTAACTATCCTATTCATCTCAGCAGGATTGTTCTAGGGGTGACCTCACTAATATCATCCTAGCAGAGGACTGTGTGTGAGACAGAAAGAGAAGAATAGACTGGGCCCTATCCATTCACAAAAGCAGATACATTCTGGCTGCTGAATCAACAGTAGCTATTGACACCCCTGATTCTCCAGGATGAGAGGATCTCTGCTACTCACATTTCCATTGACAGCCAATGGGATGTAGGCACCTAAGCACCCACATGGGACTTAAACTTCCAAGTCACCTAGACACTTTTGAAATATTTACTCCATATTTAAAACACTTTACTGTAGGGCTTAGTTTAGACAGAAAGCACTGAGCATCTTCTAAATTGGGGTAGATTCTGATATAATTACTAACATTATTTGCAATGTGCCAATACTGCATTCAGTGCTGTACCAGAGACAAAATACACACAGATACATCCTGCCTCCAGGAGTTTACAATTTATGAATCTGATGTAATTCCTACTGAAGTCACAGGGAGTCTTTCCATTGATTGCAATGGGAGTTTGTGCAGGCCCTAAGCAAGGATGTCCATAATACCCTCATGAGCAGTTTTCATGCATTAGTGCATGCAGCAGAGAATCCAAGGCAACAATTTCTCTCTAAGTAACTTAAAATATCAGTACAGTCTATAGCCCCTATCTTTCGTTTCATCACTGCAAGAATGAAGCCGATTTTTGACAATAGCAATAAAAATAGAAAAGAAAGCCCAGAATGGATTGGGATAGGCCAGATTTTATATAAGAACCATTTTGTCTTCACAGCCTTTGCTTGTAAGGAAAGGTGTTGTAAGGCCAACACACTACTCAAAGACACTGAAATATGACATTGGTGTATGTGCTTTTTAAAATATATGCATGAAAGAGAGCCACTTAAATGATTCCCTTTCATAATAAAAATAGTTTAGCGCTCAGGGAAAAAAAGTATTCATAACTAGTTTTATAGCTAATTGTTAAGTGTCCAGCTGTTTATCTTTATTGCCTTTTGTTTTGGATCTAGTTAGCTGAGCCTCTGTTATACAAAGCAAAAGGGTGGGAAGGACAGAATTAAACCAAATATGGGATTTTAAAAAAATCTATTGTCAAAGGCCACTGTTAATTTCTTTCTCTCTCTTTTTTTAAATCTGTATCTATTGCCTCTCTATTTACTTTGCACAGAACCAGGAAATTCCCCAAATATTCAATAGTAGGAGATTTTGGATTCACTGTGCACTTTTTCATTGTGCATGTTAAGAACAAACATTTTTTAAAAGGTCAGGCAATTTGAGTTTTACATTCAGCTTCATGAGGCAGTTATGTCTGAGTTAAAAGGAAGTTAATAGTAATGTTATATTTGATGTGTCTCCAAGCAAAGCTTTCACAGCTTTGATAGCTGACACACACATGGTCATTTGTAGGTAGATGAATATATTTTCTCCTAAATACACTAGTTATTTTGCCAAATTTTTCATTCTGTCTTCTGTAGAATCTAAACAAATAAAATAAATCCCATTAATGACAATAAGCCTTTATTTTATATAAATGTTTGAGCATCTCTATTCTCCAACAGACATGGGCACCTTAGTAGTACACTTTATATTATGTCTCGTGCCACATGTAAATAAGAGCGACAACATTTCCTCAATCGGACACTGCTCCAGTGATCACCTGGCTTCTTATCACTTGCCTTTGGTTCTACAGTTGCCCCACCCATGTCTGGCACTGCAGTTATTTTGAGTGCTTGCCCATCAATCAAATAGGTGGCAGGGCTCTGGAGAAGTTGCTCACTAAAAAATTATTCTCTTGAATGATGCAGCCCACGTAACTACCATTTATTTCAGTGAAATAACATGGCTTTTCAGAAGATCCACTTGGAGGAATCTGTCAGTTATTTAGTTTCCTGAAAGAATTGTAAAATAAAAGTCCAAGCATTGGTTCGAGAGAACTTTTTATCCGGATGAAAATTCGTATTGGAATGAACATGCATTTGTCTTAACTACTTCTACTGATCTTCTTTCCCATGCACTGACCTTTCTCATTTTTTTAATAAATCTAATAGTGGAGCTATCCAAAGATTTCCTTGGAATCTTGCAGGCCAACGACAGAAGAGGGATACATTTTCAAGTGTTCTGAGCCAGTTATTCCCAAGGATATTTCCTATGGCAGACCTAGCAAGTATGGGAGCTTCTATGGTATTATTTTATGCTCAAAGATGTCAAAAGACTGGAAGGATAGCTGACAAAAAAATATGTCCCCAAAGCTCAAAAATGATGCAGCTTGTCATTTCTCTTTACTCAGCATGGTGAAAAAACAGGAAACAGTCTATTGTTAATTGCCGTTGCTGATATGCAGATCGTGTTGATCTGGAAAGAATTTACAGTCTGAGTCCCCCAGCTAATGTCCACCTAAATATTGCCTAAAAATGCACTGCTATTTCATAGATTCATAGATTCTAGGACTGGAAGGGACCTCAAGAGGTCATCGAGTCCAGTTCCCTGCCCGCATGGCAGGACCAAATACTGTCTAGACCATCCCTGATAGACATTTATCTAACCTACTCTTAAATATCTCCAGAGATGGAGATTCCACAACCTCCCTAGGCAATTTATTCCAGTGTTTAACCACCCTGACAGTTAGGAACTTTTTCCTAATGTCCAACCTAGACCTCCCTTGCTGCAGTTTAAACCCATTGCTTCTTGTTCTATCCTTAGAGGCTAAGGTGAACAAGTTTCCTCCCTCCTCCTTATGACACCCTTTTAAATACCTGAAAACTGCTATCATGTCCCCTCTCAGTCTTCTCTTTTCCAAACTAAACAAACCCAATTCTTTCAGCCTTCCTTCATAGGTCATGTTCTCAAGACCTTTAATCATTCTTGTTGCTCTTCTCTGGATCCTTTCCAATTTCTCCACATCTTTTTTGAAATGCGGTGCCCAGAACTGGACACAATACTCCAGCTGAGGCCTAACCAAAGCAGAGTGGAGCGGAAGAATGACTTCTCGTGTCTTGCTCACAACACACCTGTTAATACATCCCAGAATCATGTTTGATTTTTTTGCAACAGCATCACACTGTTGACTCATATTTAGCTTGTGGTCCACTATAACCCCTAGATCCCTTTCTGCCGTACTCCTTCCTAGACAGTCTCTTCCCATTCTGTATGTGTGAAACTGATTTTTTCTCCCTAAGTGGAGCACTTTGCATTTGTCTTTGTTAAACTTCATCCTGTTTAACTCAGACCATTTCTCCAATTTGTCCAGATCATTTTGAATTATGACCCTGTCCTCCAAAGCAGTTGCAATCCCTCCCAGTTTGGTATCATCCGCAAACTTAATAAGCGTACTTTCCATGCCAATATCTAAGTCGTTGATGAAGATATTGAACAGAGCCGGTCCCAAAACAGACCCCTGCAGTACCCCACTCGTTATGCCTTTCCAGCAGGATTAGGAACCATTAATAACAACTCTCTGAGTACGGTTATCCAGCCAGTTATGCACCCATCTTATAGTAGCCCCATCTAAATTGTATTTGCCTAGTTTATCGATAAGAATATCATGCGAGACCGTATCAAATGCCTTACTAAAGTCTAGGTATACCACATCCACAGCTTCATCCTTATCCACAAGGCTTGTTATCCTATCAGATTGGTTTGACATGATTTGTTCTTCACAAATCCATGCTGGCTGTTCCCTATCACCTTACCACCTTCCAAGTGTTTGCAGATGATTTCCTTAATTACTTGCTCCATTATCTTCCCTGGCATAGAAGTTAAACTAACTGGTCTGTAGTTTCCTGGGGGTTTTTTTATTTCCCTTTTTATAGATGGGCACTATATTTGCCCTTTTCCAGTCTTCTGGAATCTCTCCCGTCTCCCATGATTTTCCAAAGATAATAGCTAGAGGCTCAGATACCTCCTCTATTAGCTCCTTGAGTATTCTAGGATACATTCCATCAGGCCCTGGTGACTTGCAGGCATCTAACTTTTCTAAGTGATTTTTAACTTGTTCTTTTTTTATTTTATCTGCTAAACCTACCTCCTTCCCATTAGCATTCACTATGTTAGGCATTCCTTCAGACTTCTCGGTGAAGACAGAAACAAAGAAGTCATTAAGCATCTCTGCCATTTCCAAGTTTCCTGTTACTGTTTCTCCCTCTTCACTAAGCATTGGGCCTACCCTGTGTCTTTGGTCTTCCTCTTGCTTCTAATGTATTGATAAAAAGTCTTCTTGTTTCCCTTTATTCCTGTGGCTAGTTTGAGCTCATTTTGTGCCTTTGCCTTTCTAATCTTGCCCCTGCATTCCTGTGTTGTTTGCCTATATTCATCCTTTGTAATCTGCCCTAGTTTCCATTTTTATATGACTCCTTTTTATTTTTTAGATCATGCAAGATCTCGTGGTTAAGCCAAGGTGGTCTTTTGCCACATTTTCTATCTTTCCTAACCAGCGGAATAGCTTGCTTTTGGGCCCTTAATCGTGTCCCTTTGAAAAACTGCCAACTATCCTCAGTTGTTTTTCCCCTCAGTCCTGATTCCCATGGGACCTTACCTATCAGCTCTCTGAGCTTACCAAAATCTGCCTTCCTGAAATCCATTGTCTCTATTTTGCTGTTCTCCCTTCTACCCTTCCTTAGAATTGCAAACTCTATGATTTCATGATCACTTTCACCCAGGCTGCCTTCTACTTTCAAATTCTCAACGAGTTCCTCCCTATTTATTAAAATCAAGTCTAGAACAGCTTCCCCCCTAGTAGCTTTTTCAACCTTCTGAAATAAAAAGTTGTCTGCAATGCAGTCCAAGAATTTGTTGGATAGTCTGTGCCCCCCTGTGTTATTTTCCCAACATATATCCAGATAGTTGAAGTCCCCCATCATCACCAAATCTTGGGCTTTGGATGATTTTGTTAGTTGCTTAAAAAAAGCCTCATCCACCTCTTCCACCTGGTTAGGTGGCCTGTAGTAGACTCCTAGCATGACATCTCCCTTGTTTTTTACCCCTTTTAGCCTAACCCAGAGACTCTCAACACTTCCATCTCCTATGTCCATCTCTACCTCAGTCCAAGTGTGTACATTTTTAATATATAAGGCAACACCTCCTCCCTTTTTCCCATCTATCCTTCCTGAGCAAGCTGTACCCATCCACACCAACATTCCAATCATGTGTATTATCCCACCAAGTTTCAGTGATGCCAACAATGTCATAGTTGTATTTATTTATTAGCCCTTCCAGTTCTTCCTGCTTATTACCCATACTTCTCGCATTTGTATATAGGCATCTAAGACACTGGTTTGAGCTTTCCTCCCAGTTTTGTCCTGACCCTCCTTTCTCTCTGCCAGTATAGCCCACACTCCCTCTCGTTTCCGACCCATCTCCCAGGTATCCATGTTCCCCACTATTTGGCCAGTAATAGAACAAAACTTGACTTGCAAGATCTAAAAATCTCTCATTTTCCACACAGCTCTAACTTCAGGGGAATTTCACTTCACTTCATTTTAAACATTGATATGTGTATAGTCATTATAATCCAATTTTTTGCACTTATATCTTCAAGTATCTCAAACTGCTTTACAAATGAGGTTTAGGATTATTACTGTTAACTTCAGGTGAGGAAACAGAGGCACAGAGAGGGCATGTTACTGGCCAAAAATGCCAGAGTGAGTCAGAGAGAGTTAGGAATACAACAAAGATGCCAACTGCTCTAACCACTGGATGTTGCTGTCTCCAAGTCCTTCCAACACAGTGGAAAAAATACAAAGGATTTTTTTTAAGTTCAATTGACTTATTATTGAAATGTAATTTTTCAAAGCTAATGTGGATGGACTGCATGATTTCTATTGCCAGCAGGGTAAAACATGTCAACAAACTTTCAGCAAAAAGATAAGAGATTAATAATGGCTACTCAATAGAGGCTTAATCTATTTTTTCTGATTTTTTTCACATAACCTTAAGAAACAACCCTGCAATTATATGTTTCGGAGTAGCAGCCGTGTTAGTCTGTATCCGCAAAAAGAAGAACAGGAGTACTTGTGGCACCTTAGAGACTAACAAATTTATTAGAGCATAAGCTTTCGTGGACTACAGACCACTTCTTCGGATGCAGCCTTCATTTTTGGGTTCCTGCTCTATGAAATAGTGCCCTGGACCTAGATGTATTAAATAATTCCTAAAAGCATATCACAGATCATAGAGCTTTTGAATTGGCAAGTCTTTATAATTTGCAAGTACAGGAAGAAAATGAATCTCTGAATATAGTTGATATTGGAGATTTCTTAGATTTTCATTTCTATGAGAAATGACATGGGCTAGGTGCAGCATAAACTCTGTTCGACTGTCACATGATGCAGTCATACCACTTAAATAGGCTTGGGAGGATTTTTCATAATTGGGGGAAATTATTGGGGAGTGGAGTTATTTAATGAGAGTGGATGTTGAGTTCAAAAAGTTAAAGCTTTATAACCATTAACACACAAATTGCCAACATCACATGTCAAAATATACAAAGTAAATATTCTTAAATCAAACTCTAATAAATTCTGAAACAGCGTTTTTCTTTCTGTGCCTATCTGTAAATTTTGATTATTATCCACGGAAATATTTCCCCATCAATTTGTGTGTGTAAAGTTTATTGACATTTACCAATAAAAATCTAATCCTTCCAAGCCTATATATAACTGAGAAGGTAGGAAAAGTTTTGGCAGAAATGTCATTGAAGTCTGCTTATGTTCAAAGACTACTAAGGAAATAAACACCCCACAGCAATCCTAAATATATCTAAATTATATGTCACTCTTGAAAGTACTTACTAAATCTCTTGAAAACTCAACCAAGTTCCAATTAGTTCTTTATTATTTAGTTTGCAAAGCAAAGTTTTTAATCTAATTGCACATGAGCAAGAGTTGAAAAAAATATTTCTGATGTAGGAAAAAACTAGCCCATGATTTGATTTGTAGAGAAAAATGTGGCTAATGAATAAATTAGATTTCAATCTTTATGGCTATAATTCCATAAGGAAGGGACTAAGCTGTTGAAAGCAGAGATGTTGTATTGTCCATTATTATGAAATTGATTATGTTACAAGATAATTACATAGAAACTGATGTAAATGGTAACCCAACAGCATTCACAATTGTAAAAATCCATTTGCTAACGGCTTTGCATACAATTCTTTCAAAAAATGTTTAGACACAATATGAAGAGATTACTCTGGGGTTAGACAAATCTGTTGTCTGCTGTGGATAATTTAGTAATTCCAATACTTTGTACAATGAGAAATTGTTCAAAACTCAAATGATAGCTGCCTAGAAAAAATAATAAAATTACAATTTAGTTCTCAGAACATAGTCATCAAAGGACACCAGGCAAGGGACATTTCTTTGCTGATATTAAGTGCAGTGATTGCTAGCTACCCTTGGTGCTAACTTGAAATGAATACTGTCAGCTCTCTAATATGAATAAATTATTTTCAGTACTGAGGTGAAATAATTGGGGCCAGTTCCCACCTCTTCCGCTCCCCTTTGACTTCTTCTGCACAACTCCAATCTGAGCTAGTGGGAACTATGCTTGCATATGCTAGGGTATAATTTGGTCATTGGTGTAGTGTTGGTGAGGCTATAATGAAAGAACGCAATTTGGTCCACTGGGACCTAATAAAACCCCTATGAGCTCAGTGAGAGACTTTTCATTGACTTTAATCAGAGTTGGATTGGGCCATTGTTACATTTTCCTATTCGTTATCATTAGATGATAACTCCAATGTAATTATTCCTACTTAAGCAGGCTTATGCAAAGGTTCAGGTTCAGTTTTCTATGACATTGAATATCCTCTATAGCATGGATTGGCAACCTTTGGCATGCGGCTCCCCAGGGTAAGCACCCTGGTGGGCTGGGCCGGGCTGGTTTGTTTACCTGCTGCGTCCGCAGGTTCAGCTGATCGCGGCTCCCACTGGCCACGGTTCGCCGCTCCAGGCCAACGGGGGTTGAGGGAAGCAGCGTGGGCCGAGGGATGTGCTTGACTCAAGCTTCATACCCACTACGTCCTGGGACCCTGCAATTTGTGTATAGATAGAAGGGGGTTAGGCTTGAACCTTAGTTCAAACTCTGGGCTTACACTGCAGTGTACACATACCCTATGTTGACTGGCATAAAGTCCCTTAAAGCATTCTGGGGGTTTATGATCCAGAATAAAGTGTGCAGAGGGGGTTTTGAAATCTCTGGCCACCCACTCAAAGAACCCCTCAAAATATCAACTGCTTACAGTAATAATTAAAAACAAAGAATTACCCCATGCAGGGATTAATCTAAGTAATCTACACAGCAAGGTACTTAGGCATTATTACCAGAAAAAATTCTCCAGTCTCTACTTTGTATTTCTGATCTCCATTCTGAATAAGCAAAAATCACTCCACTCTGAGATGGATACTGTGGACCCTGAGCATGCTCAGTAAGAAATTAGGATTTCTTAAAAAAAAAAAAAAAATTAAAAAGTGCCCTGGCAGAAAGCCCAGAATTTCCAAGATGGCACCTTGGCAAAAAGCCAAGTGTGCATAGGGCATAGGTGCCAACTCCAGGGCATACCATATCATCAAAGGGGCTGACAAAGGAGGTGCTGTAGTCATAATGAACAGGTCGGATTATGAACAGGAGGCTGCCAGGCAACTCTCCAAGACCACATTCTACAGGCCACTATCCTCTGATCCCACTGAGGAATACCAAAAGAAACTACACCATCTGCTCAAGAAATTCCCAGCTACAGTACGGGAACAAATCTACATGGACACACCCCCAGAACCCCGACCAGGGGTATTCTATCTGCTATCCAAGATCCATAAACCCGGAAACCCTGGACGCCCCATCATCTCAGGCATTGGCACTCTTACAACAGGATTATCTGGCTATTTGGACTCTCTCCTCAGACCCTACGCTACCAGCACTCCCAGCTATCTTCGAGACACCACCGACTTCCTGAGGAAACTACAATGCATTGGTGTTCTTCCTGAAAACACCATCCCGGCCACATGGATGTAGAAGCACTTGACACCAATATTCCACATGAGGATGGACTACAAGCTGTCAGGAACAGTATCCCTGATGAGGCCACAGCACACCTGGTGGCTGAGCTTTGTGACTTTGTCCTCACCCACAACCACTTCAGATTTGGGGACAACTTATACCTTCAAGTCAGTGGCACTGCCATGGGTACCCGCATGGCCCCACAGTATGCCAACATTTTTATGGCTGACTTAGAACAACGCTTCCTCAGCTCTCGTCCCCTAGTGCCCCTCCTCTACTTGCGCTACATTGATGACATATGGACCCACGGAAAGGAGGCCCTTGAAGAATTCCACCTGGACTTCAACAATTTCCACCCCACCATCAACCTCAGCCTGGACCAATCCACACGAGAGATCCACTTCCTGGACACTACAGTGCAAATAAGTGATGGTCACATAAACACCACCCTATACCGGAAACCTACTGACCGCTATACGTACCTACATGCCTCCAGCTTCCATCCAAGACACATCACACGATCCATTGTCTACAGCCAAGCCCTAAAATACAACCGAATTTGCTCCAACCCCTCAGACAGAGACAAACACCTACAAGATCTTTATCAAGCATTCGTAAAACTACAATACCCACCTGGGGAAGTGAGGAAACAGATTGACAGAGCAAGACGGGTACCCAGAAATCACCTACTACAGGACAGGCCCAACAAGGACAATAACAGAACACCACTGGCCATCACATACAACCCCCAGCTAAAACCTCTCCAGCGCATTATCCACGATCTACAGCCTATCCTGGAAAATGATCCCTCACTCTCACCGACCCTGGGAGGCAGGCCAGTCCTCGCTTACAGACAACCCCCCAACCTGAAGCAAATACTCACCAGCAACTACACACCACACCACAGAAACACCAACCCAGGAACCAATCCCTGTAGCAAACCTCGTTGCCTACTCTGTCCCCATATCTACTCTGGCGACACCACCAGAGGACCCAACCACATCAGCCACACCATCAAGGGCTCATTCACCTGCACATCTACCAATGTGATATATACCATCATGTGCCAGCAATGCCCCTCTGCCATGTACATTGGCCAAACCGGACAGTCCCTCCGCAAAAGAATAAATGGACACAAATCGGACACCAGGAATGGTAACATACATAAGCCAGTAAGTGAACACTTCAATCTCCCTGGTCATTCTATTACAGATTTAAAAGTCACTATCATTGAACAAAAAAACTTCAGAAACAGACTTCAAAGAGAAACAGCAGAACTAAAATTCATTTGCAAATTTAACACCATTAATCTGGGCTTGAATAGGGACTGGGAGTGGCTGGCTCATTACAGAAGCAGCTTTTCCTCTCCTGGAATTGACACCTCCTCATCTATTATTGGGAGTGGACTACATCCACCCTGATTGAATTGGCCCTGTCAACACTGGTTCTCCACATGCGAAGTAACTCCCTGCTCTCCATGTGTCAGTATATAATGCCTGCATCTGTAACTTTCACTCTATGCATCTGAAGAAGTGAGGTTTTTACCCACGAAAGCTTATGCCCAAATAAATCTGTTAGTCTTTAAGGTGCCACCAGACTCCTTGTTGTTTTTATATGCTATTATGGTTCAAGTGCTCTTTAACTTGCAATAAGGGATTTATGTCTCAGGGATTTTGTGCTTTATTTAGGATTTTTAGGGTACACTGTATATGGGATTATTACATACTTTAATAAAAAGATACTTTGTTTTGGAAAGATTACTGCCTGTCTCGATTACTTTATTGGAAGGTTATATCTGTGTCTTTTGAGTGTTTCCTTAGAAACCCTGGGAACTTTTATCTCAGGAAGAACAGATTAAGAGGGCAATAGGCAAGTTAGTATAGCAGCACCACAAAACTCATTTTTCAGGATAACAGCATGTGGTACTAAAGTTGTCCTACTTCAGAAAGGTACTTAAGCATACACCTAATTTTAAGCATATGAATAGTTCTATTGATTTCATGTGATTTCTGTGGGACTACTAGGGTTGCCAACTTTGTAATATTTAAAAACCGGACACTCCAGCAGGAATGCCAGAACTTCCCCTGCCCTACCATTTCCCCCCAAGGCCCTGCCCCTTCCCCAGGCCCCGCCCCTTCCCCAGCCCCCATCTCTGCCCTGGACCTTCACCTGAGGTCATGCTCCACCTCTTCCCCCAAGGCCCCATCCCCCGTTCGCTCCTCTTCCCCCCGTTCCAGTCGCTCTCTGCTTTTCCATTCTTCCTCCCCTCTCCTCCCCCGCCCATCCCGCCGCTGCCGCCTGGGTTGGGATGGACTCACCTGCACAGCTGGGGCTGGGAGCTGCAGCCACCCCATGCAGGTAGGAGGCGGTCCTGGCTGAGTAGGGGCTGGCATGAGTGATGACCCAACACCTCCCCGGCTCTCCAGCCCGCAGTAGCCAGACTTTGGGTCTCCAGTCAGTGGATCTGACCGGACACTGTCAGTTCCCCTTTTCTAACAGACTTTCAAACCAGACACCTGGCAACCTTAGGGACCAACTCATGTGCTTAAAGTTAGGTGCATGCTTAACAAGGCATTTTTGGTGCATGCTGAATCCTGTAACAATTAGAAAATTGAAACTACCCACAAAAAGTTTGTGAAAAAACAGAAATGGTTTTAACTCTTTGTTTCAAGAGAAAAAAATTCATCACATGAAACTGTCAGTCACTAATATCCAGCCACTCAATTTTCCTGTGGAAAAAAAACCACACACACAAATGGCTTTCATTATTTAACTGCAGCTGTAAGAACTTTAATCAACTTAAACTGTTTAGTCTTTTTCCCTGAGGAAAATCATAAGTCAAATTCAAATTTAAACCAGTTTAAACTGCAGCTCCTGTCAGCACCTTTGTTTATATTAATATTATAGACATGAAATGCACTAAAATAAGAATAATGTTATACTGTCTTAAGAGTACATTGTTAACTTAGGCCTCATACAAAAACTGGGGAAGACAGGCTGAAGATTGTAAATGATTTTTATGTATTTCTTATATTTATGTGAGGGGATTTCTTCTACCTGTTTAACAGTTGCTCTGAGTTCCTAAATATCTTTTTATCAAGCGGTTTCTTCAGGGTATTCTCTGCCTATCAAGGGCCAGATTTTCAATAGGACTCAGCAAATGGGTGCACCACTGGGCATCGAGCATTTTTGAAAACTGGACCTCAAGCTCTTTCAGAAACCTGTCCCTAAATATCTAAAGCCAAGATTTCTCAGTTCTAGTCAGTGAACCTCAGACCCCTGTGACTTATTTCACCAACCGAAGAATGTCCTTAGGAAGAAATTTAACCAACTTGTAAAACAAACCAGCTAACAACAGGAGAACAGAGATGCTAGAAAAAGTCTTAGAACTGGTGGATAAGTGACCTTGGACAAACCCCAATATGGAATTTCATTAATCTTTCTGAATAGAAGCAAACCAGTCAAGTGACCAAAATCTTACCTTGAGAATAAAATTCAGGTTTGTTTCCACACTGGGTTTTGAAATTAAAGTTTGTTAAGCACTTTAAGATTAAAAATATCCACTGTCGGGATTATTTTCCTGAGGCCTGGAGAGATCAAGGGATTAGTAAAGCAACATACAGTGAAGCATGTTACCTCCTGAGTCAATGGTTCAAATGATGCCCAAAACACTAAGTGATTAATATGTGATGGCCTATGTGAAATAAGTCTGTAACCTTTGTGCAATTTCTGATAGACAGATGTCCATAATATGGTGCCAGTTGCTTAACACTTGCTGAAAATCAGGCCTTCTTAAGGTATCTCAAGTTAGGCATCCAAAATCACTAGTCACTTTTGAAATTTAGCTTAGTACTTCATAAGTGAATGGATCTGTTTCTGCATTCCTGATCCTGATGCATTCAAAACTCCCACCTACTTGTATGAAAGATTTTTGGCAGCAACAGTAGTGTAGTGTTACGACCAGTGTTAGATTTGTAAAGAGCTCTACAGAAGAAAAATGCAATATAAGTGTATATTATTTCAGCATATTTCCTGGCATTTAAGGCTCTAGGTGCTACTGCAATATAAGTATAATAATAGTTATAGTTTAGTAATAATAAGCATATCCACACATTTTCAAAGATGGGACTACAACTTCACCTAGTGTAAATTGGCATAGCCCCTCTGAAATCACCTTGAAGTCACTGAGAGTTTTGCTATTGGTTTCCCTGGTATCGGGATTATAAATTTACGACTATCACACCTGTGTCAACTGAGGACTTTTTACAGATGTGGTTTTGGAAACAGTCTTGCATTCTAGCATTAATCTTGATTTTCTTCTTTGGTTGTCCTCTACATTCTTTACTGAGATTCTTCTTGATTCACAAATTATAAAAAAAGCCTTAAAAGAACTGAAAATATTTGAAAACTAGGTGAGATTGCACATCCTTTTAGGTAAAGTTTGCTGATGAGAACCATTATCGCAACAGAGGTAGTTTCCTTCTACTTTTTATCAGTTTGTTTTTGGTCTTAGGACATTATTTCCTCAGTAGAAAGGTATAACAAGAAGGGTAAAACATCAGAATTAATGAGATAAAGTTCATTATTGTTGGATAAAGAACAGGAGTACTAGTGGCACCTTAGAGACTAACAAATTTATTAGAGCATAAGCTTTCGTGGACTACAGCCCACTTCTTCGGATGCATATAGAGTGAAACATATATTGAGGAGATATATATACACACATACAGAAAGCATGAACAGGTGGGAGTTGTCTTACCAACTCTGAGAGGCCAATTGAGTAAGAGAAAAAAACTTTTGAAGAGATAATCAAGCTAGCCCAGTACAGACAGTTTGATAAGAAGTGTGAGAATACTTACAAGGGGAGATAGATTCAATGTTTGTAATGGCTCAGCCATTCCCAGTCCTTATTCAATCCTGAGTTGATTGTATCTAGTTTGCATATTAATTCCAGCTCAGCAGTCTCTCGTTGGAGTCTGTTTTTGAAGTTTTTCTGTTGTAAAATAGCCACCTGCAGGTCTGTCATAGAATGACCAGACAGGTTAAAGTGTTCTCCCACTGGTTTTTGAGTATTATGATTCCTGATGTCAGATTTGTGTCCATTAATTCTTTTGCGGAGAGACTGTCCGGTTTGGCCAATGTACATGGCAGAGGGGCATTGCTGGCACATGATGGTATATATCACATTGGTAGATGTGCAGGTGAACGAGCCCCTGATGGTGTGGCTGATGTGATTAGGTCCTATGATGATGTCACTTGAATAGATATGTGGACAGAGTTGGCATCGGGCTTTGTTACAAGGATAGGTTCCTGGGTCAGTGTTTTTGTTCAGTGATGTGTGGTTGCTGGTGAGTATTTGCTTTAGGTTGGGGGGTTGTCTGTAAGCGAGGACAGGTCTGTCTCCCAAGATCTGAGAGAGTAAAGGATCATCTTTGAGGATAGGTTGTAGATCTCTGATGATGCGCTGGAGAGGTTTTAGTTGGGGGCTGAAGGTGACAGCTAGTGGTGTTCTGTTATTTTCTTTGTTGGGCCTGTCTTGTAGGAGGTGACTTCTAGGTACTCGTCTGGCTCTGTCAATCTGTTTTTTCACTTCAGCAGGTGGGTATTGTAGTTTTAAGAATGCTTGATAGAGATCTTGTAGATGCTTGTCTCTATCTGAGGGATTGGAGCAAATGCGGTTATATCTTAGAGCTTGGCTGTAGACAATGGATCGTGTGGTGTGTCCTGGATGGAAGCTGGAGGCATGTAGGTAAGTGTAGCGGTCAGTAGGTTTCCGGTATAGGGTGGTATTTATGTGACCATCGCTTATTAGCACAGTAGTGTCCAGGAAATGGACCGCTTGTTTGGATTGATCTAGGCTGAGGTTGATGGTGGGATGGAAATTATTGAAATCATGATGGAATTCCTCAAGGGCTTCTTTTCCATGGGTCCAGATGATGAAGATGTCATCAATGTAGCGCAAGTAGAGTAGGGGCGTTAGTACTCCTGTTCTTTTTGCGGATACAGACTAACACGGCTGCTACTCTGAAACCTATTGTTGGATAGTCAATTTGTGGAAGCAAGATGCAATTAATTGCTCTATTTCATTTCGAATTAGTCTAATAGTTTTCATGATGAGTTTACTTATGACTGATGACTGTCTTAACTTGAATGGGATTCAAGTTTTGTATTTTTTAAACAGAGGGTAAAACAAATTATGCTGTGGGTATCGTAATATGAAGGGCCTCTGTGATGGAGTTGATAATGTCCAGGAACAATGTTCATAGGAAAACACTTTTCACAAAGACTACTTTCTGGTTTTTAATTTTGTTTTTAAAGACTGCATTGGAGCGGGTACTCTGAAGCTGAATTTAGCATACTGGTATCCTGTTTTGCTTTGGCAGTCTGAATGTGGGTATTGCAAACACACAGTCTGGATGCTCCAAATGCTAACACTATTGAATTCAATGGGAATTTTGCCAGCATCTAGAGTGGAAACAGAATCAGGACAATATAGCATGTTTCATCTGTGGATCTAAAAACACCTTATCAATAGATCTGGATAGAAAACTGTTTTCCTATTCTCTGAGAATTTTGAGATTTCAAAAATATTTTGCTTTATGAATCATTTTGTTTTGATGACTTCAAAATGTTTAATTTTGGCTTTAACTTTTAAAAAAAATTCAGCTTTTTTTAAACTACAAATTAACTTAAAATTTTGAAACAAACAGTATGTTTCAACAATTTGACAACTTTTTTCCCCCAAAAAAGTTTTGAGAAGGGAAGTTTGTTAAAAGCAACCCTTTCCCACAAACCATTTGAATGAATTGGTATCCAACAAAACAGATAATAAAAATTTCATAACTATTCCTACTTAATATTATTTAAATAAGATTCACACCACTCTTGGGAGATGGTAAGTATTCTATGCACTTAACAGATAGGTAAACCGAAGTACGGAGTGGTTATCTGTCTTTGGTCGTGAACACTGAAATTAATCCAGACAAATCTCATGCAAAGATATTTTTAAGTCCAAGAACCTCTCACAGAAACGGAAAGTAAAACATAGTGCTTTCTCTGGATAATGTTCAAGCCTCGGTTTCTGATATTATACATATTTTGCTGAAACTTGTGATAACTTTGTAACAAACACACAGTGCACAAAGCTTAGTGAAACTCCCATTTTACTTTTGACACACTGGTTTCCAACAAATCCTTCTCTTAAGATGAAACTAGCAGGGTGTGAAACCATGATATGACCTCAAACTGATGGGTAAGTTTGAATAACACATGTAATCCAAAATCAGCAATTCTTACAGAACTGTAGTTTTGATCTGAAATCAATACATCCATTTCCTAATTATTTTAACCCTGATAACAAATGAGTTATTACTGTTGCAATAAATACATTTTCATTTAGATTCTCTGGATAACCCTCAAAGGCTTAGTGAGCTTCTTAAAATACAAATAAGGTGTTACTAAATGTACATATGATACTAATGAGCTGCAATACAGAAAATACAGTACAAATAATAAAGTGGATTTATTGCCATTAGCTCAGGGCCAGTCACAAAACATCCATTAAATCAATCACTAGTCAGATTTTCTTAATTGAGCATAACAATGATGCTCTAAACGATCTCATTTTATTTTGTCATGTGCTTTTTTTTTATTATTATTAATATTTTTTTAAAGCTCATTGTTTTCTACTCAATGGAATTTGTCCTTCTGTGATAGACTATTTAGGAAGTAGGCTTTGCCTCCCTGCTCATGCCGTCTTTCAAATCCTCAACAGCACACTCTCTATGGAACTCCCATCTCTTCACAAAGCTCAGCTAACTATAATCAGTCTGACTGGACCTTCTTCCACCGTCTTCCAAAAGTAATTATTGTACATATTAAATTCCCTTCTCACTGCTACCCAGATCACATTCTTTAATCAACTACTCTTCAGATGTAATAAATTGTCCTTCTCAAATTCCTTCTCACTTTCCTCTTTCTCTTCCCCATTTTCCTACATCCGTCAACGTCTATGACCTTCACTTTGGATTCGTAGGCAGAGTCGCAGCCAGTATAAGTCACTGGAGCATATAATGGATTTACATCAACTGAGAATCTAGTCATCAGTGTCAAGATACTATTGCACCACTTACATGGAGAGATCCCAGTGAATCATCATACTAACTACTTTGCAGGGCACAGGAAGAGAATGATAAGATAGAGGTCTATATATTGATTGTGTGACAGTGTTACAATGTCTTGTAGGCCATTTGATAAGATTACAAAAATTACAGCAATTCAATGAGGAATGTAAAAGACACACAATATCTAGCAAGCTACTTCATTACTTAATTTTTTTACAAATGAATTGAAATTGGAGTAGGTAATTTTATTCTATTACAAAAAAAACCCTGCATAAGCGCTACCAATACAAATGCCAAGTTTCCGATACTCTGTAGGATTGGTTATAGAATTGTTCTCAACTATACTTTGCTCTCATTTGCCTTCAAAAAATAGTAAGATAAAGCTATATCTAAACAGTTAAGCTTTCTGGAAAAGACAAGAAGGCGAGCCCATGCCTCGTCAGTGGGATCTAAATTCCAAAGTTGAAGCTTGTGTCCCTTTTTTTCTTTGTTATCAGTCACTGGTGCATCCCTAGTTAGATTCACATGGGACTGTAGTTCAGTTTTCATGTTGTGAATCTGACCTGCCCCAGCTGCAATTCACTTATCTACATTCAATTTTTTACAGTGTAATCTTCAGCACTTGCATTTTAATTGCTTGGAAACACAGAGTTGTTTTGGTTCAGTCAAACCACAGAGGCGACATTTATCACAACCGTTACATTGCGAACTGGTTCAGTTCTCACCAAAAGGAACTGTTATTCCCATCAGTGACATAGTGTTCTGAAAACAAGGCTACTGATTTGGCTAAAGTAAACAAAACAGCCTTTCTCACTCCAAGATAGCTACTAGACTCATCTCAACTGCAGAATAGAAGGGAGATGCCAAAGGACCAAGGATATTACAGCTCCTGGAGGACCATGTTACTGATATAGGGCCCAGTTCATAGTGAGTGAAAGAAAGTTGCTTCATTTAGTTCTGTCCTTCTCATGGATAAAAAAGAACCTTAAGGCCTCTTTATAAGAAAACAATATGATCCATATTTATGTTGGGGCTACTGTAAAATGTAAATATGGCTTAACACTATTCCTGCTCCAAAATGTATCATGTATAATCACCAGAGGGGATGTGGGGTGGAGAGAGAGTCATTATTTAGGCTACAGGTAGCTGAATCACATGGGGATGGGGGGACAGAATCAAAAATTTCTTTTAAGAGCCTAAAGTTATGTTCCTAAATCCATGATTAAGTAACCACCTGATTTTCAGTGTTGAGCACCAGCAAGTGGACACTTTTAAAACTCAGGAAGTTGCCTAAATACCAGCCTACCTTTAGGCTTCTATTTTTGAAAATCTTGGCTTGGTATCATAAATGGTCTTTGCTGGTGGTCTCAGCAGAGAAATCAAGAACTGAATGGACATGGGATGGGAATTTCAAAACGTCAGCACTGGCCTAACTTTGTTCCCACTAAAGCCAGTGGCAAAACTCCCATTGAGATCAATGGGAATCAGGCCAGCATTTCTGAAAATCCAACCCATGGAGACAACTACTTTTCTTCCTAATCAGGGTTGTTACACATTGGTGGAATGCCATAAGGACACTTACACTGTCACTATGTGTGCTGTACCCCCATTCTATTGCTAAACAGGAGACTCTAATGACCAGGACTTAGATCCTGCAACTTCTTCATGCATGGGCAGACCCTGGCTCCAGTACACAGCTCTGTTAAAGTTAGTTAGCAGGGACAGAGTGCTAATTTTTCCAGGTTTCAGAGTAGCAGCTGTGTTAGTCTGTATCTGCAAAAAGAACATAAGTACTATGGCACCTTAGAGACTAACAAATTTATTTGAGCATAAGTTTTCGTGGTCTACAGCCCACTTCATCAGATGCACAGAATGGAACATATAGTAAAATATATATATATATACAACCAGAGAACATGAAAAGGTGGAAGTAGCCATACCAACTGTAAGAGGCTAATTAAGTAAGATGAGCTATTATCAGCAGGAGAAAAAAAACTTTTGTAGTGATAATCAAGATGGCCCATTTTAGACAGTTGACAAGAAGGTATATTTTGCTTACTATATGTTCCATTCTATGCATCTGACGAAGTGGGCTGTAGGTGCCACAAGTACTCCTGTTCTTTTTGCTAATTTTTCCAGATCCTGCAAACTGAGACCCACGTTTTTTAAAAGAAGATTTGACAGGGTAGATATAGAAGCAACACAATATTATCCTGCAAAACTCCATGTTACCTAACAGACTCAGAAAGATGTTTATCTTGATTTAATTATAGCTAAATTGTTTGTTTTTGAAGCTTCCTAAGGTAGAGCCAGCTTCTTACATTGTTACTCACCTTGAGTGTAGTGGTTTGCTTTGATGTCACTGACACCACTTGTGGATTAAGGTGGTACTCCATGAGAGTATGGGTATCAGAATTTGGCCCATAAACATTAGCTGAGGTCCAGTCTTTTGAAGTTGCTAATGCTTTCAACCCTTCTAAAAATTCTTACTTTACAGATTTTTATGCAGAATATCCTTAGCTACTGAATTTAATAGAGTTGTGAAAAACGTTACAGATAAGTAGAAAGCCAATTCCATTAGAAAAATTTTACAATATCTCTCACTATGATTCAGTTTCTTGGCATCCAGATACTTGTAGTCTATTTAGATTTTGTAATAATTTTCATGTTTCCCCCCCACTTCTTCTGTTGTATTAACTGTAATGTGCCAGCAAATTCTTCATGTGGTTTAAAAACTAATATATATATATATATAAATACTTGTATAAAAAAGCTTGGATCTCATGACCAAAAGCTGATGGTGATTATGTCACTGTGATAGCTCCATTTCATTATACTGAAAATATGGGATTAAATGCAGCATTTACAAGGTGATGCCCAAAACTGGGGTAGAAACTTCCTGAGAACAAGTTTCCTCCTAAGAATGCTATTATATCCTCATTCTGGTCCAAATGGAAACACATGTCCCAATGGTCTCTTTTGTGCTTTATGTTGGCATTTCTGAATTTTGAGCCTGAACTCAAAACTGCAAAATCAAATCAGAGGGAAAATAGCTAGGGAAGTGGCAATAGGAGAATGTTAGCCAATCTTTCTCACATCACAAAGTGGTTTGGTTCAGTTTCAGTTATTTGGGCAGGTGTGGGGGAATTCATATTTTATGCAGGCCAGTTTGTTAAACTCTACAGCATTCACTATTCTCATGGGAGGAGGTGGGCGGGAGAAAGAGAGAGACAGAGATAGAGAGTAAATAGTGATCAATTGATAATATGCACTATATTCAAAAAGCTAGGTACTGTATGTACCTGCTTAATAAGGATTCAGTGGCACATACAGCTTGTTTTCTATCAGCTTACTGACCAGAGTTCCATACCACAGAACAGATGTTCTGAACTCAGACTGGATTTCAGTTACCTGAGCTAGTTCTCTTATCTTGCCTAATTCTGCATAAACTTGAACTGACAAATTCTATGTGTTTTCCCCTATTTTTGATATGTCACTACATATGTTGTTTCCCAAAGGTGGGTGAAGCTTCAGTCTCTGAGCCTGGAAGAACAGAGATGTTGCCCCATGCCTGAACTAAGTTCAGCAGTGCTTAAGTCCTATGGAAAGAAATCAAGCAGACCAGAGTTTCGGGTATCTGGTCCCAGAGCTGTAATCATTATGTATTAGTTCTGATTAGACCAACGTATTAGAATGGAGCAGGGCTACACAACATGACTGCTAAGATGTCCAATCACATTTGTCAAATGTTATGTTGCATTCACATCAGGAACACCATACCAAGCTCATGTTTCTGATTCTGGAAAAGACCTTGGAGAAATCTGTCATCTACCTACATTTGGTCAGGAAATAAATATTGTTTTATATAGCTGTGCTTTCAAAAGCAACCAGACTGTTTTATTTTTAATGTGAATGAGTTTTTATTTAAGATGGATTTTTCTCTGCCTATGGTTTCTTTTGGCTCAATTGTTTTGGTTCTCATTTTTTAAAAAAAAATTATTAATTGCCAGGACACTGTCTCCTTCAAGAGAGGAAGGATGATCTTGTGGTTAAGGCACAAGACTATAACTCAGAAGATTGAGATCTGCATTCTGGTTCTTGTCTTTGTTTTGGACAAGCCTTTTAACCTTTCTGTGCTTTCAATTATCCCTCTCATAGGGACATTGAGAGACTTAATTTACCAATTGATATAAAGCACCTTGAGAGTCTTAGCTGCAAAGCACTTCAGTGCTGGCAAAATTATTGTTCAGAGAAGGTGACACTTTTGTCCGGCTATCCTGAAAGAAGGACAAGAGACACTTGTATGTCCACATGTTTTTTAGTACTGCAAAATATTCCTACAAAACATAAAAATATTCTTTTTAAAAATATGTGCTTGGGTTGTGTTCTTCCAACTTCTGAATCAATGATTACACATGCATACTCCTTGATCTAGAGGTTTTTTTTAGGAATCTAGTTTTCAGAATGAGTTTACTATGAAATGTTGAACAAGGTTTCTTAACATTCCCAGAGCAAAAGAAGAGCTCTGACAGTATCTACACTTATTTGACATTTCTCTTCACTTCAAACTATACATCATGCTAAACACTTGTTCCATTGGACTGCTTTTTCCTGGTAAACACCGAGCACTTCTACTTGGTATATCAATACACCCTGAACAAACATTTTTGAGTTATAAAATATCCAAATGTTTTGATTGATTAAATGAAAAATTGGGATATTGCAGTTGTCTTTAAAAAAGGTCCTGAGACAGTAAGATATTACATGATAAAAACAGGACTGTCATTACGTTTCATAAAGGGCTACTCAAGTACAGATAGTTCATGTCCAGTAATAGACATAATATACCTTATAAATGTTATCAACTTTGTTGATGTGTATTTTAAAAATCAGTTTCTCACCTAGAAGTTATATTTTGAAATGTCACTTTTTGAGAGGTCCATCGAAAGGGATCCTGACGATGTATTAATATGCATTCCCTCTGAGGCTTTCAGCCAGATAGATATCAAAGCAACTTACCGAAAGGACTATTCAAACTACAGTATGGACCAGATTCACCGTTGTATGACTCTAGATTTACGCTAGTGTAAATCCACTGAAATCAACATTTACACTATGTAAAACTGGATTAACAGTAAGAGTCAATTTCCTTATATATTCCCAGACAACAACTACATTAAGGTTGAGACTACTAGTACATATCAGTAATTTAGGTTAAAATACTGTCATGAGCAAGGTGAAACTGTGTTATGGGTTGAGTTAAAACCTTGTTAAAACTAATGTGTAATGACCCCTTCCCTTAAGATAGTTGTAAGGAACACTTAAGGGGGCTACACCTACAATAAAGTCCAACAGAATCTGCCCAGAAACTAGCACCATGTGGGCATGGGGTTCCACTGAGTATTGTGATCAGGGAGAGTGTGTGTATGAGGGTATGTCTACACTGGCAAAGTTACAGTGCCGCTCAGAGAGAGCTGAAGGGAAATGTTGTGTGTTCACACTGACAGCTGCCTGCGCAATAGCGTGTTCACATTTGCGGCACTTGCAGCAGTATTCGGAGTGGTGCACTCTGGGCAGCTATCCCACAAAGCATCTCTTCCTCTTCTGCTGCTAAGAATTTTGGGAAGGCAGAGGGGGTTGCGGGGCATCCTGGGTCCTGTTCCAATGCCCCATGATCCATTGCTTCGCATCCCAGCAATCCCTGTGCTTCCGTCCACATTTGGCACCATCTTTCAACGGTTTATATACTGCATGCTCTGTCTCTTTGGTCTGCAGGAATGCATCCCAAACTATTGACCAATATGCTGTTTGCTCTGACTAACACGTCACCAGTGGCAGTGGAATTATTCCTTAAACTACAAAGGCAAGAGGAGATGTCCTATCTCCTAGAACTGGAAGGGACCTTGAAAGGTCGAGTCCGGCCCCCTGCCTTCACTAGCAGGACCAAGTACTGATTTTGCCCCAGATCCTTAGTGGCCCCCTCAAGGATTGAACTCACAACCCTGGTGTAGTAGTCTCGGCCGAGATCCGGCCCTCAGCGGGGCTGTGGGGTAACCCACCACCTCGCTCTGGTCCACTATCAGTCCTGGTCCAGCGGTAGTGTGGGACAGCAAACACATGGTTAGGGGCTCAGGCCCTTAAGCAGGGGCTGAGCCAATAGGTCAGAAAAAGCCCCAGACCCTCAATCAGGGCGGGGCAGCAACCACACAGTCTGGAGTTCGGGCCCTCAAGCAGGGGCTGAGCCAATAGTTCAGGAACCCAGGCCCTTGAGCAGGGTCTGAGTCAATGGGTTGTAGCAGCCCAGGCCCTAGGTCAGGGTGGGGCAGCAATCAAATAGTCAGTCAGGAACCCAGCCCTTAAGCAGGGGCTGAGTCAATGTTTGTAGCAGCCCAGGCCCTAGGCCAGGGCAGGGCTGGCTCCAGGCCCTAGGCCAGGGCAGGGCTGGCTCCAGGCACCAGCTTGTCAAGCAGGTGCTTGGGGCGGCCGCTCCGGAGCGGGGCGGCACGTCCAGGTATTTGGCGACAATTCGGCAGACGGTCCCTCACTCCCTCACTTTTTTTTTGGGCTGCTTGGGGCGGCCAAAACCCTGGAGCCGGCCCTGGGTCAGGGCGGGGCAGCAATCAAATAGGCAATCAGGAACCCAGGCCCTGAGGCAGGGGCTGAGTCAATGAACAACAGGTACCAGCCTCTCTAGGCCAGGGAAAAGGGGGAGTCTGCCACCCAAGGAGTGGGTGGCAGGGGGGACGCAGGCCCTCCCACTCCACTGCGTCCCAGCCCGGGGCCCTAGCAGCGGCGGAAACTCAATGCTGTCAGTGGGGATCCTGGCCGCAACACACTGACATAGGCTCTGGCAGTGCTGCAGACTGCCAGATTGGGGTCGGCTGCCCCTGGGCTACTTCCACACTCCTCCTCGTAGGGTACCTGGGCCAGACTAGTGTCCTCGGTGCTCTCCACCAGCATCGGTTCCTCCGGGTAGGTAGCGAAGGGTATGCTCGGCTCTCCTCGGGATAGCAGGAAAGGGGCAGGCTCGGCTCCTCCTCAGGGTAGCAGGAAAGGTGCAGGCTCGGCCAGTCCTCCTCCGGGTACCGGGCAAGGGGTAGGCTCGGCTGGCCTGGTGAGTCAGCAGGCCGGTTGCGGCCTGCTGCTGTCTCCCAAGCGGGAGCTCGGCCACAGACGTCTGCTCTCTCTGCCGGCTTGTACTCCACTGAACTCTGCAGCGGGCTTTTATACTTCTGGGTCGGCGCCGTGACCTCTGAGGGGCGGGCGCTAGACCCGGTGGCTCCACCCACGTTGGTGTTAGGGGAGGTTCGGCCCTCAGCGGGGCTGTGGGGTATCCCACCACCTCGCTACACCTGGGTTTAGCAGGCCAATGCTCATGATCTCGCCATGCGTACTAGTTATGACACGAGATTGCTTGTGGCATTGATGGAGGTGCTGACCACAGTGGAACACTGCTTTTGGGCTTGGGAAACAAGCACTGAGTCATGGGATCACATTGTCATGCACATCTGGGATGACAAGCAGTGGCTGCAGAACTTTCGGATGAGGAAAGCCACATTCATGGGACTGTGTAATGAGCTCACCCCAGCCCTGTGGTGCAAGGACACGAGAATGAGAGCTGCCCTGCCATTGGAGAAGCACGTGGAAATTGCACTTTGGAAGCTGGCTATTCCAGACTGCTACCGATCGGTTGCTAACCAGTTCAGAGTGAGAAAGTCGACCTTTGAGCTCGTGTTGACGGAAGTGTGCAGGGCCATTAATCACATCCTGCTCTGAAAGACTGACTCTGGGCAATGTGCGTGACATCGTGGATGGCTTTGCACAAATGGGCTTCCCTAACTGCGGAGGGGCGATAGATGGGACGCATATTCCAATTCTGGCACCAGACCACCTAGCCACAGAGTACATTAATCGGAAGGGGTATTTCTCAATGGTTCTCCAGGTGCTTGTGGATCTCCATGGGACATTAATGCAGGCTGGTCCAGAAAAGTGCATGACAAGCATCTTTCAGAAAACTGGCCTGTTCAGGAAGCTGCAAGCAGGGACTTTCTTCCTGGACCCGAAGATGACCATAGGGGAAGTCGAAATGCCCATTGTGATCCTGGAAACCCCGCCTACTCCTTAATGCCGTGGCTTATGAAGCCAGACACAAGGAACCTTGAAAACAGCAAGGAGCAGTTCAACAATAGGCTGAGCAAATGCAGAATAACTGTTTGTGTGCTTTTGGCTGTTTAAAGGCCTGCTGGTGATGCCTATATGGGAAGCTGGACCTGGATGACGACAATATTCCTATGCTTATAGCTGCATGCTCCATAATATTTGTTAAGGGAAGGGTGAAAGCTTCACTCAAGGCCAGACTGCTGAGGCTCAGCTCCTGGAGACTGAATTTGAATAGCCAGAGACCAGGACTATTAGAGGGGCGCAGTGTAGGGCCATAAGGAGCAGGGATGCCTTGAGGCAGCTTTTGAAGCTGAAAGCCACTAATATTTGTTATTATGCTTGGGAATGTAGTGCTTGTAATGCTAGGAGATGATTGTGATTGGTGCGGACGATGTAATATGAAGGTTTAAGATAATTGTCTGTTGCTTTGCAGGACTCTGTTTGCTTTCAATTAATAGAATAAAGATTTCTTTCGAACCCACACAATTCTTTTATTAAAAAACAACAACTGGAGGAGAGAGTCAAACAAAAAAAAAACCACATCAGCTCTGAGGGGGACGGGGAGAGGGAAGGTCCCAGGAGGAGGTGGGGTCCTGGGACTGCTAAAGATTTGTATATGTGCAGGGATCATATCCAACCTTCTCATTTGGAGTACAGTGCAGGGGGTACTGTACTTCAGCAGGGCCAAACTGCAGAGGGATGGGTGTTGAGTGCAGTGGGTAGTGGGAGTCCGCAGGGCTGGACTGTGAGGAGGGAGGAGTGGAATGCTGCGGGTACAGACTGGAGCCAGGAGGTTGATAAGAGTGTATTGGTGATGTCTGGGGGGTGCATGGGAAAGAGTTTTGTGACAGCAGCTGCAGGGAGGGCGGGCACAGAGATACTCAGTTTGCAGTGCTAGTATCACCTGAAGCGTGTTTGCTTGGCACTCCATAACATTTAAGAGCCACTCCGTGGCTTCATTCTGGCATGCTGCATTCTCCTTTCAGTCCTTCTTCTCGCTGTCCCAACACTCCTTCGATTCCTGTTTTTCGGCCGTGGAGTGCATCACAATATCACGCAGAAAGTCCTCCTTAGCTCTTCATGGCCACTTTCTAATTCTGCACAGCAGTTTAGCCAGCAATAACAAAGAGGGAGGCTGGGCTCCCAAGGTCATCTCTGTGAAGCCAAAATGCAACATTTTACAGAAGCAGTGTTGTTTGCAACACACAGAACACTGATTCAGTGATTTAAAACACAGCCAGTATTCACATACCTGTCACTAACTGGCTGATCCCAGGCAAGCACACATGGGCCACAAGACCCCCAAAATGGTGAGTAGCTGCAGGGGCAGGGTAAATCAGTGTTCCTGGACCCTACTGTACACTGGGCATGTGGCTCTTGGGGACAGCCAGCACTGTAGGGGGGGGCCTTATAATCATTCCTGTCCCCATATTTTCCACAGGCTGTGATCATTATGGAAGATATCTCGCTGCTGAGCATGAGCAGGGAATCAAGGGAGGGTCTTCTCCAAGACTGCAGCTTCCGCCATGGCCCTTATGTGGCTCACCTGTGTGCAGCAATGGTCCCCACCCCATGACGACACAGTGGTGCAGGAAAGTTACCGATAACGGGGCAAGAAACAAAGCAGCTCTGCCAAAGAACCTGTGGCAGCGGATTTCCCAGTATCTCCATGAGAGTTTCCTGGAGATCTCTGAGGCAGATTCCCACGTAGTGAGGGAGTCAATCAACAGCCTGTTCCGCCACTAGACTAGGCATGTGGTGGTACATACATCATATAGACACAAGCCTGCTTTCTGAAACCCTCCTGCCCCCAACAACTCGCTTCAGCGATTCCCAAAATCAAATTTACTTACCAGGGACCTCTTCTCCTGTTTGCACTTCACCAAGATCCAACATCTGTGACTGGCTTCCCTCCTCAGGGGTAAAAAAGAGCTCCTGGCGGCATGCATCTCTGACCTCCAAGTCATCCTCTGCCTCTGGGTCACACTCCCTCTCCACATTCTTGTCCAAGATTTCCTCCTCTTGGCTCAGTCCACTCTCGACTGGCACACAAGCCACTGAAGTATCCACAGTGGCCTTCAGAGTGCAGGTGGAGTCGCCACCAAGTATCGCGTCCAGCTCCTTGTAGAACCAGCAGCTTGTGGGCACAGCACCGGAGTAGCAGTTTGCCTCCCATGCCTTGTGGTAGGCATTCCGCAGCTCCTGCACTTTGACCCAGCACTGCAGTGTGTCCCAGTCATGGCCACTTTCTGTCATGCATCATAATTCCTATGACTGGAGTGCAGCTGGGACTGGATAGCCCGCGCCCTCCAAATGCTGATGAGGTCCAGCAGCTCGGCATTGCTCCAAGCGGGAGATCACTTGGTGTGTGGAGCAGGCATAGCCACCTGGAAAGATGCACTGAGACCACTGCATACATCACCAAGCAAACAGGAAGGGGACTTTCAAAATTCCGAAGGAATTTACTGGGTGGGGATGACAGTTGGTCACCTAAAGGCAGGGCAGTAGAGTTCAAACCGATGACCAGAGACACAAGAACAGGCATTGTGGACACCTCCCCGAGGCCAATCAGAGCATTGTAATTGACCAGGGTGTCTACACTGGCACCATGGTGCTGTACCCCCGGCGCAGAAAGCTGTATGCCTCTCGGGGTGTTTTTTTTACAGCGCTGCAACTGCACAGTTTCTGAGCACTAAGTGGCTTGGCAGTGTGTACACCTTGGGAGTTACAATACAGAAAGCTGATTTACTGCACAAAAACTTGCCAGTGTATACAGTGCCAAACAGACACTAAAGCTGGAAACTGTGAGAGATCGAGAGGCAGGAAGAGACCCAAGCAGCCACCTGTAAGCACAATGTGATCCTGGAAAAAGCTAGAGAGAGCGTTTTTGGATCTGTTGGCTAAAGGGGCTTGGGGCTGCAAACTAAGAAACTACTCCTTCTGTTCTTGTTTCATTCAGAGAAGCAGGGCTTTGTACATTCCTTGTAAATAAACAAGACTGCATCTTAGAAAATACCAGACTCCATCAATTTCTACTTCCATCTGGAACATCCCCAGGGGCCCAAACTTTGACTAGTCACTCAGTTCAAAAAGGGGCAACAGTACATTACAATGATGTTGTGTTTATTCCCAAACAAAGCATTATAAATTCATGCAATTCAGAATTAAGGTTACATTTAAAAGGACAAACATGTTAAGGTATAGCAATGCATTGTTAGGGCACTCAAACAACCCTAACTCTGCCCTGTAGTGACACCATCCAATAAGTATATTATTATGATTAGCACATTTTAGTTCTTGTCAACCAAATTAGATTAAACTGATTTTAAACACATTTTCCCCTCTCATTGTGTCACTACAGGGCACAGCAATGATGGTTGGGTGCCCTAAATATGCATTTCTATACCTCAACAAAATGGCCACCTAACTATAAGGAAATTATTATTTCAGTTCTGTTGAGAACAATGGGAGATGGCAATCAATCATTCTACATGGAATTCTCTGTAGTAGAACATGATCTGTCAGCCTCTGCTAAAGGAAAAACTTTCAGTTATGAAGAATAACAGGAAAAAATATCTTTAATCCTAAAGCATCTTCAAATATAACATATGCATAAGATTTCAGTGGATTTTAACTATCAGGGAAGTTTGATGCCACCTATGTTGTTATTAAGATCACTCAGGAGAAAGAAATGGTGTGGTTCTGGGCCCTAAATTTCTTAAAGGACCACTTTACTTGTAAAGTCTCAGTAAATTTATTCTTTACTCAGAGAGTAAGAGTGGTAATTTCAGCGAGGACATGTTGTATTCTTCAGATGAAATAAAATGGCTGAATCCCTACTTCATATTGCAATGTGCTGAGTACTCTATCCCATATCCAACAAAATATTTAAGCATGTGCTTGACTTTAAGCATATGAAGGGTTGCATTGACTTCAGTGAGGCAACTTGTTGGCCTAAATACTTTGTTGGATTGGTGCCAGAGTGGATAACACCTGGCAATATTGAGCCTTAAGTACAAAACTTAACCTCAAATATGGAGCTATGACCAGCACTTCCATAATTAAGTTGTGAGTATATGCTAGTAAGCTAAGGATAAAAATATTACAAGAATATTGTAACCACTATTCCAAAAACAAGGTTACAAAACCTACAAATTCAGAGTTAAAGTTAAACTTAACATGCCTGGATTTCTACTAAAGTGTGGAAATGCACAGTTGAGGAACTCAAACAACCTTAACTCTGCCCTGTTGTGACACCATGAGATGAATATATGACAATAACTCAATCTATTTTAAGAATGAGTTTCATCCAACCACTGAAGTACATTTTCATAATCACATTGTTAATCCATTTGTACTATGTACTCTGAAATGCAATGTCTAGGAATTTCCTAGAATTATTGTTTAAATTATTAAAAATACATGAATACTAACCAAGAAAACCAAAGAGGATGTAACTATGTGATATCTGCAATTAAACTGAACTGAAATTATTGAGCAGCAACTTTAAATATTTTTGTAATTTTTCATTTTTAAGGCACAGTCCTTGCATCACTGACTATGCAAATTAGCTAGAGGAGAAGGTTTATAATTGGTTTAGTCACTGTACTTCTGATGTCAAAGAGGCCACACTGACGAGAGATATGAACTATTGACCTGGCCCTGTCTACTAATGATAATCATAATTAAATACAATTGATAATAGCTTAATTAAAACCTAATCTCTTCAAATATAGTTTATGTACCAGATTTTCAATAAATTTTAGAAAGTTTAAAGACTTATTCTATTGGAGCAAAAAAGCTTTGACATCAAGTGATAATTTATTAAAGGGTCAATTTTTATTAGTTTCAGTTAAAATTAATTAACAGATTTACTTGTATATTCTCAGAAAATTCATCATGTGCTCAAAAGAGTAAAAGGCTTTACCACTATTGAATTGCAGACATTTCTGGTGTAAAATACTTCAGCAATTCTATCCATTATTACTTTGAAATAAGTAAGTGTCAGGGTGAGAAAATGGCCTGTCATTGCTATTTTAATTATTTTTAAATTTGTCAATTTTGACAATCTTCATCAGACCCGCTCCTTTTCTTCCTCTTTACAAGTAAAAGCCCACCCAGGTATTCTCCTATACCAATAGCTGTAGCTTCCTAAGGAGAAATGAAGGACTTCTGTGTCAGCATCCCATAGATCTAAGGCCTGACTCCTGCAACAAGCACTGTTCAGGCAGATCCCCGCATCCACATGGAGCTCCAATGAACTCAATGGGGCTCTACATGGGCACAGACTACCCTCATACGGGGCTCACTGCAGACTTGGGACCTAAGATATACAACGAAGGGGAAAGTACCTGCTCCTTTCTCCTCCCCACCAAATAATCTGTAGCAGCGAGGGAAATTGGGTTGCTATTTGCAATCAATGAGACAGAAAGCCAGTTGGGAGCACCTAACCATCCCAAATTCACATTAAAATAATTTTTAAAGAGCCCTAAAATTGTCATTTACTCACCTGCTATTAAAAAAGTGCAGCCACAGTTTAACAGTTTAGAACAGGAAATGAAGAATATTATATCTAGCTGAAACTACAGGGGGAACTTATATTAGCAGGATATAATTAGCTAAGTTGGAATTTGGCCAGGACACTAGGGTTAACATCCTTATGCTTATAAAAAGTGTCATGGGATCTTTAATGACCACATGTGGTCAGGACCTTAGTTCTCCCTCTCACAAAAAACACAAGTGTTAAATCATTATTTTCTTTGTTATTCTCTCTCATTTTGTTATTAGCCATCAAACCCTCTTCTGGTATCATAAGTTCACTTTATATATACACCTTTGTCACTTGTAACAAGAAATTTCACTGTAATATTAGTTACCAACTTTTTTTTTTTAATTGTAAAGTACTACTGGATCATCTTGGAAATTAAATCCTGGCCACAGGCTATATAGCCTATTATAGCTCTTAGCAGCTTGAATCTTATTCAGTCCATGGCTATGGAAATCAACTAGTGTCTATAGTCACAAAATAAGATCAATTGCTTTTCTGTCTGTTTTTAGTCCTAATTTCTACTGTCAAAAGCTACGTACATGGGAATTTCAAAGTTTGATAAATTGTATATAGACAAACATACTTTCAATTTCAAGGAATCTGCAATGGAATGTTACAGGGAGTAAACGCTAGACATAAACTCACTCTTCCCAGTTATCTGTAACTAGCCAATTCTCAGTACCTTTGGTTCTCCAATTGGCTTCTTTGCATCCACAGAGATAGCTGTTTAATTGCTTTAGCTGATTAGCCTTCACAGCTGCATCTGTAGTGAGGAGGCTCCTTTTAAAATTAACTCATCTATCAATCAGCAGAGTAATTTGCTAAGATGAAAACGCAACTGCTCAACTATACACTTATCAACACTGAAACAGCAGAGAGCTTCTCTGGGAAAATTTCTTTTTATATTTGCTGGAATAATTATAGCCTTTCCCCAAACACTTATAACATTAGTATAATTACTAGCTGACAGGGCATAAAAATATTTTAACAGTATTTTGTACTTTCTTTTTCTTGCCTTCTCCCCACATACCATCCTACATTCCACCACAATCACCAAAGAAAACCTTCTTATTTTAATATGTAATGAAAGTCTGTCACACATCAAAGGTACTTTGGGCTTATGTCACAGATATGAAACTTAGTGATAGCTAATTTTCTAACCACAAAGTAGTCTCCAGTCCAGTCTCAAGTAATGCCACCATCTGGTCTGTTACCCTGGCAAACCTCTCTCCTCACATAACATTGTCTATTCAGTGCCAGAAGCTCAGTAACCATTCTTTTTGCCAGCCACATGCAAATGTGGAGACATGAGAACCCCTGCAAAATACCCAGCAGCAAATGTTAGTAGGTTCTACCAGGCGGCCAGTTTGAAAACTCATCCTGCTGAGCTGAGCTGTCCATTGCCAGCCACTGCTGATTGACAAGCTGCTCATCCTATCAGAGAACAGCTACCCTGCCCTGCCCTACTTCCGAAATTTTCCCAAACTTGAGCAGCAAGGTGGATAGGAGAAGGGTAAGGGAGGCAGCCTCCTCTAATACAGCTGTGTTTTTAATGAAAGGGACAGAGGCCCAGATCCTCAACAGAATTTAAGCACCTAACTCTCAAATCACTGGGAGCTAAACACATAAATACCTCTGAAGATCTGGGCTGGAGTGCCT
Source organism: Chrysemys picta bellii (assembly GCF_011386835.1). NCBI lineage: Eukaryota > Metazoa > Chordata > Testudines > Emydidae > Chrysemys > Chrysemys picta. The sequence goes on along the minus strand of NC_088799.1, from coordinate 42,283,875 downwards.
AGCTTGTGCAGGACCAACAGCTGCATCCACCTATTGCAGTGGGGAAACAGCCACTAATAGAGATACAAGTTGAGAGACAGACTAGAGAGTCTATTGAGGAGAGAGTTTCTCCACATCCACGTTTTTTTTCATAGCTCCCCAGCTCTGGCTGCTGAATGCCAGATTCTGTCATTAGGTTGGTGAGACATGTAGATTTTTTGACATAACTGACATACTCTTTTCTACACAAAATCCACCATGTACCAGGTGATTTTCTTTGAGGAAGCATCTATTTTGTGATTTCCAGAGTGGGCACAATTAAATCTTATATTGGGTTCCTGGGTTTGTTCCCTATTTATTACAGTTTATTGTCCCTGTCTTTGGCACTCACCCTCCTTTTTCTTTATTGAAGGTGTTTAGAGAGCAATAATTCTCTGATTTTTGATTTACAAAACCACACTTCAACGTGTTGGTCACCTGATGAGTTCAGAAACACAAAGTATGCCAGGATCTTTTATTTTCTATTCCCAGAGCATGGAGAGCAAGTGTCTAAGTGGGAGCTTGAGCAAAAACTTTATTTAGTTTAGGAACCTCTAAAGTGTGACCAAAAGAAAATATTCTGGTGTCCCTACAACCTGGCCTCTAATACTGTCTGGAACATCCAACATTAGGGCACACACATAATAGGCTGAAGAAATGGTTACATAAGACCAAATGGGACAGGTAGAAAGTAGGAGGACAAACATGTTGGAGTGTGCAGGGATGTCACTACTACCCATTACTTTGTTCACTGACCTTGCTATTTTGCTTGAGCAAAGCTTTTAAGATACAAATACAGCTCACCCCTGTTGGATCTCAGTTAAAGATCTTGTTGCCTGTATTATTATATTTCTAGTGATCTGCTGGAGGCTTGAAAAAATATCAAAATAGACCAGGACCAGTTGGTGAAAGTTGCCATTATATTTTCTTCATGATAAATCAGAGTTGGAGCAATTCCAGAGACAAAAGAGATTAGGCTGGGCCTAATGCATCCTACCATTATGAGCAGTTTTGTATTCAGTTGGGTATCCAAAATGTTGCAGAGGGCTAAGTAGAGGCAGAGCATTTAACAACAGTTCAGTGTAGTACACTTCCCCACAGGGGTCTGAATCAGCTCGTTAGGAAATGCCTGCAAATCCAGAAAATAAATTGTTTCACATTTCCACCAATCTACCTTTTCCAAGTGTTGCAGAAATATGAACATTCTGTCCAGAGTAAAACAGAGATACACTGGTCAGAGCTCTCTCAATCTGGCAGTCAAGCTGTCAGCTTTCTTCAGCATAGTACAGCTGGAAACAGCTGCCAGTGGTGTTTATTAGGTCTAGCTTGAATTGGCTTGGCTTTCCAACTGCAGAAGAAATTGATCAGGATTCAGATATTGTCACATAAAATGACAAAAATTCCAGCCTGTCTGCGATTCTTTGAAGACCTTGTACACTTGTGTCACAGGGATATAATTTATTATTCCTGAGCATATGGGACAATTCTGCAATCTGCACAATAAAGGAAATGGCTTGTGTGGCAATTCCTCCTCCTTCCTCCAAGCCAAGGAAGATGATTAAGGTGGCCTGCTGCTGCCTTTTTATAATTCAGTGAAAATCAAAGTATTCCATATACAACTCTACCCCGATATAACGCTGTCCTCGGGAGACAAAAAATCTTACCGTGTTATAGGTGAAACCACGTTATATTGAACTTGCTTTGATCCGCCGGAGCGCGCAGCCCCGCCCATCCGGAGCGCTGCTTTACTGCGTTATATCTGAATTCGTGTTATATCGGGTCGCGTTATATCGGGGTAGAGGTGTATATACCACAGAATAATAATGCACTTCTGCTTTGTCTCTTCTTCAATTTTGTAGACTATTATGTTGGCGTGTGGTAAACAGAAACTTCAATCTCCATGTGATCACAAAACCAGGATCAAGTTCTCTTTCATGATGAGTGAGACTGTATCATATCTATGTACGTTTGCTGTAACTATGTAAATAGGTTAGGGATAAAAGAAGTTCTATACTGGATCAAACAAGTGGTTCATCTAACCTGGTATCTTGATGGCCAGTACCAGAAGCTTCAGAAGAAGAATCCTCATGATAGGGAAAGTTTGTTCCTACTTGCCTATGCTTTCATGATTGCAAATCTTGTTATTGGGATTAGAAACTATTGTCTTTCCACAGCAGCGGCTTCTCTGTGAGTGTTCCACATTGGAATTTAGGGAAACGTTTTTGTTTTCTTGCTGTTGTTAAGTATTTGCCAGAGTACTTTTAGATGCTAAAGTGCTTACACTTACTATCAGCCCTGTTAAAAAGAAAATAGGGTATATGAAAAGATTAATGAAAGATTAACACATTCACTAATGTGTACATCAACAATTATGCAGTGGGCCATTTTAGTGCCTCAGATTCCTAGTTTAGCCTCTGACATCAGTAATTTACAGCAGTAAAATGGGAATACACTACCCTGATATGAGGTGGATTTCAGCTTCATATTAGGGACGTCAAGAAGTATGACCAGAACAAGAGAAAAATGTTAGCTAACACAACCTACTTTAAAAAAAGAACAGGAGTACTTGTGGCACCTTAGAGACTAACAAATTTATTAGAGCATAAGCTTTCGTGGACTACAGCCCACTTCTTCGGATGCATATAGAGTGGAATAAATATTGAGGAGATATATATACACACATACAGAGAGCATGAACAGGTGGGAGTTGTCTTACCAACTCTGAGAGGCCAATTGAGTAAGAGAAAAAAAACTTTTGAAGTGATAATCAAGATAGCCCAGTACAGACAGTTTGATAAGAAGTGTGAGAATACTTACAAGGGGAGATAGACTTCTACAACCTACTTTAAGACAGGTAGAGATTAGCTTCAGGCTATTAATTCACTTGAAATAAATCAATAGCTGATGCTGTGACATACAAAGGTAAGTCCCAGGCTGTTTTATTTACCTCTCTAAATCCTACCTGCCTTGGTACAAACCTTTTGTGCCCTACTATTTTCCTATTGAAGTTAATGGGAGTTTTGTCATTGACTTCAATGCAAACAAGTTAAGACCTTGTGCCCATGCAGAGCTTATTCTAGGACGAGAGCCTTAGGTGTACAGTGATTTTGTAAAATATTTTGGGGCAAAGTTTGTACAGAGTAAAGTAACAGGAAGAGAAGAAATTAATGGGATCTAATCAGGCGCAATCCAGTAACAAGAGGCAGAATATTTTAGAGGTTACTATTGCAAGTTTATATGCAATATGCTGGTAAATATTACTGCTATAATTCAATGTACTTCAGTATTCCCTCCATACTCATTTAGGACTATTTCCCAGGAGCTAATTGAGAGGAAAGGGGAAACCTTGACAACAGCTGTGGGCTGGCAAAACAAAAATAAATCCAAAATTTGCAATGTGTGATGTAATCCACATGATCAGACAGCATGTCGGGCTCATTTTGGGCTTTCCTGTGTTACTGATACACATTTTATTCAACAGTACATTTTATAATCAGGGTTTGAACTAAATCATTTTAAAAGAGAAGAGAAGAGAACATTAGACGAAAATCCTGCTCCTGTTGCCTATAGCTTTTTCTAGATTTTTATCAGGCTGGAAGAATTTGTTAGGTTTTTAACTCTTTTTTATGGATCTGATCTGCATTCATTTTATCCTCCAGTCCATTTTAAAAAGGGGGTTTTAAGCTTTTCTGTATCTATAATCCAGAGTCTCTTTTCTGTATGCAGTACAACTACGCTTCCTGTATGGGCACTGACCCATAACTGTGAACAGATGTGCTTCTTCGGTACAGACGGAGGTTACAGATGTTCTTCTGCCAGAAAAACTGCTGTTATTTCAGTGCAGCAAGAGGAACTTAGAGCACCTTGACCCATCCAAGGAACACCTTACCCTTTGCTTTACTGTGCTGCCAGGTTTTTCTTCTTTTCACATAATGTCGTTGATGAAGCTTTAATGTGTGGGAGACAAGGCTATTGCTGTTTATCAAGCCCTTTGAAATGTCCAAAAGCTTTGCCAGAACTGGGAAGCACAAGTTTTATTGAACTGACTCTGCAGTGAACTCTCTACACTAGGGGTGCTTCCCTTGCCCCTCCTCTCTTCCCCCCCCCCCCCCCCAAAGTGGCAGTTGCCTCAGTTGACACACCACTCTTGCTGCTCTTCTGAATGGGGGGTTACTGCACAGAGAATTTTTTGGTTTGAGGAGGGAGACTTTTTTTTCAAACACAGCTTCTTCATAATTTTGAGCTACTCACTGCATTGCTCCTTTGTATCTGATGTTGTTTCTACATCACACTGAGGAGATGCATGTGATACAGGCATGAAAAATAGGACAGGGAAAATAGTCCAGCAGCAGACAAACCTGCATTGACAACTGACACTCCCACTCCTTGTTAGTTTCTCTCACTCAGAAGAGAGGCTCTTGGCCAGGTGCAGGAGACCCTTTAATTGTCACTGCTATTGGAGGTTGGTTTCTAATTTCATGCTAACATTCGTCACTAGATTTAGCCCAAAGAATCTATCAAGAGACATTTTTATAAAGACTTGTCTCAGCAAACAGCCAGCCACCTTGCTAGAGCCAACAAACTCTGCCAATGAGAAACATCCAATGGAAGGAAACTAAAAAAAAGTTTGTGCTTCAGCGGCACCTGGTCAAGCAATATATAGAAATTGTTTACTTTACAGATAATAAAATAAGTTCAATTTATTCTTGTTATATTTCATATAAGAGATAAAGGAACTTTTTCTTTCTTTAGTATTACAAGAGATAAAAATAACTTTAGCCAGTGCAGAATTTCTACAAGCAACCTGTTGTTTTTTTGTTAAGTGCATTAGCTTTCTATGTAAAGACAGATTGTATGCTAGATTAATTATATTTTATTTACTTCCATTCTTCACTCCTGACCCCTCTTTCCACCTTTTTTCACTCAACTCCTAGAATAATGTTCTCACGGTATAATTATAAATCTGCAGACCTACACAATATTCTAGGAGGAATTCACTTTATTTTCCTTACCTTACATTACAGCACACACAAGTAATACATAGATATGGTTTAATGACAATTCCCTATAAAACACTCCATTGACATGACTGTTATTTCATTTTTGTGTCAAATAGCCAACTTAATACTCTTCAAACTCTACTAAGGCCTTTCAGAGTCCTAACCACAAGTTCTGGCATACAAACAAGTTCACAGATTAGCAAACATTGGTGGCTGGTAAAATATCAGTCTTTGCAACAGAACACCAGAGCTGCCCATTCTCAAACCCTGCCTCCTTTCATGCAGCAGAAACATCAGTCCCACTAGCTCAGGCCCTCAGAAAGCTACAGAGGAGAGGACAAGGCATGTCCCATTGCAAATGATCTCTTTTTGAACATAGAGAAACTTGTCCTGACAATACAGTGAACTGTTCATATTGCAAATGAACTCTCCAGAGTAGACCCAAACCTTAAAAGTGCATCAGACCACATATTCTTCTACAATTGGATGAGAATGGCTGGGCTTATACATGCTTCATCGGGTTTGGCTGTACTTCTGACTGGGTATAATATCTTCCCCTCTAAGGTCCCAGCCCTGCAACTGGACACAGACTGACTCTTGAACCTGCACAGAACCCCACTGATTACATTATCATCTTCCTTCTTTACAATAACTTATGATATAAATGAATATTGTTTTGTATGTGTTTACTTAGTATTGTACAAATAAAAGAAAAATCACAACCAACTTTATTGTCTATGCTTAGCAAAGTGCACATGGCTAAATGTTCACTGTATTCCTGTCCCTAAGCCTCAAATGGCATCTTACTTAAGTATCATTTTGGAAATTATTTTTTGTAAAAAGAAAGTTTTGTGAGTCTCTGCCAATTCAGCTAGGAAGGAAAATAAAATTATGACAAAACTCAACATTTTTAATGATGTGTTGAAAGAAAATGATGTTATGTGGTTCTCCAGTTGCACCCAGCTGTTAAACAGAGATACTTCTAATTCTTCAATCTGTACACAGTATCCCCAAACTAAATGCTGTCTAACGGCCTGTGGATCTGTGGGTTTTTGTTAATTGTGTCTGAACTAAGATCATCTAATTATAAAACAGATATTCTTCAGAAGGAGATCAGACTTATAAAAATCAGCATGAAAAGAACCTAATGGTTTATTGGCGTGACAATATTAAGTACAATTGCTCAAAGTACACGGAGCCATTTAAATCAATGTCCCTAAATGTGGAGTAATATTCCCTGTGAGTAAGGATGACAGAGTCTAGTCCATACTGTTTTACATGTTCCTTCACTTGTTTTAATTTCAACTTTTTCAAGCAAAACAATGACAGCATCTGATAATCATATTATCTTAGATTTATATAGCACCACACTCTAAAGAACACCAAACCACTCTCCAAAGATAAGTTAGTATTTTTAAGATGAGACAGATGTTAAGGGGGAGATTTTCAAAGGCCCAAAGGGAAGGTAGATACCCAGCTCTCATTGAAAGTCATTTGTGTATTTGAAAATCTCTCTCTACATGACCTGACCAAGGTCACACAAGGCCAAATTGTGATACCCTTATACTGAGCAGTACCTTACATCTTAAGTGGTCTAAAAGTCACTGGGTCTACTTGTGCAGTAAGGCACTGCTCAGCGTGAGTAAGGGATCACGTTACACAATGAGTAAGTGGTAAAGTACTAGCAGACCTCATGAATACTGAGTCCTAGTCACTAAAAATATTGTCTGCAGATGCACAATAAAATCCTGGAACTTCAAACTATACTATCTCCCTTAAATAAAGCTGTGTCTTCATTCATGTCTAATACCATAGGATAATAGATAGTAAATAGATTTCTATATTCAAAATCTAGGCTAAGGCTTATATGTTACCAGACCAAAGAGAAAATGTATTCCTGTATCTCTTCCTATATAGTTTGCAATTTTGTATGCAAAAGTATAGGGACGTATCTAAACTTTTATAATGCTCTCTAGAATGTAGGCCTAGATGGGACGGAGTTAGGTGCCTAAATATCTTTCAGGATGGGGGTCATAACTCTTTGATTCAATAAAATGAGAGAAAGTGTGGTCAAGAGGAGGAAAGCCTAGTATCTCAGGGTCAAGGCACTTGGTGCAGACATTTGGCTCCACTGGCACTGTTACCTACGCTCTTTGGTGCATTAGACAGCAGCATCAGGAAGCCAAATATTTTCACTCATATTTATAGACCTGCCGCTGACACACCCCACCTTCTCCAGCACCACCACTGACATGCCTGCTATGCTAGGGCTTCTTAGGAGATCTGTTGAAGGCAGCCATATGGCTGTCTTAGCCAGTGCCTAACATTAGGGGAATACTCCACAAGCCAGTTATGACATTCTGGCCCTTTTATTTTTGCCTATATAACCTATAAACATGGTTGGCGATCAAAGTTTGGTTGTTCAGGGCGGGGAAATGTGGTGGTAGAAAGGGAGGTAGTTGAGGTTGAGAAGGGCAGTGGGTGAGTGGAATACAGATGGGGTTTTCAATGAATGAATTGCTTATTTCCTTGCATTAAAAGCTTATGTACTCTAGGAACCTTAACTCAAAGGTAACAAAGTGTGTATTGAGAAACACACATACATATGTACTCACACATGCACCCTTTGGACTCTGCTGTTATTTGTTTATTTTTTAAATAATTTCCTAATATTTTGATCCCTGAAGAGGACTCATCAGAAGCTGACAGACAGGATCCTTCCCTCATCAACTGTAAAATTAATCAAAACACAATTTCTTATTCAAAAGGACACTCAAATTTAAATTATATCTTTTGTGAGATTACTTTCCCTAATGCTTTGTTGCAGTCTAAATTTGATAACCACCTGGTTTAGGAACCTTCAACTTTACACTGTTTTAAGCCTGTAGTTCCATATCTGGATCTCTGCCACTTCATTTCCACATTCATCAAAGCTTTGTGTGGGGGAACAAGATACACCATCTCCTCCAACTCTTCAGTCCAGTAAAAAGCAGATGGCTAATTAAGTAGACTGTCACTTTTAAACATTTATTTTTTATCTTCTGAAGCATTAGGCCCTGATCCTGCACAGGGATCAACCCTATGGAGCTCACTGCAGTACTGAAGCCTTCATTTTCTTTTTAATCTATGTGCAGGTGAGGATAATCTCTTTCCCACGAGGCATCAGATAGTTCTATTCACTTACCTACATGGAACATATTTAACCCCTGAGAGAATGCATACAGTATAAAAGATTTGCTATTCCAACTCTGAGAGAAAGGGTATCATCCTGCCTTCTGTCCGCATGGTGAACACTGAAGTCAATCGGAATTCTGGGCACAAAGGGGTTGCAGGTTGGTGCCTACAGACTGTAATAAATGTTGTACTGTAACAGGTGTATTTGGGTTTGTTATGGAGATTGCCAAGTTCAGGTACCCCACCTAAGATAATAGCAATTGCTGCCATTTATGACTAAGTATGTTAATAAGCAAGTTAATTGGCCACCTTCTGTAGATTCAAGGCTAGGAGTTTAAGAACATAAGAACGGCCGTACTGGGTCAGACCAAAGGTCCATCTAGCCCAGTATCCTGTCTACCAACAGTGGCCAATGCCAGGTGCCCCAGAGGGAGTGAACCTAACAGGTAATGATCAAGTGATCTTTCTCCTGACATCCATCTCCACCCTCCACCCTGACAAACAGAGGCTAGGGACACCATTCCTTACCCATCCTGGCTAATAGCCATGAATGGACTTAACCTCCATGAATTTATCCAGGTCTCTTTTAAACACTGTCATAGTCCAGCCTTCACAACTTTCTCAGGCAAGGAGTTCCACAAGTTGACTGTGCGCTGTGTGAAGAACTTCCTTTTATTTGTTTTAAACCTGCTGCTCATTAATTTCATTTGGTGGCCCCTAGTTCTTGTATTATGGGAATAAGTAACTTTTCCTTATCTACTTTCTCCACATCACTCATGATTTTATATACCTCTATCATATCCCCCATTACTCTCCTCTTTTCCAAGCTGAAAAGTTCTAGCCTCTTTAATCTCTCCTCATATGGGACCCATTCCAAACCCCTAATCATTTTAGTTGCCCTTCTCTGAACCTTTTCTAGTGCCAGTATATCTTTTTTGAGATGAGGAGACCACATCTGTATGCAGTATTCAAGATGTGGGCATACCATCGATTTATATAAGGGCAAAAATATATTCTCCATCTTATTCTCTATCCCCTTTTTAATGATTCCTAACATCCTGTTTGCTTTTTTGACCGCCTCTGCTCACTGCGGGGACGTCTTCACAGAACTATCCACGATGACTCCAAGATCTTTTTCCTGATTTGTTGTAGCTAAATTACCCCATCATATTGTATGTATAGTTGGGGTTATTTTTTCCAATGTGCATTACTTTACATTTATCCACATTAAATTTCATTTGCCATTTTGTTGCCCAATCACTTAGTTTTGTGAGATCTTTTTGAAGTTCTTCTCAGTCTGCTTTGGTCCTAACTATCTCGAGCAGTTTAGTATCATCTGCAAACTTTGCCACCTCATTTTTTACCCCTCTCTCCAGATCATTTATGAATAAGTTGAATAGGATTGGTTCTAGGACAGACCCTTGGGGAACACCACTAGTTACCCCTCTCCATTCTGAGAATTTACCATTTATTCCTACCTTTTGTTCCCTGTCTTTTAACCAGTTCTCAATCCATGAAAGGACCTTCCCTTTTATCCCATGACAACTTAATTTGCGTAAGAGCCTTTGGTGAGGGACCTTCTCAAAGGCTTTCTGGAAATCTAAGTACACTATGTCCACTGGATCCCCCTTGTCCACATGTTTATTGACCCCTTCAAAGAACTCTAATAGATTAGTAAGACACAATTTCCCTTTACAGAAACCATGTTGACTTTTGCCCAACAATTTATGTTCTTCTAGGTGTCTGACAATTTTATTCTTTATTATTGTTTCAACTAATTTGCTCGGTACTGACGTTACTGACTTACTGGTCTGTAATTGCCGGGATCACCTCTAGAGCCCTTTTTAAATATTGGCGTTAAATTAGCTATCTTCCAGTCATTGGGTACAGAAACCGATTTAAAGGACAGGTTACAAACCCTAGTTAATAGTTCTGCAACTTCACATTTGGCTTCTTTCAGAACTCTTGGGTGAATGCCATCTGGTCCCGGTGACTTGTTAATGTTAAGTTTATTAATTAATTCCAAAACTTCCTCTAGTGACACTTCAATCTGTGACAGTTCCTCATATTTGTCACCTACAAAGGCCGGCTCAGGTTTGGAAATCTCCCTAACATCCTCAGCCATGAAGACCGAAGCAAAGAATTCGTTTAGTTTCTCCGCAATGACTTTATCATCTTTAAGCGCTCTCGATCATCCAGAGGCCCCACTGTTTGTTTTGCAGGCTTCCTGCTTCTGATGTACTTAAAAATCATTTTGTTATTACCTTTTGAGTTTTTGGCTAGCCGTTTTCAAACTCCTCTTTGGCTTTTCTTATTACATTTTTACACTTAATTTGGCAGTGTTTATGCTCCTTTCTATTTACCTCACTAGGATTTGACTTCCACTTCTTAAAAGATGCCTTTCTATCTCTCGCTGCTTCTTTTACATGGTTGTTAAGCCACAGTGGCTCTTTTTTAGTTCTTTTACTGTGTTTCTTAATTTGGGGTATACATTTAAGTTGGGTCTCTATTATGGTGTCTTTAAAAAGTGTCCATGCAGCTTGCAGGGATTTCACTTTAGTCACTGTACCTTTTAATTTCTGTTTAACTAACCCCCTCATTTTTGCATAGTTCCCCTTTTTGAAATTAAATGCCACAGTGTTGGGCTGTTAAGATGTTCTTCCCACCACAGGGATGTTAAATGTTATTATATTATGGTCACTATTTCCAAGCGGTCCTGTTATAGTTACCTCTTGGACCAACTCCTGCGCTCCACTCAGGACTAAATCTAGAGTTGCCTCTCCCCTTGTGCGTCCCTGTACCAGCTGCTCCAAGAAGCAGTCATTCAAAGTATTGAGAAATTTTGTCTCTGCATTTCATCCTGAGATGACATGTTCCCAGTCAATATGGGGATAATTGAAATCCCCCACTATTATTGAGTTCTTAATTTTGATAGCCTCTCTAATTTCCCTTAGCATTTCATCATTACTATCACTATCCTGGTCAGGTGGTCGATAATAGATCCCTAATGTTATATTCTTATTAGAGCATGAAATTACTATCCATAGAGATTCTATGGAACATGTGGATTCACTTAAGATTTTTACTTCATTTGATTCTACATTTTCTTTCACATATAGTGCCACTCCCCCCCGCTGCATGACCTGTTCTGTCCTTCTGATATATTTTGTACACTGGAATGACTGTGTCCCATTGATTGTCCTCAGTCCACCAGGTTTCTGTGATGCCTATTATATCAATATCCTCTTTTATCACGAGGCACTCTAGTTCACCCATCTTATTATTTAGACTTCTAGTATTTGTGTACAAGCACTTTAAAAACTTGTCACTGTTTATTTGTCTGCCCTTTTCTGATGTGTCCGATTTTTTATGTGAATGTTTCTCATCTGATCTGGCCCTTACATTATCCTCTTCCATCCTCTGCTCCTGACGGTAACCTAGAGAATCTCTATCAATAGACTCTCCTCTAAGCGAAGTCTCTGTCCGATCCACATGCTCCTCTGCAGCAGTCGGCTTTCCCCCATCTTAGTTTAAAAACTGCTCTGCAACCTTTTTAATGTTAAGTGCCAGTAGTCTGGTTCCATTTTGGTTTAGGTGGAGCCCATCTCTCCTGTATAGGCTCCCCCCATCTTAAAAGTTCCCCCAGTTTCTAATGAGTCTAAACTCCTCCTCTCTACACCATCGTCTCATCCACGCATTGAGACTCTGAAGCTCGCCTGCCTACCTGGCGCTGTGCGTGGAACTGGGAGCATTTCTGAGAATGCGACCATAAAGGTCCTGGATTTCAGTCTCTTCCCTAGCAGCCTAAATTTGGCCTCCAGGACATCTCTCCTACCCTTCCCTATGTCATTGGTACCTACATGTACCATGACCACCGGCTCCTCCCCAGCACTACACATAAGTCTATCCAGATGCTTCGAGAGATCCGCAACCTTCGCACCAGGCAGGCAAGTCACCATACAGTTCTCCCGGTCATCACAAACCCAGCTATCTATGTTTCTAATGATCGAATCTCCCATTACTAACACCTGTCTTTTCCTAGTGACTGGAGTTCCCTCCCCGGAGAGGTAACCTCAGTGTGAGAGGATACCCTAACACCATCTGGAAGGAGGGTCCCAACTATGGGAAGGTTTCCCTCTGCTCCCATTGACTGCTCTGCTTCCCTGGGCCTTTCATCCTCCTCAACAGCGCAGGGGCTGCCTGACCTGAGGTGGGACAATTCTACAGTGTCCCAGAAAGCCTAATCAACATACCTCTCTGCCTCCCTTAGCTCCTCCAGTTCCGCCATCCTGGCCTCCAAAGCCCGCACATGGTCTCTGAGGGCCAGGAGCTCCTTGCACTGAATGCACTCATGCGACGCCCACAGGGCAGGTAATCATACATGCTGCACTCAGTGCAATAAACTGGATAGCCCCCACTCTGCTGCTGGTCTTCTGCCTGCATTGTCTCCTGCAGCTACCTAGTTAATGAAAGGGTTTTGTTTAAATCAAGAAGTTTTGAATGTAGTTTAGTTTACAGGTTTTAAAGGACAGCAAGTGAACCTTGCCCCCTTCCCACTCCACTTCCAAACTCCCTTGCAAAACTCCCTGTTAGCAGCCCCTGTTTGGAAAGCTCCCTGGTTGCTTGCACACTGCTTTATAAAGCCCTGGCCCTCTTGACAGCCCTGCCCACTGACTAAGGCTCAGCTAATTAACTGAGGCTTCTAGCTTTCAAACCTTACTTTGAAGCTCACAGCTTCCAACTGCCAGCCACAGCACATGGTCCTTCAAACAACCAAGCAAACAGACAGACAAACACAAGCTCAGCACACAGCGAGTAACCCCCAAACACAAACTACAGACAACCACTTACCCCAAAGGTACTGTATTTGCTCCTCCTTCACCTGGAGAACTCCCTTGCGAAACTCCCTCTTAGCAGCTCCTGGTCGCTTGCGCACTGCTTTATAAAGCCCTGGTCTTCTTGATAGCCCTGCCCACTGACCAAGGCTCAGCCAATTAACAGAGGCTTCTAGCTTTCAAACCTTTCTTTGAAGCTCACAGCTTCCAACGGCCAGCCACAGCACACGGTCCTTCAAACAACCAAACAAACAGACAGACAAACACAAGCTCAGCACACAGCAAGTAACCCCCCAAACACAAACACACACTACAGACAGCCACTTACCCCAAGGGTTTCAAATGTGCCTAACTGCCACTGGAGTTGGTGTTAAATTCCTTTAGGCCCCTTTGAAAAATCCCAGTCTAAATACTGTTTTGTGCCACTTTCTAAAGTCTTTTCACACGTCAGTGCAATCTTTATTTAGCTGCAGGTCTGATTGACATTACAATGACTACACTGAAAAGATGTATCTTCACTGTCCCATTCAGTTCTGGAATTTAGCAGTCAGGTTACTCTACTCTGAATGCTTCAATACCCCCTCGCATTCTGAGTTGAGAGTTTTTGCATATCACTGCTGCATTCCAATGAGTAAGGTCACAGTACAAGAGATTCAAAACTATGAAAAAAATAACCCAATTTTTTTTTTATAAAAAAAATGGTTTGTAGAATAAATTGGCTTTATAAATCTAGTGCTATTCTATAGTTCTGTTTGTTTTAGCCCCAGTGGTCTCCGCTAAACTGTCAACTTTTACCAAAAGTGGTAACACCAAGTGGCTTCTGCAATACTGTACTTAGGTCCTGCTCAGCAAGATACTTAAGCACATGCACAATTTTAAGCATGTGTGTATCTCACTGACTTTCAGGGACTATACATGCGCTTGAAGTTCCATATATTCTTAACCATCTTGCTAAATCAGAGCCTTACTGATTTGATACTGCTCTCCTCGAAGGCAATGGCAAAACTATAATTGACTGCAATGAGGCACATGCAGCTCCTAAATTTTTACTTTAGTTATAGAGACAGATATCACTGAGTGGTGATTGCTGGCTTTTTTTAGAGAGAATCATCCTTGTATCTATATAATATTCTGGGTCTCATCTTCACTTCCTTAAATACCTTTAGAACCAAATCTTTCAACATTCAACCAAGGTCTATTGCAGGCAAGAAGATTCCAGATTTGGTCCCAGATTTTTGTTTTATATCTGCTTTAAGTATCACTCTTTATGTAGATAAATGGGTACTTAGCGCAGCCCATTTTCCCCCGAGTTACTAGAATTTCTGTTAAGTTATTTGGGAGTAATTTAGAAAACAAAAAGGTAGAATGGAATTCCATAAGCTGCATTGCATTATAAATGCCATCAAGACAGGCTGAAAATTACTGATCCTGCTTCAGTTGGAATTTGTACAAGTAATGTTATCTAAAGAATAAACATATGATGGCAAATTGAGCAGTACAGAATGAAAGCTAAGAAAGTTGAAGCTGGAGGCAAAGTACCTAAAAAATATCACATGTTCAGCCATATATCTGAATGTCTCTCTGGATACCTTATGAGCACACTACAGTCCTCTGATTTTCCTATGATAAATCACAATAAAGTATCCATAAAATGTTACTACTCAATTTTAGCTGCACAATGACATATGATGAAGAGTGCATCAGTCTTTCATGGTACAAAATGCCACATGTGCACAAGCAGATATATGTTGTATGAATCAAAGAGGCACTGTAGAAGTATATTTATTATTGTAGCATAGCTATTTATAAGCTGATTCATACCAAATTTCTCCACAGTATGTTGTTTAGATTAGCAGAAGTATGAGCAACTGTGATGTTGGCAGGGAAATCAGGCAGTGAATTTCTGTGTATCCAAACTATTCCTGGTTAATTCAAAATATCTGCTTTTATTTAGTACTACATTTGCTCAAAGCATGAACAGTATAGGTATTGAATGGTAACAGTATTTCATACAGTATCCATTGCATGTGTGTTGGACAGCACATCATAAAGTGTTTGTGATGGGGCTAACCTAACACAGAACAATATGATGTAATATGCAGTATAGTAACTGTAATGAAAGGCTATCAGAAAGAGAATATGCTGTGTAACGTCTTCCTCAGCAAACTAAGAGAGGATGGGAGGCCTTGTGGTTAAAGTACAAGCCTGGGAGACAGGAAATCTGGGATTTATTCCTGGCTCTGTTATAGATTTCCTGTATACCTTTGGGAAAGTCTCTTTGGGGTAAATTTCAGTCAGATTGCCTGCCTTTGGATGGGGGCGGGGGTGGTAATCTGTGCTCACATTTTGGCACCCGCACCTCATTGTGGGCTGACATATTCGCACTTCAACAGATGGCTACCTGATCTATACAAGGTGCAAACATTGTGAATGCAGCTTTTGGGCCCATAATCTCTGAAGTTAGCAGAACAAGTCTCACCAGGTATGGCTCTTGGGTGATTATTTATGAGCAGCCAAGTAAAACATTTTGAGCAATGGAAAAATTAGCAATGGAAAAAAGGTTAGAAACAATTTTGATTTAGGATTTTAATTGGCCTTGTAAAAAAAAGCATTCATTGAACTTCTGAAGTTAAAAAAATGCTAGTCCCTTTAATACCAGAACTAACTCCTCAGTTTCAAAATAACTGTTCAATCTTTTACTTTTAGATGATGGAGACTGGAATCTTATTCCAGCCAGAAGCAATTCTCCTGGTTTCAGCTCAGTGGGATTTTGGATCTGGGAGATCTCCCTCTGCTCCAAAGCACTTATAAAGAGGGACATGTGAACTGGTATATCTAGGCACAACCTCTGGCTCCTTCTTTCTGGTCTAAAGCATTTCCATAACTGAAGAATCACATCTTTTGTTTAATAAATAATTTTAAATATATTTACGGACTGGGATCAGGTTTCCAGAAGACCTTGGCTCCCATTTAGGCACTTCAGTGAAGTGTCCAGTTTCCCAGGAGTACTGATCATCACTCAACAGCTCCCGTTGATCTCACTGGGAGCTGCTGGGTATGGATGAGTACTTCTGAAAATATGGATATTTATTTAGGCGACTAAATGGGACCTGTTAAGTGTTGAGCTCTTTTTAAAATTTGAACCATAAATGACTGCTCTAAGTAATGACAGCTGGTCCCAGCAGCAGAGTTCTCCAGAATGTCCATAAAAATATGTTCTGCACTCCCACTCTTGGCATGTTCCATCTGGCCCCTGGCCCTAACCCTAGAACGTCCCCTGCACCAGGATTTGCAAAGGGACTCCACACAGTGCCTGTACTGGAGAGATCTTCCCCAGATGGCTAGGGTGGCATAAAGGGGCCATAGCAAAGGCAACAGTCTCTGGGTGACATTATCTATTGAAGTATGAGAGGGGTAGCCATGTTAGTCTGAATCTGTAAAAAGCAACAGAGGGTCCTGTGGCACCTTTAAGACTAACAGAAGTATTGGAGCATAAGCTTTCGGGGGTGAATGCCCACTTCATCAGATGCAAGTAATGGAAATTTCCAGAGGCAGGTATAAATCAGTATGGAGATAACGAGGTTAGTTCAATCAAGGAGGGTGAGATGCTCTGCTAGCAGTTGAGGTGTGAACACTAAGGGAGGGGAAACTGCTTTTGTAGTTGGATAGCCATTCACTGTCTTTGTTTAATCCTGATCTGATAGTGTCAAATTTGCAAATGAACTGGAGCTCAGTACTTTCTCTTTGGAGTCTGGTCCTGAAATTTTTTTGCTGTAAGATGGCTACCTTTACATCTGCGATTGTGTGGCCAGGGAGGTTGAAGTATTCTCCTACAGGTTTTTGTATATTGCCATTCCTGATATCTGATTTGTGTCCATTTATCCTCTTGCGTAGTGACTGTCCATTTTGGCCAATGTACACAGCAGAGGGGCATTGCTGGCACATGATGGCATATATAACATTGGTGGATGTGCAGGTGAATGAGCCAGTGATGTTGTAGCTGATCTGGTTTGGTCCTGTGATGGTGTTGCTGGTGTAGATATGTGGGTAGAGTTGGCATTGAGGTTTGTTGCATGGGAAGGAGACCCTGGAAGAATTCCACCATGATTTCAACAGTTTCCACCCCACCATCAACCTCAGCCTGGACCAATCTACATGGGAGGTCCACTTCCTAGACACCACAGTACAAATAAGCGATGGCCACGTTAACACCATCCTATACCGAAAACCCACCGACTGCTACGCCTACCTTCATGCCTCCAGCTTCCACCCCGGACACACCACACTATCCATCGTCTACAGCCAAGCGCTGAGGTACAACCGCATCTGCTCCAACGCCTCAGACAGAGACCAACACCTACAAGATCTTCACCAAGCATTCTCAGAACTACGATACCAACACAAGGAAATAAAGAAACAAATCAACAGAGCCAGATGGATAGCCAGAAGCTTCCTGCTACAAGACAGGCCCAAAAAAGAAACCAACAGAACTCCACTGGCCATCACCTACAGTCCTCAGCTTAAACCTCTCCAATGCATCATCAGTGATCTACAACCCATCCTGAACAACGATCCCTCACTTTCACAGACCTTGGGAGGCAGGCCAGTCCTCGCCCACAGACAACCCGCCAACCTTAAGCATATTCTCACCAGCAACCGCGCACCGCACCATAACAACTCTAACTCAGGAACCAACCCATGCAACAAACCTCGATGCCAACTCTGCCCACATAACTACACCAGCAACACCATCACAGGACCTAACCAGATCAGCTACAACATCACCGGCTCATTCACCTGCACGTCCACCAATGTTATATATGCCATCATGTGCCAGCAATGCCCTTCTGCTATGTACATTGGCCAAAATGGACAGTCACTATGCAAGAGGATAAATGGACACAAGTCAGATGTCAGGAATGGCAATATACAAAAACCTGCTGGAGAACACTTCAACCTCCCTGGCCACACAATAGCAGATGTAAAGGTAGCCATCTTACAGCAAAAAAACTTCAGGACCAGACAACAAAGAGAAACTGCTGAGCTCCAGTTCATCTGCAAATTTGACACCATCAGATCAGGATTAAACGAAGACTGTGAATGGCTATCCAACTACAGAAGCAGTTTCTCCTCCCTTGGTGTTCACACCTCAACTGCTAGCAAAGCACCTCACCCTCCCTGATTGAACTAACCTCGTTATCTCCATACTGATTTATACCTGCCTCTGGAAATTTCAATTACTTGTGTCTGATGAAGTGGGCATTCACCCGCGAAAGCTTATGCTCCAATACTTCTGTTAGTCTTAAAGGTGCTCTGTTATTATCTATTGAAGTGAACTGGGAAACATATAGAAGGCCAGAGTTTATGCCATATAGGTCAATATCCCATGGAATTTGTTGTAAATATTTTGCATGGTTTTTTTTAAAAGAAATGGACTTTAGCAATAATGTGTTTGTTGAGTGATAATAGGGATAGTTTATCTCACTGCTGTAAGTCAAAAGAAACTATTGCCTACTATAGAGATTTGTAGCAGTATAGCAGAGCACAATTCAAAACAGTTGCACTGGGAGGAAGGCATGTAACTCAGCTGACATGTACAGTTCACACTGCTGGGTTTCTTGTGGGTTTGGGGTGGAAATACATCCAGTGTTAATAGTGTTAATCCATGTAGGGGAGAGAAGCATGATGGTAAGTAGGTGTGTCCCAGAAAAATTCCAACTTGGGTATTTACATTCTGCCTATCTAAGCTCCCTCCTGCAACTTCCATTGAATATGGTGGTCCCACCAATCATGTAGTTTTGCTAGACTACTAGACACTTACTGCAGTTTTACCCCAAAACTGTCTGCATTTTACCCGAGTGAAGTTATTTTTGCGTACTGTCAATACTGCGTAAGCTACTTTGACATCCTTCTAGATAAAATAAAATGTAAGATACTGTCATTACATTGATACTACAATGACCAGAAGACTCATCTTGGGTCAGCCTGCTACTTTCTAACAAAAATAGAAAGTGAAAATGAAAAGCATATTGATATAATTTCCCCACTACAGGTACATCAACTATAGGCAAAAGAAATTCTAGGCCTTCATACTAAGACATCGTCAGCTTAATTTGACAACAATAAGCCCTGACATGTAGCAGCAGGCACATGTGCTGGTGGATGACCCAGCCTCCCAACTGTTTTTTCCACTGCAGCCTGACCATAAAAAGATACTCAGTGTTTGTCTCCAGCAATTCTGCAGAACTTTCTTCAACAATGAAACATGAGGAAATTCCTCATAATCAAAGCTGACTTATGGGAAAATAAAATGCACAAGGACATGACAGCCTAGCAGAAGACTAATCACTTGTCTGCCCCAAAGACTGTTCAAAAGCTAACAGCCAACCTAAGACAGGGTGCTGCTGACCCCACGTCTTTACTGAAGAGATGTGACCTAAAGTGTGACATTTAGATTTGTTAGTTGACAAGGTCAAACCACCTGGAATAGGGTGCACACTGGCATAAAACAAACCTTTTTAAATCTTCTGAACGCTTTTAAACTCCCATGACTATTAACAAAAGACCATAGCCTCATTTTGATAAGCATCTGTGTTGTATCTGAAAGGTATCATGTTCAAATCCTGTTAAGGATGAAGTGCTATTGACTTTTTCCATCAATTACAAATTAATTCTGATCACTTTTTAAATGACTAAAAGAAGCAAAGAGAGCTGATGAAAACACCCTTCATGTTAAAAAAACAAGTTGGAAAAATAATGATTTGATTATGCCATGATGTGGGGCCAGAGACTTGGGTACATTACAGATGCTTGTGCCACATTTCAGCTGCAATAGCAAAGAAAATGGCCCAAAGAGGTTGACCCCACTCATCTTCTCTGCTGCCAGTATAGCACAGAAGGCAAGGCACAGTTACCAAAAAGTGGGCTTACTCAGGGTGCAATTCCACACCACAGTGATCTTGAGCTAGGTGTTTGTCCCCTTATTCAGAGCTAGGCACTATTGTCATACAAATCACATTTGTAAATCTGCACCCACATGCCATCTTTGCATTGCACATTTTGTGAAGGGCATCAGCTACAGACAGAGACCCAGATCCAGAAAAGTATTTAGAATAATAACTTCCACTGAAATCAATGTTTGCAGTGTTGTTGCAGCTGTATTGGTCCCAGGATAAGACAGATAAGGTGGGTTTGAGGTAATATCTTTTATTGGACCAATTTCTGTTACTTCAGCAATTGATCCATTAAAAGATATTCCTTCATCCATCTTGTCTCTCTCTATTGAAATAAATGGATATTAGGAGCCTAAATACCTTTGTGGATCTGGTCCAAAGTGTCAAATTCACCATTACTTATGCAGGGGAAATGTCTTTGACTTGGCCCAGAGTTGGATTTTCTGCTTAATAACTAGCACTACTGTAAAGTGACATACAGTAACTTACTTTAATTAATGTGCCCTTTCCAGCTCCTTTTATCATGTGGTATATGGCAAAAGCCCTTTTTTTATTATTCTATAGTTCACCTTTGACACTAGTTTTGCTATTATTAAGGGTATGAACAAGATCCTCAGCAGGTGTAAATCAGTCTGTCCCTCAACTTCAAAGAAACTATGCCAGTTTACACAAGCTGAGGATCTAGCTCTGTTTTTGTATTTAGAAAAGTGCAAACGATCTATCATTTATTCTGAAAAGAGAAGATGACAATTTTCCCATTCTTTCTAATTACTGAACTTTGACATCCCTAGATGATTCCTTCAGCATCAGGATTTGTTTATAATGCAGTCACTGTTACTTTGGTTTAGTTTATTATTCATTCATTTGAATTTTGTGTTCCAAGGATGTTTCACTGAACATTCACTGTAAGACCTTCAACTATGACCACCCACATCCTGAAATTCTCTCTCACATAATCTGAGGTCCTTCCTTTTGTTGGGACAGAGTAAATAAGTAATAAATTCAAAATATTTTACAAAAACAGACCACATAAATTTTTTCCAGCCAAGTGTATTAATCCTACAGAATGCCTTATGGTATTCTGAAAGTTTGTGGGCTTTTTTGTAGTTTATATATATATATATATATATATATGGACCTATTGTTGAGAACTTTAGTTCAATCCACGTAGAGGAAATCCAGCTGCCACAGCTCAGGATGTCCTGTTGCTATGAAGGATGTTGGCCACTGGTTGGTCATTCTGTCATTGAAAATATAGCTCTTTATGAGAGATGTTTTTGTCATTTTACCACTACTAAAGAACAGCAATTTTTAAAATTCATTTTGTGAGGGGCTTTCTTTTAATAAACTAAGAATTATTGAAGGAGACTGTGGGGAAATACAGACCTTGAGGATCTCAGTAGGAGAGCACCCTGCCCTGATTTTGACATAGTGTAGGGGGAAAATAAAACAAAAACAATTAACTCTGTAAATAGCAAAGGGATGTCTTCAGGTCACCAGTTGTGATCCCAGAAGCCAACTACTGTTCCCAGGGGATCTTTACGGACTGGGTTGCCTTCCAATCCAGATCCTAGACCAGTCCTCTGCATTCTTAGTAGCAGAATTCCTGTAGAGTGGGTGGGTTGGAGTTCTTACCTCCCCAGCCTGGCCGGGCTGAGGGGAAGCAGCTGTGCTTCTGACTAATCTACTCAGTCAGAACAGGTGGACCTCATTACCCTGATAACCCATCAAGGAATATAAACGGCTGGTCTCCTGTCAGAGGGGAGAAACAGAAGGTCCTTTGGGGAGAGGCTCCTGATGAACAGCTGGCTTGTGATGGCAATGTGGACATAGCTTGGGGTTTAAGGTCTCCTTAAAACCTGTCTTTTGCTTGTATTAAAAGGTAGGTTGCTACAGAAAGGATGAATACAGTTCAGTAATTAATCTGGACATTGTTTGTTAAATGACTCAAAATGAAGTCAAATAAATACAATCCCTAAAAAGGGAAGATTCTCTTTCATGAGCAAATACTGCAGGGACTGTCTCTTCAGTGCTGCTGTCCAAGGCCTTCTACAGATATTCAATATTAACTTGAGTTGATTTAGATCTTTACTAATCTTCCTGTAGGAGGGGGATCTATTGCACAGAGGTCTTTTACTAACCATGTTCTTGGAAATAACAGCCCAGTTCCTCAGGTTTAGCCTTGTCTTGCCTGCAGACATCATAGGGTGATGCAATCTGTCACACATGAGCACAGATGTGATGGGTGCCCCAAATAAGTGGCAGGGCTGCAGCCAGCAGTACCCTCTCCTGCCATGCCTCTCAAGTTAGTTGTATCTTCAGAATAGAAAAACTGGGAAATTGTTCATGTGTGTCACAGGGGAGAGTATTTGGGTGGGGGATAAAGAAGGATGGGGAAGTAGAAAGAAAGAGTGTCCTCTCCTACCCCTTCTTTGCAGAGTGAAAAACTAGAACTTGCCAAAACGTAGGGTAGGACAGAGTTGTCTTTGTCCTTCTTTGACCTCTTTATTGTTCTCACCTATTCCCATCCTCTCCCCTACTATGTCACCCTGCTATTTCTCTCATTCTCTCTCTCTCTCTCTCTCACACACACACACACACACACACACACACACACACACACACACACACACACACACACACACACAGAGAGAGAGAAAGAGAGAGAGAGAGAGTCCCCTAAAGCTTGTATTTCCCAGTCTGTATTTCCTCCCTCTATTGGCTGAGGCAGATCTGAGGGCCAGAAGTCTTGTGGCAGCTAAATGTACAGTAACTCCTCATTTAACATTGTCCCACTTAACGTTGTTTCAATGTTACCTTCCTGCTCAATTAGGGAACATGCTCATTTAAAGTTGTGCAATGCTCCCTTATAACGTCGTTTAGCTGCCTGCTTATAAGATTCTATAGAAGAGCAGCAACTTTACAAGGAAGCATTGCACAAGTTCTGCTTCTCCACCTCCTTCCCCCGCCCTCCCAGTGCTTCCCCCACAGCTGTTTGGCGGCATTTAGGACTTTCTGGGAGGGAGGGGGAGGAGAGGGGAAGCCCTGCGTCTCCACTCCTCCCCCTTCCTCCCAGAAAGTCCGAAGTGCTGGGAGGGAGGAGGAAGAGCAGGGAAGCCCTGCGTCTCCACTCCTCCCCCTCCTTCCCAGAAAGTCCTAAGCGCCGCCAAACAGTTGTTTGGCGGCGCTTAGGACTTTGGGCGGGGGGGGGGGGGGGGGGCAATGTGGCGTGCTCTGTAGAGGAGGTGGAGTGGGGGGTGGTAAGAGGTAGGCCTGGAGTGGAGCGGGGACAGGAAGAGGTGGGCCTGGAGCATTCCCGGCAAAATCTGAGCCTGTTCTTCTCCGGGGAAGCTGCCGCTGCTGCTGCAAAAGTGCTTCCTAGAGTCCTTGCCTGCAGCGGGCTATGCCTGTGTGGGGTAAATCAGGGGCACTTCCCAACCACAGTACTGTATAGTATAATGCCTTTTGTCTGCCCCCAAAAATTTCCTTGGAACCTAACCCTCCGCATTTACATTAAATCTTATGGGACAATTGGATTCGTTTAACATTGTTTCACTTAAAGTTGCATTTTTCAGGAACATAACTACAATGTTAAGTGAGGAGTTACTATACTATAGCCTGAAGATCATCCACCCCATATGTGCAGCTCTGACACAATGCATACAATATCATGCTGAGGTATACATCCAAAGACATACATAAAGTGCTCTTACATAAATGATTTCCATCTATACCTCTTTAAAGCAGGACAATCCTAGCCAGAAGTCAAATAAAATATAGCAAGATTTGCTGGAGAAACAGGAAACATATTAAAGTTAGCCCATTTGAAAAAAAATGGTGAAAGTTCTGCACAAAAAAGACATTTTATTTTTTGTGCAAAGTTATAATAGAAATTTCAAATAAAAAAAAGTGTTAACCACCTCTATAAGCTTGTCAAAACCAGCCAAACTACTTCTGAAAAACTTTCATCAACATTTTAATAAGTCCTAATTAAAATGAATAAAGCAACATGTAGAAGAAGTGACACACGCATGGCGGGGTGGGAAGATCCATAAGCAAGATGGAGACATACAGAAGTAAAATATAGATGGGGAAAGGGTTCCAGGGGCAGCAGAAGGGTATACGTGAATGAGAGAGAGGTCCCCCAATGCACTAAACCTACCTAATTAGGGCCTGATTCTGGATCCAGCCCTTGAGCAACTTTTATGTACTCTGTATACAAATGAAGTGATTCTGAATACTCTGCTTTCTGTTTCAAGCTATCCAAAATAAAATGCTAATTAAATAGGAGTAATTGCACTCAGTTCTATACAACAGATTTCACCACAGAATAATGTTTTTTTCCAAACAACTTTTGTCTAAAATATTAACATTTTTCCCCTCTTCAAAGCCTTGCATTGTGTTAAAGGTCATTTGAGGGGAGATGGGAGGTTGGCATACTGGCCACATTATTTCTTCCTGTTCTACAGTAAGGAACATTCTGATGATATCAGGGACTGAAAATTCCCCTTTTCTGTAGATTTGTCAACTTGATAGGCTTACAGTAGATGAAAGGAGAGCAAATGATGTACTCACTAGTCTAACAAAGAAATGTTCCCCATTAATCACACTGCAGGAAAAACGTGTCTGCAATGCATTCGTACTTTTCAGAGTGCAGAAACAGAACATTTCAATGTTTTAATTGTTTTCATAATAAAGACACAATATTACAAATATTTTTGGAGGATGAAGATTCTTTCGTGTATGAATGTTCTGCTACTGTAGTTTTTGTGAGACAAAGCCGGACAGTGCCATCTAGCGTTCCTTTGGTGATAAAGGGAATTGTATTTGTGTTGAGGATTTAGCTTTAAGATTGTAGCAATGGATGTTCCAAATTACTTGGGTAGCAATGAATGCTGACCAGATTTGAATTTTCAGGTATATAGCACTACCAGTTACTACAATCCCAGCTTCATGCCTCCAGCTTCCACCCCGGAAACACCACACGATCCATCATTTACAGCCAAGCGCTGAGGTACAACCGCATCTGCTCCAACCCCTCAGACAGAGACCAACACCTACAAGATCTTCACCAAGCATTCTCAAAACTACAATACCAACACAAGGAAATAAAGAAACAAATCAACAGAGCCAGACGGGTACCCAGAAGCCTCCTGCTACAAGACAGGCCCAAAAAAGAAACCAACAGAACTCCACTGGCCATCACCTACAGTCCTCAGCTTAAACCTCTCCAACGCATCATCAGTGATCTACAACCCATCCTGGACAATGATCCCTCACTTTCACAGATCTTGGGAGGCAGGCCAGTCCTCACCCACAGACAACCCGTCAACCTTAAGCATATTCTCACCAGCAACCGCGCACCGCACCATAACAACTCTAACTCAGGAACCAACCCATGCAACAAACCTCGATGCCAACTCTGCCCACATAGCTACACCAGCAACACCATCACAGGACCTAACCAGATCAGCTACAACATCACCGGCTCATTCACCTGCACGTCCACCAATGTTATATATGCCATCATGTGTCAGCAATGCCCTTCTGCTATGTACATTGGCCAAACTGGACAGTCACTACGCAAGAGGATAAATAGACACAAGTCAGTTATCAGGAATGGCAATATACAAAAACCTGCTGGAGAACACTTCAACCCCCCCTGGCCACACAATAGCAGATGTAAACGTAGCCATCTTACAGCAAAAAAACTTCAGGACCAGACAACAAAGAGAAACTGCTGAGCTCCAGTTCATTTGCAAATTTGACACCATCAGATCAGGATTAAACAAAGACTGTGAATGGCTATCCAACTACAGAAGCAGTTTCTCCTCCCTTGGTGTTCACACCTCAACTGCTAGCAAAGCACCTCACCCTCCCTAATTGAACTAACCTTGTTATCTCCATACTGATTTATACCTGCCTCTGGAAATTTCCATTACTTGCGTCTGATGAAGTGGGCATTCACCCACGAAAGCTTATGCTCCAATACTTCTATTAGTCTTAAAGGTGCCACAGGACCCTCTGTTGCTTTTTACAATACCGGCTGTTAACAATAAGATCACGTACTATCAGGAACTGGTATTCTCATTTGAGAAACATGGGAGAAAATAGCAGGTTTTATTCTTAACAAGAGTAACTGAATGTGAACTAAGCATCATTTAACTATAATCCTACCAACAGCACAACTGGCATAAGCTGAACAAAACAGCTGTATCTGCAGCACACAGTGCAGTACGTATGATTAAGTATTCTAAATACTGACTTCTTTCAGAAGAGGTTGTCTAGTGAAATGTGAATGTGTAGTGAAAAATATCAGACAACTTATTAGAAAGTTTCCTGGCTTTCTGGCCATTGCTAATCTCTACACTTTCCGTTGCAAGTGGTCCTTTCTTATTCATAGCAAAGAAGTGTACAACACAAGTATATATGACTGTTTTAGGGCCCAATCCTGCAAACCCTTACAGTGCTCACTATAGTTCAAATGATCGCAGAATATGGAGAACTTGAGTCCCACAAAATTAAGGCTATAGTAATGCAATAAGAAAGAGGCAATAAGTTGTTGTGTGGATCGTTTGCCTTCCAATAAAAATCTATGGAAGCTACATTTTTCTTCTGTGAGAGAAATAGGTTATAGTTCAGAGCATAAAACAGGAATTGAAGAACTGCTACTCCTGGGGGGATTCTGCATGACTGCGTGCCCACAGAAAATTGCAGGGAAGCAATGGGAAGCCACACGGGGCAGGATGACCATGGGTGCAGTTTTTTGAAGGGGATAGCCCCCTCCAAACAGAGGTGAGGCATGGGTGGGGGGCAGACGGGGTTATGTGTAACTGCCCCCACCCCTCATTTCTGCAAGTGCAGAGCTGCCCAGCTGAAGGAAGCTGTCTGGGCTCCCCTGACTCTGCAGCTGAATGCTGCCTCCTGGGTCCTAGTGCCAGTTGTCCTCCCCTTCCGTGTTGGAAGCCTTCCTTTTTTCTGTGCAACGAGGGAGACCAGCTGTCCCGATTTTATAGGGACAGTCATGATTTTTTTTTTTTTTTTTCTTATATAGGCCCCTCACCCCCTGTCCCGATTTTTCACACTTGCTATCTGGTCACCCTATGTGCAACGGGGGATAGGGAAGTGAGGGAAGGGGGGGAAGAGGTGTGGGAAAGAGGCAGTGGGGAAGGAAGGCGGGTGGAATAGGGCAAAGGAGGCCAATGTGAGAGTGAGGGGAGGGGGATGGAGAAGAAAAGAGGATGGGGAATTGCAGGGGGAAGCGGGAGCCCGGCATGCGGCATCCCCTCAGCAGCAGCTGGGGCTCCCCAGTTAAGCAGGCCCATCGAACCCTCATCCTGACAAACCCTACCCCCCTATACATGGACCCCTCTGACGAGCCCCACCTACACCCAACTGATCCCCAACCAACTGCACCTGGACCCCCACCCCATCAAGCCCCACTCCCCCAGCACCCAGACCCCCCCCACTAAGCCACACATACCCAGCCAGACACCCCTGCCAAGCCCCATCTCTCCACACCCAGACCCCCTGCCCCCGCTGAGCCCTAATCACTTACACCTGGATCCCGCAGAGTCCCATTGTCCCTGCAGCCAGAACCCCTCAATGAGCCTCTGTGCATCCAGATCTCCCACTGAGCTGCCCGCACCAAATTGCCCCACACAGAAACCTCACACCCCACACCTGGATCCCCCCACACTAAGCCCCTCCACACTTGGATCCTGCTGGGCTGAGCCTGCCCACCCATACCTGGTGCACGTGGCACAGAGGGGCAGAGCCCCCGGGTGTTTCTGGGGCAGGCCCAGCCCTTGCACTGTGTCAGGGTCAGGTACAGCCTCAATGCCGAGTGGGGAAGTGGGGGCTTTAGGGTGATCTCCCACCTCTGTGCAGGTGGCCTGTACTCCCCAATGCCATGCTGCAGCCACATTTATTTATTAACAAATAAAATGTGCAGAATTTTAAAATATTGTGCACATAATTTTTAATTTTTTGGCACAGAATTCCCTCAGGAGTAAACTGCTGAGCAATACCAATACTAAGTAATGGGGGGCAGTAGAGGGAGGGAAGTGAAAAACTGGTTTTGATAAGATAGTCACTTTAGACCAGATTCTCATCTGTGATGTTCCCTTTGTGCTGCTCCAAAGGGGATGGAATCTGGCTTTCTCCCTCTTGCTGGGGATCAAAGTTATTTACATCTTTAAGTCTTTGTAGGATCAGGGCCTGAGTTTATAGATGGTATTATCATGCTTTTACTGCAAATTGAGAGAGGAAATTTTGAGTTCTATTTAATGGCTGTCATGGGAACATACTGTTCCAGTTGTAGAAAAAGATGCCTAAACCAGACAGCATGTGAAACATTAAAACTGTATCCAGGCAGAGTCCAGCACTTTCAACTTTGAAATTTATCTTTAGGTCTACCAGCTACAGCATATGAAATATCTCAGGTTCAGCACATCTCCAGAATTATGCTTGCATTAGGGATGCCTTCAATCCCCTAAATAAATATATCCCATACTTGGACTCCGCATCTTGTATATTCATCTCTGACAAGTGGGAGCAGCCAGCATGGAGTGTGTGAGGCAAACCCGGGCCTGCAATTTTTACATTCCTGTGAGTGATATTTCTTCTAGAGTACTGGCAGGGGCTTTGTTTGTTTGGATTTTTTATTATACTTTCTTTTAGAAACTCACTGCCACATCTCCCCAACTGCTCCAGCTGTGTTATTTATTTTATTTAAATATGTAGAATGTCTATACTAAGCACTAGGCATTTACGCTAGTCCAAGTTTAAAAACAGACATGTTAATGATCATATTGTGCACTGTATAGCAGAATGTTTAAGCAATAGAAAAAAAATCACAGATCTGCGGGATGAGACAATAGTTTAACTAACAGGTGGACTAGTTTGATTACAGATGTCTAGCTACACACTTGCTTTCACAGAATTAAAGCCACGTATGATTCTTTAATAGCCAGTTTTAAAAGTGGGCTTTGCAATATACATATAGATCAGAGTCTCACCAGTATAAGTCGAAGTAGTTTTCCTCCTGATATGGCTCTCATGGAATCAGCTACTGACATCTCATCTCTGTACTATGTGAAATTCTGCTTTCGGGGTTTGATCCAAAGATAATGGAAAGAAAGACTTCCATCCAGCTTTGGATCAGGTCACTACACCTAGCAACTCACCTGATATCAAGAGAGTTACATGGGTGTAACTGTAAGCAAAAAACTCTGTCCAATAATTATGTTTGGTTAAAACAATTATATGCTTATTGTATTTTTTATTTCTAATATCTTGACTTGCTGGGTTGGAGTAAAATAAGAGCAGTGAACATAACCAGGGACTATTATTGTAAGATGAAGACTGAAACAAGTAGCTGACTATTCATTTAATTTTGGGAGTAAAGGCAGCCTTTATTTCTGAGCAGTAGACTCAAAAATACATTTTGCTTAAAAGAAATATGGAAGCAAATTATATAGTCACTCTTTAAAACAAAAAAATACAAAGTTGGCTGAGAATTTAAACTGATGCTGTATCTTCTGCTTCTATGTGATAAAAAATATCTGACTGCATGAGCTGTTTCTTTCATTTGAGCATGGAGGGAAGACAGTGTAGATTTATTTATTGTTTGTACTGGAGAGCACAGCTGGTTTAACTTCGCTGGCAGCACCCAGAATCCTGACTTCATAAAGACATTTTCAATTTGGATTGTATTAAGTTTTGGATCATACCAAGACACTAGCATTGGGATTTTTTTTTTTAAATCCCATTTCTAATGGTTAATAAAAGGAGATACTCAAAATTGGGGGAAAAAACAGTATCCTTTAGCCTCATCATGGAGGCTATTTAAGTATACATTAACAGTCACAAAATACATGCCTATTATAGCACTGAACAAAAACAAAAAACAAAACAAAAAAACAAAAGGCTCCAGAAGGCAAGGGAAAAAATTAACTGTGGTTAAATGGCAAAAAATGGAAGTTCATTTGAGCCAAAGAAGGTAGGAGGAGGCGGGGGGGAAGGAACAGAATTCCAGAACAATGGAAGCCAATATAAAATGGAAATTAGGAAGGCTAAGAGGGAATGTGAAAAGCAATTAATCAAAGACATTGGAAAAATGCATCAAGGATATTGGAACCAAGAAGTCTGTGAAAGAATCACTGTTTGATGGAGCATCAGAAGGCAAAGGGAGCAATTGAGAAGGATAGTGCAAAGAAACTACCAAGGATGATTTGGAGAGGTACTTGCTCTTTTCAAGTGGAAAAAAAGGAAGTACTGTCAGAGACAGTGGTGGGGTTGGTAAACTAAGCAGCAGCAAGTCACCAGGAGCCGAGGGTATTTCTCTGAGTTCTGAAGGAATTGAAGAATGAAGTGATTGAGCTTGCTAACAAGATTACACAATCTCTTATTAAAATCAGCTATTAAAATCAGAGAACTACAGGATAACAAATATTGCACCTAACAAAGAGGTGGTAGAGTGATTCTGGGAATTCCTGACTAATAAGTTATAGTCTAATATTGGGTGAACTGGTTGAAACAATTATAAAACATCTAGATGAACTGGGACAAACCATACAACTTCTTTAAAATAAAATCGTACCTCTCCAGTCTACCAGAGTACTTTGAGATTGTCAACAAAATAATGGCTAAAGGAGAACAAGTAGATACAATTGATTTGGGTTTTCACAAGACCTTTGGCAGAATCCTTCACAAGAGGCTCATGGTGTGAGAGGGTAAGGTCATAAAATGGGCTATGAGAGAAGACCAAAAGTAGGGTTAAATAGCTAATATATATATATTTTAGTAAAGTTACTCTGAGACTGAGCTCCAGCTTATTTTGAATGATATAGAATCATAGGACTGGAAGGGACCTTGAGAGGTCATCTAGCCAAGTTCCAGGCCTCCTAGCAGGACTAAGTATTATCTAGACCAGTGGTTCTTAAACTTTACTACAGCCTGAACCCCTCTGGTTCTCAAAAATATATTCTTGCACCCCTTATCAAAAATCGTTGAAGTAGGTCAGTTCTTTAAACTTAGATATATCAAAACTATATAATGAAAGAGAGAGAATTATATATTTTAATTTTGCAGTTAAAATTTAACGCAGTAATAGTTAAAAAAATGTATAATGTTAATAAAGACATAGGTTTGATGAAACAAAGTAGTTGTACTTATGTGCCTGTGCTTAATTTGTGTTTTCGATGATTTACCTTCTAAAAAAATCTGGCATGTCTCGCACCCCCAGAAAGGGCATCTCATATCCCCAGGGGGTGCGTGTACCCCAGGTTAAAAACCACTGATCTAGACCATCCCTGACAGGTCTTTGTCTAACCTGCTCTTTAAAATCGCCCCTGGCAGAGATTCCACAACCTCCCTACACAATTTATTCTAGCGCTTAACCACCCCGACAGTTAAGAAGTTTTTCCTAATGTCAAACCTAAAACGCCCTTTGCATTTGTCCTTACTGAATTTCATCCTAATTTACCACTATTTGTTCTTAATATAAGTTTTTACAAACAATTCATGTAAGACCCAAAAAGAATGAATAACCTTTATTTGAACACTATAGATCTAATCCAAAATTCACTGAAGATAACAAAAAGACTGCCAGTGGCTTCAGCGGGTTTTGGAACAGCCCTAACAGAATGACAAAGCAAGCAATATGAACTTGAGTGGAATTCATTTATCTAGTACAAGAGTGGGCAAACTACCGCCCAGGGCCACATCCAGCCCTTCAGACATTTTAATCCAGCCCTTGAGCTCCCGCCGAGGAGCGGAGTCCAGGGCTTGCCCCGCTCCATGCGTGCCGTGGCTCCGCGCAGCTCCTGGAAGCAGCAGCATGTCCGCCTCCGGCTCCTATGTGTAGGGGGAGCCAGGGGGCTCTGCACACTGCCTCCGCCCCAAGCGCTGCCCCCGCAGCTCCCATTGGCTGGGAACCGCGGCCAATGGGAGCTGCAGGGC
Organism: Chrysemys picta bellii; assembly: GCF_011386835.1. Lineage (NCBI taxonomy): Eukaryota > Metazoa > Chordata > Testudines > Emydidae > Chrysemys > Chrysemys picta. The sequence continues at coordinate 42,251,931 of NC_088799.1, read as the reverse complement.
CGGCACCTGTGGACAGGGCACCACGCAGAGATGCCTGGCTGGAGAGGGGATATGCCGTTGCTTCCGGGAGCTGCTTGAGGTAATCGCCGCCCGGAGCGTGCACCCTGTACCCCCTCCCCTAGCCCTGATCCCCCTCCTGTCCTCTGAGCCCCTCAGTCCCAGCCCACAGCACCCTCCTGCACCCCCAACCTCTCATCCCCAGCCCCACCCCAGAGCGCGCACCCCCAGCTGGAGCACTCACCCCACCCAACCCCCTGCCCCAGTCCGGAGCCCCCTCCCACACCCTGAACTCCTAATTTCTGGCCCCACCCCAGAGCCCTCACCCCCTCCCGCACCCCAACTCCCAATTTCGTGAGCATTCATGGGCCACCATACAATTTCCATACCCAGATGTGGCCCTCGGGCCAAAAGGTTTGCCCACCCCTGTTCTAGAACAAACATTTTACATTATTTCAGTTGTTGGAGTCAATATTTGTATATAAATTTATAATTATTAATGTGAGATAATGGAAGCTTTGTGAGGGACAAAGGCAAATTTGTGGTCATTAATGTCAGTAGTTAATAAATTTACATTAACATCCATTAATGAACTTTAATTCTCAATAGATCTTTGAAAACTCAATTATGCCCTCTTGTGGCCCAGAAATATAACACAAGTACACAGTGCTTCATTTTAGTCTAAATTAAAAATATAAGAGCCAAACATGTTTTTATCGAAGAGTGCATACATTTTTTCTTAATGTGTTTTGCTTTTCTTTCAGATTTGCAGTGTAAATTACAAACAAGTCATATAATTTAGGCACAAGTAAAATACTAAGGCATATTTTCTATGTTTACTAATAATCCTTGTCAAAGAGCAGCAGATATGGAAAATTTAGAAAACTATTTTGTGTATTTCACCCTTTTTCATCACTAACAGTGTATACACAGATTATAGGAGACAGATGAGAGAGACCTGTTAGATCACTGATACCATCCACCTCTTTATACAGGACAGAGAGATGCACTTGAGATCAGGGTCATTTAATTTATTCAGACATCTCCATAACCTCTGCAGTCTAACACTGGCAAATAATCTCTAGTCTGGCATGAGTGAAGGAGTAGTGAAATGGCTGTTTGTCTCGCTGTTGAGACAGTCACAGTTCAGTTTGGCAATGTAAACAGAAAATTCCGCATTTGCCTTGATCTCTGTTTCAGGTTATATCTGAGCAGGCTCTAGATGCAGATAGCATTCCTGTCCTTCTGTATCCAGGCTGTCAAGTTCCAAAATTCAGAAGCTGGACCATGGAGCAGCATCAGTACCAGTAAAGTCTCCAGGATGCAAAATGGCCACTGTGACCCTACAAAACAGGAGATTATGGGGTTTTTTGGCTAAAAAAAAAAAAAAGTCTATAATCCTTAGTGGAAGTGGAGATAAAAATTGCCTTTGGCACAGTCATCTGCTGCTATGTGACTGTGGGACAGCTGCCTAGAATGTTTCAAAGGCAATGCTAAAAGATGGGGAGGTAGAGTGAGAGGTGGATTTTGGGCAAATCAACAATCATTTTTCCTTAAACTGAAGTGACAGATATATAGTAATTTATTTAGTACTATTGTCCACTTTCAAATACTGCTCCAGTTACTGAGCAAGTAAAACAAAATTCAGCAATCAACCCTGTACCATAGATGGAATCCATAAGGGGGGGGGGACAAGCAGGCAATTAAATGTACTATTTTACCCCTGAACTATATTATTTCATTCAAGACAATTTTCACAAGCTTATTAACCTTTGTAAATGCCATCTCCAGCCTGGTCTACACTATGAGTTTAATTCGAATTTAGCAGCGTTAAATCGAATGAACCCTGCACCCGTCCACACAACGAAGCCATTTCCTTCGAAATAAAGGGCTCTTAAAATCGATTTCTGTACTCCTCCCTGACAAGCGGAGTAGCGCCAAAATCGATATTGCCATTTCGAATTAGGGTTAGTGTGGCCACAATTCGATGGTATTGACTTCTGGGAGCTATCCCATAGTGCACCATTGTGACCGCTCTGACCAGCAATCTGAACTCGGATGCACTGGCCAGGTAGACAGGAAAAGCCCCGTGAACTTTTGAATTACATTTCCTGTTTGCCCAGCCTGCAGAGCACAGGTGACCACAGAGAGCTCATCAGCACAGGTAACCATGCAGGCCGATAATCGAAAAAGAGCACCATCATGGACCGTACGGGTGGTATTGGATCTGATCGCTATATGGGGAGAGGATTCAGTGCTAGCAGAACTTAGTTCGAAAAGACAAAATGCCAAAACTTTTGAAAAAATCTCCAAGGGCATGATGGAGAGAGGCCACAATAGGGACTCAGATCAGTGCCACGTGAAAGTTAAGGAGCTCAGACAAGCCTATCAAAAAACAAAGGAGGCAAATGGTCGCTCCGGGTCACAGCCGCGGACATGCCGCTTCTACGCCGAGCTGCATGCAATTCTAGTGGGGGCCGCCACCACTACCACCTGTGACCGTGGATTCTGAGTCGGAGGTAATCTCATCAACCACACCTGAGGATTCTGCGGACGGGGAAGAGGAGGAGGAGGAGAAGGACGAGGAGGACGAGCTTGCGGAGAGCACACAGCACTCCATTCTCCCCAACAGCCAGGATCTTTTTCTCAGCTTGAGTGAAGTACCCTCCCAACCCTCCCAAGCCAGTATCCAAGACCATGACCCCATGGAAGGGACCTCAGGTGAGTTTACCTTTTAAAATATAAAACTTGTTTTAAAAGCAAGTGTTTTTTAATGATTACTTTGCCCTGAGGACTTGGGATACATTCGCGGCCAGTACAGCTACTGGAAAAGTCTGTTATGTGTCTGGGGATGGAGCGGAAATCCTCCAGGGACATCTCCATGAAGCTCTCCTGGAGGTACTCCAAAAGCCTTTGCAGAAGGTTTCTGGGCAGTGCAGCCTTATTCTGTCCTCCATGGTAGGACACTTGACCACGCCATGCTAGTAGCAAGTAATCTGGTATCATTGCATGACAAACCCTGGCAGCGTATGGTCCTGGTGTTTTCTGGCATTCAAGCAACATCCGTTCTTTATCTTGCTGTGTAATCCTCAGGAGAGTGATATCGCTCATGGTAACCTGGTTGAAATATGGGAATTTAATTAAGGGGACAGAGGTGGCCGTTCCTATTGGGCTGTTTGCCTGTGGCTGAAAAGAAATCCTTCCCTGCAGTTAGCCAAGCGCGGGGCGGGGGGGATTGGCCCTGAGCTTTTCGCGTTTGGCTAGCAGGGATCTTCCCTGATACCAGCCATGCGGTGGGGGGAGGGATAAAGCGATCATCCAGAGAATTGGATGGTGGGGGGTTAGTTTGTTTTCTGCTGTTGAAGGTTAACAGGAAAACCGCAGCACTCAACGGGCTTTGCTAGGTATGTGGGACAGGATGGCGCAGAAGCCGAAAGACAATGGCTTATCATGGCTGCATGCAAGCCGAATTCTGTTGCCTGCGTCTGTGATCTCTAGCAGCAAAGTCACAGGCACTCAATATTAAGAGGCAAAATGTGACCTTGCACAGAAATCACATGTGCTATGTAATGTGAATAGTGTTGTTCACCGTGAAAGAGTATAAGCATTGTTCTGTAAAATATATCTTTTTTAAAAATTCTCTCCTTTTTTCCCTCCCTCCAGCAGCTGCAAATTTTTCAAGCCTCCCTCCTCCGTCCCAAAGGCTATCTCAGATAAGGCATCGGAAAAAGAGGACGCAAGACGAGATGTTCTCGGAAATCATGGAATCCACCCGCAGTGAAAGAGCTGATCTGAATGAGTGGAAGGACACGGTTTCAAAGTATAGGAAAGATGCCAGTGAACGTGAGGACAGGAGGGACTACGTAAGGAGAGGAGAGATGCTCGAGATGAGAGGTGGTGGCAGGAAGATCAGAGGAGGCAGGATGCAACGCTGGGGCTGCTGCGTGAGCAAACAGACATGCTCCGGCATCTGGTGGAGCTTCAGGAACGGCAGCAGGATCACAGATTGGTGCTATAGCCCCTGTATAACCCCGCTCCGCCCTCCCCATGTTCCATAGCCTCCACACTCAGAGGTGTAAGAATGCAGGGGGGGGAGGCTCCGTGCACCCTCCCATTCCACCCCAGTGGACAGCCCAAGCAAAAAGCTGTCATTTTTTTAACCTTTTTTTAGTGGCCTTTTCCTTCCCGTCGATCCTCTTCCCAAACCCCACCCAGATTCTCTCCCTCTTTTTATAATCAATGAATAAAGAATAAATGATTTTTAAACTATAGTGACTTTATTTTCTTTGAAAGCAAGCTGTGATCGAAGGGGGAGGGTGGGTTCCTTACAGAGAATGAGTCAATAAAGGGGGTGGGTTTTCATCAAGGAGAAACAAACAGAACATTCACACGGTAGCCTGGCCAGTCATGAAACTGGTTTTCAAAGCTTCTCTGATGCGCAGCGCTTCCTGGTGTGCTCTTCTAATCGCCCTGGTGTCTGGCTGCACGTAATCAGCAGTCAGGCGATTTGCCTCAGCCTCCCACCCCGCCATAAAGGTCTCCCCCTTACTTTCACACTTGCTGTGTGCTCCACTGTGTGGAGCACACAGCAAGCAGCAATAACAATGGGGATATTGGTTTGGCTGAGGTCTGACTGAGTCAGTAAAGATCGCCAGTGATCTTTTAAATGTCCAAATGCACATTCTCCCACCATTCTGCACTTGCTCAGCCTGTAGTTGAACAGCTCCTGACTCCTGCCCAGGCTGCCTTTGTATGGCTTCATGAGCCATGGCATTAAGGGGTCCCGAAGGATAACTATTGGCATTTCCACATCCCCAATGGTTATTTTCTGGTCCGGGAAGTAAGTCCCTTGCTGCAGCCGTTTAAACAGAGTAATGTTCCTGAAGCCGTGAGCATCATGAACCCTTCCCGGCCAGCCCACGTTGATGTTGGTGAAACGTCCCTTGTGATCCATCAGTGCTTACAGCTCCATTGAAAAGTACCCCTTGCAGTTTATGTACTGGGTACCCTGGTGCTCCGGTGCCAAGATAGGGATATGGGTTCCATCTATCGCCCCACCTCAGTTAGGGAATCCCATTGCAGCAAAGCCATCCACTATGACCTGCACATTTCTCAGAGTCACTACCCTTGATATCACCAGGTCTTTCATTGCCCTGGCAACTTGGATCACAGCAGCTCCCACAGTAGATTTGCCCACTCCAAGTTGATTCCCGACTGACCGGTAGCTGTCTGGCGTTGCAAGCTTCCACAGGGCTATCGCCACTCGCTTCTCAACTGTGAGGGCTGCTGTCATCTTGGTATTCTGGTGCTTCAGGGCAGGGGACAGCAAGTCACGAATTTCCATGAAAGTGCCCTTACGCATGCGAAAGTTTCGCAGCCACTGGGAATCGTCCCACACCTGCAACACTATGCGGTCCTACCAGTCTGTGCTTGTTTCCCAGGCCCAGAATCGGTGTTCCACGGATAGAACCTGCCCCATTAACAACATGATCTCCAAAGCACCGGGGCCAGCGGTTTGAGAGAATTCTGTGTCCATGTCCTCATCACTCTTGTCGCTGCGCTGCCGTTGCCGCCTCCTCCTCGCCTCGTTTTTCTGGTCCTGGTTCAGCATAAACTGCACGAGAATGCGCGAGGTGTTTACAATGTTCATGACTGCTATCTTGAGCTGAGCGGGCTCCATGCTTGCCATGGTATGGAGTCTGCAGTGTTCACCCAGGAAAAAAGGCGCGAAACGGTTGTCTGCTGTTGCTTTCATGGAGGGAGGGGTGAGGCTGTACCCAGAACCACCTGCGACAATGTTTTTTGCCCCATCGGGCACTGGGATCTCAACCCAGAATTCCAATGGGCGGAGGAGACTGCGGGAACTATGGGATAGCTACCGACAGTGCAACACTCCGGAAATCGACGCCAGCCCCGGTACATGGACGCACACCACCGAATTAATGTGCTTAGTGTGGCCGCATACATTCGACTTTATACAATCTGTTTCCAAAATTCGAATTCTGTAAATTCAGATTAATCCCGTAGTGTAGACAAACCCTCCATCACACTTCAGTACTCTCTCTCCTTTGTAAGAAATAACTTCTCATCAGACTAATGCATGCAGATCTGATGGAAACAACTTCCAACCTAGTCCAATGTGTCCCTCGGAAAAATGTTCCACACAACTGCCAGATTCTCTCTTATCAGGAACAAGCAAAACAAATTAATTTTTCAAATGTCATGCCATCAAACGTGGACACACAGCACACTTACATTGGGCCCAGTCTGTTTCCTCTTAAAGAGCAGCTGGAAATACAGCTATAAAGCATTACATTTTGCATTTTCCAGTGTTTATGCCAGAGAAGAATCCTTCCTTTCCTGGAATTACTTCTCTTGGTGATTTTAGTGTTCACAAAAGATGTCAAATTGAAGCCTTGTAGATTGAAGGCCTCCATTTATCAATTTACCAAGCTGCGACACTAAAGAGAGCAGCAAGGCAGATTTTTTTGCCCACACACTTCCTCCAGGAGAGACAATTCAGTCTCCGTGGACATTTAATCCATTTCCCCTCCTGAAACTGCCATCAAAAAGGGAAATTAACATGAACTGTGGAGGTAATTTTGTGTTGTTGACACTTCAAGAGAATCCAAACTTTGCCCACCAGTGAGTTTCACATGGCACACCAAGCAGCCATCAGCTGGTTACAACTTTTTGTCAGCAACTGTCCTGGGCAGAATTCAGAACACAAACAGACCACAAAACAGTCCATGTCCCATTACCAATTGTTTGACTATTCAGTATCCCATCCTGGTGAAATACCTTAAGTGTGTAACACCACTGGCTACTACACGCACTCTCTCAGAATCATTGCCTTACTCTGCCTCTGAACTAAACAAAAATCCAATCCACCAACCTGATATAATCACTTATAAAAAAACCCATAAGGTATAGTAACTAGCTATACCTCCATCTATAGTATTTGGTATTTTCTTTCTCCGACTAGCCAAAAGACTAATCCTCACAGCAGCTGTTACTACTCCAGTACAGAATGAATGTGAATTTAACTTCTCATGGATCTAGTCTAATAAATTCTGTTGTTGTTTCAAGCACTTCTGTGAATTAAAATGAATGTTGGGTTGCCATCCAAATGCATGAACAGGTCTGAAGTGGCTTTTAAGCATGTAGCCAAATAACTTCTCAATTCCCTTATAGGGTATAGCTCTCACTCCAGAGATCTTCCTAGCAAAAGTTGAAAGACAACCTCTTTTCCATTTCCTCAAAACTATTTTTTAATTTTCTTAGCATCATTCAAATAAATTAAATACAATAATTACATTATAACAACAGTAAGAACCAAGTTCTCCACTGTTACACTCTCCTAACCCCAGTGATTTCACTTGATTTGTACCAGTGTAACTGAAGAGAATGTGTCCTTTTGGGTCTGTCTTGCAATGAAAAAAAAGCCATGATAGACAAGGCTAAGGCTGAAACTCAAACATACTGTGTCCGAGTATTGAACAGCGCTGTGTAAACCCACTTGAATAAAATAAGAACATTCCAATACAATCACAACCCGTTATTACAACCAAAATATATTTTAAGATGTTGCTTAACTTCAGCCTAACTACAATCAAAACATGCTTTAATGTTTCTAAAAAAATTTCTCCCAAAACTTTAATTCCCATTTTTCAGGAGGCATGCAACAGAATTTAGGTAGAATTAACAAAGCACTTAAGCATATGCTAATTTTAAGACACTTGGAAGTTAATGGAAATTAAGCATATACTTAATTTTAATCATGTGCTTGAGTATTTTGCTGGATTGTGGCTTTAATCTGTGACTGAAAAAAAGAGAGGAGGAATTATGAAGGCTGGCTGTGGCATTTGGGGGCATGCAGTTTGTCTATTTCCATCTTTACTCTGGCTGAGTGTGCAGTGATTATCGGCAGAGAACAGGAGTGCAAACCCATGTACCTTAGGAAAAAGCTTGTGCAGTGCTTTAAGATCTACAGATGAAGAACACTATGTAAGAGCAGTTAGTAATGTTATAATAGTTTAGCTAATAGGGAGTTCTCTTTAGTTCAGGTGGTAGAGGCCTATGATTTTGAAGCAGATGGTATTTCTATTATAGTGTGAATTGAGTATACTAAGGGTATGTCTACACTACACTATTCACATTACATAGCACATGTGATTTCGGTACAAGGTTGCATTTTGCATCTTTTAATATTGAGTGCCTGCGGCTTTGGTGTTAGAGAGCACAGACGCAGGTCCGGGCAACAGAATTCGGCTTGCACGTTGCCATGGTAAGCCATTGTCTTTCAGCTTCTGCAGCTTTCCTACAAGCAGCGTCCTCCTTTCCCACATACCAAGCAAAGCCCCTTGAGTGCAGCGGTTTTCCTGTTAACGTGCAGCAGCAGAAACCAAACTAACCCCGCCCCCATCCAATTCTCTGGGATGATTGCTTTATCCCTCCCCCCACCGCATGGTTGGTATCAGGGAAGATTTCCCCACCCACCCACCCACCCCTTGGCTAACTGAAGGGAAGGATTTCTTTTCAGCCACAGGCAAACAGCCCAGTAGGAATGGCCACCTCTGTCCCCTTAATTAAATTCCCATATTTCAACCAGGTTACCATGAATGATATCACTCTCCTGAGGATAACACAGCGAGATAAAGAATGGATGTTGCTTGAATGCCAGCAAACACTGGGACCATACGCTGCCAGGCTTTGTCATGCAATGATACCAGATTACTTGCTACTAGCATGGCGTGGTCAAGTGTCCTACCATGGAGGACAGAATAAGGCTGCACTGCCCAGAAACCTTCTGCAAAGGCTTTTGGAGTACCTCCAGGAGAGCTTCATGGAGATGTCCCTGGAGGATTTCCACTCCATCCCCAGACACATTTACAGACTTTTCCAGTAGCTGTACTGGCCGCGAATGCATCCCAAGTCCTCAGGGCAAAGTAATCATTAAAAAACGCTTGCTTTTAAACCATGTTTTATATTTTAAAAGGTAAACTCACCTGAGGTCCCTTCCATGAGGTCATGGTCTTGGATACTGGCTTGGGAGGGTTGGGAGGGTACTTCACTCAAGCTGAGAAAAAGATCCTGACTGTTGGGGAGAACGGAGTGCTGTGTGCTCTCCACAAGCTTGCCCTCCTCCTCCTTCTCTTCCCCATCCGCAGAATCCTCAGGTGTGGCTGAGATTACCCCCGCCTCGGAATCCATGGTCAGAGGTGGGGTAGTGGTGGCGGCCCCCCCCTAGAATTGCATGCAGCTCAGTGTAGAAGCGGCATGTCTGCGGCTCTGACCCGGAGCGACCATTTGCCTCCTTTGTTTTTTGATAGGCTTGTCTGAGCTCCTTAACTTTCACGCAGCACAGTAGTGAGTCCCTATTGTGGCCTCTCTCCATCATGCCCTTGGAGATTTTTTCAAATGTTTTGGCATTTCATCTTTTGGAACGTAGTTCTGCTAGCACTGAATCCTCTCCCCATATAGCAATCAGATCCAGTACCTCCCGTATGGTCCATGCTGGTGCTCTTTTTCGATTCTCAGACTGCATGATTACCTGTGCTGATGAGCTCTACATGGTCACCTGTGCTCTGCAGGCTGGGCAAACAGGAAATGTAATTCAAAAGTTCACAGGGCTTTTCCTGTCTACCTGGCCAGTGCATCCGAGTTCAGACTGCTGTCCAGAGAGGTCACAGTGGTGCACTGTGGGATAGCTCCCGGAGGTCAATACCGTCGAATTGTGGCCACACTAACCCTAATCCGAAATGGCAATACCGATTTCAGCGCTACTCCCCTCATCGGGGAGGAGTACAGATATTGATATTAAGAGCCCTTTATATCGAAGTAAAGGGCTTCGTTGTGTGGACGGGTGCAGAGCGGTTAATTCAGTTTAATGCTGCTAAATTCAAGATAAACTCCTAGTGTAGACCAGGCCTAAGTAAGGAGTCCATAGCGACATTGGTAGAAGTAGGCAATGAAATGTGCTGTCCCTTTAAAATGGATTGCAAAGGTTGAATGGCAGGTCATTGGCTTCTTACGGACATTCCAGGAGGGGGAAACTTAGCAACAAATGGAAGGGTACTACAGTAAATCTAGCGTGAGATGAAAGTTGAAGAGAAAAATAATGGTATAGCAAGGAAAACCAAGATAGATAGCAAAAGTACATGGAGATTGAGAGAAGCAGCTATAAAGTTCCAAAGTTCAGGGCATTTAGAAGTAAAGCTCGAAACAACATTTTATCAAGAAGTAGTTTTAATCAAAGCACAGAGGGAGGAGCTGAAATATAAAATTGCTTCTCACAACAAATTTTTTGGTGGCCTCAGAGTGTGGCCACTCTGACAATTTTTCCTAAAATACTTAATTAACTTTAGGAAAAACAAATAAATATGCACATATACATGTCCAAGTGCCGACCCGTCTCTCTGTCCCTGCCTCCCGCGGCCCTTCAGCCGGAGAAGGTGGGTCGGGAACTCACTGGACGCCTGCGGAGTCCGAGGTTCCCTGTGCCGCAGCCAGGAGGGAGCAGGGGAGCGCCCTGGCAACTGAATGCCACAGCCACTTCCACTCACAAGAGCCACCTGTGGCTCCACGCACACCGGCCCCATGTGTCTCCAGAGGCGCTGCCCAGAGCCCCTGAGGAGGCTGCATGGTTCAGAGCACCAATCCTTGCTGGCGGCAACAGTGCAAACACCACGGTGATGCATCTTGCTGCCCTGGGTAACAGCTATTCAGGAGCAACAGCTGGGTGATGCAGGGAGGGGCTGTTGCTTTCTGGGAGGGGAGACTGAGGTTACCCTTAAGCGGGGGAACTGCCCATGGGGGCTGTGACTCGAGTTGTTGGGCAGACGAACCTTTAAATTGTGCCCCTCTACTATCAACGTATGCAGATTGGGGGAGGCCTCAAAGCCTGTAAGGCAATAGCTTAGTCAAATTGAAGCATAAGGCCCAAAAGCCTTAGCATAACTAGCAACAAGGAATAACCCTGGGGCATAAGAGAGAGCGCTGTAATAAACACATATGACTGCTGATAGCTAATTGCAGAATACCAGTTTATGCTAGTTTTGAATATTTTAGGATAGGAACACCAGAAGATGTTCAACTTCAAGAATGTCATGGTAACAACTGACATATATGATAATGATCTAGAGGTAAATGACATATTAACCTATAAGAAAAGAGCACTCCAACATTATGAGGGTGAGGAAGTTTAGATACAGACTGAGGAGGCTTATCATCCTTATGAATATTAATGGTAGCCACAGAACCTTATAATACAGCTATTCATGGCTCCAGCCATTGGGATCTTCTTGGCTTGCCAGAGATAGGACCACTTGGGGATCACCTGTCTCATCAATCCTAGGAATGGTGTCAGTATACAAATGCTCTGATGGGAGATGTATTGACCATTTTGTACCATCTCTACCTACTTTGCTGGATTACAGTGTTTGTAATTTTGCTGACTATACTAATAAAATATTACAAGGATAGAAGGCCTTTCCCTAGTGTGACTGTCTCTCTCATGCACACTTGAATCCTTGTATTAATTAATACTTCTGATTATGAGGCAGAACCCTGTCAAAACTTCAGAGTGTCAATTGGGATTCCTAACTGATCAATATAATTAATTGGACATCACTAGATCAGGCAACAGAAGACATATCATAAAACAATAAAAGGTTTATACGCTTGCTAAGAGACTCCACACAGAGTCTTCCACACACAGAGACTCTGCAAGGTTCTAAAGTCCTTCAAACCCTTCCAGCAGGGTTTTCCATCGTGGTTAATTCATGTTAGTTCATGTCAGTTTGTTCAAGCTATCCTCTTTATTTGTCTCTGCGGCCTTGAACCTGGTCTAAGTCAGTAGATGCACATCATCCCAGGTGGTGCTACTTGTCTGGAGTTGTTTACCTGTCCCAGGTTCTGCAGTAAGTACCCTCTACTGATATTAGTTCCTGGAGGGAGATCAGTAATTCATCTCAGGAAGCCAGTGTACATTCTCTGGATCACAGACATACAAACCTTTATGAAGTTAATAAGTATCTCAAACATATTGTATGTGTCTGTATGTGAGAGATAAAGTAGGTGAAGTTGCGTCTTTTTCTGGACTAACTTCTGTTTGTGAAAGAAACAAGCTTTCAAGCTACACAGACCTGAAGAAGAGCTCTGTGTAGCTCAAAAGTTTGTCTCTTTCACCAACAGAATCTGGTCCAATAAAAGTTATTATCTCATCCATCTCGTCTCTCCAATATCCTGGGACCACCATGGCTACAACAACTTCATAATATGTCACATTTTGCACTGCTATTAGGAGAGGAGGGAATGGCATTTGGTATATTATTTTTAAGTTCTGAGGAAAGGCCTATATTGTTAACACTTTTGTTTTCTCCATTTCTTTTCCTTAATAAAACCATTTTATCCTCCAACTGAACAATTCTTGAGTGCATCAGTTCATGTTCTCTCATTTCACTGGTGGTGTAAGTGAAAGAGAGAGGAAGATGTGTCCACCACACTATTCCCTATTTCATAGGGTTACCATTCGTCCGGATTTACCCGGACATGTCCTCCTTTTGTGTGCTAAAAATAGCGTCCGGGGGGAATTTGTAAAGCACTCACAATGTCCGGGATTTCCCCCTCCCCCGGCAGAGCGAGCGGCTGGGAGGGCTGCAGGAAAGTCCCGGGCTGGACTCCGGAGCAGCTTCCTCCTCCCACCCCCCCTTCCCTGCATTCTGAGCCGGCCGGCAGCTCCTCCTCCTGCAGCCCGGTCCAGCAGCCCTGTGCAGGGCCAGGGACCGGGTTTTGTGTTGTGCAGGGGAGCTCAGCCATGTGTCCGGCTGGCACAGAGCCCAACACCCTGTTCTGAGCAGCAGGGTAAGGGGGGACAGGAGAAGGGACAGGGAGGTTCTGGAGGGGGCAGTCAAGAAACGGGGGGGGGGGCTTTTGGAGGGGAGTGGAGAAAGTTTTGGGCAGTCAGGGTACAGGTAGGGGGTAGGGTCCTGGGGGGCAGTTGGGGGGGGGGTCTTAGGAGGGGGCAGTTAGGGGACAAGGAACAGGGAGTCTTAGGTAGGGGGTGGGGTTCTGGAGGGCAGTTAGGAGCAGAGGTCCCAGGAGGGGGCAGTCAGGGGACAAGGAGCGGGGGGTAGGGGGCTGGGAGTTCTGGGGGGGAGCTGTCAGGGGGCAGGAGTGGGGAGAGGGATCGGAGCAGTCAGGGGACAGGGAGCAGAGGGGTTTAGATGGGTTGGGAGTTCTGGGGGGGCTGTCAGGGGGCAGGAGTGTGGAGAGGGATCGGAGCAGTCAGGGGACAGGGAGCAGAGGGGTTTAGATGGGTTGGGAGTTCTGGGGGGGGCTGTCAGGGGGTGGGGAGTGGTTGGATGGGGCGTGGGAGTCCCAGGGGTCTGTCTGGGGGTGGGGGTGTGGATAAGGGTTGGGGCAGTCAGGGGACAAGAGGCAAGGAGGCTTAGATAGGGAGTGGAGTCCCGGGGGGCAGTTAGGGGCAGGGGTCCCAGGAGGGGGCAGTCAGGGGACAAGGAACGGGGGGAGGGTTGGGGGTTCTGGGGGGGCGGGAAGTGGGAGGGGCAGGGGCGGGGCTAGGGCGGGGCTCCTCCCGTCCTCTTTTTTGCTTGTTGAAATATGGTAACCCTACTATTTCACAAGTCATGAGATGTAGAAGTTAAAAGGAGTAAAGCAAACCTGGTGCTAGAATCTGCTTTGTTCAGGAAGTGGGTTCCCAAGATCATGGGTTAAGATGATTGGAGGTTGGCAGATATCGCTGTTCAATTTACAGAAGATAAAGACTGCTAGTCACTTGGTCTGGAGAGTAGGTATGGTAAGTAACCATACTCTTTAGCTGCTGAATGCCTAATGCCCAGGATAGCTATTTCAGGGAAAAAGACTCATCATTTCTTAGTGTAGGGCTCGTGTTTTTTTTTTAATTGAATGAGATGTGCAAGACCCCACACTCTAGACAGCACAAACTTGTCTGTACTCTGCTCCCAGAAGTGCATGTATTTTGATCGTGGATTGGGGCCTAAAGATAAAAGGCAGTTAGACATTTCTCAATGGACATTAAGGTCCAGTTTTATGTCCATATGTATTTTTAACTGCTATAGTATAGCAGTGTTTTGGGGGACATGTTGGGCAGAAGCAGACATGGACACAGTGCAGTGCACTCTGATGATCACCAGCTGATGAAATGTAGAAAATCTCTGAGGCTCCGAAAAGAAAAACAGTAGAAAAAAATCAGAGCAACCAGCTCTACTCCATAAGATAGAAACCAGTGCTGCAGAACTTTTAAAGTTGGTCAATAATTATATTTTAAAGGAAATAATGTTAAGACCTATTAACATACATATTTTGATTTTTTCTACTAGATCGTAATATTTAGTATGCTAGACAAAGAACCGACCATCTAGTAGAGAGACTGCACCCCTAACATATGATGCAAAGAGGGAAATAAAGTGGTTAAAGTAATAGTCCCTTCTTAATTTTATGAATACCACCTCAAATTTTCTTCTCTGATACATGGTCAAACTCAGAAGACAAACTTAGACAACAAGGAAGGCACCAAACCAGCTAGTCAGATGGAAATTGTACCATATTACACGTTCCACAAATTTGATGTATAGTAGAATATAAATTAATAACAGAAACCTGTAAATTTAATCTCCTATTTTCATTTTTCCTTTGAAACACTCCACTACATAAGCCAGAAAAGTAGACAGACAGTGGCTCTAGCTTGGTCAATTAAGTATGAAATTAAGAAAGAAGACCGTACTTTTAGATATTTATAATTTTTATGGATACTCACATTCTTCTTTGTCACACATAGTTAAGATGCCAAGACAACAAGAGGCCACAGCATAAGATGACCAACCAGCTACCCAAGATGAAAACTATGCCAAGTCCAATTCTTTAGGAATAAGGTAGGATTTGTAGAACATGGATTACTTTGTGACAATAAAAATCCATGTTTTGTCTTCTCTCTCCTTTTCTTTTACCTACCTAAACTCATCAGCCTGCCAATCATGAAACAGACTCTGCCATTACACCCACTGGAAGCATACTATTAAAAACATAATGTCCCTTTTTCTTCCCCCTCCCCTCTCTGAGATGATGTAAAAAGAAGAACAGGAGTACTTGTGGCACCTTAGAGACTAACAAATTTATTAGAGCATAAGCTTTCGTGGACTACAGCCCACTTCTTCGGATGCATATAGAATGGAACATATATTGAGGAGATATATATACACACATACAGAGAGCATAAACAGGTGGGAGTTGTCTTACCAACTCTGAGAGGCCAATTAATTAAGAGAAAAAAAACTTTTGAAGTGATAATCAAGCTAGCCCAGTACAGACAGTTTGATAATAAGTGTGAGAATACTTACAAGGGGAGATACCTCTGAAACCTGAGATGATGTAGTTCCTGCTGTGACATGATGCCAACAGGAGACAGCAACCCGTCAAACCAGTGGGAGAATAACATTCAAATAACATTTTGTGTAAGTCACAGGATGCTGGTTGTATTAAAATGAAAACAACACACATGTTTTAACAGTTTTTCGCTGTTTCATGTCTTTTAATCCTCCAGCCAATTATACCTCTAGGAGACAGGATCTGCCACATAAAGAGTTCTGTAAATTTCATATTACTGAGGGATACAATGTTATTTGTTTTTAAATATGCTTGACATTTATTACTTTATCTTTCTAAAGACTAAATACATGGGCTGCATAGAGGCCATAAGGAGAAGCTGAGCCCAGGAGCAGAAAGCAGGCTGTTGTCCCTAACTCTGAAGCATTTTGCAGCAGGTTAGTGATATTGTTACCCTCTAACAGGGAAGCATGGGCAATGCTAATTATAGCAAGGGGAAATTGGGAGGGGAAAATAACTTATTTTTTAATTGTTTGCTTTGAGTGTTTTGATTTTAGCCAAACTGTTCTAGTTAAATTGTCTCAACTAGTCTGAGTCACCAACTTTTCTTTAAATGTAGTAATGGGGAAAGAGTCATTTATATTTTGCTAATCTCAGTTTTGTATTTTCTTGTAAGAGGGTTTTCTTTAAATCTATACACTTAACTGAGTGTTCGGTTAATCAGCTAGTTGACTGGCTAGCAATGATTTCAGCAGAGGAAGAGTCTGCATGGATTCCAACTGAAGATTCCTACAAGCAAGTGGAGGGAAGATATTGTTTTAGACTCAGCAGACTGTATAGATTTGGTGATGAAGGAAGACCTCTAACTGAGACTTAGATGAACAAAACCTAAGCTTTTGGGAACTTTCATTTTTTTCTCACTGTATTTCTCTGGGGACTGAACTGTTCAGATTTTAATTTGTTTTCTTTGTTTATGTATAACTGTGAAGGTAATGTCTGTGGATTATAAAATATCCATGTCATGCTGTCAAAATTAGATTATAAAATCTTATGATAAAGAAACAAAGTTATTTAAATAAATTCATTTTAGTTCATTTTGGGACTTGAATGTGGGGAAGTTGACCCTGTGCAATCCTTGCTGAAAATCACTAGAGACTGAACTTCAGGTCGCCAACTACTTTCTATGGGAGTTGGGGGTTTTCTTAAGGCACTGGAGATGGGAAATTAAGTGAACTCTAGCTCACCCAAAGGTTAAACTAGCACTACTGTAATTCCTGCTTTGACAATAAGCTACCAACCCATTTAGCCAGTGGTCCATACCAGCTAGTCAAAAGAGAACCTGTGCTAAATAACATTATCTTAAGAACCAACCCCAGGATGTTGGTTATTTTAGTTACTTTTTCTTTTCTGCATCTGATGAGTCCACAGGCTCTGCCACAAACAAGTTTCTGTAAGTATGATGTTATTAGGGATACAAGGTGTAGAAGTGTGACTCACCGGCCAGCACAACCCATCATGGCTAGGCATGGCATAGCAGGGTCTTCTCTTCCAGCACACCTGCAAACAGTTGCTGCAGCCCTGCAGTGGTGTACTACTTCTTGTGATTCAGTCCTCCAGCTACGTCACATACAGTCCCACCCCTTCAGGGGTAACAGAGTCCTACAGAACAAGAATCCATCAGTCTCACATTAAGTCTTCAGCCTGAGCCCAGACCTGCAAAAGGATCTTCAGGCCACCTTCCTCGGGGCACATGTGGGGGAACCCAAGCCCTTCCTTTACTCTAGCTTTCATCCCAGGGACCTTGTAGCAAGTAGCTAAGGTCTGTCTAGTCAAGCCCTCTGGGGCTACCTCTTACTTTAGTCTGTCTCTAGGTTTTTCCCATAGCCCCTTCCTAGGTTCATATCTCCATAGATCCCAGAGGAAAAACAGACTAGTAACAGAGAACAAAGCAAGCATAAAAGTCCTGCATCAGGCCTATCTACCAGTCTCCAACCCCCAGAAGATTCTGGAATCTAAGAGCAGTTAGAAAGATCCTGGCCCCAGCCAGGCTCTCTTTCAGGTAGTCTCTGGATGTCTACTGAGACCTAGCTAGGCTTTCTTTCTAGTGGAACTACGCAAAAGGTTCATTCCTTTTCTAAACCAACCATCACTGCACAGAGCTTTCCTGCATTCAGTCCCCTCTTGCCAGGCTTATCATCTCTCACGGGTATAGCACAGCAGGTCTGATTGAGCACACACTTTCTCATTAACCCCTTTCCAGTTAGAGCCCACAATCCCCACAAGGGATTGGGGGCTTTTTGTTGTGTTTTCAGAAAATATATCTTACACACTTACTTTTGATACTAGTTTATATAGAAGACCCAGCTCCCCAAACTGCAGAACGAAGCATGGGGAGAAACAACCAGCAGTGATCAGCCTAATGACTGACATAGCAGACAGAAGTAAACTGCAAAATGAAAACACTCCATGAGAATGTGTCTGTTTGACCAAATTTTGTTTTGATAACAAAATTTTAAAAATAAGAGTTTCAATAAGTCAACTGTCTCAAAAGGGCATGTTTTGATTTTTTCATTTCAAAATGATTTTTCATTTAGAAATCTATTTATTTGTTGTGGCTGGATTATTTGTCTATTGCATTTCAGCCACTGCTCTGACCTCAAATCCACTTTCTCCCCCCCTCAGGAAACTTCCAAAATTTGGACTTTTCATTCCAATCCAGAGGTTCCCCCTGCTCCCAAACATTGCATGTCTAGTGCATCTCTACGCCTGCCTCCACCCTCCCAAAGACACCTATTTGGCCTTAGGAAACTGACCTCAATGAATATTAATATTGTCAATGGCTCCGCCTCTGGCAGTCTCCCATGGCAGACACTGATCCGCCCCCTCTCAGGCTCTTCCCCTCCCGCCATCGCCTGGGGCCCAGTACTGGGGGTGTGTCCCTGGGACTACACGTCCCAGCATGCCTAGCGCAGCCACCCGGAAGCCGCTTTGTGGGGGCGTGGCGGACTGACTAGGGCACCAGCATGGCGGCTCTCGGAGCGCCCAGGTGGCGGTGTCTGTGGCGCCGCGCGGCAGCTCCCCTCGGGCTGCAGCGCCCAGGGCGAGCCCTGTTGGGGAGCCGCGGGTACGGCCAGGACGCGGGCTCGGAGGCCGGTAGGTTGCTGGGCGCGCCGCGAGCCCCTGGCCTGAGGGAGGGACACGGAGCGAGGCGGGAAGCGAGCTGGCGGGTGTGTTAGCGCAACCCCGCGTCCTGCGCCGGCGTGAGGGCTGCGAGCTCGCGAACCTCGCCTCCGTCCGCTTGGGCTCTTGGACCTCGGGCAACAGCCAAGTCCCCGCTCTGGGTGGGAAAGCACTGGCTCGCTAGTGCAGGCTGACTCTGGAGAGCCTGCAGTGATACAGTTGTGCCACCCCATCAAAGGTGCTGGAACAATTTGTACAGTGGGGGTGCTGAGAGCCATTGAACCAAACTGTAAACCCTATACACGATGGAAACCACTTCAAGCCCCCGGGGGTGTGGCAGCACTAGTTCCAGCACCTATGCACCCCTTCATCTTCTGAACGCTTGGAGACATTGGGTGGAACAGGATACTCTGAACACAAACTCAATATGTTTTAGATCTGAAAATGCTCCAAAGTGGTTCATTCTTAAGCACTGCCTAACTTGTGAAAAGTCGGTATGTTTTGGAGTTTTACCCTCTAGAGCAGTGGTTCCCAAACTGGGGTTCCAAAAAATGTTACAGGGGTTCTTGGGGAAAAATTTCCTAATGGTGGACAGAGCTGTCCATAGGGACCCAATAGGGCCAGCAGCCCAGAGCCCCTGGACTTCCAAGAGCTAAGCAAATCAAAGCAAGCATATCGGTCACACTGAGATTTAAACTTCAAGACTTCTTATAAGAAATGGAAAGGGAAGTGGATATTTTTTGCTGTTTTTAAAATTAAATAGGCAGCTAGTGTTCTTCATAATAATTTTAAAAACAATAAGTTTAAGCTTTGTTGTAACATGCGTTGTTTGCCTGGACTGCTCAAGACCTGAATGCTTGTGTAGGAGGAACTCTTCAAGTTGTTTTCTTAAATACCTTCATGCTGTTTCACATCTGATACTCCTTGATGAAACATAGGAGCCTTGTCTTATAACAGGCTTATTCAAAGTGATACAAGCTATAAAAGGAAAATGAGATCTTGGAAGAGTGTTGCTGTTTTCATAATGTAATAAAATACTGTAATGATGAATAATAATTAATAAATAGTGTGTAATAAGCATGTCATAAAAACAAATTTTATATTTCCAAGATCACTACTTTTATAATTTATACTCAGGTAAAGTTGAAAATCCCTGGATATATTCATTTTTAGGAGGGGGTTCGTGAGACTTGACATTTTAGTGAAAGGGGTTCACAGGTTGTTAAAGTTTGGGAACCACTGCTCTAGACTAATGCCTTGTATTTTGAAAGTATTGAAGGAACTTGTCACTTGCACACTTCACTTCTTGGTCTGTTTCATTCTTGGCTGGCATATGCCTAAACTACACAGGTCTGGTATTCAGACCTTTGAGTCTATTGGATGTTAGTCTAAGCAAAAGAAAATAATCTAATTTTTATAAATCTCTTTCAGACAAAAAAAAGTCAGATGTCACAAAGCCTTGTTTTATGGATGAACTGGTTCAGAGTTTACTCTCTAAGATGACAGGGTTGGATTTACAGAAGGTTTTTAGTCCCATTAAACAGGAGCTTAAGCCACCCACTTACAAGTTAATGACAGAAAAACAACTAGCAGAGGTATGATGCCAAGATAAACTCTTGTATATTTTAATGAACACTGCTATCATACTATCAGACCTATATTAAACATTATCTAAAATACATTTGAAATTCTGTCCACCACTACACCATTCCATCCCATTTTATAAATAATATATATTTTACTGGTACTCTAAGTGACGGTCTATTTCTTTGATTACTTTCTTGTGTGTGGGGAGTTGAATGTCAGTAGGCGTACACTTTTCAAAAGATTAATGCGAAATGTTACCAGGAAAATACAACTTTAAACATTTTTTTTTAATCTGTTTAATGTCTCTGAAATTCAATACCAAATCTAATCAACCTCCTGACTTTTGTTCTTACCAGTTATGTCCTTAGCAGTCCGTCTTTGTATAGTAAAAGGCTGTAGTAGGTTGATGACTTCGCAATCATTAAGGCCTGTGCAAAAGTTGAGATTCAGCATAACTGCAGGTTGAAATAATTTTTTTTTTTTTAAAGGAAAATGAAACCTATAGTAAACTAACAGAAAAAAGGCATGGCAACTTGGGCACAGATGTATTGTAGTACCAAAAATGCTTTTAACTTTTTTAATTGACTGGATTTTAATTTAGTTATGTCCTTTTAAGTATCTCAGATGATATTTTACCCTGAAGTTTCTCTCCTTTTCTCTTCAGTTTTGGTTTATTGTATATGGAAGGGAGTAAACTGCATATAGTTCTGTTCCTCTAGAACAGGGGTAGGCAACCTTTCAGAAGTGGTGTGCCGAGTCTTCATTTATTCACACTAATTTAAGGTTTTGCGTGCCGGTAATACATTTTAACATTTTTAGAAGGTCTCTTTCTATAAGTCTATATTATATAACCAAACTATTGTATGTAAAGTAAACAAGGTTTTCAAAATGTTTAAGAAGCGTCATTTAAAATTAAATTAAATTAAAATGCTGATCTTCTGCCACCAGCCTACTCAGCTCGCTGCCAGCCTGGGGTTCTGTTCACCTAGGCCGGCAGCGGGCTGAGCAAGGCCTATGGCTGGGACCCCAGGCCTGGGGGGATGTTTCAGGGGTCAGGGCAGAGGGCTGCGGGAGGGAGTTCAGGGCAGAAGGCTGGGGTGTGGTGGGGGGTTCAGGGATCAGGGCAGAGGGCTGGGGTGTGGGAGGGGTGCAGGGTAGAAGGCTGTGTGTGTGAGGGGGTTTCAACGGTCAGGGCAGAGGGCTGGGGAGGTGGGGGGTGCAGGGCAGAAGGCTGGGGTGTGGGGGGGTTCAAGGGTCAGGTCAGAGGGCTGTGGGGGGTGCAGGGCAGAAGGCTGGGTGTGTGTTGGGGTGGGGGGGTTCAGGGCAGGGAGGTGTAGGGGGTACAGGGCAGAAGGCTGAGTGTGTGTGGGGGGGGTCAGGGCAGAGGGATGGGACTGTGGGGGTGCAGGGCAGAAGCCTGGGTGTGTGTTGGGGTGGGGGGGTTCAGGGCAGAAGGCTGGGGTGTGTGGGGGGTCAGGGCAGAGGGCTGGGGTGCTTGGCTCGTGGGGGTACTCTGAGCGGCTCAGGGCAGGGGGCTGGAAGGGATATGCCCTGTTCCACCTCCTTCCCCCAGGCTCTGTCCCTACCTCTCTCTGCTTCCTCTATGGAGCCATGTGCGTGCTGCCACTCTTCCCCCGCCCCCTCGCTAGGGCCATCAGCTGATTGGCCAGGGAAGGAGAGGAGGCGGGGCAGGAAAGCACCAGGCTGGGGGAAGACGCGGGGGAGGGGAGAAGCGTGGCTGCTGCAGAACCAAGCCTCTGCCTCCTGCCCCCGCAGGGGAGGGCGGGGGGGCTGGGACCGTGGCAGGGAGCTACGTGCCACTCAGAATCGGCTCGCGTGCCGTGTTTGGCATGCGTGCTGTAGGTTGCCGACCCCTGCTCTAGAATGATGATTTTATTAATTAAACTTCATTTTTTTTTCTTTGATGGTGTGTGTGTGTTCTCTGTGTATGTTTGTTTCATGTCCAAACTACCTAAAATCCTAAACGTTTTTTGTCCGCAGTGTCTTCTCTGTTCCCTGGCTGAACCTCTGGATGGTTGAGATTCCTAACTTAAGCCTACTACCACAATCCTTGGTCTCTCCTAAGCATGTGGTGATGTTATAATGCACCTTGGTTAAAAATCTATCTAGGGACTTAGCTGAAATAAATTAGGTGACATCAACACATTCAGTATTCTCTTTGAATCTATTGTCCACAAAGAAACGCATGCATAGTATTTTAGTCAGCCTGTGTGTCTCTCCAGAATACATTTCAATGTAGTAAAAGTTGAGGGAAGTTTATTTTTTAAACATGTTCTTCCCTGTGCTGAATGACTCTCCAACACAGTGTGATATTTCACAGTAAAGTTATTGGATTTTCTTTTTTAGGCCACAAGAAAAGCCATTGAGGAAGCTAAAGAACTATTAAAAATGCCCCCTGTTCTGAGTGAGCGAGAGCCAATTGATGATGTGTTAGCAGAAGACAGGATCCTGGAAGGAACTGAAACTGCCAAATACGTGTTTACAGATATAACTTACAGCACTCCGCATCGTGTGAGTAACTCACTAGTATATTCTGCAAAAGAGCTTCTTGACTATTTACCTTATTTTTACTTGTAACTTCAAAGGAACAGGCTTGGGTTTCAATAAAATGTTATCGCAGTTCAACCCCAGGTAAGTACAGTATAAAATTATGAGGAAACATTTATTGCCAGCAAAACTAAAAATTACATTCTGATGCTGTAATGCAGGAATTTCTCTTGAAAGGAAAGGAGGGGAGTGAGATCTCATTTTTGGGTGTTCAGAAGAAAGCCAGATATTTGCAATTATTCAGTAAATGTTCAGTGAATTTCCCTTGTTACTAGTTTTTTCCATTTCTAGAACATGACTAACAAGCATAAATATGAAAGACATTGGACAAGTTTACAGTTGTGAACAGGAAAGCCCTTTTCTAGCATTTCTGCTTATCCTGAGCTGCTGTGCAGGAGGATTTTTCCCAGCCAGATTTCCCCCACGTCACCTCTGAATACTAAGGGAAAAATTAAGAAAAATATGGTGATTAAAATGTGCAAAAAAAATTTTTCCCCCTTGATTTCAGGAGCGTTTCATTGTAGTTAGAGAAACAAGTGGTGTGTTACGTAAGGCCACCTGGGAAGAACGGGACAGGATGATTCAGGTGTACTTCCCGAGAGAGGGACGCAAACTTGTTCCACCACCAATATTCAAGGATGAAAACCTTATGGTAATTTTGTTTTTGGCTTTGTGGAGATTCATCACTCGTGCTGCTCTTCTGGTATAGTGTGATACTGAAATTGAAAGTTTAAAACTGTGATGCAAAGGCCTGTTTTATGTACCAGTTCAATGATACTGGTTTAGAAACCTGTAGTGTGCATGCAGGTACTAAAGATACTTATCAGCATAGCTCACTTTCATAAATTTACAGCTCTGGTAGTCAGGAACAAACAAATTTTGTGCAGATGAATCATATGGAATGAGTTGTCTATGTTACAGGTCCACACTTAACTACTGTGTGTATTGATAAGACTACGTGCCTGACCTGAAGCTGAAAATGCAATGTGGCTTCTGGCAAATAAATTGTTTGTTTTTTCTTTACTTTTATATATTTCATTTCATTACTGCAGTAAGGAATCTAAGGGCAATTCTTGCACTCAGGTGGCTTGTCATTCTTGGCCTTGTACCTGTTGACATTTCCTGAGAGGTGTCATTACCTAAAATAGAAACGTACTGGCTGTTTAATTTCTTCATTTTAGAATAAGGGGTAATATTCAGGAATAAATTTTATTACAACTATCTTTTTAGACTGTGTTTCGTGAGGACCGTCATGAAGATGTACTTAACCTGTGTATTGCACAATTTGAGCCAGATTCAGCTAACTATATCAGAGTAAGTCCATTTTATTATTTCTAATAGGAAGGCTAATGCCAATGACAACTTGTAGGTTTTCATTTGTATGAGCGTTTGAATTCTCTGTGGACCATAGCTATTGAAAAATCATATTGCCTTTTAATAGCTGCATAGATATAAATATGCAGCTGGAAAATATAAGGCTCTTTTAATGTCTTTTTCTATGAGACCAGCATGTTATGAAAACAAAAAAAATCACTGTCCAATTGTATCTACCTCTTATTCTATATTTTCACTTCGTAAATTATCTATGCAACTGTTCCTTTTTTTGTAACACTGCTATACAAGATGTTTACCATTTCAAAATAAATTCAACTTTAGTGAACACATACAAAACTGTATAACATATACAAAATTCTGGTAAGTTAAAGGGACACTACCAACTTGATATCTAGTGAATGTAATGCGTTAAAAATGGCTTCAGATACTACACTTACCCCAGCTATAGGTTCTTTGTCAATATTTTTCTCTCCGTTGTACACAAAGTAAGCCAACTAAAAATCTCTTAACTTCTTATAGTGATAAGAGTAGCTACAAAAATTTTCTGGGAAAATATAAGTTAGTGTCACTTAACCATAGTGAGCAATGAACCAGCAAAAATATAAGCTTTGAAATATGAATGTTTTTAATTTTATACTGTTCTTAACATTAAGAAATATTCTCCTGCATACAGTTAGGCATGTGTGTAATTTTACTTGTATAGATAGTCCCATTGACTTCAGTAAGACTACTCAAATGAGTGGAGTTGTCTTATGTTTACAAAATTTGACTGGAGCAGACACATATTGACCTTAAGATTCCAAGTGAAAAAAGTAAATGGTACTTTTGTTAGTGCTAACTACTTGAAATTATTTAGGGGAACAAGCTAAGATTTATAAAGATTAGTTCCTAACTTTAAGCTATGCCGGTGGCCTGATTTTCAAAATTGCCATGTGCTCAGTAACTCCTAGTTGGAATAAAGAAGAATTTAATAGCCTACCTATCCATTTTGTTTAACTCTTTGAACCTGTATTCTTAATTCAAGTGCACGATATAGTTGTAAAACTTCTTAGCGTTCATTGAAAATGTACGAGAACATAGTTCCATATTTAGTAGTTTGTTTCCCTTCTTAATAACCTTTCCTGTACTCTACCATAAGATTAGTCATTTTGAGCTTGATTTTCACCCTTACTTATGCTGAATAGCATCTTACTACAGCAGTAGTTCCTTGAAATCCATGTTAAACCATTCCCATAACCCAAACACTGAAGCTTCCTGCTATGTCAGAACTTGGAAGTGAAACTGATTTACAAACCAAAGCGCAATTGTCTGTTTTTATTGTTCAAACTGGGATATAGTGTGAAAAATAAGTTTAAGTAGATATTGTTGAAATGCAAATTGAGACTTCTAAAAAAAAAAATTCATAAATTAACACGTTTTACCTCACAGCATCTATTCAAGCTTTGAGGTCTGAGACTGCAGGTGCTCTACTGGTTCCTTGCATGGATATATGACAAGCATACATCTTCTGCTTCCTTCCTGCTTTCTGTTT
Source organism: Chrysemys picta bellii (assembly GCF_011386835.1). NCBI lineage: Eukaryota > Metazoa > Chordata > Testudines > Emydidae > Chrysemys > Chrysemys picta. The sequence continues at coordinate 42,226,367 of NC_088799.1, read as the reverse complement.
TCCTCCTTAAAGCTTAGTGTGTAGATCCTGTCACTTGAGCATAGCTAAGGAGTAGACTGAAGGCTTCAGACTAACATTTCCCACAATAATGAAAGTATGTTAGCTGTGACCGTATTTCCCTCTAATTTACCCCCTAGAATTGGGATCTCCCAATGTGATGTGCTGTTGTCTAAAATTTAAGATTTTTACATACAATAACCTAGGTTTGACATTGCTTTGAGGCCATCTGTGTGCTGTCAGCACTATTCTAAATCTTTGTAACTCTTCTGGCAGTTTAGCAAGATTTGGAGGTTATCAAGATTGTAAATTAAAATCTCATTCTGGGTAGGTTCATCATCAGACATATGAGGACATTGATAAACATGCCAACTATCATCTTCTACGTTCAACAAGACACTTCGGAGGAATGGTGTGGTATCTGGTAAATAGGAAGAAGACAGATGGCTTATTAATCGATATGATCCAGAGAAATTTGTAAGTCCTGTTTGGACACTAGCTTTGCTTTGTTTCCCTAGCATAAAAACACAGTTAAAATCAAATCTAATTTCAAATAGTCATGAAAATACCTACTGCAAAATTTTTTTGCTGTGATTTTTTTGGCTTATGCGAATGGATATACATGCAAAAAAGTTATGGGTTGTATTGAGCCAATACTGATCTGTACCTCTTAATTCCTGCAGAATTTAACTTAAACTGCAATTGATTTATTTTTATTTTTTTATAACCTTTAGCACATTTTAATTCAGTGGAGTGTTAAGACTCAATCTTAAATTACATATATATTTTGTAAACTGATCACTTCATGATTTTAAGTGGAATTTTAGGATTGGCCTTATACTTTAGGAGGACAGGGTGAAAATGAAATACAGTAACTCCTCGCTTAATGTTGTAGTTACGTTCCTGAAAAATGCGACTTTAAGCGAAACAATGATAAGCGAATCCAATTTCCCCGTAAGAAATAATGTAAATGGGGGTGGGGGGGGGTGTAGGTTCCAGGGACTTTTTTTCACCAAATGACTGAGTATAAAGGGTTAACACTTTGTTAATGTAGCCTCTCACTCTACAAGACCGCACAAATGGAGGGAGGGGAGACAGCAGGGCAAACAGACACTCACCCCGTGTGTGAGAGAGATGTGCATTGCCCTTTTAAGTATGCTGACCCCACTCTAAGTACATTGCCTTTTTAAGTAGATCAAGTTGAGACAGCACTTCCTGCCAGCACGCTCCCTCCACTCTATGGAGATGGGGTAAGCGGGGGATCAGGGGGACATCCTGACATTAGCCCCTATCTTCCTGCCTCCTGCACAGTAAGCAGGAGGCTCCTGGGAGCAGCTCCAAGGTAGAGGACAGCAGCAGCAGCACATGTTCTGGCAGTGGGGGGAGGGACAGCTGAACTGCCAGCAATTGATAGGCTGCTGCACAGGAAACTTAGGGGGGCTGCTGGTCCATCCTGGTTCCAAGCCCCCATCAGCTAGCTCCAACAGGCTGCTCTTTCTGCAAGCAGTGGACAAAGCAGGTGGCTGCCAAACAAGGTTATAAGAGAGCACGTTCTCTCATTGATCAGCAATGAAATGTTAATCAGGACGACTAAGTGAGGAGTTACTGTATCATTAGTCCTTATTTCCCCAATTTGAGTATGTATACAATGACTGACTTTTTGGGCAGTTGGTGGTTTTTTGCCCTGGAGTTTCCAGGGCCTTAGTGAGGTATTTTACTTGTGTAAGAGCACCTGCACTAAATATGTCTCATCCCAGCCACTTTCTTGAACACCAGAAAAAAAATTATTCCAGCAGAGCAGTTTCAGCTACCGCTAGACTACTGTATGGGTTTTAAGTAGCTAATTAATACACTTTTAATATTTACAAATCAATCTTTAATAGCTCCAAAACAACCTTGATGGAAATGTTGGTGCAAGACCAGGGATAGCTGATAAATGTTCTTAAATAGATGACTGACTGATACTTGATTTTAATGGACAAGTGAAACAGTGGGAACTGGAGAGTGTGTTGTACCATCTAAAATCCTAGTTTTAAATGGGAGATGGGATTCTTGTGATAGTGGCTACCACATTCACTGAAATTCATCTTGGGAAAATACGACTTTTTTTTTTTTTAAGGTTCAGTAGTGTCTGAAGCTTAAAATCAATTATGTAGGACTGGAAAATATTTAAAGGGAATCTATTTGAAGAACTCCAGTTATTGAAAAACTGTCTTCCCTTTTTGCTGCTTTTTTGAGAGGTGATAAGTAGTCCTAAATGTAGATAACATGATTAATTCTCATTTGCTTTTGAGTTAAATTTTGGGAGATGAGTCAGTTATTTTCAGTAGGGAAACTAACATTAGATCAGAAAAAGCTCTGGAAACTGGCTGGATTGTTAGCCATTTTACACTCCAGGATTGGTGAAGATAAATATTCCCTTTTTGGCAGAATACAGAGCCATTGTGTATTTTGAAACATGCTAGGGAGGGACTAATAGCACAGGCCTTAAACAAGACATAGCATGGGTCAGCATCTCTTAGCGTTCTTATTCTGCATATAGCATAAAGAGTGCCAAGATGTGACACTGTGGAGAGGTGTTCAGATTTTTGCTTGGATCTTAGTTATGGGCTGCATACAGCTCTACCTGGATATAACACTGTCCTCAGGAGCCAAAAAATCTTACTGTGTTATAGGTGAAATGGCGTTATATTGAACTTGCTTTGATCCACCAGAGTGCGCAGCCCTGCCCTACTGTTATATCCGAATTCATGTTATATCGAGGTAGAGGTGTACTTTCATACGCTTGTACTAACACAAAGCTACGATATTTCCAAAAAACTGAGAAATGAGTCTTGTTTTTAGAATGGATGATGCTACATGCTTAATCAACCTCTATCATATGCTCCATCCTGACTGTCAATCAGCAAAAGAAGCAAAAGAACAGGAAGCTCATGGAGTAGATTTAATCAAGGTATAGTACACTTTTCTGCTTTGGCTATAATAATGGGAAGGTGAGGTTCACATTGATACCTACTTTCTTTATAGCTAGCCACAAAGCCTTTAAGGAACTCTTTAACTAGCAGGTATGTATAAGAAATCACTACACCAGACTTACCACTTACTTTGTTAAAATTGTTATGCTGAGATGCCACAAGGAATATTCTCATTCTATACATCAGAAATTGTACAATAAATTCTTCTGTACCATGTGTCACTATTTTAATAGCTGTTGTCTTTAACAGGTGTTCATGAAAACAGAATCAAAGAAGGTAGGATATATAGAGCTGGCTCTTCAGGCTTATCAAGAAGCACCGGCTAGTTCAGCAGCTTTGTGAAATAAAAAGGGCTTATTTAATAAAGTGTTAACATTCAAGCATTCTATTATGTTAACATGTGATAAGTACAAAATGTTGCTAATGCTGTATAAAATTCTAAAATAAACAAGTAACTGAGGTATGTGGTTTGGACTCTTCATAAAATAGCAAACTGTAGCTACCAAGGAATCACTAGAGTAATGCAAATTAATTCCTTTACAAGAATTTTGCAACTAGAAAATGTCACTCTTGCTAAACAGGTCAGTACTAAAACAAGCAGTTTTTACACTTGAAAAACTGGCCTTTAGATAAGCACCAGACTACAAGTGGAAGAGGTGAATGCAGTCACTAAGTATGAGAGAGGATGACTACTATGTAATGCCTTGATATAGTTGAAAAGGGACACTTCTGCATGCAATTTCATGTTAAACTTGTGTTCAAGTTATCTTATTTCAAGACAAGATGAGTACAAGTAGAGTGGTTTTAATTCTTTGCACAAGTTAGTTTAAAGACTTGGGTGGTAGAGGACTCTGACTTGAATTAGGTGTCAGCCCCATATGTCTAAGCCTTAATGCAGTGAAGCTACATGTGACCTCTGATGTAAGTTGACAAAAGTTTATTCAATTAAACCTTCATAGGCAGTTGCCTGGCAGTGGTTAGAGTATTAAGTCACTTAAGGCAGCTGGGGGTAACTAATCCAGTTTTACCAGATACCTGTCACTTTAGAAAGTGTGCTACTGCTGTTTAACACTGTAGGTGCCCATCTGAAGATAAATACTCCTAAAATTTAGGACCATGTGCTGTAGTTATAGATGCTCAGCTCCCCTGAAAAAGTAGCATGTTACACACACAGATGTAGGCTAAACAGTGCTACAAGGAAATTGTATCCTAGCTTTCTTGCCTTTCACTCCACTCAGACTGTAGGTCATAGTTGCTTTACTACCTCAATATAATGTTCACTATAAGCATTATTCCCTGGAATGGGGGTAAGCAAGAATACAAGTGGAATTCTTAAGTGTCTCTTTAAAACACTTTATTTTGAGTTTCTCTTGATAAATGTGACACAGCTTAAGGAGAGCTGCTTAGTTGCTACACTAAATGAATTTGAAAACATTGCAATCTGAAAATTCTCTTTGTGCAACTGCTAGGTATACTATACCTATGTTGTCCAGCTTCAGTATAAAAATCAAGCTAGTTTCCAATCTGTGTAGTCCATATAAATGTAATTCCTCTGTGTAACAATTATGAATTAAAGGATTTGGTCACAAATAAAAATCAAGTTCAGTCATCCAAGATCTCTTCATCCAGATTGATATCTGTAGTATCGATATCCTCCAGATCCAAGTTATCCAAATCATCATCCAAGTCTAGTAGTGCCTGAGAGAAGGAAAGCATTTAGGGTTAGGTGCCAGGAAGAAAGAAATTTTACTATAGTTATATATGTTGTAAATCCTTTAGAGGGTTATGTTTGCCAACAAACTTTGATGCAGCTCTTTAGACCCAGCCAGAAATACTGCTGCAATTTAAAACTACAAATACGAACTGCTTTGCAACTTGGGAGTAGATACCTTCGGTTAAACATACTCTACTACTGCATGTGCAGCTGTTCCATATGGAACTGGCATCTGGTCATATAAACAAGCAAAGGCCAGCTGCTGGACTAAGTGGGACCTAGTTTTGAGTGAGAGCGCGCGCACGCACACACACACTCTCTCTCTTTGCTGGGTATTTTGCAAACGTCAACACTGAGGATGTTAACTTACCACTAGTCAAAATAAAGTGAAACTTTACGGTACGTAGTCCAGATATGCTAATCTATGTATCACTTTTTCCCTGATGGAGATTATAAAATATCAAAACTTGTAAATTTCAGATTAACTTTCCTTCCCATCTCAGAGCTATACTTTTGAAACTGAAGTATACCTTCTCATCTTTTGTCATTGGAAGAGGATCAGAGTTTCCTGGAACTGGAGGAGCCACTACTGGTTTAGGAGATGGAACTAGTTCTTCCTCTTCAGATTCCTTATGAGATGAAAATGAGATTTCATATTCACAAGTCTTTTTATATTTATTTAAAGCTCTGCCTAAAAGTCCAAATTAAAGATGCTAGCAAATCATACTTTCTCGCAAGGGTTTGTTTCTTCCACTTAAAGTTTAAGGTTTCCCTAAGTAGCTTTTGAACAGCACTTTCCCGTTGCTGACATTTGATTTGATTTTAGGTTTCTCTTGTTAAAGTGGAAGTCACTTACAACTGAGACCACAAAATAATGCAACTTCTTATGCAACAGCAGCATGGAAACTTCTCAGATTTTCACTTTGAAAATATAAATTGAGAACAAAATTCCAAAGTGAGTTTTTATGGTTTAATATGGTAAAAGATAAATAGGGCCCTTTGTTTTTGGTTTTTATTTTTTTATTTTTCCTGGGACTTTCAGTGTTTACTACAACAAAAATCAGTGCAAAAATTTTTCTAGGTAAATATCAGTTTATTTTGGTGGACAGCAGGATGGAAAAAAGTATTCAGTAGATTAGTGGCTTGCTGCATAACTAAAACAGAACTCAAAACAATGCCACCTCCGAGTTTAAGAAAACAATACATCTCTATTCAAATTAAAAGTTTTATTTGGGGATTAAACAGTTTACTGTTGTAGACGGAGTTATTTGACACTAAAATTGGTTATCTTTAAACTATTAGCTAACCACTTGAAATGGTGGGCATGAGATTCATCAGTACGTTCAGATATATACGCACTTGTGCCTGTTTGTTTATGTGTATCTTCTAGACTAAACCTTACTTCAACAGGCAGCTTTGCATATACACCGATTAATGTATTGTATTTTCCTAATAAAAGTTTATATCTTTGAATGATATAAAAGTAGGGTGAAAATCAGAAAAAAAGAATACTTTTTGTAAAACTGGTGATTTTTAAAGTAAAAATTGGTTTAAACTGAAAATGAAGGGGCTTAAAGAAAGAATGTGCCTATAGGAGCAGGTTCAATTTACTCCCTGGGCCTTCTACAGGATGCTTGGAAGGGGGAACATTTAATGGCGTAAGTCTGAAGAACACAAAGCAGGACTAGGTCAGCATTTTCTTTCTCATTAAGAGTTCAGGGACAGGGTTGGTTGGTTGTGTGTTTTAAAGCTCTCAAAAGGTAGTACCTGCTTAAAAGGCAGACCTTCTGATTATTGCAGGAGAAATGGAAACTGATTTTCCCCATCTGGCAATTTGTGCCATTTTATAGTAGTATACTGGCTATCAAAGAAGTTATCTAGTCATGTGATTAAAAATGTGTTTGTCACTTCTTAAGACCACTTAAGTTTCAGAATGTTGGAAACAGTACCACAAAGGAAGACCTAGCTCTGAGTGATTCATCCTGCTGAAATTTATTAGATATTTGCACTAGTACTCACAGCAACAAGCTATTACTCAGATGCAGCAACCATACAAGATGTACCACTAAAAATTTCTCACCCATCTTTCAGAAATCAAAGAACCGTTGTTTAGCTCACAATACCAAACTTAGTTTGTTTTTGATGTCATGTACTTATTTTTAGTGCTCCAACTGAAGTACAGCAACTTATGCTAGTGGAACGATCTATCAGTAATAGCTCAAGAGGTCAATAAAACTTGTGAACGTATATTTTGATGGGGCAAGAGAAACGTGACCCAAAGTAGTAACAAAAGCAAACTAGAGCAATAATTTGTCCATTAAAGGTGAGTGTAGTGTCCCCAGAGCAGCTGCTATATTGCACAATACCAAATCCTCCTCATCCTGGAACTTTATTGTACAGTTGTATCACTGACCTGGGATACTACTACTTCTGAAGGTCTGAAACCTTTTGCTTCTTCCAGTAAATTTCTTTCTTCATTTGGCTAACAAAACAGCAGAGAAAAATAGTCTTACATGAAAGGTCTTGCAGTAAAAAATTGTAAAATCATAGCTTCAAATATGGAATCATTTATATGAATGAAAACAAAATATTTTACTTACAGTGACAAGTGGGTATTCCTTAGCTGGCCGTAAGTCAGTATGAGTTTCCTTTACGTAGTCTTCAACAACAAAAGCTTCTTTTAATCCAGGGAACAGGTTTTCATATTCTGTAGGATCAGCCAGGGACTCTGCAGCTTTCTGATTGACTTTAGAGAGATTCTCTCGCCACATTTTTACAACCCTGTTAATTGAACCGATATATGCTGTAAGTAAAAGTTTTTAAAGGAATGTATTTCTACTTTAAATACATTAAAAAGTTACCTTGAAACTTGGCTTGGCAAATATGTACGTGCTAAGAAGGCAGCTTCTGGCAAACGTCCAGTTTTAATCAAGAGTTCCAAACAACAGTCAACCCTGGAAGGTTAAATATTGAAGTTGTCAGAGTAATACTATTTTTTCTGTTAAAATACAGAAAACCAAGTATTGCATTTAATTTATACTTTATCATAAAGTTGCTGAAATAATGAAACCAAATGTTAAGTCTTTCTGCTCAAACCTGAAGTACCACATTTTATTGTAAGAGATGTAGGATCATCAGTCTTTCTGAAATGCCACATGCAGTAACTGTTAGGCACCCCAGAGTAAGCAAAATGTAGCATGGAACTTTAATCCTGAATTTCATTTTGAGAGAGAAAGTTTTATGGTCAAATACAATCCTAGTATAACATTATAATCAAGAGTTCTGCCAAGGATTAATCTGGCATTGATCTAATTTATTGGTGTTTTTAGTCTCTCTCAAATATGACTAAGAAAAATACTAGGTAAACCTTATATTCAAAGCAATACCAAGCTGATTGAACAAAAATAAGTTACCAGTCCACTAACCAAAAAAATGCTTTATGACCCATTGGAACTTTACAGACTAGTGTCTTTAGTATTATTTTAGCTGATACAGAAGACAAAGCCCAGTTCTACTTGAAGTCAACAGTGGTTTTGCCATTGGCTGCAATGAGAAACCTCTTTCCTTCTCTCATTGAAGAGGAATTCTGTGTGATCTAACATCTCTGCACCATGAATTAAGATTTATAATCTTGTTCTGGAGGTACAGGGATTTGAGTAAAGTGTTCTGACAAGGCCAACAATTTCAAATGTCTTTATAATTTTACCAAAACAAAACAGCTCTTTGTAAGACTCAAAGTTTTAGCAGACAGTAGAATTGTAATGAAATGTCAAAAAGATTTTTCTTCTAATAAAAGAAATTTCAAAATATCAAGCTTGTCACGTTAAAAACTGAGCACTTTTGAATTTGTTTAAAATAAAGCAATTGAAAGTTCCAGAGCATAGCAAAATGTCTAGAGCCACCAGTCTCTTGCCATTCTTGATTGAGATGATGCCCTGCCCCCTTTCCCCCATCTTAAATTTTTGAGCAAACAGTTTATATCAAGGCTTCCATACCTGTATGACCCCAACACATTTCAGCCTTTTGCTTAAAAAAAATAAAATAAAATAAAAAAAGTGTGTGTGTGGGGGGTGTCAGTTATCAAACTTCTCCCTAAAATGGAAGTGACAGATCCTCCACTGTACCCGTGCTAGTGAGCACTAATAAGCATGTCCAATTACATTACATTGCATTACAGCAACAACTCCCGTCAGAACTGTCTGTTAGTCACATGATGATGGCCCTCTTCCATCTCATAAGGGATAGCTAAACAACAGGAAAATATTCTATTTCCACATAAGCAATTGTTGTAGCATACCTGTTGCAGCTATCTGATTAGGAATTTGAGGTGTGGTCCACTTCAGTCTGAGTATTATAAAAATAGTGAACATGAACACAATTCAAGCCTTTGTTTGCTACTTACTTTCCCTGCAAAAAGTAGCTCATAAAAGCTACATTGTTCTTGCCATCTTTTTCTGCTCCCTCTGCTAGCTTGTTCACCATGTGAGCATTTCCTGAAGCAGTGGCCAATAGCAATAAACCTCCATAGTCCTGTGCATGGTGCAGACACTCCTGGGCTAAGCCGAACTGGCATTTACTGATGGCAAGCTCAGCAAGTTGCTTCCACTTCTGTTCTGACTGTAAGAGATTTTCCATATTTAAGTGATTTAAATTAAAGAACACCACATTTTTCACATTTAAGAGACTTCTTTGAAAACTAGATTAGCAGGAGTATAAATTCAGTCAAGTTTAGGTCTCCTATCCCAACTTCACTTATATGTAAGGCTAAGATTTTGACACGGTTATTTTTAATAAAAAAGTCACTGTCAAGTCACAGGCAATTAAAAAAAAAAATTCACACAAGCCTGCTACCTGTCCATGACTTTTACTAAAAAGAACTGTGACAAAATAGCGGGGGTGGGGGAGAGAGGGCAGCACCCACTGCTATTGTGTCTTGCAGTGGCTGGGGGAGAGGGGCCCCTGCCGCTGTGGCAGCTGGGAGCTATGGGGGTCCCCCTGCAGCGGCTTGGAGCTATGGGGCAGGAGACTCAGAGTTGCAGAGTTCCCAGCCGTCCGTGGCAGCTGAGAACTCTGGGTCCCCGCTGGCTGACAGCTCCAGCCCCGCAGCTGAAGCAGAAAATGTCATGGAGATCTCCGGAAGTCACAGATCCCATGACCTCCATAATATAATTGTAGCTTGCTTATATGTATTTTCCCCTGCACTCAGGATGTTGGAGTTCAAATATCCTCACAAGATGCCAATATAACAGCTATAGAATAACAAAGTTGTAGCATCACAGACTATTTTATACACACACAGTTTCAGTGACTTTCATGTGGCAACTAGTAGGATCTTCCCTTTAGTAAGGGGAGGAAAGCAAGATGAAGAAGACACATTAGAGTATTGCCAAACCTGGTGTTTAGGAATTTTTTGTTTTAAAACTAAGACTTTCAAAATATTTTTAATAATAAAAAAGCATATTGTAACTTAATTATCTGTCCATCCTTAACTTTAAGATGGACACTTTGTTCCTATTACAGAATAACAACACAACTGACAAGGCAGGTGGATAAATCATCTTCTATTGGATCAACAATGGGTGGGAGGAATAGGTCAGTGGTTTGCGCATTGGCCTGCTAAACCCAAGGTTTTGAGTTCAATCTTTGAGGGAGCCATTTAGGGATCTGGGGCAAAAATCTGTCTGGGGATTGGTCCTGCTTTGAGCAGGAGGTTGGACTAGATGACCTCCTGAGGTCCCTTCCAACCCTGATATTCTATGAACTTCTGTTGGTGGAAGGGAAAAACTTTTAAGCTTACACAAAGCTCCTCTTCAGGTCCTGGAAAGATAACCAGCGTGTCAAAGATCAATCAAAATTGGTGCAGACTGCTAAGCATAAGAGGTTCACACATACTGTAGGAGATCACTTGAAGTGGGCAATTATCGAGACTATCCTCAAAGTTAGTTATGGGCCAGATCATCTATATTGGGCATTAGAAGTGGAGTTGGGTCTTGGTGTTCAGCACTTGCAACTGGCAGGTCTTTGGAGTCAGTGCCCATCCATTCAGAAGTCCTGTTCTCCTGTACCAATTCTTGGCTGTGTTTCCCTTCCTTCTGGTCTCCACTGTAGCTCCAGTAAGAGCACACAAAATTGGAAGGTAAGGTTATGACCCTGACCCAGTATGTATTCTCAGGGAATTCAGGTAGGTTTCCAGAGGGACAGCAAACACAACATCCTCCCTCCCGACCCACAGAGTTCAATTCCCTATAGAGCACTTCCAGGAAAGTTTCCTCTGGTCGCTGGAGGGCGGGGGGAGGGAGTGCAGACTCAAGGATTTGATCTTCATCCCCAGATCCTGATCCCCTCCCTTTACATGAGGCCTAGCCCTCTGTTAAATTCATCCCAAGACATGTAGGTTTTGCAGTATAAGATTGACTTTGTTAAAATTAATCTTATGTTTACCTCTGCTTCCACCGCAAGCTGGTATGCAATCTTTAATTCTCCAAGCTGAAGAGCAAGCTCAAAGCGATGTTCAGGATCTGTGGATACTGCAAGAGCTTGTTGTTTGAAGCCCTAAACAGATTTTTCAAGAGTCAAATTGTAGTCTACTAAGTTCATCAGCAATCCTTGAAATTTCATTCTGAACACCAAATCATCTCCCTTTTCCCAAGCCAAATTGACTGTTGTATAAAGAACAGAAAAGACTGCTTTATTCTTAATTACTAATGTATAATATTTAGCAACAATTTTTTTTAAAATAAGTGGGTTATGCATGCAGTAATGTGAGAATTCCCTACTGAGTAAACTGAAAGGTTAAACTGGAATTACAGTTTACATTTACACTGTTTACAGTTGCAGAAACAGTTCTCTTGCCTGTTTTTCAAGAAAATGTGCAACTCTGGTCCTCTGTTCCTTTGGAATTGTAGGAAGAACTTTGTCAGCCATACCAAAGTCTCTCCTCATTACTGCTGTCTGGTACTCGAGCACAGAGACCAACAAGGAGTAACTGACGATGTTTAGCTCTTTATCACCCAGATAAAGCCTGTTGTCCTTGGGGATATACCCTAATAGATACATTGTCCTATAACAAAAACAATGAATTTTAATCTACTGTAGGTATCCAACAGAAGATTCAGTAGATTTTATGATAGCAAGACAGTACTTACTATTCTAAAAGCTTACTGCAGTTTTACTAGTGATATAGGTACTATTAGACAATTATTATTCAGTGGAATATTGCAGCAATGTTACTCAATATACATTAAACTAATGTGGTTAGAAAAAGTGGTGTATGCTAAGAAGTCAAACAACTTAGTGACAAGTTGAACTGTTTCATAACATGTTTTAAAAAGCATTACAAAATATATTGACAGATGAATAGAAACTAGATACTCACCTATCCAAATGGGCAATAGTGACAATTTCTCCTCCAACGTAGTAGTTCAGTCTGTTCACAGAACTGGTGTAAATAAAACAGTCGCCAACCCACAACCCTGTTTTTACAATCTCCTGAATCTCACCAAGAACCTGCCGCAAGAAAAAAAATAAAGCGCTTTTGGTGATTAAAAAAACAAAAAACACCAGCTACATGTAAACATTAGGACTGGGACAGCCATGAAAAACTACCCCCCATGTGAGTTTAAACACTCCATCCATAACAATAGTGCAAGTTAAAGATGGAATTCTAGATACAAACTGGAAACATGCACATTTGTTTTAACATTTACAAATATATTCAGTAAAAAGCTTTCATGGAGGATTATTAAAATCTGGATTAATGATTTAGTTTTTGACCTGGACTATGTACAGCTATAGCTAAAAAAAAAAAAAAAAGACTTTATTCTTGTTAATACTGCTGTCTGATTTACTTGTTAGACAAGGGCACAGCATTTTCTTATGAAGTGCTCGTTAAGAACATCATTCAGCACATACTCACTAACAAAGTCTTGAACTTTAATTAAAATTCAACAACATTTGAAAATTAAAGAAGAATTTACACTACTATTTCATCCAGTTTTATGTCTGAAAATAATAATTTTAGTTACCGTATATACTCGTTCATTAGCCCGTTCGTTTGTAAGCCGACCCCCCCAAGATGGTTAAGTAACAATAGGAAAAAACTGTATGACCCTTTCATAAGCCGACCCTATATTTCAGGGGTTGGAAAACTTTGGCTCCCGGCCCGTCAGGGTAAGCCGCTGGCAGCAGCTCCCATTGGCTGGAAACGGCAAACCGTGGACACAGGGAGCTGAGGGGCTCCGTGCCTCCAGACGCTCCCAGTAAACAAAACATCCCGACTCGCCAGTGGCTTACTCTTGACAGGCCGGCAGCCAAAGTTTGCTGACCCCTGTTATATTTTAAAAGCTGGCAACACAAGAAACACTCAAAAGTTTTGCTAGAATTATTTTAATGTAATCTAATGAAAAACCTGTTATAATAACTGAACAAATATGTATTCACCTTCAAATTTACAGTCAATATTTAAAATCAGTAAATGGATATTTAAAACAAGTCACTTAGAACAATATGAGACTTTAAAAAGTCTTAAAATCCTTCAAAGTCTGAATTAGTCTCCGATTCACCAAACTGTTCATTAAACTCGGCTTCAGTCACAGTTGCACCTGCATTGTCATCGTAGATGTCGGGAGTGTTGTCTTCAGAGTCAGATTCCTTGTCATCATCAGCCTCTGTTGTGTCCTCATCAATATGGCATTGGATGATCTTCTGACCTGTCGAGTGCATTGCTGATACAGCATTTCCTAAATGATTTTTCTACATTTCCAAGGGAAATGGACACCCACACGTTCTTGATCCACGGGGCGAGCAGATTGATTTTGGGCTTCATAAGATTCCCACCTTTTGTCAACTTCGCCATGCCTTAGCACATCCATTCAGACCACATTTTGCGTAGCCTGTCTTTAAAGGGTTTGTTCAGGCTGACATCAAGTGGTTGTAGAACTGAAGTTAAGCCTCCAGGTATTACAGCCAAAGAAGTTTTCATATTTTTGGCCACATTTTTCACCTCATCCATCTTGTGTGCTCTGAACATGTCCCAAAAGAGCATAGCAGCTTTCCTGAAAAGTGCTCCGGGGCTCTTATTCCACATTCAATAGTCTCACTTTCATTCATCCATCCCTTTTCGTGTGCACGTACAATGACACCAGCAGGAAATTTCATGTTTTTGGGCAAGGTTTTTCTTTTAAAAATAACAGGAGGGAGCTTTGATCCATTTGCCAAACATGATAAAACCACTGTAAAATGGATTTTTTCTTGGCCAGTGGTTTTAATTAGAACTGTTTTTTCACCAACACCAGTTACCGTTCTGTTGCTCAGGAGATCGAATGTCATTGGTGTTTCGCCCATATTTCCTATTTGTGACAGTTCAAATGCATATTCCTTTCAATATTTTATAATAAACCTTTGGAAAGATTCGATTTTTTCTTCCAGATCTCTAGGCAGCTTTTGCGCTGTCTTTGTTCGCTGACGAAGACAAGAGACCATGTCGGTTCATGAAGCGAGTACACCAACCCGCTGATGTGACAAACACTTATAGCTTTATTGACCGTCTTTCGACATTTGCAGAGCATGCAGACGAATTCCAGTTCTAGTGACAATGTACCCATTTTGTCAACATTCAACAACCCAATTATTGAGATCTTTCTCTAGCTCAGGAAATGAAGCGCACCTCGTTTGACATTTTTTCTTGCTTCTTGGCATGTCTTTTAGTGGGGGTTTTTTCATCATTCTCTTACTTGCTTCTCATTGATACAGAATTCACGAGCAGCGACGCAATTATTGTTTGCTTCTGCATATTCAACAACTTTATGTTTGAACGTTAGAAGACCTTTTTCTTTTGATTTCACCATTGTTCATTTTAAATACTAGCATGAAAATAGATTATTATTGTAGTTATAGATTTTGTAGGACTTTATATAGGAATGTCACCTGCTTTATCACTGTCAAATTATTGTTCTTTGAAATAAACAAAGTATCCCTGTAGATTGGCATGTCTGTAGGGATAACAAGCTATTTCAATTTTATTAGAGATTCCATCAATTCTGCACGTTATATTTTCGTATTGGCTCAAGACTTATGAGGTCCATTTCAAGCCAATCTAGTCCACTAAACAAAGCCTTTGCAACTTTAAAAAGCTGCAGTATTGACATCAATAAATGGGTCGGCAAACTTTGGCTCCCAGCCTGTCAGGGTAAGTCACTGGTGGGACGTTTTTGTTTACCTGGAGCATCTGCAGGCCTGGAGCCCCTCAGCTCCCTGTGGCCACAGTTCACTGTTCCCAGCCAATGGGAGTTGCGGGAAGTGAACGGCGAACTGCGTCTATGGGAGCTGAGGGGCTGCATGCCTGCAAACACTCCAGGTAAACAAAACGACAATGTATTAGATATTCAATTCACTGATTCCATAGATTTTAAAATCATCAAATTTTGGTGTAGACCCGTTTATAAGCCGACCCCCGCTCTTTGATGCGTCACTTTTTTACCAAAAATATTCAGCTCATGAACAAGTATATACAGTATATTAGAACAGTGGCTCTCAATCAGGAGTCCGGGGCCCACGAGCAGGTTTCAGGGGGTCCGCCAAAATAAACCAAAGAGCAGGGCCGGTGTTAGATTTGCTGGGGCCCAGGGCAAAAAGCCGAAGCCCGAGCCCTACCAAGGGCTGAAAGTCGAAGCCAGAGCAACGTAGCTTCATGGGGTTCTCTGTGGTGTGGGGCCCTGGGCAACAGCCCTGCTTGCTACTACCTAACGTTGGCCCTGGCTTTTAATCTACTGGATATGCAGAAAAACAGTTGCGGCACAGGTGGGCTGTGGAATTTTTTTAGCGTGTTGGGGGGCAGGGTGGGCTCAGAAAGAAAGGGGTTGAGAACCCCTGTATTAGAACACAATGCTGTAAAGTGGAAAAATGATAAGTTCTCTTTTTAGACATTGACTTCACTGGGCACTGCCCTAACTGCATTCCCACTCTTAACAGCAGTTACCTCAAAGGCATCTTCAATACCATCTTCAGTGACTCCCTCATGAGTTTCTTGCGCCGCTGCAACTTTTTCAGACAAATATTTCAGAATGAAGAATGATTCCTCTGTGGCAATACAGACCAGCTCACCCGAGTCAGACCAGAAAATCTAAATAAAAACAAGAAATAGCATTTAGGTTTTAAGGTACTGTGCTAATAAAGGAGGATACACATGTTTTATCAAAATATTTGTTCATTTGCACATCCAGTGTAGGGGTTTAAGAGACAGTGTCTACGTAAGAGTCTTTCTGCTACAAAAAATATAAAAAATTAAAATATAATTTTTATCTTTAACAGCTTCATGAGATTGACAAATTCAGAAAAGCCTGTAATATATTCTAAATGCACCCCGATATGACAGGTTATATACATACACTCAGAGTGGCATCTGACAAAACTCACATGTTTGGGCTGAATTTCAATTCTGCGTATCAATTCTGTGTTATCCCAGTCATAAAATGCCAAGCCATTAACAGATCTGACACCCAGTAAGAAACCTCCATAGATACCTGCAAAGAATAGCAAATGTGGAATTACTATTTCACTAGCAAACATTTTTTCAGCAAAAGAGTTAATATCTGTAATCTAGCAGATTTAGGAAATACAAATAAAACCCACCCTCTGCACCAAAATCAGGTTTAAAGGACTTCTTCTCTTTGAAGTTCTTAAATATCTTTACAACGCTGTTGCTCTCCCTGATTGCATACCTAAATACACAGAGAAAAATGCACCATTACAAAACAATTATCCAGACAACGAGATAGCAAAATGTTATACTGTACAGCAATAAGGAACTGCTATAAACTACTAGACATGTAGGCTACTATATTTGATATTTCTTCAAAATTAAAAGTGCATTCAATATATAAAAGTTTCATGTAATCCAAGCTATAGAATGCTCGTTACCCAATCCAGCTTTTAACTTTCAGACCAGTTTATAGTTTGGGTAGTCTGGAAATTAGCAGAAATACATTTGTTTAATACAACGCAAAATAAAAACCACACTTACTCTGAAGAATCATGTGCCCATACGAACTCCTGTGCAGAACCAAAACTCTTGTTCCTCAAAGCCATAGCTGTGTAAATGATGTATTCACCATCCCCACATACTACTACAAACCTAAAGATTGAGAAAAAGAATGTTTTGGTGTGGAAATTGTGTGCACAGACTAATGGGCATCACTAGAAGTAGATCAGTCATCTGGAAGGTATATTTTTCTTGTATGGCGTATTTCTAAATTTAAAAATGTCAAGAATTCTATTCTGAAATGGAAAAAACAAAAACAAACAAAAACCAATTACCGTCCATTAGGGTTGTGCTGAATGGTCTGGGGATAGATTTCGCAGCTCCCCATATCCTTTACAGCCAGTGGCAATCTTTCTCCATCTTTAATTTCAGCATCTCCCATAGCTTTCAAGTTAGCCTGTTGCACCTCCGAATGTTTAGCCCAAATAATTTTTCCATTCGAATCCATAGACATGGCAGGTTCTTCACGGCCAAGCTAATAAGAACAGCATATAAAGATAGTAAAAAACAAGCATCCTCAGCCCATTAAGTTGTTCAAATTTAATAAATACTTATGGCGCTTTTGGAATATGCCAATAAATTGAAGTGCCCATTTTTTTAAATCACTTCAGAGGTATCAAAGAATAGTTTAGCAACAGAAGTTTGTGGCAATGGGCCACTATTTTCATTTATGCTTTCCAATTTAATATTAAGATACCTTAACAATAATGCTGCCCTCATCATAACCCAAAGCCACATTATTGGATCCTCTCAGACTGGCCACGCACCACACCCTCTCCATGCCATAATTGAGAGTGCTTTCCAAGCGGTACGTGCTCGAATGCCAAATGCGGACAGTTCCTGGAGAAAAAGATATATGGAATTTCAGTCTCCTCTCTCAGCAGTAGGGCTACTAAACATTATGGCATTTAACAACAAAAATCCAAAGACCACATATGAAACTAACATCTGTAATTTAAACTTTAGTGAAATAGAACCTTAATCTTTCAATCCCAGCAGTCTCACTGATGCTGGGGTGATATTTGGTATCTCCCACTAGTGTCACAGAGGCCAAAAGAGGGAAATCAGCACAGAAGAATCTCTTGGTGGGAGCTTGAGGGATCACAGGGAGGAGAAAGTAGGAGCTCCAAGCTGGCAGGCAGCTCTCACATGGCTGTGCAGAGATAGTGAGATGGAGTTGAACTGACTGGGGCCTCACTGCTTGCAGATGCCTGAGGCGTCTCAGCAGCAGTACTCCTGCAGTTCCTGCCTTCCTCTTAGCCATGTCCTTCCACCCCCTCCCGTGGGTTAAATTCACCGTTTTTTGGAGTTTACAAAAGAAGTACTCAAGGATATGTGGAGAAAGATTGGAATTATTTTAAGTCAAAGCTGCAGAAACTATCTGAAGCCTGCATCCCAAGCAAGGGGAAAAATTCAGAGGGAAGGGCTGCAGACCAATCTGGATGAGCAAGCATCTCAAACCAGTGATTAAGAGAAAGCAAAAAGCCTACATGGGATGGATCAAGGAAAGCTAGCTCTTGAAGGTCAGAAAGTGTAGGGATAAAGTGAACTGCCAAAAGCCAAGCAGAGCTGGACCTTGCAAAGGGAATTAAAACCAATAGTAACCAGTTCTATAGCCATATAAATAAAAAAGAGAACAAGGAAACTAATCCTTCCAAGCCTACAAAAGGGTATGTAACCCATCCTACTGTTCATGTATATTAAGTGTCAGAAAACTTAAAGTTACCATCTTCTGATCCTGTGATTATGATTGGCAGCTCAGGGTGGAAGCTGACACAGGATACATTTTGAGCATGTCCCTCCAGTGTTTGCACACAGGTTTTATTCTGTAAGAAGAGTTAAGATCAAGGAAACAAAACATTAACACTGCAATTTTCTCAGTTCGCTATCTTCAAAGAAAATTAATATAAGAATTATGTAAGCATGTTTCTAGCCTTCTTTCTGTAACCTTTACTTCTGCTTCAATGTGTTCAAAGAACAGCATACTCTAGAGTCTGTCTTAAGACAAAACCCCCAACCACCAAAAATGAATTTGTTCCCATTAGTGTAGCTGCTTCTCTGTTTCCTAAGCTAACTGGGTTCCTATCTACAAAACACTTAGTTGAGAGCAAGGTGGCTCAATATATTAATACAAGACTCATTAGTGCCTGTGCTTTTTGCTTCAAATCCTGAAAGCCAAACATAGATTTGCATAGAGTCACAAGGGAAAACCAAGGCTAGTGCTATCTTTGTCCCACAGGCCCAACCTTTTCTTCTCTGCTCCTATAGCATTCAGGTCAGGCCACAGACTTATGAATGGATAACTCCCCCATCAATACCCAAGCAACACATACCTAGCTAGTGGGAGGAGAGGGAGCAGGAAGTCACAGATGGATGGGACAAGGAACATAAGCAAGAACAGAAAGATGGAAAGCAACAACAAGAAGAAAACAGACAAAATGATTGGAAAGAACAAGTGGATACAAAAGGAGACAATTATTCTCTGGACATACAGTAAAGCAGGGATGGGCAAACTATGTTCCGGGGGCCGCAACCGGCTCTCCAGACGTTTTAATCTGACCCTCGACCTCCCGCCGGGGAGTGGGGTCTAGGGCTTGCCCTGCTCCGGGGCTACAGCCTTGGAGCAGGGTCGGGGGCTTACCCCGTTCTGCGTGGTTCCCAGAAGCAGTGGCATGTCCCCACTCTGACTCCTACGCATAGGGACAGCCAAGGGGCTCTGCACGCTTCTCCTGCCCCCACAGCTCCAATTGGCCGGGAATCACGGCCAATGGGAGCTGCAGGGGCAGCGCCTGTGGACAGGGCGGCGTGCAGAACTGCTTGGCCACGCCTCAGCGTAGGAGCCAGAGAGAGGACATGCCGCTGCTTCTGGGAGGTGCTTGAGGTAAGCGCCACCTGGAGCTTGCACCCCAACCTCCTCCTAACCCCTTGGTCCCAGCCTGGAGCACCCTCCTGCACCCCAACCCCTCAACCTGAGCCCCACCCCAAAGCCCGTACCCCCTGGCGGAGCCCTCACCCCTTCCTGCACCCCAACCCCCAATTTTGTGAGCATTCATGGCCCGCCATAAAATTTCCATACCCACATGTGGCCCTCAGGCCAAAAAGTTTGCCAACCCCTGCAGTAAGGGGATAGACAGAGCATGTGGGTACCCAATCCATTGCAAGGTGATTGGTCACAAAATAAAAAAAATGGGATGCACTACTCTACAAGAAAATAATCCAATATTATTCAAGACAAAGTTAACTTTTAACATTCAGATTTAAGGTGATTTCTATATTTCACAGCCAGTAAAACAGAATGTTACTCATAATTTTTATCGTACTAGTTTTAACGTACTGTTTTTCCAGAAAATACATCACAAAATCTCTCTATTTTCTATTCAAAGACATGGAAACTCCAGAATACTTTTCTCCTCCATCCCTTTCCCTCAATTTCCATGCCTTTGCTGCTGATGGTGCCCAACCAAATTAATCTACTAAAGTGTTCACGAAGAGGTGAACACATTGTACCTGGTAATCCCAAATCTTGACAAGGCGATCATCTGCTCCTGAAATGAGGTAAGGCTTGTCTCCGCCACTATAATAATCAATGCAGTTCACTCCTTTTTCATGGCCTTCCAAAGTGAAGTTGGGTGAAGAAGAACCAAGCTGCCACACCTTGCAAAGAAAAAGATCACCATCCCTAAGCATTGATCTTACCCTCCTGGGCCAGCACCACCAGACAGAATGAGCTCTGAACAGTGCCTTCTTAAAACTCGAGGGACAGGAAAGATACAGCTAAGGAGTCTGTACCACAGCATCCTGATTTCTTAAATGCAGTAAAAAAACCCATCTAATTACACTTTGGGCCAATATTTCAAAGCAATAAAATAGCTTTGTCCTTCAATGGTCTTGTTGAGATGAGTTCCTGTCTGCATCCTGTAAAATTTGCCCGTACCGGTATTGCCCTGGCCTCTTCTTTTGTCATTCAGTGTTGCACGCATTCTAAAACAATATGCATTTCCTCACCTTTTGGGGGCGAAGCCAGACTTTGAGGCACCTGCTCCCCTACTTGGTGTAAACTTTGCTTGTGCCAATCAGAAACGAACACAAACAGGGTTTGGGCCCTGTCCCCTATGACACTTCTATGATGTCATAGCTGGTACTTTTTGGGCCTGCCTGCCATGTGCAGGCAGGGAGAGGAGAAAGAAAAACAAATCCTGTGTATCCTGTGTACACCCGTAACCGAGCCTGATCACCTCGAAGCCTCTCTCTCAGCTCACATGTTTCAAACAGAGTTTCTACGTTTGCCGGTCGTTATGCGTTGGTTTGTATTTGTAAGTATCAGTTATTACTAAATGCTGCATCTTTGTTTATAAATATTGTTAGTAGATATTTTAGTCATTGTGTGTTTTAAGTTTCATTAACTCTATTAGCTAATCAAACGCTGCTCCCTTACCCCTTGTAATTATCCCCAATAAAACTTTAAATTGATTAATTTTAGTTGTGCGTGTGTGTGTCTGCAGTTTGCATCGTGACCCATACTCTCCTTGCATCCCTTGCCAATATAGTCTATTGCCACATGCAGCCTGGTAAATAACAGGCCTGCATTTTCTTTGGCCCCTGCGTGCCCGTGGCAATCCACATGGCGTCACGAATCCCTCTGCATGTATGTAGACTGAAAAACCTGCACATATATACATCACATTTACACACACACCATACGTCACCGTATATGTACTAAGCTTACTATTGTTTCAGAAATCTGCAGTTCAAGTCAGAATTATACATATATCCTTTAGTAGTTAGTGTGGATTTTAGAGTCACAAATCTAAAATGCTAAATGACGGTTTGTTAAATGGATCAGGGCAGGTTTCAGGTACATTGGGGCCCTAGGTGAAAACTTTGGGATTTGGTATGGTAGCAAGGAGGCATTCACACATACCCATTAATCGTAACAGCTGAAGGAGTCTTGAAGCATAGGTGGCCCTTTCTACAGTCCTAACACATAACAAAGGTTCCAAGGGAACATGGGGAAATCTCAGTGCCCAGATGGCCCCATGAACCCAGTAATGGCTCCACTGTGCATGAGAATCTTCAGGGTCTATTGCAGGAAAGGGAAGTGAGACTCTCAGTATAGGCACTCTGCTATCTTGCATTTCCCTAAAATAGACTCTGAAAGTGGATGATTATGACAGTAAAGTTTCACCCCCCCAACACTTATTGGTAACCCAAATGGAATCACAAGAGTCCATACATTTCTGCCAGTGATTCACATTTCAAAGATCACATACAATAACTAATCTTGAGATTTCACAGATATATAAAGTCTTTATGCAAGCTCTGATGATTGTTCAACAAACTATAACTTGACTGAGGTCATTCCAATTTATATATGTCCTTGTATGTAGTATACAGTATTACTACACATATACTTGCTTTATTAATTTAAATTTTCCCATTGTCTGTACAGCTGTATTGTTGTATTTATTCTGTCTGGTAATTATTTAATGAAGTTTTTAAAAAGTATATTTACTATACCTTAATCGTCCTATCCAAAGAGGCACTGGCAAACTGGTTATTATCCTTTGGGTTTATGACAATCTGCATAACATAATGAGTGTGTCCTTCAAACACCTGAGAACAAGACCATTTTTTATCCCAGTCCCAGAGTTTAATAAGCATGTCATCTGGAAAAAAAAATTCAAGTTAGGTATATGAATATTTAAAACTATCTTTTTAAAACAAAATTCTTAGTAACCCAATTTTCAAGGTTTGTCCATCCTAAAGGGAAGTGTTGCTACTATTAAAATAATTTATGGACTTTACTCAGAAAACTGTTTTCCCTGAGAGGCGGAGGATGACTACAGGGAATGCAAGGGTTTGTTTTTGTTCCCCCCCCCCCCCCCACCACCACCCACGCCCCAAAAAAATAAATACCCAGGCTTCAGTTTAATGCAGAGGACTATCTAGCTTGCCAGAGATAAGAACCTAGTAATAGTCTAGGCTGCTTAGCACAGCTAAACATTTGGTTCCCATTTCAGAGCCATTCAGTGTTCTCTTAAAGAGGACATTGGTGTTGGAGAATTGGACTGTTCTACTTTTTTTTATGAAAGTCTGAAAGATTTCTTTAAAAAAAGGTAGCAGTGGTGTGAAAAGATTAAAAAAAAAACAAAACAAAAAAACAAAAAAAACAAAAACCACTTTGGCAATTTAGTGAAACATCACAAAAGTCAGAGTGAAAGCTGAGCAATTGAGAGGAAAGTGATTTTAAATTACTGTTTCAAATATTGGTATTTTTGTTAACACCTCTAACTTCAGGGACTAGTTAATATTTTGGAGAAAGGAATGTGTGTTAAAACCTCAACACACTATCTCTTCAATAAGGAGGGTGTACATTGTCAGCTGTCATACCCAAGACCTCCCCCAGGACTGCCAACCATTGTTTTTAAACAGTTTGCTTTATGTTTTGAAAGTGAAATCTAAAGGGAATTTGTGAGTCACATAGCCCATAGCTCCTGTACAGCTCCAGTGACCTACAAACATCTTGGAGGCACCTAGTCTGAAACTCTGAAAAGTGAGTAGTTGCAGAAAGGGTCAAGTTTCAAAGACAAGCATCAAAGCAAACACTGGAATCCTGAAGAGAATTTCTTCTATTGTTAGTATAAGGATTTAGGGCTTGTTTACATGACCAGTTAGTCTGGGGTGTGAATCTACCCCTCACTAATCTGCCACAAACTAACTGTCCATGTCAACCCTGCTTAAGCACACTAACAGTTCCTTACTGTGCTTTGATCTAGTCCCCACATGGACAGTTAGTGCATGGCAGGCTAGTATGGAGTAGATTCACACCCCAGCTTGCTGCAGACGAATTGTTCACGCAGACAAGCCCTTAGATTGCCTATTTTGTTTCTCTCACTGTTTTCTGCTGTTTTCTATATGATTTAGTCTCTTGCTTTATTGGTTACATACCTCCTTGAAAACAAAAAGTTATAAAAGGGATGAACAGCCTAATTTGGCACACATTAAGATATACTGAATTAAGCAAAAACTGCTTGCAGGCAGATCCTTGACTCTGCATAAAGCCTCCATTCCATCTCTAGAGTGTAATCCAGCTATTCTTCTCACTGTTCTTGCAACATAGTCAGTTCAGCTAAACTGTTTCTTTTGTTTTCAGGAGATACTACACCTCGGTTTGTTCTCTTAAACCCCGGTTCTGCAATGCACGCAGCATTTCTTCTTTTTGCTTCTAGGCATCTGGAAAACTAGCTCTTCCCTTTAACTTCCTAAAGAAAATCTGACAGGCCAGTGCCTACTTTTTCCCCCCCTTTATAGAAGATGGTGAGTGTCAGGCTCAGTCAGAGCACAATTCATCTCAGACACTTCTAAGGACTACACATCAATACTAAAGGATCAAGATAACAGTTAAATTTGCTTACTAGGGAATCTAGATTGAATGTTGTGGGCACAGCATGAAGCCAACAATTCTGTCTGATGAAAGCACGTTAAGTGTAAAACAATAGGACAACTCCAATAACACTCATGTTACAATCTTACTATGAAAACTCTACAGTGCTTCTAGTTTTAACCAGCAAAATGAAATTAATCTTGATATATGTCAAACCCAAGTATGACATGTCAATCTGCCAAACGGCAGATCATTAGCATGTAAATGAATTTATTGTTTGGCAGACATTAAGCAACTAGACCTTCAGTTCTTCTTTGACAAGAGCTTAACCTATTACATTTCAAATCCTAAGTAAAGTTGAGATTCTATTAAAAACATGAAACTAGCTTGGAAAGAAATAATTTGAGATGACATATGAGAAGTAGGCTACTTGCTCAAGAATTCTTATTTCAGCAATAACAGTACAAACCATGTAGTTTCTCATTGTTTATAAGATAACAGTCTGAACAGAGTTGTGAGAGAACAATCAAATTATACTGAAAATTTCTCTTACCACTGCTAGTTAGAATGAAAGGCTGAGTAGGATGTACAGCAATGCAACGAATATAATCGGAGTGTGCTTCGAACATGTGAACTCTTTCCAAGGTATTGTAATTGAAAACTCTAATTTGCATGTCATCCTATAGATAAGAAAATAAAGACACTAAGATCAGCTTCTCTATAAAAGTATTTCACATTAAATAAAGGCTAATATTCCATCTTCAAAGATTCTTCATCCATAAAAGTTCTTAAAGAACTGCATTAAAAAAGTCTCAAGAAAGGAAACAATGCCAGCATAATTATTCTGACAGTTTTGATTCAGAAATTTACATTACATGATCCTATTTTAAGGCATTTATAACTATGAAGAATTCATCTATGATCAAAGGTTTCAGAGTAGCAGCCGTGTTAGTCTGTATCCGCAAAAAGAAGAACAGGAGTACTTGTGGCACCTTAGAGTCTCTAAGGTGCCACAAGTACTCCTGTTCTTCTTTTTGCGGATACAGACTAACACGGCTGCTACTCTGAAACCTGTCATTATGCAAGGCACTGCATTTAGCCGTATGGAATGGAAATCCATCAACCTCATGAAAAAACTCGTACAGATACAGACAGACATCATCTTCCTTTCCAAATGCAAGCAGATGGACATCATACCAAAAGGACTAAAGGTAAAAAATCCATTACAATCTACATATCACACAGACTATGCTGAGAGACTGTGTCACACACTCTCAAAGAAACTGCGAAACCACCTGATCAGCATCCTATACAGCAAACAGGGAAAGATTAAGAATGAGCTCTCAGAACTGGATACTCTCATAAGAAATCAACCTTCCACACAAACTTCCTCATGGATAGACTTTACAAAAACTAATTTGTTAGTCTCTAAGGTGCCACAAGTACTCCTGTTCTTCTTTTTATCTATGATCAAAGTTTCTCAAAGATGGTCTTAGCCCAAAAGGTCACTTATTTTAATTTAAGGAAAGTCTAAAATTCCTTTAGACATTTTCACATTATATGACCATGAAAAAATGTTTTCCATGCATTAAGGGCTTTGTTCTGCTCCCATTAAAGTCAATGGGGAAAATTTACATTGATATCAATGATATAAGCTAACTGAAAAAGGCATTGCCAACTTAGATTTCTTTTTAACTGACTATTTAGGAAATAATGCTACCCCAAAAACAAAACAAAGTCCTCCTTGCCTCCCCAAAAAACAATCAAGCCCTTACATTGCCTATTTTGTTTCTCTCACTGTTTTCTATATGATTTAGTCTCTTGCTTTATTGGTTACGTACCTCCTTGAAAACAAAAAGTTATAAAAGGGATGAACAGCCTAATTTGATGAACACCACTATTTTAAAGCTTTTAAATATGATGTCCTGAAATCTTTATGTTTTTAATCAATTTTTATAATAATATAAATAAATAATTAATGGAGATATCCCATCTCCTAGAACTGGAAGGGACCTTGAAAGGTCATTGAGTCCAGCCCCCTGCCTTCACTAGCAGGACCAAGTACTGATTTTGCCCCAGATCCCCAAGTGGCCCCTTCAAGGATTGAACTCACAACCCTGGGTTTAGCAGGCCAATGCTCAAACCACTGAGCTATCCCTCCTGCCTGGCCAATGCATAGAACAGAGAGCATAGACAATGAACAAGACAACGAAAAGTGACAAGAAACTCAAAGTATTTGATAGCAAACAAAGTAAGAGTACTAATTTTTCTACTACATTTTCTTTTATGGAAATCTTAGCATTTACTTTTTTCTATAGTAGATACAAAATTGTCAGGCAAAAAAAAAAAGTGATTTTCAAGTTGACTGTCCAGTTAATAAATTTATTTTAAAAATATGAATGCATCATGGACAATTTTCAATGGGCATTTGACCCATTTGAAGACTTATTCAGAAATTGTAACAGATTGAAAACATGCTGGGCATACACAATATCTACTTTAATTATCAATTCAAACACACATTGCATGCACATCTGGATGCATATTAAAATATAACTTCGTTTCGGTGATTGGATACGAGGGCAATATGATTTATATGACAGATTAAAAATGTAACATGGAAATAATGTTTATTTCAGTGGTTACAAACAGAGATAAGTACATTGACACATGCTTGTATCTGCAACTCTGCTTCTGTAAATATTAAAAAGGCTGACAGAAATCTGCATGCAAAACTAATTCAGACTTTCTTCTTTAGTAATGCAATGTTAGGGTTGAAAATATAAAAACAAACGATGATTATATACAAGATAGATAAACACACACACATATTTTACAGCCTGTAAGGTATATACTTTGTGATGTCAACTGTTACACTTTGCTGACTTTTCATAACTGCAAGACTAGGATGGATTTATTAAGCATATTTTAGTATGGAGACAGAAGTACATTCAATGGATAAAAGTGGCTTAAAGTTCTAAAAGTGAACAAAAATTTCTCTAAAGATTCTGTATTAAACATAATTGAGGAAAAGCATAGAAAAACTTTTAAAATCGTATTACCTTGAATAGTCCAAGTCTTTTAGCCTAATTACAGGGACATTGTTAAGGTACTGTGCATAATACATCTTTTAAACAAGTGCCAGAAATTATTTGAGTTGGTAATATAGATCGGGCCAAAATATAAAGTAAACCACCAATTTATATTTTTCTGTTTTTAAAATGAAAGTTTGAGCTTTAAAGTGCCATTCTATACAATGGATTTTAGGAGAATGTTTTGGTGGAAACTAACAGCTATAAACTGTTATCTTCCAGCGTACAAGTTAACATGGAACCACACTTCTGGATGGTGTGTAAGAGTGCAATGAAGTAAAGAGAAAAGTGGGGGAATGTATATGAAACAGACAAACAAAAAATGACAACTTACAGCGCCTGTCACAACCCAGTTTTTTCTTGCCACAAATTTTGCAGCTCTGACTGGCAGATCACATACTTCAAAGGTCTTCACTAGAGTCTAAAATTAGAAATATTGGGATATATTACTGAGAAAATGTCAGTTTCAAAATCTGTTCAGCATTTCTTAAAACAGACCACTTTTGAATAGTTGCAAGTTTAAGAATGGTCAAGGAGCTCCTAGATAAAGGGATCTGTCCTCCTTTTTAACAGATGCAAGTGTAAACATAAGAAAGTCAGGTAAGGGGAGGTATTTACACTCTGGTGCAGCTCTGCATAGTCTTAAAACATTTAATACCTTCTGGAATAAACTAAAATGAAAATAATTTGCAAAAAATAAATTACACTGTATATAGTCAATAAACCCTGGGTGTTGGGGGGAGGTGCAGGGCAGAGGGCTCGGGTGTGTGTGGAGGTGCAGGGCAGAAGGCTGGATGTTGGGGGGAGGTAAGGGCAGAGGGCTGGGAGGTGTGTGGGGGTGCAGGGCAGAAGGCTGGGTGTGTGGAGGGAGGATCAGGGCAGAGGGCTGGGGTGTGTGGAGGTGCAGGGCAGAAGGCTGGGGTGCTCAGCTCGTGGGGGTGCTCCCAGCCCCCTGCCCTGAGCGGTTCATGGCAGGGGGCCGGGAGGAATATGCCCTGTTCCACCCCCTTCCCCAAGGCCCGTCCCTACCTCTCTCTGCCTGCTCTACAGAGCAGCGAGCACGCTGCCGCTCGGCTCTGCTCTGCTCCGCTCCCCCTCGCAAGGGCCCAGGGAGAGGGGGGAGGAGGAGGGGCCGGAATGCACCACGTTGTGGGAAGAAACAGGGGAGGGGGGAGCGTGGCTGCCGCAGGACCAAGCTTCTGCCTCCTGCCCCTGCAGGGGAGAGCGGTGGGTGGGGGTATTGAGTGGGGCGGGGGGCCGGGACCCCCCCCCCCCCCGCCTCCCGCTCTCCCCTGCAGGGGCAGGAGGCAGAAGCTTGGTCCTGTGGCAGCCAAGCTTCCGTCCTGTGGCAGCCAAGCTTCCCTCCTCCCCCTTCTTCCCCCAGCGAGGCGCTTTCCGGCCCCTCCGCCCCTCCTCCTCCTCCTCTCACCGGGCAGGCAGCGTGCCACTCAAAATCAGCTCGCGTGCCGTAGGTTGCCGACCCCTGCCATAGACCTTTATATCTTACTTTAGACTGTTTCTTAATGTTTGTGATATCACCTGAACAATATATGCTGAGGCATCACACAGATTGCAAACAAATGAGCCTCAAATTCAGGGAGACTTAACAGAAAAAAATAAGTTTAAGATCAATTGTGTGCTTCCCATCCCTACTACTCTTAATATTCAAGGCATTTAGCATATAAACAGAAAGTTCAGTGCTGGGTTAACATCCTAATCTACCTGCTTTATATCACGGTACTGATTTGTCTCTGAGGCTACAATTTGAAAATGCACCGCCCTTCGGTACATTGATCTTTAATGGCGACACTCAACTGTAAGTGGCATGAAACCCATGAGTTTCTTGAGGACACTTGGTGACTCAGCAAATTATAGTTTTTTGTTTTGCCTTCTTAAACAAAAAACAGTGATTTTATTATATTATTATTATTAAAAGTTCTTTCCATACATTTGCTGCAGAAAAATGCACTTCCCATATCACTATCATCAGGATACACATATCAATGAATTACCATATTGCTACACTGAGCACACTCCTGTTTCTAATTAGAAATAGAATACAGCAGAAAAAGTTTACCTGTGTTTCATGATTCCAAACACAGACACTGCCATTGTACAGGCTAGCTAACATCCATGGCTCGGTGGGGTGCAAGTCCACACTCTTTACTCGGTCAGACCGAGCTGTTAGTTTTCGCTTAATATCAAGTCGGAGAGGCTAGAGATCAGAAAAATTAAGAATGCTATATTATTCTTCAACATAAAAATGGCATGGAACTGTTTTAACATATCTGCAGTGTAAATAAGAAAAAAACTGAAGATTAGACCTAAAATAAAACCAGCCAGCTCTGTTTTGCGGGCACACACATCTCACACGCTCCTCATCCTATCTACTTGTTTACTTAGTTCTTGTAAGAGAGTCTTTGGAATATAAACAAATACTGGCTCTGAGTGGCATCATTCCCACTGAGTTCTCTGGAGCAGGACAGGGTTCCAGTCGAGTATAGAGCAGTGGTCCCAAACACGGCGCCCGCTGGGGCATCTATGTGCGCCCGCGTACTGGCCGGCGGACAAGCATCCGCCGAAATGCCGCCGAGAAGCAGGGTCATCAAGAGCTGTCACCGCTGAAATGCTGCTGATTTTCAGTGGCATTTCGGCTGTAACGCCTCTTGATGATGCTACTTGTCGGCAGATGCTTGTCTGCCGGCCACGGTCCTCGGTGGCTTGTCGTCCGGCGCCCACCAGATGAAATAGGTTGGGGACCACTGGTGTAGAGGATTGTTTTTGTGCATTTTTTCTTTAATCCACATGAATATATTGCTTGTGAAAAGGTCCTGATCTGCACAACTGGAAAATGTATCTACAGAATAAGCTCAAGAAAAGGAAGGGCAGTGCATGCTTCCAGACAACATCCTGCCCAGTATGCCCATAAACCTATACTGAGCGGATAGGGAATAGACAAAGCCACCTCAAACGCAAAAGAGTTGGCAAGTTTTAAGGTCCATTCTCTCCTTTGTACTTCTGTTGTGAATGTAGTGCAGAAGCCAGTTATCACAGACTGTGACACGTAATGGAGACACCTGTCCATTAGGAATTGAAGCGAGTCTAATAACTCCTTTAAAAAAAAATCAAACACAGAAGCCAATGATAGTTTTAAAAGAAGCACTACAAAGTAAAAAAGAACTTTAAACCTTCCATTCTACCCAGATTTTGACTTCACCTATAACTCTGGCAATACAAAACCAAACTACCTAAAATTTCACTGGTTGAATTCATGCCAAAGTAATTTTTCTAGTATGAGGCATTTCATAATGTGGAAGTTCTAAAAATGATGACCTTATTTACTGCTTAATAACACCTACTTCTGCTGGTGACCAACACAAGCTTTCAAGACACACAGAGCAGATCTGAAACTTTGTGTAGCTCAAAAGCTGGTCTCTCTCACTAACAGAAGTTGGTCCAATAACAGCTATTACCTCGCCCACTTTGTCTCTCTAATACCAATGAGCTACACCTTTAACTGTCTGACTACTATACACCTTTCAGGAGACTGATTGGTCTTGCATACCCCAAGTTTCACCTCACTTGAAAACTACTTGTATTTTTATGTCTGATATTTTAAGCAAGTGTCACAGCCACACTATTACTGAGAAATTGCTTTCTCATTTTTACCAATTATAAAATAAATCGCAACCTCCCCTCACCCCAGTTGAGAAACAGTGATATAGTATGTAGCGCAGCATAAACAAGGCATCATTTGTATGAAGTTTTAATGTGTCCTGATTTTGCTGGTGCTTTTCATGTAGCCTATTATAAAACCAGGCAAATAGGTAGATGAGTTGATGTATTCCCTAGAAGACCTCTGCGTACCTCCAGGGGTGCACGTACCCCCGGCTGAGAACCACTGGTCTGACACCCTGACCTGGTCCCCTCAGCACATCCGCTCCCGGCATCTCACCGGGGATTAATTCCTGCCACGCACCGTCCGCACAGCCTCAGGGACAGCGCTGACCTGCCGGAGCGGGGAGCGCCTGGGGGTGGGGGTCTGGTTCCTTTCCAGCCCCCAGAGACGGGAACCCTGCACGCCCTTCACCACCTGTCCGTCCCGGCCCACCCCCAGCCCGGCGGCCAGCTCCTCTGCCCCCGCCAGCCCCGGGGAGACAAGGCCCGACCCAGGCTGGCCCCGCGGCCAGACTCACCATGGCTCCACAGCCCCCAACTCAGCAGTAGCTGAGACGTCGCTCTCTGAGCCCAAGTGACCGACGTGGAGCTTCCGGCCCTGCAGCTCTCGCGACATGTAGAACGAAAACGAGAACACCGTACACAAGCGTTTCCGCATCTCAAACATCGCGGGAACAAGACTGCTTGTTCCCATGGCGTCTGTGGGGGCCGGACGCACCTACCTACAGTACTTAAATCAATCTACGACGCAGTATCAGCTTCTCCCGGAGGGACGGGGTGCGGCTATCAACCCCCAGGAGCGGGGCCTAGTAGGAACTAGAGTTCGTTGGAGAAGCATGCTGGGACATGTAGTCTTTGCACCATGAATCGCGAACAGCAGCATAGGTCCGGTGTGTCGCGGTGCATGCTGGGAACTGTAGTTTCCATAAGGGAGGGAAACGAGGAGTTGTCATGGCCGCCGCTGCCTGCCTGATAAGGATTAGGGCCTCCCTTCATCATCCCTGCTACAGAAGCGGTGGCCTGTTTGTTCACATAGTGAGCGCGACCCTCTGCCCCGCCCCAGCGCAGAGCCCTGCACTGATGTTCCCCAGAGTCCCTGGCACTGGAGATGCATGCCTATGGCAGGCAGGACGTGCCCGTGTGTTCCCACAGGCCTGGGGTTGGCAGCTTTCTAATCAGGTAAAACTGACCACCTTAGCTCCACCTCTTCTCAGAGGCCCCGCCCCCGCTCTCCACATTCTCCCTCCCTTAGTGGCTCACTGTCCTCCACTCTCACTGGGCTGGGGCAGGGGGTTGAGGTGGGAGTTGGTGAGGGCTCTAACTGAGGGTATAGACTCCAGGGTGGGGCCAAAAATGAGGGGTTCCAGGTATGAGAGGAGGCTCTAAACTGGGGCAGGGAGGTGGGAGGGGGTGCAGGCTCGGGGGGGGGGGGACTGAGATGAGAGGTTTGGGGTGCAGAAGAGGGCTCCAGGCTGGGGAGTGGGGCTAGAGATTCAGAGTGTGGGAGGGGGCTGCAGCTTGAGGCAGGGGGTTGGAGCATAGGAAGGGGTGAGGGCTCTGGGCTGGGGGGTACAAGCTCTAGGGTGGGGCTAGGGATGAGGTGTTTGGGGTGCAGGAGGGGGCACCAGGCTGGGGCAGAGGGATTCAGAGTGTGGGAGGGGGCTGCAGGTTGAGGCAGGGGGTTGGGGTGCAGGAGGGGGTATGGGTTCTGGGCTGGGGATGAGAGGTTTGAGGTGCAGGAGGGGGCTCCAGGTTTGGGGGGCTCAGGGCTAGGGCAGGGGGTTGAAGCGCAGGCTTACCTCGGGCAGCTCCTGATCAGCGAGGCTAAGGCAGGCTCCCTGCCTGTCCTGGCCCCGCAAGCGGCCAGCAGGTCCGGCTCCAAGGCGGGGGGGACCAGGAGGCTCCACGTGCTGCTCTCACCCAGAGGCACCCCCCCCTTCCCGGCCAGTGGGAGTGCGGAGCTGGTGTTCAGAGCAGGGGCAGCACGTGGAGCTCTCCATGCCCCCCCTGCCTAGGAACCAGACCTGCTTGCCGCTTCCAGGGTGCAACGCAGAGCCAGGACAGGTAGGGACTTGCCTGCCTTAGACCCACAGCACCGCCGACCAGACTTTTAACAGCCCAGTCTGCAGTGCTGAGCGGAACCACCAGGGTCCCTTTTCAACTGGGCATTGCAGTCGAAAACCGGACACCTGGCAACCCTACACAGGCCATGGTGCCTCAGGCTGCCCCCAGAGCCAAGGTCATGCAAGCTCCCTCACCTTTCATCCCTTGTTGAGGTGCCTCTGAGACCTTGTCCACCCAGTTCCCCAAGAACCTTAATTTGGGTCCAGTCTCATCACTCAGGTTCCTCTATTTAGCAGACAGCATAGTGATGCTGAGTTGATCAGACTCACCCACGAGGGGTGGGTATAGGGCAGAGGTGGGCAAACTACAACCCGCAGGCCACATCCGGCCCGTGGGACCATGCTGCCCAGCCCTTGAGTTCCCGGCCGGGGAGGCTAGCCCCCAGCCCCTCCCCTGCTGCCTCAGCTCGCCGTGCCACCAGCGCTCTGGGTGGCAGGGCTGCGAGAGACGCCGGCCTGCCCCGGTGCTCTAGACTGTGCAGTGGTGTGACTGGCTCTGGCTGGGCAGCACGGCTGCCAGCCGTGGTGCTCTGAGTGGCATGGTAAAGGGGTGGGAAGCGAGGGGGTTGGATAAAGGGCAGGGAGTCACGGGACAGGGAGCGGGGGGGGGGGGGTGGATAGGCGTGGGAGTCCCGGGGGGCCTGTCGGGGACAGGGGTGTGGATAGGGGTCGGGGCAGTCAGGGGACGGGGGGATTGGATAGGGGGTGGGGTCCCGGGAGGGCAGTTAGAGCGGGCGGTCCTGGGAGGGGGTAGTCAGGGGACAAGGAGCAGGGGGGCTTGGATGGGTCAGAGGTTCTGAGGTGGGCAGGAAGTTGGAGGGGGCTGATAGGGGGCGGGGGCCAGGCTGTTTGAGGAGGCACAGCCTTCCCTACCCACCCCTCCATACAGTTTCGGAACCCCGCTGTGGCCCTCAGGCCAAAAAGTTTGCCCATCCCGGTATAGGGCGTAACACACACTCAAAGTCACACAGCAAATCTTCCTTTATAACTTTACATTCCATTTGTTTCACTTTGATCACTTTGTAGGAACCAATCTCCGTACACAATGCGCTGTCCCTGCATATCTTGTACCTCATCTTATGTTCCAGGCTTATTTTATCCATTGTTATCTTGTCCACTATAAATGGTTCCCTGAGTGTTCACCCCATCTTAGCTAGTACAAATATTATGTTTCCAGCCTGCTGATCCATTTATCTCCCTTATCCTGTCTCCCAAGAAATGGGGCCTCATCCAGGTCCACTTACTCATCTCAAGCCAGGCCTACAGCTGTGAACTGGCGCCACTATGAATCAGGCTCAGAATAGCAATGCCATGCTAGCCCTCTCATTGTGCCTCCATTCACAAACCCGAGAGGGTAGATGAGTCTCTTTGCCCATGTAGTTTTTTGCTTCTCCAGTGAGAGACTGTTAACACAAGCTAAATGTGATGGCGTTTTATGTGCTGTAAGGAACTGTCCACTTACACTGCACTGAAAGGCTTTCAACCCATTTCACGAAAGTCTTGCATAGATACTTCAATATTCATGTACTTTAAATTGCTACAGAGCTGGGCCAAATTCAAATTAGCAACCAAAATGCAAAAGGTTGTTGTGTCATCTTGTGGCTTAATACTATGCCCATGGCAACCCAGAACAAAATTAAATAGAAACGGTACAATCAACGTCAGACTTCTACTCAAACACAACACCACTGTGTGATAAACCGTCACTGTTCATTTCCACTCGCACTGTTGCCAGAGGACTAACAACCCTGTCTCTAGTAAATTACAAAGATCATTTGAGTCTAGCAATGAAGGAAATAATTACAAGACTGACCATTTTTAGCTCTAATTTCACAATTATTTCTCTTATGGATACTGCTCAAATACCCAAATCAGGATTGGAATCCCACTGTGCTGGACACTGTACAAACACAGAAGAAAAACAGTACCTGCTTTAGAGCATTTACAGTCTGAAAGCCACAAGAATGCCTGGGATCATGTCGAGGCTGGGTTGGTAGGCTGGCTTTTCCCCAGCCTGCTTTTTACCCAAAAATAAGAGAAATCAAAACAGTCTTGTGTTTTTACTGGTTAGGATATATAGTAACTCCTCACTTCATGTTGTCCCTGTTAACATAATTTTGTTGCTGATCAATTAGGGAACAAGCTTGTTTAAAGTTGCACAATGCTTCCTTATAATGTAGTTTGGCAGCTGCCTGCTTTGTCCACTGCTTGCAGGATTCTCTGGAAGAGCAGCCCCTCCTTGTGGGGATTAGAACGGGGGGGGGGGGGAGAGAGGGGCAGCAGTCCCCCCCATCAGCTCCCCTAAATTCCCTGTAAGGTATATGGCTCGGCAGCTGCCCAGCAGCAGTTCAGCTGTCCCTCCCCCCACTGCCATGCTGCTCCTGCCCTGCCCTCTGTCTTGGAGCTGCTCCCCGAGCTTCCTGGGGGGGGGGGGGGGAGAGGGGTTCTAATATCAGGATGTCCCCCTGCGCCTGCCTCCCACTCCATATCCCCTCTCCACAAAGCAGGTTGGGGGGGGGGGGTAGACAGGGTTCAGAGACAGAAAGGAGGGAGCTTGCGGGAAGCTGTTGCTTCCTGTCTGAACAGGCTGATTTGCTTAAAAGGGCAACATACTTGAAGTGGGGTCAGCATACTTAAAGGGGCAATGCACATCTCTCTCTCTCACTCATGCATGCACCCACCAGCACTTTGGAAAGTCAGCACCAGGGCCGGATTAACTTTTTGTGGGCCAGGCACCAAACATATTGGTGGGCCCCCATGTGGTTGTGATGAACCCCTTCCAGATATGGTCCTAGCGTGACAGCACCATTGATGCCATAGTAAATGTGGTATTGCCGGGATGGGAATGAAAACATTTATTCAAAAACAAAATAAGATCTTTGAAGCCACCGGCACCATTATAAATCCGGTATTGGTCAGCACCTGTGCAGCCGTGCATGTGCTGTCAGGAGGAGGGAGTGGTGCGCTCCAGCATAGCGTGGGCTCATCATCATGTTCAGTTTTTGCAGGGAAGTGTTTGTAGCTACTGCTCTGCATCTATTGTGTTTCCTCCCTCCTGCCTCAGTCCATGCTGTCTTGTAGAGTGTGAGGCTACATTAACAACAGCGTATTAACCCTTGAGGGCTCAGCCAAGTGCTAGTTCATCATTCAGCAGCAAGGCATTCCCTGGGAAATATTCCCCCCTCTTACTCCACCATCTCAACCAAGCTTCACAATCATTGCTGTGTACAATATTAAACTGTTTGTTTAAAATTGTTTAAAACTTATGCTGTATATGTATATAATGTCTTTTGACTGGCAAAAAACATTTCCCTGGAACTTAACACCCCCCACATTTACATTAATTCTTATGGGGAAATTGGATTCGCTTAACATCGTTTCACATAAAGTCACATTTTTCAGGAACATAACTACAGCATTAAGTGAGGAGTTACTGTAATCCTGATGAAAGAGAAAACAAGCGTGGGCAGAAACATAAAAAGTCAGTGTTGCCATCCTGTATGATATTTGGTGTTTCTTAAACACCAAGCTCCTGGAGGCATGTGATGATGGGAATCTCAGCTTTCATTAAAAAGAACACTGTTTCTAGACCTCATAGTTGAGACACATGCTTGAAAACATGACCTGAGTGTTCTGTCACAAGTCCACTCAAGCACCGTCTCTTGGCCATTCACCAGACTCTTGTGAAGGAATCCAGCCTCTGGAGTTTGAACAGAGCCCAGGCACTGATCCCAGCTTGGGGCCTCTCGGCATGCTCTCAGAGTGCAGATCCTCTGCCTAGCATCCCAGCCTGAGATCTTAGTCCATGCAGTCCCTCTGCCAAATCCTTGGAACCAATGCTAACTCCTCAGACTCCCCACTTAGTATCAACACCCCCCCTCCCAGAGCTTCAGCTGAAGGTGTGAGCTCTCTGGTTTACCTCTTCAAGGGCCCACATAAGGTGTAGCACATAACCCACATAAATGTTGCACAGGACTTGCATACAACATTTCTCTTTAATAGCATGAGAAATACACAGACCTATACAAAATAATAAACCACTCATTTTCCTGCCTCAGTTTCCTCACTGCTCCACAGCATTCTTGGGACTGGGGTCAGAGTCCTTGGTTAAGCTGCAAGTCTGCTCCAGTATATGGCCTGTGTCCTGAAACATGGAGCTTTCTCTCCTCAGCTTGCCTTCCATTACGGTGGCTGTCAATCCCCTTCCCCTCCTGTCTGCATGGCTCCTCTCTATCTCTTCCCCCCACCCCAGTCCTTTTTATAACCTTCTTAATCACTTGTCACTTTGGCCTGCTTGGTAACTTTCCACTGCTCCAAACCCCATCCCTTGTTGAGGGAAGTGGAAGAGAACTGGTTTCCCAACTCTTACACCCTCCTTAGCATAACCATTGTGGTTAGAGTTGTCAAGTTGTCATGACCCATTATTGTCCCTGCTCTGGCAGAGATCTGACAACCTAGTCAGCTCATAGTAGGTACACATAGAGGGGTATTACTGATACAGCAATTTTCATAGTAGTATAATGTCAGACAGAATTAATAAGTTGTACATACTTTCCCTGAATCACCACATGTACCCTAATCTCTCAGAAACTAAAAGGCCAATAAAAAACCCAGGTCCAGTCACAGTTTTGGGGACCTGACATTTAAACACTTCAGTGTTTGTAATACTATGGGTCATGGGAGCAGAAGGAGAGATTGAAGGAAGAGAGCTAGCAGAAAAATCAGTGTTGGAGAAAGAAGAGAAGGAGTGTGCTAAGAAACCTGGCGGGAGGGGGTAGAGGGGAAGACCTATTGGATTTTTTTCTTTGGGGAAACTTAAGATCCTGCACAGAGAGGGAAGAGGGTTTAAAGAGGGAGTCAGGCAGCTGGTGGTTGTTGGGTTCCCTCAACTCCCTCCCTTCGGGGAAAGTCTAGACACAATTCCCTCAACAACCACCACAACTTATGCAGTCATGTTTCCTGCAAGTGGGGATATGGCAGGGGTCACCACACTTGGAGTACAATGGATAAGCCTCACCCTGGGAAAACCACCTTGTAATCATAGTCTCTCCCCTGCCAGGTGAGTGAATGAGTATAGGATTCCATGGAATACTCCTGGGGGGATTCTGTACCAAAAAAATAAAAATTCTGCACCCAATATTTTAAAATTCTGCATATTTTGTCAAAATAAACACAAAATAATCATGCCAGTTCCAATTATTTTGGTAATTATTTCAAAATACCTGCCAGCAAGTATGTCTGTAGCAATACAGAGAACAAAATGATTCAGGAAATATTTGACAAATAGATTAGTTACTGAGCATATTAATACAGAACTTTGAGTAATAATTCATTTAAACAACAATACAGAAGTATATTTCCTGCACATCTCAGAAGCAGTGCAAGGGTTTGGGGGGAGTAGGGGTAACGGAGCAGCTGAAAGAGAGAGAAGTAATTGCGGGGAAGGGGTCTGGGTGTGAACTTGGACAGTTGTTGGGTGTGGGAGGGAGAACTATGGAACAGGGTTTCTTGGGGCAGGGAGAGATTGTTAGGGAGTTAGAGAGTCTCCCCCCCAGGCAGACCCCTAGCCTTTTCCATTTAATCAGGCACATCTGTCCCTGTGTGTCCCTGCACCCTCCCCATGTTTCCCTACACCTGCACTCCCATTCAGCAACAAAGTCAATACAGAAATAATATGCATAACTGCTTGCTTATTTGCTACAGGATGTTTGTCTCATTAAAAATGCACAGAAATGCATTGACATGGCAGTATCAAGTTGGCATTCCATAGCATTTTAAATGAAGCAAAAAACAGATTAACTGCATGATATGAATCTGTCTGAGTTTTCTGGTCAGCTTACTTTTTCTTAAATACTTGGTGGCACACCTGATCTTCACACATTAAATCCTATAGCAGTAAAACAATTGGTAAGTATATAGTGTTGTAAGCTACATTTCCTATATTTAGCTGCTTCCCATAAAAAAAAACCCACACTGAAAGACCAGCTGAGCGACCACATTAAAAAAGGGTTTTGCTTCCTGCAGGTTTCAGTAATTAGATTTTGACACTTGCATTAAACTTTAAAAAGTAATGTATGAAAATATAAATGCATTACAATTTCTCGATAGTGGTGGAATTTTGCACACTTTATTATTAAAACATCCTATTATTGATTAGATCCACTGAAGTAACAAGGGAATTACAAAAAGAGGGTATAACTAAAAACAGCAGTTAGTAGGAAACAACTAAAATAGTATCAGAGTGGTAGCCCTGTTAGTCTGGATCTGTAAAAAGCGACAAAGAGTTCTGTGGCATCTTATAGACTAACAGACGTATTGGAGAATAAGCTTTCGTGGGTGAATACCCACTTCGTATTCACCCACAAAAGCTTATGCTCCAATACGTCTGTTAGTCTATAAGGTGCCACAGGACTCTTTGTTGCTAACTACAATAGTGTTTCAGCAGCTGATGGCTTCCACCCTCCGAAGCTGTTGCCCCCCAGGACAGCATGTCCAATAGGTCCTCCAAGGGGTTTCCAACTTGAATCCTGGTGCGAATAATTAGAACTTGTCAGTGAAATTGATATTGTAATAGGATAATAAGAGTCTGCCTATCAGCTGATTGGGATATTGTATTTTGATGTATATTATATACATGCACACACACAGGTTATTGACCTTCCAATTATACCAGGTTAAGGCAGTTTAAGGTGCCTATCACAAGCATCTACAGTGTAAACATATAGCTTCTGGTAAGTTTATGTAATTGCATAGAATTAATTCTAACAAGACGATGTGAAAAAGGGGAAATGCTAAAAAAAGAAAACATCAGTGCAGTTTAATCAAGTAAGGATAGTTAATTTAGAAGTCTGTATTATAGCCAACACTCCAGTTCCAGTTGGAGAAATTCATATTGTACAAATTATCTATCTAGACCCAAATCTGGTGACATAAATATACAGTGTTCTGCTGCCTATTTCAGAAGGTATTTGAGTCCTGAGGGCCCAATGTTTCCCTGCCTGGGACTGTCTTTCCAGGAGTCCAGTATTATGTAAACTCATTTATTTTTCTAAACTTCACTGACTGCCTTATTTTCTCTACAGGCCCATATGGCCTCTCAGGCTCACTGCATTTCTCTTTGGATCCCAGTGTATTAAGTCAGCTGTTCAGTTTTGTTGTTGTTGTTGTTGTTTTAAATAGCTACTTTGCCATTAGCTTGTTGACTGTTTGCTAGATTCCCCTGAGAAATCTTGCAATTATTTTGTGATCTGAATTATTGCATAATTCTAGCTCGAGTTTTGTTTTGTGGAATAAGCAAACACTTTCCTATAGAAGCTTTTTCCATCAGGTGAATACTGTGGTTGATTGTTGAGTGTTTATTTCAGAACCCAAATTAATTTGGGGTACTATTAAATGGGAAGAGTTAATGGCTGCAGTGCAGTAGACTGAAGCAAAATCCACTGAAGATGTGTGGCTTAACAGGGACAAAGGTGGACATAAATTAAGCCCGGTGAGTGTAATGAAAGCGGTTATTAGCATTTAACAGCTATGCAAGAAAGACGATGGTAAATCTGGAACAAAAGCCCAACAAAACCTGGAAACTGTATGCTATGCTGTATCCCTGCAAATCAACTTTTACCACATGCAATTTGTTTCCTTCAATCCAAAGGGTACGTCTTCACTACTCACTGGATAGTAATCGATCTATCGGGGATCGATATATCGCGTCTTAACTAGACACGATATATCGATCCCCAAATGCGCTCCCCGTCGACTCCGGAACTCCACCAGAGCAAGCGGCGGTAGCGGAGTCAACAGGGGAGCCGCAGCCATCGATCCCGCGCCGTCTGGACCCCAGGTAATTTGATCTAAGATACTTCGACTTCAGCTACGTGAAAGTTGCGTATCTTAGATCGATCTCCCCCCCCCCCAGTGTAGACCAGCCCAAAGTTCCCAACATGGTTTTTCTTCTCACCCTTCAGGACATATACTTGTTTATCACCACCCCAACTCACTAGCATCTGCAAGAATCAAATGATTAAATCCAATAAGATAACTATGATTTTTAGAAGACATTGCACAAACTAAAACTAATGATGGCGGTGACATAACTATAGGACATGTTTGGGGGGAAAATAAAAAATCCCAAGTCCTTGTGTGTAGACAATCATGGCCCAACTGTCCCAAGGTGTAAAGTGCTTTGTGTTGTCAACGTTCTTCAGATGTATTTTCAAGGCTAATTCCCCACTCTGTCACTTCAAGCTATCCCTCCCCACCTTCATTTATCACATGTATTGGACACTAATTCCCCACTCTGGCACTTCGAGTGCAGAAAGTGGGGGCCCCACAAGGCCTCTAAAAATTAATACTGGCCACTCCAGGCCTGTATTATTCCCAAGGTTACAACTCTTCTCTGACCTTGGGTTGGTAGATGCTGCCACCACCCAAGTGCAGAACCCCTTTGAGAGCCCAGGAAGGCGCACTTGGGAATTCCTTCCTGTGGGGTATCCTCAAGCCCTTTCATCCCAACCCTCTGGGGAAAAGCTGAATGGGAAAAAAAAAAGGGAAATCAGCTGTTGCTACCAGCTAATTAAACAACATGTGCACAAACCTCTTAAGACACAAAAATCCAATTCTGTTATTAAAAAAGGTAAATTTTATTAAAAAAGAGAAAGAAAATACATCTGCGAATTCTGGCTATTGCTAGGTTTTAAAAGAGCAGCTTCAAGGATTAAGCACCAAGAATAGCTTTCTTGAAGTCCAGTTTAAAGGTTACAAGCAAAACAAAAGCACCTGGAGTTAGCACAGAGGAATCCACAAGCCATAAAGAAATGAAAGGGATAAACCTAATTGTGTCTTCCTAGACATTTCTTGATCTACTTACATATCTGGGGTTTTAAATGAGTAGTTTCTAGGTATGATACTGAAGATTTTTTCATACCTGGCCCAAGCTTCTTACAGCATAGCTGCTGCCCTGTCCACCTGTGAGAGACAGACAGACAAAAGGGGAATCTTTTCTCAATCTTTTCTTTAAACAAGTTCTAGCCTTCCCATTGCCTGTTTTGGCCAGGTGCCCACTCACTTCCTTTTACCTATGCATAGCAGTGCTACTTTTTAACCCTTTACAGGTAGAGCAATTAGAGAACAGCTACTTTTACAGCTGCTTGCTGGCTGGGTGTCCATAAAAGGGAGCTATCCCTCCCCACCTTCATTTATCACATGTATTAATATGTATTGGACATACAAAGAGAGGGAAGTCTTTACATGCT
Source organism: Chrysemys picta bellii (assembly GCF_011386835.1). NCBI lineage: Eukaryota > Metazoa > Chordata > Testudines > Emydidae > Chrysemys > Chrysemys picta. Next base: position 42,184,119 of record NC_088799.1, on the reverse strand, counting down.
GCAGTAAAGAATTAGTGATGTGTATCAGTGAAGCTCTGCCTACAGATAACATTGCCTAACATTTTCCATTATAAGCCCACATTTTCAGTTGTTTATAATTTTGCCAAAAACTGTAACCTTTTGGGTTGATATTTTTCATGCCAGCTGGCTGCTTCAATGTTTTTAAGCATCAGCAAAAGGGTTTCATCAGTTTATTATTTTTCCTTAATGTCATTCTTGGAATCTTCCCTGTGTTAATATTTTTTCCAAACAGTCTTTTTTTGAAGAGCTCTAGTGCCTCCATGCTTTGGAGCAAGAGGATAATTTTGGGGTAATTTTGCACATCCATCTCCATTTGCTCAGGGTCTGAAAAGTTGCTCTGCACACATGCTCATTAGAACTTGTTAGAGGTTTGCGGCTAAAGATCTGCAAATATGCCAACTCAATTGAGCATGCACTAACCCCATGCAGAGAACTGCTGCAACCATCATATCCTTTGAAATAAGGAAAATTGTGCTGGACTTGAGCCAGTATATCATGAATTCTAGTCTCAGCTATTCCACTGTCTTGTGTGGATAAGTTTGTTCACTTCACAGCTCTTACAGTGCAAGGCCTTGCACCATGGCCCTAAAAGGCAGGCATAAAACCCAGAAATACAGATTCTCAAACTTCTTGCTGGGCAGAAGCAGCAATAGTTGTGTACTTAGCAAATTGCTTGTTGCATCACCTTTAGTGGCTGGTCCACACAGAGGATAACTGCTGATAGCTGCTATCAGTTATTCTGTTAGCTCAAGCGGCAGAAGTCTTTTCTGTGATTCTAGAGGCTCTGGGTTTAAACCCTGCTGATGACCAATGTGGGGGTCAATATAGCATCTCATACTGGAGATGGGCACAGGACATTGTGACATTCTATTATCAGCACAAGCGTTGACAGGAATGGAAGCAGCAAATGATAACAACTTCCTGAAACACAGTTGATTGTGGTCCAGCTGTTTTAGGGGATAAGAAGAGAATAAAACAGAGGGTAGTTTAAGCAATGAATAGCTGAATTCAATAATTGAATGCATAGAACATGCAATTCAAAACCAAATTGTGCAAGCACTGTGTCTGTGTAACGCCCACTGTCTTCCATAGGATTCTTGCAGGAACAACCTCTCACTGAGAGCTGGTAATTTTAAGATAATCTGGAAGAAAAAAAAGTCACGGTAGCACAGATGAAGGCCCTGATTCTTCATGCTGTTTTCTTATGTGAGTAGTAATCTGTGTTTGCTACATATGATACACTGACTTGCAGTGCCTGTTGCTTTCCTGGGCTAAGGTATCTTTTATTTTATGCAATAATAAAGAATGTTTTCAAAGCAAAAAAAGTCCATTTATTGAAAAGAAACACAACTGCTTGGAAAACAGAAAGGGCAAAGGAGTGGGGAATGGTACAATCACAGAGTTACGTATGTCCTGTTATCATACTCAGCCTTCCTGTTTGGAATGCTGTGCAATGAATGCTGCACTTCAGGATGGCTATACTGCATGGTGATGGGGGTTGAGTGCAGTGGGTAAGAGTCAGTTTTCAGGGTTGGGTGGTGAAGCTACAGGTGTTGGAGGCAGCTGGTAGCAATAAGAACCTGGATGCTGGGGAAAGTGGGTTGGAGGTGACATGGGAGCACAAGGGAAAGAGTTTTGGGACAAGGGCTGCAGGGCGGGGAGGGCACAGTAGTGCTCCGCCTGCATGGCTACGAACACCTGGATCGAATCCGCTTGGTGCTCCATGATGCTTATCAGCTGCTCTGTGCTTTGGTGCCAGCGAAACATTCTGCTGGCGGACCCTCCTTTCACTCTCCCGCCACTCCTGCACTTTTCAATTTTCATTAAGGGAGTGCTGCATGCATGTCCTCTTTGCTTCTACATGGCCTCTTCCTGATTCTTTGCAGCCTCTCTGCCGGTGATAACACCGATGGCTGAGATCTCAAGGTTGCATCTGTAAAGGCAAAATGCAACACTTAAGAGAGGTAGCTTTGTTCACACCAGACAGAGCAATGATTCCCCTGTACTTAAGGAGGGCAAGCACAGTCTACAGAATAGCATAATTTGCCTGTCCCAAAGCGAGCGCTCCAAAATGGTGAGTAAGCACAGGTCAAGGGGGACTGATTCTTTCATGACTGTACTGTCCTCTGGGTTTCTGTGCCTTGGGGAGAGCCAACAGCTGCAGGGGGTCCCTATACTGAACACTGTCCCCACATTTTCCACAGGAGTTCGTCCTGGAAAATATCTCGCTGCTGAGGGTGACCTGGGAAGCAAAGGAGGGTCTTCTACTACAATGCGGCTTTCACCCTAGCCCACATGCAGCTTGCCTGTGTGCAGCAATGGTTCCCCCGCCCCTCATGGCACAGTGGTGCGGACATGTTAGCCTGACTGGGACAAGGACCATAGTGGCTCTCCCACGAAACCTACACAAGCGCATTGCCCAAGCTCTGGATGAGACCTTTGAAGAGATCACTGAGGCAGATTACCACAATGTGAGAGAGCACATCAACGCCCTATTCCGCATCTAGGCCTGCATGCAGCTCTAACCCTCCTTGCCTCAAGAGCCTGCACCGAATAACTTCCTTCCCAAAATAAAAGCCGCTTACCGGGAACCTCCTCTGGTGTTTGTCCTTCCCCAAACAGCGGCTGCTGTGACTGGTTACCTTCCTCCTCTCTTGAGAGCAGCTCCTGGCTGCATGCATCTAGGGATGCCAGGGTGTCTTCCTCCTCCTCAGCACCCTCGCTCCTGCCTTGTTGGACTGGGCTCTGAAGTGTCCATAGTGGTACTCGAAGTGGAGGTGGGGTCACCCCCAAGAATCGCGTCCATCTCTTTGTAGAAACGGCAGGTCGCGGGGGCAGCACCAGAGCGGCTGTTTGCCTCGTGGGCTTTGTGGTAGGTGTTCTGCAGCTCCTTCACTTTAACCCTGCACTGCAGAGTGTCCCGGTCATGGCCCCTTTCCATCACGTCCCTTAATATCTGTCCGAAGGCATCGTAATTCCTATGGCTGGAGCGCAGCTGTGACTGGACAGCTTCCTCCTCCCAAACACTGATGAGGTCCAGCACCTTGCCATTGCTCCATACTGGGGATTGCCTGGTGCGTGGCAGCACAGTCACCTGGAAAGATTTGCTGAGAGCACTCCACACCTGGCTGAGCAAACAGGAAGGGGATTTTCAAAATTCCCAGAGAATTTAAGGGCCAGGTCTGACGGTTGGTCACCTGAGGGCAGGGCAGTAGAGTTCAAAGTGATGACCAGAGTGGCTAGAACAGGCATTGTGGGACACTTCTGGAGGCTGATCAGAGCGCATTAACAGACCAGGGCATCCACACTGGCGCTGCAGCGCTCCACCGGGGGCGCAAACATTATTCCACTTGCTGAGGTGGAGTACCAGGAGCGCTCTAGCCGCAGAGTCGGAGCGCTCTACGTGTCTTGCCAGTGTGAACATGTCGTGAGTTAGAGTGCACTGGGCTGCTTTAATGTGCTCTAACTCGCAAATGTAGCCATGCCTTAAGTGTTTGAGCATAGGTAGCTTCTGTTCACTACAGCTCACCAAAACAACAGTTTATACTCTGACCTAGGGTGGTCATGAGTCTTAAGTGATGTCCATGATCTGCAAGGGCAGAGTGCAAGTATGTGTTTGTGTGTATTAGGACATTGCCTAAAGAGGTGTAGCGCCCCCTCTCCACCTGGTTACCTTCTTTAATGCCAATCTGTTTACAGGTTTTGTTGGACAGGTCTGGGTTCTTCTGGATCCCACCACCCACTCAGCAGGGTGTATCTTCTTTATGTTTTCCAATTAATTTATTTGGTGGTGCTTCCACCCCCTGGCTCCTTCCTGGCAGGGTCACCAGGGCAGCTTGGGAGGAAAATTCTAACCACAGGGTAATCCCCACTTACTTGCCAAATAGTTGCAGACTTCCAAGAAATAACACAAACACACACAATATATTCAAACACAATTATATTAAACAAGAGACAAATATAACATAACAGGGTAACACTATTGTTAGGTTCACCACTGCCCACGCTGCTAATGCCTGTGACTTTCCCCAGTCACGTGACTTGAGGTAGCAAATGTAAGATTAGTGTCCCGTTGGTACGTGTACTTTGTTGGGGCCCTTGATGACCTATAACCACAAAATTCTTCTCTGCAGTGGTTTAGCAGTGTGGCTGACTGGGTTCAGTACAGCCCAAAGGACTCACAAATGGGAGAAGGTGGTAAATCCCTCCACAGGTGTAATATGGAGCTGTTTATAAAATCCCCAAACCCTTACTCCCTGGCTTGAGGACACAGTTCAGGGAGTAGGAAGTCCCCAAAACAAATTCCCTGACTAACTCAAAGATGGTGCAAAAAGAACAGGAGTACTTGTGGCACCTTAGAGACTAACAAATTTATTAGAGCATAAGCTTTCGTGGACTACAGCCCACTTCTTCGGATGCATACTCTGAAACCTGTCAAAGATGGTGCACTCACAAACTCCATGAATGATCCTCAGGTTCAGAGATTACTCTGGACTCCTCAGTCATTGCAGAGGGGTTGATCTCTGCGGGCAGGGATCCTTTTCAGGCAGGAATCAGGCTGCTTCGGACCCAGGATTTCCCCTCACCACAAAGGGGTGAAGGGCTCAAGGTGTACTAAAATCTGTACTAAAATCCAAACTGTAGTCTCCTAGCCCAGCGTCCAGACACACACACAGCAGGCAGCAGCCCTGAACTAGCAGACAGAGTAGAGCTGACCATGTGGTGACTGGTCTCACCTAGGGAGCTGGAGGGCTAACTCAGCCTGGCTAGGGAAGTTTCCCACCAAAACTCTACAAACTGGGAATCACCAGTGGAGAAGGAAAAACCCAGCTGAGGGATCTTGTTTTCAGGTCCCTAGAGGCCAGTTCTCAGGGGGAACCCTGCATGCAGGCCTGGAACTCACCAGCTCCCCACACAACCAGTCCTGCCCTTGCCTTTGCCCTGGCTGGCTCCTGACTGACTCCAAAGTGGCTTCTCCCCTTTCCTGAACTCACTGGGAGGGGCATCTCACTCCCTATTGGTTGCTGGGCAGACTCTGAGTTTGCCTTGGCTCCCCCTCCCTGAGCTACCAGCAGACAGAGCTCCAGGAATCTAGGTAATCTCCTTGCGGGTTACAGAGGGAACAATTAAGGTTGTGTTGGCATGTACCTTAACTATGTATTTCCTAGCTGTCAGAGGTTTGAGTTTAACTGAATTTGACATTCTGGAAGTGCATGATATACCACCAAGCAACCTTAATTCTTTATTAAAGGTTTTACTCTGTTGATTTCCTAATTTTTTTTAAGGAATAGCAATAGTTGTAGGCATTTGTATTAATGTAGGCAGTTGTAATTACCATGTAGGTTTCAGTTCTGGGCTAAAGGGCTGGTCTACACTGAAAAGTTAGTTTGACCCAGCTATGTCATTCAGGGGTATGAAAAATCCACACCCCAAGTAACATAGTTAAGATGACCTAAACCCCAGAGAAGATCATGTTAGTAACTAGGTTGAGAAGTCTTCCATTGACCTGCCTCTTGCGGAGGTGGATTAAGTACAGTGACAAGAGCACCCCTCCTGTCACTATAGTGAGTGTATACAATGAAGTGCTACATCTATGCTGCTGTAGCATTAAGTGTAGACATAGACTTCATCTGGTGTCTGGTTCCTACCAGGGCAGATTTTCTCTGGGTTTTGTTTAAGAATAAATAAATAGACTGAAAAAATACAGGATATCACAACCCCAACTCCCATATGGAGACACTGGCATTTGCTTCATTTTTCATAATATAAAACTGACCATTATTGCATTTACATGGCATGCTCTTTTCAAATCTTGTCTTCTTCCTAGGATCTGGGCTAAAAACTGAAGAAAATGCAGAAGAAAAGTCGAAGACAGTTGAGGCCAAAAGGCAATGCATTTAATAACATTTTTCTACATCGTGTGTGCAACTCAATACTGAGGTTTGTAGTTAAATTAAAAAACCACCAAGAGATTTGACAGTTATTTGAATACTAGTACCTGCATTCATAGTACATGATTCAACATTACAAGAGTTATCAGGCCTCATACTTAGGTGCAGGGGTGGGGGGCGGGGCAGGGCGAGAAGACACTGATCAACTAGAGAAAGGGACAACTTTTCCCAAGAATTAAGTGCATTATAAATTTTTTTAACCTTCCCTTGAAATACCAGGTAAAAAGCTATTGTGCATGCAAGTAGCCTGGTGGTCTCTTATTCAGTATGGCATTTTCAATGTTTCTTCATTAGTTAAAAAAGAATATATGACTATACTGTACAAATGTTAAGCAGATCACATATGTTGTCAGAGGCTACCGGTGTGGTACTTCTGCTTTCTCCTGTTGATATCACTCGGCTGCGTGCGTGTGTTCCCTCTGTGTGCTGCCCCAGCTCTGCGCAGATAGCTGACACAGCAGACCCAACGAGAACCCCCAATGACCACAGAGTCTAGTAAGGTACAAAGGCACCTCGGCCAGGTTTATTGCGATCTCGGACACAATTGCAGTTCCCCGTAGATTACTTAGTCTACCGGGCATACTACTAATAGATGCCTCTTGGCAAGGACCCGGCTCAGTGGCGGGACTTTCCACTGCCCCCGTGGCCGGACAAAGACATCCACTCAGGGATGCATTCTTATACACAGATACAAACAAGTTACACATCACTCCTGACGTATTGAGGTTCAACCCCTCTACGTAGCAAGGTACAACCCCTCTACGTAGTAAGGTGCCGCCTCTCACCTTGTACATGTTGGTTCGATCAAAACAACTCTATCCGTCATTTTACCCTTTTGCCCCTGTCATTGGGATGGGTTGGCCTGTTCCATGTTATCTGTGGAATGTTCCGGTATGGTATGTCTTGGTACCATGTTTATACTGTAACTATGCTAAATGAATATGTATTTCTGCAACATCAGCCCTTTCCTTGCCAACTTCTGTGAGCAGGGCCTGCCTCTTGCTCACAGCTTAACTTTGCTTCATATTAGCAAAGTCTTGACCATTACTTTAGTTTGGTTCAGGCCTCATACTGGGCCTTCATTAGGCCTTTACTTACTACATTGCCTTCACTTACTACAACATACAGCCAGCTGAGTTAAGCAGTATCTCTTACAGTTCTGTAAGAGTGCAACTGTTTCCTTCTAGCACTCCCTTATCTCGTGTTCCAGGCTCCTCACATCATAGTGACTATTCACCAGCCACCAGAACAACTCAGTTAAATTGCTTAAATATCTTGCAACTCTCCAGTTCCATTTGGAAGGTCATTGTTTGGGGTCCTCAAAGGCAGCAGCCATGGTTTAATATCAATGGTAATCTCAGCTTTTGGTAAAGAGTACGTTTCTAGCCCTTTTCCTCATAGACATGGCCTTGAAAACGTAAACTGGTTGTTAGAGTCAAAAGCTTGTCAAAGATGTTTCCAAAGTGGTAACAGGTTATTCACATTCCCTGCCACAAACCACCCAAGGCTGCAGACTCAGACAAAGTATGTAGAAATATTGTTAATTCTGTTCCCTGGAAGAAACATTTCTTACCAATGGTTGTATTCACTGTAAAGCAAGTCGAGGCCTCAGGCTTTGTAGTGAAAGAAAGTTTGTCTATGAGCAGTTTATATTTAAATTTCTGATATGCTAAGTGTTCGATTCCTTTGTCATCACAAAAAGAAAGAAGAAAAAAAAATCTAAATTCACTTATTTAATTGGGTGGAAAGAAAGGTTTACACATAGAAAATTGACCCAACTCAGACTGAGAACTGTTAAGTTCCTTGTAGCAGTGTTAGCACCACTCATTTTTTAATACACGTTTGCCAAAGCATTCCTGTATTATTCACTTCAGGCCAGACTAGACTCAGCACATCTCCTACTCCCTTCTTGCTCTGGAAAGAGGTGCAAGTTACTAGTTCTCTCCTTTTTGTGAAGCAGCTCATTTCCCCTTGTGTGCCCTGTAAGCTACCCTGCTGGTGAGTTGGGGGTGGGGAGCAGAGCAAGAGGATTCCTCTCACTCCTAACACAGCCCCTCTCAATTCACTCCTTGCCCACTTAGTTTCAGGGGGGAGTGCCAGGAAGGTAACTCCTGCTCTCCTCAACATAGCCAGTCACAGTCTGAGCAGGTGAGCCCCTTTCTCCCCTGCATGGCCAAGTGAGGTCTGAAACAATACATTACAGTCTAGCAATCTAGCCCATTGTTCCAAGCCAATCAAAGCCATTGCACTTAAGGGATAACTAGTTGATTAGATTTTGGAAGATGTATCAAGAAAATTAATGATTGATGATTAGGGTGCATTTGAAGGGAATCTTTTTGATGGGATCCTTTTTTAAAAACAGCAAGATGCTGGCTGGAGTAGCAGTGAAGAGGAGGTCCAGGATAAAAAAAAAAAAAAAGTCATGGGAAGCGTTATGTATAAATGCAACAGCTGTACTGTTAGGCCCATCCACGGAGGGTCTTGAGAATGGGTAAAAAGAACAGGAGTACTTGTGGCACCTTAGAGACTAACAAATTTATTTGAGCATAAGCTTTCATGGCCACTTCTTCAGATGCATAGAATGGGTGACATCCATCCTGATTGAATGGGCCTCATTAGCACTACAAAAAAGTAATTTCCCCTCTGTTGATATTCACCCCTTCTTATCAACTGTTGGAAATAGGCCACTTCCACCTTGATTGAATTGGCCCCGTTAGCACTGACCCCTCACTTGGTAAGGCAATTCCCATCTTTTCCATGTACTATTTTATATATATATATATATATACACACACACACACACACACACACACCTACCTACTGTATTTTTCACTCCATGCAGCTGATGAAGTGGGTTTTAGCCCACAAAAGCTTATGCCCAAATACATTTGTTAGTCTCCAAGGTGCAACAAGGACTCCTTGTTGTTTTTGCTGATACAGACTAACATGGCTACCCCTCTGAAACCTGTCACCACAGCAGAAAAAGGACTTCAGCTGAAAGTAATTTACACCTAGGAGTATGTGGAGATTCACATCAGCTAGGTCAGTGGTTGTCAAACTAGAGTGTAGTCTTGATGGAGAGGGTAAATCTTGATTGGGGAGAAAGCAATGAAACATGTTAAAGTCTTTACTACTGACAATCTCTGTTAGGCAAATACCGAATTACACTGCATGTGCAAATGTACAATTATTCTCAAATTATACTAACTAAAATATGGATATTGGCATTGAATGTCAAACAGTATGACTTGCATCCTGCTGTTCCTCACAATACATCCATTTTGCTGTATATTTTAGTGCTATTATCTGAAATTAGCTCACAAGGCTACCACAGTATGTGAACGGCTTGTAAAAAGGGTCACAGAAATGCTTGCAAGAACCTGGATTTACTACCTGTTCCCATCATATGATGTGGATCAAGGTACCAAAACATCAATAGGAAGTCTCTCGTAGGTTTCTTTTACTTACTGTGTCAAAGATGTGCATGCTGCATAGTCATTAGATCAGCTGTTCGTAGATTTATAGAAATGCTCAGTATTGTGAACTGTATCAAAGCACAATCTTTAAAATCTTATTTTGTCTCAGTTCTCTCCAAGGAAACCATCTGACCATGATTCTCTTTTCATACGTAAGTTTGTTGGCTGTACTGGGGGGAAAAACTACTCCAACGTTTAACAGACTTGAAGGATGAACTTAGATATTTTCATCAAAATGCTGATAACCACTTAACTGAAGTTTTTTTAAAAAGAAAAATCCTTATTATTCACACATTCTTGGCAGTTATATTCTATAATCTGAATAGACCAAACAGTTTTCTTTAAGGTTCCAATACAAACATATTGGAGCTTCAGGATAAGTTTTCTGCACTCGGGAGGGAAAAAAGAATGCTCAGGCTTTGGAAAAAATCTGTAGTATCTGGCAGCATAGAGCTATGTTCAAATGAACAATTCAAACTAATTTGAAGATAGAAAAACCATAAATTTTGATTCATCAAGCTAATCTTGAACCTCATTTTCAATGTGAAACCTATCGAACAAGTCTACTAGATTTGCTTATCTTTCAGTGTCAACTCAATTTAATCTAGAAGTAAAAAGTATAATTTGTAGAAGTTTTTCAACCACATAATTTTCTGGTCAAAGTGATTTATCAGAAATTTTTAAAGTGAGAAAATGGTTAACAAGCTTTTGTGGTAAAATTTCAAAATAAAACAAATTGACGTTTAACACTGAACATTTTGTTTGGGCTTGTGCACTCCATAATGGGTTACATATAATGTAAGATAGCAGAATCTTGCAGAAAAAGGCATAAGATCCAATGATTGGAGGGAAGCTGAAGCCAGACAAATTCAGAAAAACATGTACCTTGTTTTTTTAAAAAGCATGGGTAATTAATCATTGGCACAGCTTACCTAGGGACAGATTTGGTTCACCAACTGCAGTTTAAATCAAGACTAGATGCCATTTTAAAAACAACAACAACAAAAAACAAACAAGTTATATCTCAAATGGAAGTTCTGGGCTTGATGCAGGTGAGGTTCTTTGGCCTGCATTATGCAGGTGATTAGACTAGATGATTATAATGGTCCCTTCTCCCTTTAAAATCTATTCAGAGAATGGAAAGTGAGAAGAGCAGCATTATCCGTAATGGCTGAGAAACATCCAAGAAAAAAAATTCAAATGCCTGCAGGTCATGCAAGTTTTTGAGTGAAAGTCCTTAGTGGTGGTGAAAGCTACCAGCCTATTGGATAACGGAGATTAGTGGGTGGAGCCCACCAAAGCAAAATAAGGCCCACTTCCTCAGATGAGGGAAGAGCCACTGAATTTAGAAATCAGTGGATTACATAGGACAAAGAATGGGGGGGAACCCACCAGGGACAGAAGTGCAGGTCACAGGGATCCAGGAGGTGTCCTGTTTATGAATAAAGACAAAATATTGTTCTGGTATATCTAGGGGTGCAAGAAAACACACAGAATCCTTTACCTAGGAGGCAGCTGGCAATGTGCTTGTCTCATGAATGGAGGGTCATAGTTTACCTGGCTGCGAAGCACTGCAGGGATTTTGGGTGAGCAACATTCTACAAGACACGAGAATATCTTGTTCATTAAGTCTAGGCTCTAGAATGCATGTTAGGATTTTGTTTAATCTAACCATTTCCAGTACTTCTACTTTCTACTACTTGAATCTGTTTTGTTAACTTGCACTTGATTTCACTAAAAAATATCTAAGTGCTTTGTGTTAAGCAAAGCAGTGAGCTAGTAAGCTAGTGGAACCGGTAAACTGGTCGGTGCTTGGAAGCAGCGAATCTGTGAGTACTGCAAGTGTCCAGTGGATGAGGGGCTGGAGGCTCCAGGGAGACACTCAGAGGGCAAGGGTTGGGGTGTGTCAATTGCTAACCCATAAAGTAAAAGCAGGGCCTGCAAGGGGAGTGCTTGTGTTGCCCATGGCTCATAGAGTTGGGGAATTGACCTAAGCAGCCACAGACGTGGCTTCCTCCCGCTAAGGGCAGGGGGTAGCGAGCTGCTTCACAGCTCTGGGCACCACCAGGCAGGGGCATGCACAGGAATAAAAATTGGCTGCTTTCAGTGCCTCCCACAGCCAGAGGAGCTCACTTTCCCCACCCTGGCCCTGGAAGAGTTTGTGCCCCCACTAATTGGTAGGGCCCAGGCCCCTGCTTATGCCCCCTCGCACATGCCCCTGCCACCAGGAAGCATCCCAGGGGTTGAGTGGGAAGTCTCTGGATTTAACCACCAGTCTCACAATGCTAAAGACCAACAGGAATCAGGGCCTGCAGGAGACATAGTCTCCAGGCAGCTTCAGCAATACAGGCAGCCTGATTAGCCCTACTAGGGTTACCATTCGTCCGGCTTCTCCCGGACATGTCCGGCTTTTGGGTTAAAAATAGCATCCGGGGAGAATTTGTAAATATCTAAAAATGTCCGGGATTTCCCCCCCCCATGCAGAGCACAGCACGGCTGACAGGGTGACCGGCCGGATTAAGCCACTGGCATGGGGCTCCGGCAGCCAGAGCCCCTCCTCCGCTTCCCCCCTCCTCTCCCCTGCAGCTTCAGATCACCGTCTGGGCAGCCTCCGGCAGCTTTAGAGCTCCTCCCCTCCTCGGCATTCTCAGATCGCCGGCCGTTCACACCGGGCCTCCGGCAGCTCTCGAGCTCCTTCCTTCTCCTCCTCCTCCTCCCCTGCTGCCCCAGGGGCGGGGACTGGGCTGTGCGCTCCACTGGGGAGCTCAGGAGCATGTCAGCCCCACGCGGAGCCCAACACGCTGTTCTGAGCGGCACGGTAAGGGGGCCAGGGGGTTGGAGAAGGGGCAGGAGGGTTCTGGAGAGGGCAGTCAAGGGACAGGGAGTAAGGGGGAGGGGGTTGGATGGATGGGAGGTTGGGGGGGCTGTCAACCAGTGTGGGTGTGGAGAGGGATGGGGCAGTCAAGGGACAGGGAGTGGGGGGGGGTTGGATGGGTCAGGGGGGGTCTGTCAGGGGGTGGGGAGCAGTTGGATAGGCCTGGGAGTCCCGGGGGTCTGTCTGGGGGCAGGGGTATGGATAAGGGTCGGGGCAGCTAGGGGACAAGGAGCAGGGAGGCTCTCTTAATGGCTCTCCATGCGTCTCTGGACCCTCTCAGCTGTCGGGCTTGGACGGAAACATTGCCTGAGGGTAGTGAGAGAATGGGTTATCGGTGAGGTGGGGGTGGGCGTGAGCCCGGTCAATAGGGGCAACCCCTACAAAGATCTGAGCCTTTTCTCACACGCCCGTTAGAGCTCGACATTATGCTGTTTGGGACCCCTCTTTGAGGAAAGCCTCTGGATTGCAAGTCCAACCGCTACCTCCTCGTGGTGAGAGTCGGTAACTGGCTTGGATAGCCAGGCGGATTGCGGAGGACGAACCCACATCCCACATTCAGTGGGGTGTGGGACGGGGTTGGGCAGCCCCATATGGTGCCACATAGATGCCCCCCTGGTAAGGGTAGCCTCCCCCAGGTACGGGTTGACTCCCCCTGGTAAGGGTTAGATTCCCCCTGGTAAGGGTAGCCTCCCCCAGGCACGGGTTAGTTTCCCCCTGGAAAGGGTAAGTTTCCCCCAGGTACGGGTTAGTTTCCCCCTGGAAAGGGTTAGTTTCCCCCTGAGAAGGGTAAATCTTTTAGCTATGGAAAAAAGTAATTTATATTTTTATACCGGATTGGCGCTGGACCGGGTTAATAACGCCCCCGCTGTTGGCTTTGATGCCCTGGCCGACAGTGTTAAATATATTAGGGGTGTGATCAGGGTCGCTGGACCAATGGATAAAATGGTGTGGACTATAATGAAGTCTCATGAGAATGAGAGTGAGAATCAAGTCCTCCCAGTGGAGCATGGAGAGGAGGTAGAGGAGAATGTTTGTGATGATCGTGGTGAGGAGATTTTATCTATCTTACTGATGGTTTTTACAAAGGACACTTTTAATGATTTAACTATGGACAGTTTTAATCCAGATTTTAAGTATTTAAGTACATTTGATGATCCATATGTTAGGGAATCGGGATATTTTAATGCTCATTTAGTTAATGGGTCTAGTTTATTAAATAGTTTTAGACCAAGTACTGATTTTAATAGGGATCGTAATAAGGATCTTAACAGTACTGGTAGTAATATAAATATATTAGAAAGTAGTTCGTGGAAGGATGGGGTTTTTTATTTAGAGTATCCCGTTGATAGTTTTAATTGTCCAATATGTCCCCAGATATTACCAACATTTGGTAAATGGGCCAAACACATTAATGTGGTTCATAAAAGTAAAGCCATACGAGTTGTATGTAGTAAATGTGGAAAATCTTCTCAATATCGTAATATAGCTTGCCACTACCCCAAGTGCATACCCAAGAAGGCGGATACCCCAATGAAGAGCCATACGTGCTCGGTCTGTAGGCTTGGTTTTCATACTAGATCTGGATTGAGCCAACACTGTAGACATAGACACCCTGCTGTGAGGAATGAGCAAAGAAAAGAAGATATGGCTGCTAAAAGTAAGATCAAAGAGGGATCGATTAGATCTCGTATATGGACCAAAGATGAGGTTGCGCAGCTTATACAGTTGGAAAGGAAATATATTGGGAAAAGGAATATAAATAAATGTATTGAGAGCGAGATGAGGACCAAAACGAATAAACAAATATCAGATAAAAGACGAGAATTAGCAAAGAAGAAGTTAGTGGTAACAGGAGATAGGGAGGAAGTGACTGAGGTAGAGGACATTAGAGTAAATATATTAGAAATTCCGCCCCCAAGAGAGAGGATTTTCCCACTAAAAGGACATCCAGAAGTGGATTTAGTGGAGAAAATATGTAAACGGGGAAAACAAAGTAGGGAGGGAAGAGAAATAATAAACAGTTTAGGGGAAATTGAAGGATTATTAAAGGAGGATTTAACAAAAGCTCTCGGATGGGCAATGTTGGAAAAATTATGTTATTCATTAGTAGAGGGAAAGGACCCTAGAAATGAAAGTCAAATAGAGTTGAGGAATAAAGGAAAAGGGAAGATGAGAAAGGAGGGGAGAAGGAAGCAATTTAATGCAAGTAGGAGATATGCTACAAAGAAAGCTAAGTATAAATTCTATCAACAATTATTTGATAAGGATAGAAGAAGATTGACTCGCATTATAATGGGAGAGCCAGATAAGGCTAAGTGTGCTATCCCTATGAAAGAAATTGAGGAATACTATGTAAATATTTTGGGAACAATTGGACATGGTAATATGATAGGGTGGCCATCATCCACAGAGAATGCGGATAATGATATATTAATGAGTCCGATCTCTGTGGATGAGATTAGAATAGCTTTAAGAGAAATAAGAAAAGATAGTGCTCCTGGCCCAGATAAAGTAAAAGTGAGCAATTTGTGGGATATTTTTAATTTAGACTCCTTAATACTTACAAAAATTTTTAATATATGGTTTCTAAATAGACAGGTACCAGATGAATTTAAGAAAAATAGAATGATTTTAATACCAAAGACACAAGATGAGGAGGAAATGAAGAAGTTAACATCTTGGAGACCATTGACAATTGGGTCAGTTTGGATTAGAATCTATACCAAAATATTAGCAAAAAGACTGGTGGAAACCGTTAAGATATGTAGTAGACAAAAAGGGTTTATATCCGCCCCTGGGTGTGAGGAAAATATTGCTATATTAGATAATTTGATTAAAGGGGCTAAACGAAATGGGAATGAAATTGCAATAGTGTTTGTAGATCTGGCTAAAGCATTTGATTCTGTGGGACACGGACATATAATAGCCGGGTTGAGAAGATTTGGTATAGATGAACATTTTATAGATATTATTAGGGACCTTTATGATAATTGCACAACTAGGGTATGGGTGGGTGATGAAGCTACTGAGTCTATTTTAATTAGGAGGGGGGTCAAGCAGGGTGACCCGTTGTCCCCAATTTTGTTTAATATTGCTATGGATCCCCTTTTAACTAGATTAGAAGTAGAAGGAAGTGGTTTTTATGTTAAGGGTAATAGTGTCACGTCATTGGCTTTTGCCGATGATGTGGCAATTTTAAGTAGCTCATATAAAGGAATGATCAAAAATTTGGGTATCTTAGAGGAGTTTTGTAAAAATACTAATCTCTCTGTTAATGTGAAGAAAACGAAAGGCTTTCATATTTTAACTAAACATAAAACCTATGTAGTTAATCCTAAGGATAATTGGCAGATAGGGTCAGAGGAGATTGAATATGTTCAACCAGGGGATTTTGAAAAATATTTAGGAACTAGAATAGATCCCTGGATAGGTGTAGGGGGATCGGTACTTAAAGAAAAATTGAAAGATTGGAGTGAGAATTTAATTAAGGCCCCATTAAAACCGGCCCAAAAAATATTAATTTTACAGACATACATCTTACCGAAGCTATTTTATAATCTTCTTTTAATAGAACCCCCTTTTAATCTTTTAGATGATCTTGATGTGTTAGTTAGAAAAATAGTTAAAGAGATTTTACATTTACCTCAGTGTACCACAGATGGGATATTTTATTCTAGAGGTAGGGATGGTGGTTTAGCTCTCACTAAGTTTAGTGTGCAAATCCCAAATATGTTAATTCGTAAATGGAGGAGACATATTGTCTCGAGAGATGATTGGATGGACCTATCTTATCTATATGCAGGAGAAAATCTTGTGGATAAAATATTGTTATTTAGTGCAGTAACATCTCATCCCAAGAAATGGAGGGAAGAGGAATTTTTAAGATGGTCGGAACTGAGATGTCAGGGAATAGGGATAAAATATTTTAAAAATGATTTAATTAGTAATTCGATTTTTAGAAACTCTAGTAAAGTTAAATCGTCAGCGTATATCGCAGCATTGCAGCTTAGGGCAAATATTTATCCTACTAGGGAGACATTAGCAAGAGGAAGAGGAGGTGTGAATGCTCTTTGTAGATGGTGCGGTAAAGTGCGGGAGACTGTTCCCCATATCTCAGGACAATGTTATAAGACTAAGAATGCTAGGATAAAAAGGCATAATAGAGTAGTGTCTGCAGTTGTAGATAAGGTTGGTAAATTAGGGTTGAAGGCAATAATAGAGCCCCATTTGAGAAATAGTAAGGGTGAGTTAAGAAAGCCGGATATTATATTTATAAAAGGAGATACAGCAGTGGTGGTTGATGTTACAGTGCGATGGGAGGATAATGCCGGAAGTTTGGAACAAGCCCACAGTGAAAAGGTGGCTTATTATCTTGAGTTAGAGGAAGAAATTAAAAACTTAACGGGAGGTAAAAATATCCACTTCTTTGGTTTTGTGCTTGGGGCGCGTGGCAAGTGGAGTGAAGGGAATAATGATTTGTTACAATTATTGGGAATGGACAGAAGTAAAAATTTTAAGGAGAGTATATGTAGAATTGTTTTATATTCCACTATTGGTATGATGGCTATATTCAGTGACAGGTAAAGATCCCGGAGTTTCCATTCCGTGTATCTTGCCAAAACTAAATTTTAGCTATTTTGGTTTCCATGCTCTAAATTTTCAAATTTTTAATATTGTTTTGAACATTAACATATTTAGTGTTATTTAATATCTGTCCTTTAATAGAATGGTTTTAACTATATAATAAATACTTATTAATGGATGAAATTCCAATTTAAATTATTAGTTGTTTTTTTTTTTTTTAACTACTGGATGTGGATGCGGACTGGCCGCGTATAGTAACCAGGAAAGGGCAGGTAGTCACGCCTGTACATAAATAGGGGCAGGGGTCCCAGGAGGGGGCAGTGAGGGGACAAGGAGCAGGGGGGGAGTTGGGTGTTCTGATGGGGGCAATTGGAGGCGGGAAGTGGGAGGGAGTGGATGGGGGCAGGGCAGGGCTCCCCCCATCCTCTTTTTTGATTGTTGAAATATGGTAACCCTAAGCCCTACCACCTGACTGGCTACATAGGCAAGCTCTTAAGCTAGCAGCAGCTTGCTGGCTTCAGTGCTCATGCCCACCACAGTGGCTACTCCTACCTTGAACTCCTCCGTGCCTGCTCCCCTGCTTGTTCCAGGCCCTGTCCTCTAGTTTGACCTGTGGCTTCTGACTATGAAGTCCAGCAGTACTACCTGCTCTAGCATCTAGTTCCTGCCCTCCGGCAGGATCCTTGGCTCTAGACTGATGCCTGCTCTGACCAGCAGGCCTGACACCCACTATGGCCACTAGGCTAGACTGCCCATGTCTCAGTCAGCTCACAGAGCAGGTTTCATCACACTCCTTCTACTGTACTAATTCTGAGCCTCAAGACCTTCAATGAACCTCTGAATTCTTGCCTGAGGCTGCCAATTGCATTAGGTGTACAAACTACCTACAAGATGGCCTCAACACCAGCTCAGTTTATTGAGGCCACATTGTTTCATTAGGGTTACCATTCGTCCGGATTCTCCCGGACATGTCTGGCTTTTTGAGTTTAAAAATAGCATCGGGGGGAATTTGTAAATGCCCGGATCTCCCCCCCCGCCCCATGCAGAGCGCGGCACGGCTGACAGGGCAGCCAGTCGGATCTAGCCACTCACACGGGGCTCCGGCAGCCAGAGCCCCTCCTCCGCTTCTCCCCTCCTCTCCCCTGCACCTTCAGATCACTCCCCTCCTCTCTCTCCCCCCCCTTCCCCTCCCTGCATTCGCAGATCGCCGGCCATTCACATTGGGCCTCCAGCAGTCTAGAGCTCCTCCCCCTGCTCCCGCTCCCCTGCTGCCCAGAGCGCCACTCAGCAGCACTCTGCGAGGGCGGGAACCAGGCTACATGCTCCGTGGGGGAGCGCGGCAGCGTGTCGGGCTCTGCATGGAGCCCGACACGCTGTTCTGAGCGGCACGGTAAGGGGGCCAGGGGGTCGGAGAAGGGGCAGGGGGCTCCTGGAGGGGGCAGTCAAGAGACAGGGAGAGGGTTGGATAGAACAGGAGTTCTGGGGGGTGGGCTGTCGGGGGCAGGGATGTGGATAAGGTTTTGGGCAGTCAGGGGACAAGGAGCAGGGGGGTTGGGAGTTCTGGGGAGGGGGCTGTCAGGGGGCGGGGACTGGTTGGATGGGGTGTGGGAGTCCCGGGGATCTGTCAGGGGGTGGGGGGGTGGATAAGGTTTTGGGCAGTCAGGGGACAGGTAGGGTCCTAGGGGAGCAGTTAGGATGGAGGTGTCTCAGGAGGGGGCAGTCAGGGGACAAGAAGCAGGGAGGCTTAGGTAGAGGGTGGGGTCCTGGGGGGCAGTTAGGGGCAGGGGTCCCAAGAGGGGGCAGTCAGGGGACAAGGAGCGGGGGTTTGGGAGTTCTGAGGGGGGCAGTCAGGGGGCGGGGAGTGGGAGGGGAAGGGGTGGGGCTAGGGCGGGGCTCTCACCATCCTCTTTTTTGATTGTTGAAATATGGTAACCCTAGTTTCATTATCTAATGGCTGCTCTTAGTCACAATCAGCTTTGCTTGGATTTGAACCGGAATTGTGTGTGCAGTAGGGTTAATTACATGCTAATAAGAAGGCAGGTGTACATAAGTAAGGAGCACTCAGAAAAGGAGTAATTAGTGAAGGAGCAGTGGGAACTGGAGTAATGTAAAATTACACTAGAACTTCAGAGGTATGTATTGACTAGTTAATCACACACCTCATTTGGAACTGGAAACATGCAATCAAGCAGCAGAAAAGACAAAAAAGCAAATACAGTACTGTGTTAAACTTAAACTACTAATAAAATAAAAGGGAAAGTTGAAAAAAATGTGACAAGGTAAGGAAATAATTTCTGTGCTTGTTTCATTTAAATTAAGATGATTGAAAGCAGTATTTTTCTTCTGCATAGTAAAGTTTCAGAGCTGTATTAAATCAATGTTCAGTTGTAAACTTTTGAAAGAACCACAACGTTTTGTTCAGTTACAATCTCCATTCCTGAGGTGTTTGTAACTGAGGTTCTACTGTACTAAAATTTTACTCATTTGTGCTGCAGTCTCTTTATGTTCACTTGATCCATTGGCTAAAGGGGTAATAGTATTACATAAATGCTGTAAAGCCAAGCTAAGTAGGAATGATCTTGATTTACCTGGTAATACTCATTTTAAGGCTTGATTTTTAAAATTATTTTCCTGGAGTATGTGGGCCTAATCCCACTCCCATTAAAGTCAATGGCAAAATAGCATGCCCTTAAACTCAGGTGCGGCAAATTCTGAATGCAGGAGTCTGCATCCTCCAGGTTCAATGCATAGTCTGTTTATTTTTACGAACTTCACAATGGCTTCCAATACAGTTCCATGTTGATTTAAATATTCTTGTATTGACTTTTAAGGCTTCAAATGGACTCGTTCTATCATAGTTAGTTACACATAAAGGATGGTTTGGCATATAGGTTAAGATCTGAGATCAGCCAATTTGTTTAGTTTGCTCAGAATATAATCTTGATATGTGAGCTAGAGAGTTTTCTATATAAATGCTTCTTGGCTGAGGAGTATCCTTTCTTCAACTATTGGAAATTGTTAGTCCATATTGACATGCACAAGTAGATTAAAAATGACAGCAAAATTTTTTTTCTAACTATCCTTGATTAAAGTCAGTTGTCTCATGGAACCGTAGAGTATTCTGGCTAGTTTTTGGAATAAGGTTCTTTATAAATTTTATAAAGTTTGCATTTTTCATCAATACAGAGTCAATCGGTTGCTTCAACTCTGTAAAGCGTTAAGTCAAATGTAGCGGATAAATACTTTTTTGGGGTTGTAAGTTAAACTAGAGGGCTGATTCTCCACTGCCTTACCCATAGTGTAGTTATGTACACATGTATAAGGTGGTTACTAGAGTAGGTGGTAGCATTTCATACCCATTGAGCACGTGTTCCCCACATTTGGTTTGGAGCTGCTGTCTTTCTCCCAGCCTGCCCCATGGCTGGAGTTGAGACAGCTTCCACCTTTGAGCTAAGATAAGTGGGTCTTAGCTCCAATCATATAGACCCATGCTTTCAGAGACAAAGGTCAAGTTCAATGCTCTCTGCAACATCAGGTGTTACATGTGAATGCTCACAAGGTGCAAATCAGTGGAGAATCAGACCCTTAGTGTGCATTTTTATCTAGTTAAAGTGATACGGAAAATCTCTACCCTGTTTTACATTGTAACAGCAACAGCAGAATAATAATGGAGGAAGGTCCAGTCCATTCCTGCTCCGAGAGCCAGATCCCCTGCTAGTGCAGCATTGACTTCAATGGGGTTAGGCTGACTTATAACAGCAGAGGAGCAGATCTTCAGTTGTTTTTCATACACACACCCCAAACAAACCAAAATGAACTAGTTTTGAAGAATTGCCAGCACATTTATTACCATAACTCTGCTTCTCAGCCACTCTATTGCCCATGGTGTGCTCTGTTAGGAATAGGTCTATTTTAGTTTTTGTTTCCCCTACAGTCAAAGCCACAAAACATAGGTGGGGCTTCAGATGTGCCATGTTAATGTGAAAACTTGTTTTAAGATCAAGCTAACTTACAGTCAGAGATTTTTAGAAACCCAGAATGTGACTAATTCACAGCCACTCCTATTAGACTGGGCTTATATTAGGCACAGAAATTGGCACACAATTTCTTCAGGTAGAAAGTATCAGAGGGGTAGCCGTGTTAGTCTGAATCTGTAAAAAGCAACAGAGGGTCCTGTGGCACCTTTGAGACTAACAGAAGTACTGGGAGCATAAGCTTTCGTGGGTAAGAACCTCACTTCTTCAGATGCAAGAAGTGAGGTTCTTACCCACGAAAGCTTATGCTCCCAGTACTTCTGTTAGTCTCAAAGGTGCCACAGGACCCTCTGTTGCTTTTTTCAGGTAGAAAGTGGCTCTGGTAATCAATAGTTGTTTGCTTTAAAAAAAAAAATTGGTGTTCTTCTTCCCCTCCCCCCCCCATCCCCACAGTAGTTGTAAGATCTGTTTAATGTTTTTGGGAAAAGTTTAAAACAGTTATCACAGTTTGGAGCTTCATAGCTAGATGGTATTTCAACTTTCATTGTTTGAACTACAATCAGCAATCACCCAGAATTGTAGGGCATTTTCATAGCCCTGTGTGTGTGTGCGCATGTGTACTCACCTTTGTAATGGAGGCATTCCTCACCATAGCATAACAACATGTAATTTACTCACTACAGTAAGTGATTACAAAAGGTATATTAGAGTTACCCTTTTATTATAGTGTATTATATACACATACATTGCCAGAGGCATGCATGGCACTTGCCATTTAAAATTATGTTGAGCTATTTTCCTGTTCCTCTACTGTTTCCTGTAGAGCCTGCACTGTTAAGTCTTTCACAAAGAAAGTACAGTGGAATATGCCACTGATTATGATCCACCCATATAGCAGGACACTGGGGAAAGAAGTCTATATATAGCTAACAGTGAGTTCCCTAACATATTACTTGCTTCTTCTACACCTTGTGCATACGCTTAAGTGCTTAGCCAAGGGTGAAATTGTATGAAGGAGTATAACCCACCCATACGTGGGCATGGCTTAGTCCACATCCATTGCTGTGGGAGTTGGGGGAGATATGGAAACTGAGCAGGATTGAGGTTGGCGTAAGCACTGGTAATAGTGCAAGGAGATGAGGAAAGGCCAGGAGCCCAAGGAAGATAGTAGGCTAGTGTTGCTGTACCGGGGAGAGGTGATCAGGAGTCTGACTGGATGCTGGGTGGCAGGGAAGGACGCACACTGAGGGTTTCCATAAAGCCAGTTGTTAAATCTAAGAGCTGCTTCCTGGCCTATCAGCTAGTGTTCTGCACTGTGGTTGGCAGTCAATACTGCCTATTCAGTCCTTAACATCAAGAGGAACGAATAGGCAAAGTGACTGAATTATCCTTGGCCAGCTAAGAGAAATGAAAATTTATTTCTAGGCTTATAGAGTGTCCCTCAAAGGCTACATCTGCATTAGACTAGCTTGTCCAGTCTAGCTTATAACCAGTTTGATAAGTGAAAAATTATAGCAGAAAAGCACTCATGTTGGTATATGCAGTGTTGTTGTAGCCATGTCAATCCCCAGGATACGAGGTGGGTGAAGTACTCTCTTATTGGACCAACTTCCACTGGTGAGAGAGACGAGCTTTCAAGCTACGCAGAGTTCTCCCTCAGGCCATCCTTGCCACCATAGATATCACCTCCCTATATACCAGCATCCCTCACATTGACGGCATAGCTGCCTGCCTCAAATATTTATAAGACAATGGACAACTCTCAGATATCCACCCCAAACACATTGCCAAATTCATCCATTTCATCCTCACCTATAACAATTTTACATTCAACAAACACTTTGTCCAAACCATGGGAACTAGAATGGCTCCACAATATGCCAGCCTCTTCATGGGCCACCTCGAAGAAGCATTTCTAGACAAATGCACCAACAAACCATCAATGATATTTTCATCCTTTGGACAGATGACAAGTTCCCTCAGAGTGCCACCACCACCCATCTATTAAACTCTCTGAAACACTCCCACATCAACTTACTGGACATCATGATCAGCTTCAACAATAGAACCTTGCAGACAATTATATATAAGAAATCCACAGATCACCACATGTACCTTCACAGATCCACTCCAAACACACCAAGAAATCTATTATCTACAGCCAGATACTCAGATACCACAGAAATCTACTCCAAGGAGAAGGTCTGGGATATACACCTTAAACTCAAAACTGCCTTCCCCAAATAAGGACACTCCAGAGAAGTAGATCACGTCATGGAATGGGCCACCCAAATACCAAGAGAACCTGCTTCTATACAGAACTAAGACCTGCTCTGACTGTATACCCCTAGTTATCACCTATTACCCCACACTGGAATCCATATGAGGTATCAAACTTCAACCCAATCTTGATGGAGACCCCTTCCTGAAATTTTTTCCTGACCCCACTCTTTTGTGCCTTCAAACAGCCCCCAGTCTCTCCAAATCAGAAGCAAGCTCCCCACACGCCAGGGCACACTAGTTCAAAGACCCTGCCAGAACAGCTGCAAAACCTGAAGATCTATCTCCACTGCTACAATGATCATCTTTCAAGATACATGGATCCCACACATGCCTATCACAACATGTGGTGTACCTCATCCAGTGCACTAAATTCACCCCCCACAGTTGTTGGGACAACAAGACAACCACTATGCTCTCAAATGAGCTTTCAGACACATAGACACCATTTCACCTGTAGATGAACACTTCCACAAAGCAATCACTGTATATCTGACCTATCAGTCCTCATGCTCAGAGGAAACCTGC
This sequence comes from Chrysemys picta bellii, assembly GCF_011386835.1. Classification (NCBI taxonomy): domain Eukaryota; kingdom Metazoa; phylum Chordata; order Testudines; family Emydidae; genus Chrysemys; species Chrysemys picta. The sequence continues at coordinate 42,160,430 of NC_088799.1, read as the reverse complement.
ACAAAACACTTGCAAAAACATGACCCTAGGAACTTAAATTCATAACTTTGCTAGATTCTAAAAATCATGGTCTCAGGCAAAGCAGCATTTTACATGTAGCCATCAACACAACTGCACTGATGCAGCTGGGCCACTGTAGCGCTTTAATGAAGACTCTCTACATCTCCCCAAGAGGTGGTAGATGCATTCACAAGAGTAGCTCTCCTGCCGACATACTGCTGTCTACACAGGGGGTTAGACTGGTATAATTACATTGCTCAGGGGTGTGGATTTTAGATCTAGTGTCTTTATTAGGGCTGGTCTACACTATGGAACTATGGGGTTATTACAACAATCTATAACCCACTAACCTACCTTTGTCCTATGACTACATGGGTTTTAAACAGGCCACCTCACATTAACAGCCGCTTAGCTTAGCATAAGTAGTTAGCACATGTTCTATCTGTTTTGATCTTGTATTTAGCTGTGACACTGAGTACCTTCCCCAGACCTGAAGAAGTGTGTTGTGCATCTCAAAAGCTTGTCTCTCACTAGCAGAAGTTGGCCCAATAAGAGATTATCTCACCCATCTTGTCTTTGCCAGTATAGAAAAAATGCACTCCTCTCCCAGCGCCATAACTAGAATGGCAAAAAATTTCTAGTAGTAGTCATAGCTGAAGCTTATTGGGAGCAGTGGTTGGGTGGCTGCTGGTTGCCTGGGGGCTGGCCGACATTTTGTCAATGAAGGCTCAGTATACTCTTTGCTCACGTTGGACTTGACTGCAAATTAAGCTTTTACAAACAAGTCTTTGTTCCTAATGGGTTCCATTTTTTTTTTAATTTAAGTGTCAAATTCACTGGTACAACATATCTCAGAAAGTTGTGTTAAATACCTATGTAACTACCAGATTCCAAAACACCTTGTGATTGTTCCTTGAATAATTTATCCGGAATATTGCATATGAAATGTAGCTTGTACTGTAAGTTGTCAGTAAAAGTGTATATTAAAGTAACCAAGTAGGTGGAACATTTAACACACAGAATGATAAATTGATTTTATGCAACTTGTCCATTACTTGCCCCCTGGCAGCCAGATAGCATATATGAAATTGTTTCTAGAGGTGCTTTTCTTTCTACTTAAGTTGAATGACATTTTTCCTAATTTTGATCCCCAGTGTTCAGACACTGCCCCACTCCCTGAACTGAATTTTAAGTTTTCCAAAACAATTCTCTTGGACTAAGTTTATTTTCCATCTTCACCTTAATTATTTGTATTACAATAGCACCCAGAGGCTTTAACAGTAACTAAGACCCCATTGTGCCAGGCACTATACAAATGCATAAGAGACAGTCCTTGCTCCAAACGGTTTATAGGCAAGACAGAGAAAGAGGAGAAAGAGGAGGTACCAAGAGGTGGAATGATTTCCCCCAGGTCACACAACAGGTCAGTGAGAGACAGGAATAGAACCCACATGACTCAACATCCTGTCTAGTGCCCTATTCACTGGATGTGCTACAATGCATTTGACCCAAAATGTTTTTCCAACTGAAGGTTGTCATATGAGTTATCAGAGAGACAAGGTGGGTGATGTAATATTTTGTATGGGACCAAGTTCTGTTGGTGAAAGAGAGAAGTGTTTGAGCTTACACAGAGCTGTTCTTCAGAGCACCTGAGCTATCCTGGGACCAACATGGCTACAACAAACTTGGAATATATACAAGTTATCAGACATACTGGACTAGATTCTTTCCCTTTCACTCCATGAGTAGGCCTATTGAGTTAGTCTACAGAGACAGATGGTAACCAGTTTGGGAGGTTTTTCTTAATGTGTGCCTACCTACATAACAGATAAGGGGCTGAGATAATAGGATTACTTCCACTTTCCTGCCTTTTAACCTATTCTTCTACTGAAGCACAGACCCAAGTTTAGTCCTCTCAGGCAAAGATTTAACATTACACAGTTACACTTCAGAGACATTTTTAAAAAGAGAACATCTACAAGCAATACTTGAACTGGTTGTGAATATTTCTCATAAGCCACTAGTATAGGGTAGCCTTTTGGTGTTTCTCACCCAACCTGCTAAACTTGTTGCTATTACAAGAGGAACTGTAAACAATGTACCCATACATATACCCCACACACTTCCTTCCAACTTTCTCATGGTGTGTGTGTTGCCTCAGCCCTTCTTGCAAGACGTGCATTTCAAAAGTATATATGTGCCCTGAGCTTCTTACAGCGAGAATAGGGTTGCAGGTCTACGGTCTCCTACCAACCCCTCTTCGTCTCTTCAGCAGAAAAAGAATTGCTCACTACTAGAAATAAGTTTCAGTCTTCTTCTCTTGGTCCCAGTAGGATAGGCAGAACCAATCGATTTGGATCTGGATAGTGTACACTCCCCGAGACCTAGCCCTTACTGTGGATACCTTTTATCTGTGGATGGTTCAGCTACTGATTTCATCCAGGCTGTCTCCAAGGTTTCCTATTTATAGTCTTCCTCTATTGCAAAATAAACAAAACAAAGTTTTATTTTTGTAAGTATTTCTATGACAGTTTGCAGCAACTTAAGGTGGAGACAGAGAAAAGGTATTTGTTTCATGACAGCATGTGTTGCTTTTATTAAGATTGTAGTCAGGACCCTAACTCAGAAAATTTAAGTGTATTGTACTGCTTCTGAGTCACTTTTCTGTACACAAGTTTGACCAGCAGGCGGTGCCTAAATTCTGTCCATCAGAAGTTCTTTTCCTACTGTCTGGGGCTGCCTAGCTTCTCCTGTAATGTGTAAATTAGTTTCTTCAATCAGTTCATTGAAGACAAAGAATTTATAAAGTGTTTGCATTGGCTTTTGTAATACTGAAGGCTTTTTTACTTGAGAGAAAGTTATTTAAATACAGTAAGCATAGGCTCTGAACTTCACTTTGTTCTTTATCATGTTTTCTTTACAGCTACAAGTTCATTTTCTTGGATTAAAATAAAAATCTTTATAAAGAGTGAGTTTACTGCGTGCAAAGTATGCCAGATAGGTAGTATAGGTCTGCCCTACCCCCTTTGTTCCTTATTAACATGGTACTGCTTTAACTACACTCGTAAAGAGTGGTACAACACCCCTAGCATGAGTGCTGTTGTACCAGAATAAGGGTGCCTATACTGGTATTGATTATGTCTACATGCAAAGGGAAATGAGCTATACCTGTATAAGGCACCTTTATACTGGCAAAACTGCATCCACAGTACAACCTCTATTGTTTTATTGGTGGTAAAAACAAACAAACACACCACCTCCTCCCCCAACTGACAGTTATACCAGTACAAGATCTGTTAATGAAGACCAGCTTTAGGGTATGTCTACACTACGGGATTAATCCGAATTTATATAATTCGAATTTGGGAAACAGATTGTATAAAGTCGAAATGTATGCGGCCTCACTAAGCACATTAATTCGGCGGTGTGCGTCCAAGTACCGGGGCTAGCATCGATTTCTGCAGCGTTGCACTCTGGGTAGCTATCCCATAGCTATCCCATAGTTCCCACAGTCTCCCGCGCCCATTGGAATTCTGGGTTGAGATCCCAGTGCCTGATGGGACAAAAAACATCGTTGCAGGTGGTTCTGGGTACAGCCTCACCTCCTCCCTCCCTCCCTCCCTCCCTGCATGAAAGCAACGGACGGCAGACAACCATTTCGCGCCCTTTTTCCTGGGTGAACACTGCAGACTCCATACCACGGCAAGCATGGAGACCGCTCAGCTCAAGACAGCAGTCATGAACATTGTAAACACCTCGCGCGTTCTCGTGGAGTTTATGCTGAGCCAGGACCAGAAAAACGAGGCGAGGAGGCAGCAGCAGCGGCAGCACAGCGACAAGCATGATGAGGACATGGACATGGACACGGACACAGAATTCTGTGAGACCACGGGCCCCGGTGCTTTGGAGATCATGTTGTTAATAGGGCAGGTTCTAGCCATGGAACGCCGATTCTGGGCAAGGGAAACAAGCACAGACTGGTGGGACTGCATAGTGTTGCAGGTCTGGGACGATTCCCAGTGGCTGCAGAACTTTCGCATGCGTAAGGGCACTTTCATGGAACTTTGTGACTTGCTGTCCCCTGCCCTGAAACGCCAGAATACCAAGATGAGAGCAGCCCTCACAGTTGAGAAGCGCGTGGCGATAGCCCTGTGGAAGCTTGCAACGCCAGACAGCTACCGGTCAGTCGGGAATCAATTTGGAGTGGGCAAATCTATGGTGGGGGCTGCTGTGATGCAAGTAGCCAAAGCAATCACTCAGGTGCTGCTACGAAAGTTAGTGACTCTGGGAAATGTGCAGGCCATAGTGGATGGCTTTGCTGCAATGGGATTCCCTAACTGTGGTGGGGCGATAGATGGAACCCATATCCCTATCTTGGCACCGGAGCACCAAGCCACCGAGTACATAAACCGCAAGGGATACTTTTCCATGGTGCTGCAAGCACTTGTGGATCACAAGGGACGTTTCACCAACATCAACGTGGGCTGGGTGGGAAGGGTTCATGACGCTCGCGTCTTCAGGAACACTACTCTGTTTAAAGGGCTGCAGCAAGGGACTTACTTTCCGGACCAGAAAATAACCATTGGGGATGTTGAAATGCCAATAGTTATTCTTGGGGACCCAGCCTACCCCTTAATGCCATGGCTCATGAAGCCATACACAGGCAGCCAGGACAGGAGTCAGGAGCTGTTCAACTACAGGCTGAGCAAGTGCAGAATGGTGGTAGAATGTGCATTTGGCCGTTTAAAAGGTCGCTGCCGTTCATTATTGACTCGCTGTGACCTCAGCCAAAGAAATCTCCCCATTGTTATTTCTGCTTGCTGCGTGCTCCACAATCTCTGTGAAAGTAAGGGGGAGACCTTTATGGCGGGGTGGGAGGCTGAGGCAAATCGCCTGGCTGCTGATTACGCGCAGACACCAGGGCGATTAGAAGAGCACACCAGGAAGCGCTGAGCATCAGAGAAGCTTTGAAAACCAGTTTCATGACTGGCCAGGCTACAGTGTGAAATATCTGTTTGTTTCTCCTTCATGAATACCTGCCCCCTTTATTGACTCATTTTCTGTAAGGAACCCACCCTCCCCCTTCCCCCAGCTTGCTTTCAAACCAAATAAAGTCACTATCATTTAAAAATCATTTATTCTTTATTAATAGATTAGAAAAAGAGGGAGGGAACCCGGGTGGGATTTGGGAGGAGGATCGGTGGGAAGGAAAAGGCCACTAAAAAAATGTTTAAAAAAATGACAGCCTTTTGCTTGGGCTGTCCACTGGGGTGGAATGGGAAGGTGTACGGAGCCTCCCCCCCCCCCCCCCCCCGCGTTCTTACACGTCTGGGTGAGGAGGATACGGAACATGGGGAGGGGGGGAGGGTGGAACAGGGGCTGTAGCGGCAGTCTGTTTTCCTGCAGCCGTTCCTGAAGCTCCACCAGACGCCGGAGCATGTCTGTTTGCTCACGCAGCAGCCCCAGCGTTGCATCCTGCCTCCTCTGATCTTCCTGCCGCCACCTCTCATCTCGAGTGTCTCTCCTCTCCTCATGTTGGTCCCTCATGTCCTCACGTTGGTCCCTCCTGTCCTCACGTTCACTGGCTTCTTTCCTATACTTTGCAAACGTTTCCTTCCACTCATTCAGATGAGCTCTGTCACTGCGGCTGGATTCCATAATTTCTGAAAACATCTCGTCTCGCGTCTTCTTCTTACGACGCCTTATTTGTGATAGCCTTCGGGATGGAGGAGGGAGGCTTGAGGAATTTGCAGCTGCTGTAGGGAGGGGAAAGAAGAGAGAATTGTTTAAAAAGATACATTTTGCAGAACAATGCTTATACTCTTTCACGGTGACCAACACTATTCACATTACATAGCACATGCGATTTCTGTGCAAGGTCGCATTTTGCCTCTTAATGCTGAGTGCCTGTGGCTTTGCTGCTAGAGATCACAGGTCTGGGCAACAGAATTCGGCTTGCATGCGGCCATGGTAAGCCATTGTCTTACGGCTTCTGCGCCCTCCTTTCCCACATACCAAGCAAAGCCCGTAGAGTGCTGCGGTTTTTCTGTTAACATTCAGCAGCAGCAGAAAACAAACTAACCCCCCCCCCCGCCATGAATTCTCTGGGATGATCACTGTACCCCTCCCCCCACCGCGTGGCTTGTATCAGGGAAGATCCCTGCAGGAACCAAACTAACCCCCCCCCCCGCCGCCCCTCTCCCGCCATAAATTCTCTGGGATGATCACGGTACCCCTCCCCCCACCGCGTGGCTGGTAACAGGGAAGATCCCTGCTAGCCAAACGCGAAAAGCTCAGGGCCAATTTCCCATCTGCGCTTGGCTAACTGCAGGGAAGGATTTATTTTCCGCCACAGGCAAACAGCCCAGTAGGAACGGCCACTTCTGTCCCCTTAATTAAGTTCCCGTATTTCAACCAGGTTACCATGAGTGATATCACTCTCCTGAGGATTACACAACAAGATAAAGAACGGATGTTGCTTGAATGCCAGCAAACACCGGGACCATATGCTGCCAGGCTTTGTCAGGCAATGATACCAGATTACTTGCTGCAAGCATGGCGTGGTCAAGTGTCCTACCATGGAGGACGGAATAAGGATGCACTGCCCAGAAACCTTGTGGCAAGGCTTTTGGAGTACCTCCAGGAGAGCTTCATGGAGATGTCCCTGGAGGATTTCCGCTCCATCCCCAGACACGTTAACAGACTTTTCCAGTAGCTGAACTGACCGCGAATGCATCCCAAGTCCTCAGGGCAAAGTAATCATTAAAAACCGTTTGCTTTTAAAACAAGTTTTATATTTTAAAAGGTAAACTCACCTGAGGTCCCTTCCATGGGGTCAGGGTCTTGGATACTGGCTTGGGAGGGTTGGGAGGGTACTTCAGTCAGGGTGAGAAAAAGATCATGGCTGTTGGGGAGAACGGAGTGCTGTGTGCTCTCTGCAAGCTCATCCTCCTCCTCCTCCTCCTCTCCCCCATCGGCAGAATCCTCAGGTGTAGCTGATGAGACTATCCCCGACCCGGAATCCACGATCACAGGTGGGGTAGTGGTGGCGGCCCCCCCTAGAATTGCATGCAGCTCGGCGTAGAAGCGGCATGTCCGCGGCTCTGACCCGGAGCGACCGTTTGCCTCCTTTGTTTTTTGATAGGCTTGTCTGAGCTCCTTGACTTTCACGCGGCACTGATCTGAGTCCCTATTGTGGCCTCTCTCCATCATGCCCTTGGAGATTTTTTCAAAAGTTTTGGCATTTCGTCTTTTAGAACGAAGTTCTGCTAGCACTGAATCCTCTCCCCATACAGCGATCAGATCCAGTACCTCCCTCACGGTCCATGCTGGTGCTCTTTTTCGATTATCGGCCTGCATGGTTACCTGTGCTGATGAGCTATCTGTGGTCACCTGTGCTCTCCACTCTGGGCAAACAGGAAATGAAATTCAAATGTTCGCGGGGCTTTTCCTGTCTACCTGGCCAGTGCATCCGAGTTTAGATTGCTGTCCAGAGCGGTCACAATGATGCACTGTGGGATAGCTCCCGGAGGCCAATACCATCGAATCGCGGCCACACTATCCCTAATTCGAAATGTTAAAATTGATTTTGGCGCTACTCCGCTCGTCGGGGTGGAGTACAGAAATCGATTTAAAGGGCCCTTTATATTGAAATTAATAGCGTCGTTGTGTGGACGGTTGCAGGGTAAATTCGAATTAAAGCTGATAAATCCGAATTAAAGTCGTAGTGTAGACCAGGCCTTAGAGAGACTGAAGGCATCTGTTTAGCCACAGAGTAAACACAGTTAAGGCAGTAGCAGTGCAAACTGCTTCATTTCTCTCCTTCACCCAACCACTTCCACTAAAACTTTAAGCCTGAATTCAAGTGTCTAAGTCTAAGGCTGGGTCTACACTACCCGCCTGAATCGGCGGGTAGAAATTGAACTCTCGGGGTCCCGTCAGGACGCGACAATCGATCCCCGAATCGAAGCTCTTACTCTACCAGCGGAGGTGGGAGTAAGCGCCGTCGACGGGAAGCTGCAGAGGTCGATTTTGCCGCCGTCCTCACAGCGGGGTAAGTTGGCTGCGATACGTCGAATTCAGCTACGCTATTCACATAGCTGAATTTGCGTATCTTAAATCGACCCCCCCCCCCCGTAGTGTAGATGTAGCCTAAGAGAATAATTTGCTAAAAAAATCTGCATCCCATCAATTGTTAATATTTTGATAGTTTGTGATACAAGTTCACTCCTCTTATGAAAAGGAATCTAAAATAGTTTGTCCTTATAACCTTCCTGGCAGCATAGTTGTAGGCTATCTTGCAAGGATACCAAACAGTGTAATTTAAGTGTTTGCACTAATTGTTCTGAATAGAACTTGATTACTAGTAAGTGATGAAATCAGAATAAGAGTGCCATGCACTGTGTGAGGGTTTGAGCTGTTTATATTGGTCCAGAGGGCCAAAATATGCTCACTGTTGCACCCATATAGCCTTAGTGTGTTCAAAGTCCCTGTTATTTAAATTAACTGACAGATTTAACTTGGATTTATGGATGACTGAGATGACTCTGACATGTCCATTATGGGAAAGTGTTGTCTTAACAAATAGATCTCTGAAGTGAATATATTATGTTCATGCATAGGCGGGGGCCCTTCCCGTGTCCATCTCTGCAGCGTCGGGGTGTCAGTCCTTGGTCTACGGGCAGGGATTGTTGAGCGTCTCGGGGCCACCCCAGGCTCGGGGGCGCATTTATATTTGCGTGTGGCCGGCACCAGCCTAGGTGCTTCACGCTTGTTTGTGCTGCAGCGCAGCCGGGGAGGGCCCGAGCAGTGATCCCTGCAGGCCTGCGGCAGGGACCTGGGCCCCGCTGTAGATGGCCGCGTCCCTGGTGCCAACAGTGCTTTTACTCCCGAGGGCTGTGGGGGCGGGGCAGTGTCACTGGGCTGCTCGCCCTCCCTCCCTCCCCCCATGCGGCCACCCTTCTCATGTGCAGTAGCATTGTCGGGGGGGGGGGGGGGGAAAGAGTCTCAGCCGACGCCCGAGATGAAGGAGCTGCCAGCAGGGCCCGGGCGTTATTCCCCGTCATAGCGTGGCGCGCTGGGCGGCTGCCCGCAATACAGTGCCCTGGCCCTGGGGGGAGGGGAGGCTGTTCGTGCAGCCTTGAGGCCACCCGAGCTCTTCATTTGGGGAGGGGGAGGCATGTGCGCCCTCTTGACTAAGTTACTTAAAATCCCCGCCCTTTATGGTGGAGACGGAGTGGAGGCAAAAAGTGGTGTGGGGGGCTGAGTGTGGAGCTCCAGCGGCTTTTTTTTGCTCTGCCGCCGGCTTTTTTTATTTTGGTCTCCCCTCCCCCTCCGGCCCCCCGCATCCTGATATTTTATCTCTTGTTGTATCCACCAGGCAAACTATTAACAAACTTCAACAGAACTTTATTTACAGTGGAAGTCTCTTTTCCAAGCTCTAGCTGCACACTCTGTAACTCTCCCAGCCTCCTCAACTCCTCCCCCGTCCTTCCTGTTTCCTGTCCTTTCAGACTCCCAACAGCCAGTGCTCCCAGTTCTAATAATCACATGCAGCATCTAAACACCACATTCCCTCCTCTCTTAAGAAACTTTCCAAATTAAAATAAACATTGTTGTTCTACCACAGGAACAAATATGAAACAAGACACTATACTGTTGGCAGGAATATTACACTGAAAACACTGTAGATACTACATAACAGTCTTTAGTCCAGGCAGGTGGTCGTCTGAGTCTGCCAGGCCGTCTCTCAAGCCCTGGTTCCAGTGCAATGTCTTGTTGGATGACTTCACAGTAGAACCAACACAATGCAGACTGGGTGTTGGCATAATCTCCTCTTGGTGCATAGGCAGGTGCAAAAGAAGCATTCCATACCCGCCCATCAAAGTTGATAGGTGTAAGGTCCCTTCTTCTCTATGATTTTAAGGTCCCCTTTGCGTAAGATTCCAGGTTTTCGTATTGTAACAAAGGAACCACACTCAAACTTTGGTTCCTTAGGACCCCGCCATTTGTCTGTGAAAGCCTTAGACTTTGCTTGGTTCTGTTCAACTGTCTTTCTCACATCATCCCTGTTTGGGGCATCAGGTCATGCCTTTAACAATCCAGCAATGTTCAGTTTAGTAGTCATCTGTTTCCCATGAAGTAACTCTGCGGGTGATCTTTGCGTTGTGGCATGTCGTGTAGCCCGGTATGCTTGCAAGAAATCAGTAGTGAAGTGTATCCACAATTGCCCTTCCAGTTTAGCTGTTTGCAAACTCTCTTTCAAACTTCTGTTAAACCGTTCGATTTCCCCATTGGCTTGAGGTTAATATAGGGATGACCTCCTGTGTAAAATGTTCCTCTCTGCTAGAAAAGTTTCAAACTCCAGGGAAGTAAATTGACTACCATTATCTGAAACCAGTTCTTTGGGGTTACCTTCCCGGTAAAAATGGAAGAGAGGAACTTAATTACTGTAGCAGAAGAAATTTGCTGAAATAGTCTATTAAAGTGATGGCAGAACGACAGTCAAGTGGAGCAGTATCAAAGGGTCCTACAATGTCAATCGACACTTTTTCCCATGCAGATTCAGGAAGAGGAACAGGCTGTAATGGAGGGGTACATGTCACTGCTGTCTTATCATGCATTTGGCAAGTGACACAGGATTTTATGAGCGCTTCAGTTTGAGAGTCCATCCCTGGCCACCAATACAGATCCCGTAGTCGTTGTTTGGTTCTGACAATTCCTTGATGAGTATCGTGTGCCAGGTGTATGAGTTTTGACTGTAATTCTTCTGGCACAAGTAGCCAGTGTGTACCTCATAACACACAGCCATCAAGCAAAGAAAGTTCATCCCGAACTCTAAAATAAGGCAGCAAAACTGGGTCAAGGTTTTTAGGGTTACTGGGCCATCTTTGTCAGAAATTCCCGTAATTTTTGTTGAATTGGACACGCTGAACAAGCAGCTTGAAATTGTTCTCTTGTAACTGAGGTAAGAGTGCTGGTAATAAGTGCAACTACTACATCCTCATCCTCCGGTGGACCATCTGGTGAAGGCAAAGGCAGGCGAGAAAGGCAATCAGCTACCACATTTTCGTTTCCAGGCTTATATTCCAGTTCATAATTGAAAGAGAGTAGTCTTGCAGACCATCTAACAATAAGATATCCTGCTCTTCCCAGTCCTTTCGTGGTGAGCAACGTCATCAAAGGGCTATGGTCTGTGCACAACTTGAACGTGCGGCCCCACAGGTAAGTTCTCCATTTTTCAGTAGCCCAGACATAAGCAAGCGCTTCTTTTTCAACTAGAATATTTTCTCTCTGCGTTACTTAGTGTCCTTGAAGCAAATGCAACAGTCCTCTCTGTGTTGTCCTCATGAAGTTGTGTGAGGACAGCCCCAAGTCCATAATCAGAAGCATCAGTAGTTACAATTGTAGGCAATGCGGGACTGAATAATGCAAGTACTGGACTATGTACAATCAAGTCTTTCACCCTTTCGAAACTAACTTGTGCATCCGGTGTCCACACTAAGGTTGAACTTCTCCGTAGTAATTCTCATAACAGTTCAATGACAGAAGCAAGATTGGGAATGAATTTTGCATACCAGGAGGTAAGACCCAAGAAGGAATGTAAGGTTTGCAAATCTGTTGGAGGAGGAGCATTTGAAATTGCCAGGATATGATCTGGATCAGGTTTTAGTCCAGCCTGTGAAATTGTATGCCCCAGAAAGGAGAGTTCAGTTTGTCTAAATTTGCATTTGGACCTATTGAGCTTGAGGCCTGCTTTGCTGATGCAGTTTAGTACAGACTGCAGGTTATTGTCATGCTCCTCAGTAGTATTTCCAAACACAATAATATCATCCAAATAGCAGTGAACTCCATGTTGATTCTTCGGAATCAATGACATCATTTTTTGGAAGGCATTTGGGGCTGATGTGAGACCATATGGAACACGTTTAAAACGAAATAGTCCCTCATGTGTAATAAATGCTGTGAGGTCTCCGCTATCTTCATGCAACATAACCTGGTGGTATGCGCTCTGCAAATCAAGAGCAGAAAACATCTTTGCTCCACGGAGTTCTGCAAATACTTCTTCTATGTGAGGAAGAGGATGGCTGTCAATCACAATAGCTTTATTTGGCTCCCTTAAGTCTACACAAAGGCGAATGTCTCCACCCTTCTTCTGCGTCACTACTATAGGTGAAACCCATTCTGAGGAGTTAATCTCTTCAATAATGTCCTTTTGAACAAGTTTTCTAAGTTCCTCTGAAACAGCTTCCCTGATTGAAAATGGTAAGCGCCGTAATTTCTGTCGTACAGGCATCACATTATTCCGCATTTTAACTTTATGCAGAAACCCATAAGCACAGCCGAGTTTCTCCTCAACCTGGAGTTGGGTCCCAGCTGAAACTGGTGTGTGTACCGCAAGAGTGCTTTGCTGAGGAAGATCAATTTGTCCATTAACTACCCTGAGATTTAAAGCAGCCAATAAATCTCTGCCAAGGATAGCAGTGCCTTTGTGGACAATGTAGAATTCCGCAGTTACATAGTGATCACCAAAAGTAACTATTGCTGGCAGGCAGCCATGTATTGGAATATGGTTTTTCAAATAGCGCACCAAGTGAAGTTTGGGTTCAGTAAGAGGCACAAAAAAGTTCTTTAATGCAGTGAGTGCAGTCTCATATTTATCATCCGCAAGGGGAAAGTGTAGAATATATGCTGCCCTTCTGCTCCAAGGTAGTGGATTAGCAGAGCATGCTTTCTTACTTCAGAAATCTCTGTAGCACTGATTGCAAGCAGATAAGTCTCAAACATACGGATCCAGGCAGTAAATGCAATTGGAGGCTCACCTGGGCTTTGCAGAAAGGGTGCAGATGGGTTCAGAGGCAGAAGATCCATCCTCGTTGCCAAAACGTTGTATCCACCAGGCAAAGTATTAACAAACTTCAACAGAACTTTATTTACAGTGGAAGTCTCTTTTCCAAGCTCTAGCTGCACACTCGGTAACTCTCCCAGCCTCCTCAACTCTTCCCCCCTCCTTCCTGTTTCCTGTCCTTTCAGACTCCCAACAGCCAGTGCTCCCAGTTCTAATAATCACATGCAGCTTCTAAACACCACACCTCTGTGATCTGGTCACCCTATGCATAACCTTATGTCTGCATACTATAAAGAGCTGGAGTAAGTGATAGTTTGGGGGTTTGACTATTTAAGTGACTGATTTTTTTATTAGAAGAAGCCCCCTCAAACACCAGTTTTATCAACAGAAAAAAAGACGTTAATGGAAGCAATAAAATAAATTTATAAAGTCAGAACTTGAGCCCAAGGGCTTGATTCACGCACCTTGTGTAGCCATTTACACGTGTGCTAAGTGAGTTTAAGCCACTACAGGCCCCATTAACAGTTTTTGTTCCACAGCCTTTTTATGTCAGCTACTGCTTTTCATAGGGGCCACAAGCAGAGGTAAGACCCCCTCTCTGGTGAGTAGCACCCATGCAGGAGGCATCTAGATCAGGCACAGAGCTGGTTCCCACAAGTCTGCATTGCCCTGAAGAACCTCTCAGTGCAGAGGGTGCATTATTGTAAAGCAGGGGGCAGATTAGGTTGGACCAAAGAAGAGAGGTGGTGTGTCAGGAGGAGGCATGACATATTGACAGAAAGTTGGGGACCCAGTACACCACAGTCCACCCCATTTACACAGAGGTTTTGGAGGTCCTGGAACAACTGTCTCCCCACACTGCGCACCCCAACTGCCCTGGCTAAAATAATCCTGCATCCTGTTGCTTTTGCAGAGGCTATGGCAAAGAGTAACCCGAGTGAAAGGTGCATTTAAGGCTGCCCTAGCCTGCATTAGGGGCTGAACTGGCTCAAGGATGAATTTGCACCTACCATTCTGACTTGTGAGCATTTTACACTCCTTTTGCACAGTTGTAGAGATTAGCCACACAACAAGCAAGGCATTGGACATCAGGTTTTGTATCCTTTTTAATGGCTTGAGTTCACTAAAGGGGAAGTCGTTCAATTATGATCATGCAAAGCCTGTCTCTGGAAGACAGTTGCTTTGCTTTAGTGACTTTTGATATACTATCATTTTAACTAAGTGTTCAGGTTTTCTATATATTCAGTTCATGTCGTCAAGGAAAGCAATTTGCTGTAATACTGCTCAGGGCACCCATTAGTAGCAAACAGCAATCTGTGTTTTCAGAGAACTAAGGCCATTATTTCAGAAAGGGAGTCATTCAACTCTGCTTTAATCCTCTAACCAATAAAGCTTATCTTCCAGGTACATTTCTGGAATATATTATTGGCACTCCCCTCAAGAGTGTTTAGAGAATAAGACTAATTAGATTAGCCTTTTGTCATTTATTTCTAAAAATGTAAATCCATATGTCACTTTTTAGAGGCAACTAGAAAACTCGCCTTATGATCTTATTTTCAATGATTTATCGTAGCCAGTTAAATGAGAAGGAGTCCATAACAAAGTCCCCCTCCCCAGTTGTTCATGAAATGTGGTAGTTATATTTGTTTTATGGTTGAAACAGACAAACAACAAAAATGGATGCTACTAGACATGTAGTGACAGTGACAAGGATACTTTGTACTGTAAATGCATATAACTCTAGTTTCCAAATTCCATCTTTTATCAGTAGAAATGCATGTGATTTATTGTACTAATCTTTTCAAAATTAGTGTAATAATATTTTTAAAAACTGCTCTGTAACCCATGTGTCCCTTAACTGGAAGGGAATTTTAAGCCAGAGCTAGATTTTCAAGTAGCAATAAATTGTCTGGCTATTAATTATTAATTCAAACTAGTTACTTGTTCTAGTTACAGAATATCCAAACTGAGCTGCTTTCATTCAAAACAAGGTCCCTCCCGATCTGGCTATACTTACTCACAGAAGTAGCGCTATTGAAAGGCAACGGGGCTATTTGATGAGCAAGGGCTGCAAGATCAGACCCCCCAGTCTACAATTAATTTGTACTCAATTGTAACAAACGCTGATGTTAGACCAAGAGAAAGGGAAAAGATAAAGTTACGCATTTTAAAGTTGTGCTTTTGGCTCAGTTGTCATGCCAACAGACTATAACAAAAGCTTCCCCTGCTTTCAGGACTAAGCACAATAGCCCTTCTCAGACCAAGTCAGGGTGTGTTTCCAGATTCATAAACAAGGCTACAGGAGGAAAACGTATTTTTGAAGTAATGTGTTGAAGAGGCATATTTAAAATTATTCAGATAGGCATTAGGACCACTCCACTGGAAGCCACAGTGAAGAAGCACTGCATTAGAAAAACCCTCCAATTTCATTTTATTGGCTAGTAATTTTTATCTTCAGTGCCCCTCCAGGAGAATATATACTTTTAGTAATTGAAGAATACCTTACTCAAATTCCCTTTTCCAAGCAGTATAGGAACTTGGGGAAAAAAGAGTGACTGCTGAGAAAAAACAGCAGGGAAAGAATTTAAGACATATAAAGATTTACATTTTAAAGCTTCCCAAGATGCAAGAGGAAGAGGCTAAACAATGAATTATAATTTTAGAAGTTCACAAATAACCTTCACCCTTCAAAAAGAGAATTAAAAAAAATTTCTACAGTGGGTAAAAGAGGAAACAGGCAGCAAATACAATTGAGAAATTATAGGGCAGGGAAGGCATAAAGAATGCCAGTGCCTGACTGTGGTGACAAGAAGCAACACTGGGCACTGCTCACTGAATTGTTAAAGTAGGTTGGAAGACATACCCCACACAGCAATAGTACGGGGTTAGCAGGGAAATATTCCACGTAACTTTCATACCTGACTTTTTCTGAAGTCAAAATAGGGCTCACGGGGATAGCATCTATGACAGGGTTTGTCTAGATTTTTGGTAAGGCTTTAATAGTCTGTCATAGAGTTGCTTATTACCTGAACTAAAAAACAGCAGGGACCCAAAGCGTAACATGGAAACCGCTAAAGAAGAGAGAGCAGGATTCCGAAGGGTACCTAAGGCTTTCTTGGTTTTTTTTTTTTTTTTAAACAATAGGTGGGTTAATAATTGGGAGAAAGACTGTTTAAGATTTGCTGATGATACAGAAGTGGACGCTGTAATGGGCCCATGAGAACTCAAGAAAGTCCCCCAGTCCTCCAAAAACTAGGCAAACCTCACAGGCAGTTGGTCTAATTGTTTAGTGAAACCGAGTGCTGACAAATTAAGTGTAACACAAGCTAGTCATAGGATAATACAAACCACACCCCCTTCCCAACTGATTTTGCATTGACCAGCATGAAGGCACTGGAAAGCAGCACTGTGAAAGTACTCCTACACCATATGGAGAAGTCATTTGCAGTGGATGGAGTTCCAAGGGTCAGCATTCTGCTCAGAGACTGCCAGTATTACTGATGTCATTTTATCCAGTGTTCATCAATAGCCTCAGCAGTATCATGAAACCTTGCAAACCTCTCACCTGAAGGTAATCATACCATGAATTTGCTCAGATTTCAATACAGTTTCTAATGCCACTCTCTTTTCTTTTGTTTTACCAATATTTCAGAGTGCCTGTGTCAGAATGGCCATGCCTGGAGCACCTTCTTCCAGCAGGCAGAGGCACAACAAATGCCCCTCCTAAGTTTTTCCTGTCAAGGACTCCACTTCAGGCTTTCTTACTTCAATAATAGCCTTCCTTGGAGCTAGTTTATTACAAAAACATTGTGCAAATAATCCAAAACACAGGTCACAAACTAGTGCATTTATCACCCCAGCATAGAGAGCCCTTAAAATACTATGACATGACACCCAACATAGCACACACTGGCATCTTTCAGCATAGCAGGCACCCCAGCTGTCTTCTGTCCCTCTGCCAGAAGAGGAACACCTGCTTTTCCACTCTCTTCACAGCAAGAACCCTCACAGTCTCTCTGCTGAAAGTGCATCCTCACTAAGAGAGTATCCCTCATTCCCCCTGGCCCTCTCACCAATCTCCAGCAGTCAGCCCTCCATTGCTGGAGACAGCAGCAGTCAAGTCCCTCCATTGCTCACTGGCCTTCAGCTCTTAGCTCACCAGCAGCAACACCCTCCTACACTACTAGTTTGGGATGTCAACTTAAAAAACAGCAACACCCTCCTGCTATTTTCCCTCAGGAAGTACTTCACTCTGATCAGTCTCCTCTCCTACCAACTGTTTTTCCAGACAGCTCTAATTCACTAGATTACTCCCTCCTTCCAGGTGCTGCCCCACCCTCTTATTTGACCAAATGAGAGCACCTGTTCTGACACACAGGCATTGAATCCGTTTCATGTGCAGGGTCAGTCACCCTGCACAATGTGATACTGTGAGAGGGAATTTTTTTTTAAGCAACACATGGGGGGAAAGGCAGAAAATCTTAGGTTTAGTGTTGGTAGCCTAGTGGAAGAGTAGGTAGGGTTGGATAAGGGCATAGGCACTACAGGCCTGTGCCTACGTCCCCAACTCCAGGAGTCACATGAAGACATTAGAATTTAAGCTTCCATCTAAAAAAATGTTGCCAGTCCTCATACTTGTGAAGAAAATCTTGAAGACATGAGTTGTATAACTGATGCAGTTATGACCGCCTGACCCTGCAAACTGCCTGACCCAATAGCCCTGGGAGGTGTGGACTGCTCATATAGTGCTCAGAGTGTTGATGTTGAAATCTGCTAGTTTGGAGCCTTCCCCCACCAGCAACACCACTTCAGCAGAGGGCTGCATGTGGAGGGGGTTGACTGTTATTGCTGTTTCTTGGCTCTGCTTGGGTGCAGTCAGAGGTCTCCCCCGACATCTCTCTGGGCTGCCAGTCTTTACCAGAACCTCCTCAGGACTTGGAAGCTAGTTTCTATGCCCTGGTCCATGGTGGCTGCTGAGGGTGAGACCTCCTTGCAGAACCCCTGCTACACAACCCCATCTCTGGGTGCAGGTGGTGCAGTCCCCCTGGGTGTGCCAGAGGATGGTCCTGGCTGGTGCCACCTTATGATCAGTGGGACTGGGTGGACCCTGTGGCAACTGGCCAGCGCATGGGGCTGCCCACTCTGCATACTCCCTGTCATGTGCTCCAGGAGATGAGGGAAGCTGTGCTTCCTGCTTCTCTTGCTTTTCCTCCAGCGGGTCCTGTGGGCGGTGCTCCCTGCCCACCTCTCACCTCTGGCCCTCAGGAACTTGTCTTTGAGCAGGGCCCTGCAAGCCTCTCTAGGCACTCCTCTCTAGCCACCTGAGCTGGCTGCATGACATTCAGATGGTCCGCCTGTGAACCTCACCCAGAGAACATCTGTATATGCTTGTGTTTCACACCATCCACTTCCTCATGTCCTGCCCCAACACCACATAGCAGAATCTGTTGCAAGATGAGCAGGGTTAGGAACCCCAGTGCGCCAGTCTGTACTCCACTCAGGTTCCATAGCCTGCCCGGGATATTGGCTGGTGGCTTCTCCCTGGAGCCATAAGCACAGGGATATATCTGGACAGTTCATGAATCCCCTGCACATGTCCCTTTTATTGGCACATCTATACAGGGTGCATAAGGTTGCACCCCCTTTTCTGGCTCCTCCAGAACCTCTTACTGAGGTTCTGGCTACACTTTTCCTTACACCTCCCATCTGTGGTCCTACAAAGTCACAGGACCTCCTCATTCACCTCGTCCTGGCACTGGCCAAGAGAGCCATCCATCATATCAGGAGGAGGAAGATGGATGGGTGGGTGCCCTACAACTGCAAAGCCTATTTCCAATCCCTTGTACAATCACATCCTCCCTGGAAACCTTTGGGGACAGTTGGATGTTTTCTGCATGGTGTCCTCCTCCATATCCCTGATTTTCAACCTCTGACCCCACACCTGCTCCTGGTTTTTCCCCTTCTTTGTCCTCATAATAAATTATTGCCTGGGATCAATGGTTCCTCCCACTTAATTGAGGGGGGCTCTTTTGTTTTGGGTGGGCCCAGACCCACCTGTCACCTCAGTTTGTTAGGCAGACTTTTGCTGTAAGTTTTAGGAACCTAAGGGTCATAGGCTTCTGCTATATGCTCCAAAATCCCACTGGTGTCAGGAGATCTGCAGACAATTCATAAGCATGATTATTACATAGTTAAATGACAGTAAAGGCTTTTAGGTCATTGTGTTCTCAAGTGGCTTGAGTCCAGGAGATGACTTATTGGAAGTACTGCTCTTTAAGGAAGGGTGGGGTCTCTCAGCAGTGCCTGTGCTTGAGGAAAGGCTTTAAAAGCTTTACTGAAAACATGTATGTGGCCAACCACCAGCTTTCATAGGTCCCACCTGAGTCACAAGAGAGCAGCCTGAGAGGCTATTTGAAGCCACACAGGCTTTAGAAAAGGTTGGCCTGAGGCCAGGTCTACACTTGCTTGTTAGCAGTTGATCTGTTAAGGGTATGATATTTTTTTTAAATCAATATTCTTACATTGGTACATCCTTAGTGTGGATGCAGTTATACTGGTATGAAGGGGCCTTATGGTAACATATTCTCTTGCCTGTAGCTATCTTGGTAGAAAGTACCATTATTCCAGTATAACTGTATCCACACTAGGGTATTTGTACAGTATTGTTAAATGGTACATCTTTATAGTGTAGACAACTCCTTAGCTCCTGACTCAGGCCTCAGGATCTGATTCACCTCTGACTTGCACCTTGTGTAAACATGTACCCCTGTGCAGTGAGTGATAATTAAGCATAGGCCTGATCCTCCTCTCACACAAGTTTTAAACCTATGACATTTCAGTACAGTTATTCCTGACAGCGTAAATGAGAGGAGTATCGAGCCCTGCCAGTCTGATCTGGTAGAGATTGACACACTTACTTTGCAGAGGTGTGAATAGCACAAGCATTCAAGGCAGAGGAGACTCAGGCCATGGCTCAAAGCCCAGCTCTTTTTCTCCCAACTTGTTCTGCTGTTTGGGTGTAAGCAGCTGTAAGTATTACCTCTTGGTGTCCATATGCTGAGGCAGGGCCCTACATCCTGTCAGAGGGCTTTCTTGCTAATGAGGCCATAGGTTCATGGCCTGCTAGCTCTGCAACATACACTCTCATTTGTTGCCCTCTTTCCCTTACTTAGTGATGACTGAATCACTGCAGCACAAGTTATAATTAACGAAAGTGTGAAACTCAGAGAATAATTGACAAAATCTTTGCAGCTCTCAAAAAGCTTGGCTCGTTGTTATTATTTTTAAATCTCATTTTCACAAAGCGATTCCAGCTAATCTTCACCATCTGCATAACAAGTGTAATCAGCAAGCCAAAATTAAAACATCTGCAACCCCTGCCCTTGGAATCAATCACAAATTAAAACTGAAAAAAGCCTGTTCTAGTGGGGGGAAAAATCTGCATTAAAAATCTGAAGGCATCTGTTGCTCCTATTAATCTCCCTCCACCAAGGCTAACTTTATATGCTCACCAGTTAGAAAGAGCACAGACAAATGTTGTAATTAAATGACTTTGTCAGTGCCACTTTATTTGTCTTCATCAAGTAAATGCTGGTTTAACAGCCCTAGGGCCCTTTTCCTGTGTGGTGAAGAGGGGTTTATGAAATTACAGTGGGGCAGAAACGCTCCACAAGTAGGAAAGTCAGAGATAGTGGTTGCTCTGCAGTATGATCATGGAAGCCACACTGCAAATACCACATGGCTGGATCACCATGGATCTGGGGGAGGAAACCTGGGAAGCAGCCATTGTGCATTAAGGGTATGTCTACACCGCAAAAAAACAAACCAACCCCAAACAAACCCAAAACGCGCAGCAAGTCTCAGAGCCTGGGTCAACTTATTGGGCTCACAGGGCTTGTGTTATGGGGCTAAAAATAGCAATACAGATGTTTCCTCTTGGGCTAGTGCCCAGGGTCTGAAACCTGGAAAAGGGAGAAGGGTGGCAGAGCCCAGGCTCCTGCCAGAGTGGGAACAGCTACACTGCTATTTTTAGCCCCATAGCACCATGAGCCTGAGTCAGCTGACCTGGACTTGAGACTTGCTACCCCCATTATTATTAGTATTTTTTGGGCGGGGGGAGAGGGGGAGTGTAGATGTACTCTAAAGGTGGGATTTTCTACAGCCCTCAGCATTATCTAACACTGCTCTCATTAAAATCAATAGTAAAATGCCTATTGACTTTAACAGGTGCAAAGTTAGGCAAAGGCTGAGCACTTTTGAAAATCCTACCCTAAACACTATCCTCACACACTGGTGTTATTTCCAGTGGCAGGTAATGCTGCTGATGCGCAGACCTGTGCTTTAACTCCTAGGCAATAAGTTAAGTACAGTGTTTGTGGCCAATCTCGTCGGTTTCCTGGGCCAGGAGGTTGCTTGTAGCTGGTCCTCTTTCTGAACCATACTTAAATGATATTCATTCTGTGGAAAGAATGAAATGGGAAGGACAGTTTTTCAAAACAGTTGAAACAGTACTGCATTACCAGGTGGCTGAGAAATTCTGAATGAGTTTTATATTTATATGTGAGGCCCTTTCCTTTAATGCAAATAGTTCACCTGCTGAGCAGGAAATGAGGGTTTTACGCAGCTTGAAGACTAACCTACCCTAATGTGTATTGTATAAATTAGTCTGTATTTTTTCAAAACAAGTATATGACAACACAATAGATCATCCCACATCTATCTCCACTGCAGAGCATACAGTTCTAAAGGTCATTAAGAGTTTTTGCCTATTGTAAAGTACATGGTGGGCCCAGAAATAGCAGAAAGAAGGGGATGGTTTTGCTACATGGATCACATTGAGGCACACCTTCCTTCCCCATTTGCGAAAGCCTGAAATTATTTACTCCAGAATGTGTGTAGGAAAGTGATATTACCCAAATAGCTGATCCAGTTTTCTTTCTGATCTGTCCTGTCTCAAAAGTTTAAAGTTCCCCTACTGTATCAGTGATTTACATGCCACCCACTTCCATCCCATAAACCCACCTAGTACCAAGAGAACTCTGGAATGTAACATAATAAGAATTCAGCTGAACAATGCTGTTCCCTAGCCATCCTCAAAACTCAATGCTTATCACTTGTAAAGCAATGACAACTTCATATAGAAAGGCAAATTTTTCTTTCCCCATATTTTATGATCTAATGTCAAGTTGTGGTACAAAGCACATTTTTTCTCATGGTAAGTGCCCAATTTGAGACTCTTTATTCAGAAAATTAAAAACATGCATTCTTCATGCAATTGTGTCATTTCTATAGTGCTTGGAAAGCTTAGTGAGTTGTGTACAATTATTTCATGTGGCCCCCTGTAAGAACAGTGAGCTGGCAGGGGTCCAGAAAGAGGAAGTGAGCACCTGTTTCTGGTGGAAGTTCCAGAGGTGGGCTTAATAAGTATTAAGGAACTGCCTCATCTTTGAGGACAAACCTTGACAAATAGATGAGTTACTGCTATGTTAGACCAGAAAATCATCAATCCTTAATCAGAAATCACACACAGAATGCCATAACAGCATCAATTTCAACCAGTGGATGCTCAGATCAGTTAATAATAAATAATAATAAAAATTCATGCACCTATATTTGCCCGGCACGTATGTGGACTCTGGACACTCTGGGTGTCCAAATATCTTTGAATACATATGTATCAGATTTGTACATGTTAATACTGATACATATATGGGCGTACATTTGACTCCATGATTTCAGGCTCCATCTACTGAAAACATGGTCCTTTATCATCCATGGTTGATTTAAACTTGTCCCCAGCAAACAGCACAAAGTCCTTTGGAAAACCCTAAACAGACAGGTAATTAAACTGTAGCTACCCAAAGAAAGAGCTGGAAACTACAGACTAACAACAAACCTGTAAAAGATACAAGGTACAAGACTGAAAGCACAGGAGACTGTTTACACACAGAATAGGTGCAGCATACATAATTGTTGTACAAGGCTTCCACATGCAGCCCTGTCAATATGCTTCAAGCTTAACCAGCTCTTGAGTTGAGAGATTAGCTCAGTCTCTGTTCTCTCCACTGAGATTACTAAACAGATAGTCAATTATCACAGCTGGTTTGGGGTTGTGGGCACCTTTCTATTAGGATTGGACTAAGAAAACACCAACACATTTCACATCAAACAGTTGTCAGCTGGTAAGAATTTTCAGTAGCTATGGACTTGGGCCGAATTCAAATTAGTGACCTAGATGTGAAAGGCTGTATATCCTATTACAAATCTGTTGAGCCATCCTGTTGCCTGAAACTATAGACTTAGTGACCCAGAACTAAATTAAATAGAAGCAGTACAATGAATGTCAGATTTGCACTCACTCATCCAAACATATGATATTACAGCACCACAGAGAGATGTTCTGTTGTTGAGATAACTGTGACTGTTTAGTTACCGCATTGTTCTTAGGGTACGTCTATACTTACCTCCGGGTCCGGCGGTAAGCAATCGATCTTCTGGGATCGATCCCGGAAGTGCTCGCCGTCGACGCCGGTACTCCTGCTCCGCGAGAAGAGTACGCGGAGTCGACGGGGGAGCCTGCCTGCCGCGTGTGGACCCACGGTAAGTTCCAAATAAGATACTTCGACTTCAGCTACGTTATTCATGTAGCTGAAGTTGCGTATCTTAGTTCAAAGTGGGGGTTTAGTGTGGACCAGCCCTTAGAGGCCTCATTGTCCTGCTTCTGGAAAAATTACAAGGATTTTAGAAATGAAAGAAATAATTACAAGAATGAGAATTATTTTTATTTAACTCTGGATTGAAAGGCAAAAGACCTTAAAACATACAGAAGTGTTTCCATGTTAGTGTTAAAGGATGTGTTTGTCTTAGTTAACAGTGCACAGAAATGCACTTACATGGCAGTGTCAAGCAGTCATTACATAGCTTTTAAAAAACCATAATAGCACATGTGAAACCAGTTGGACTTTCTGGTCAGCTTACTTTTTCTTCTTAAATACTTGATGGCACACTTGGTCTTCACACGTCAGCTCCTACAGCATTAAAACAATTGGTAAGTATATATTATTCTGAGTTATGTTTCCCATCTACAGCACCTCCCCTTGAAAAATCACTGTAAGACCAGCTGAACCACCACATCAAGAAGAGTTTTGCTTATTAAAAAAAAGCAGTGTGTTTTATGGAGCCCTAATCAGCTGGCATGCACTGCAGGTTATGGTAATTAGATTTTGACACTTGAATTGAGTTTTAAAAAAAGTATAAAAATGAAAAATGCATTGAAATTGCTCTGTAATGGTGTGGCTTTGCATAGTCTATTATTAAAACAACATACTATAATTTATTAGAAGCACTGAAGCAACAAGGAAATTACAAAAAGAGGGTGGAGGGAAGTCTCAGAAAGGATGGGTACCAGGGCATTAGTGTTTCAATCGACTCATGCACCAGCCTACTAGGTCCTCCTGTTTCCAGAGATCTCAGTTTGAATCCTGGTGCCAATAATTAGAATGTTCATTAATGGAATTATTGGCAAATTTTGAATTTATATTGTAATAGGGTAATAAAAGTCTGTCTGTCAGTTGGGTGACACTGGTTTCTGCTTAGATGGAAGAAAACAATAGGATTTTTTTATTCATCTGATTGACCTTCCAAAGGTAGTTAGATGGCCATCACAACCATCCACAGTGTAAAATGTGGTTTATATAACTGCACAGAATTAATTCTAACAAGAAAAGACTTCAAGGTAGATCCTCAACTGGTGCAAGTTTTCATTGTTTCACTTCAGTCAATGGAGTGATGCCAATTTCCACCAGCTGAGGATTTGGCTCTTCATGTGATAAATAGATGAGACACGCTACAAAGAAAATATTACGTGTACTGTCCAACAAATAGATCACTTTGAGCTCTGTATTATAGCCAGCAGTCCAGTTCCAGGGTGGAGAAATTCATATTCTGATAAGCAAAATAATTCCTAACTATCTATACAGATCCAAATCTGGTGAAGTTAGTATTAAACTACTCACTAAAAGCTGTGTGATTCTGCCTGTTACTGTCTCTTTCTGAGCCCCTACCATCCAGCATTACCATGCACAATTTACTGATTGTTCTTCCTGGGACCCCAGTGTTCCTCTGTATACTCTAATTTATTTTTCCAGACTTCATTGACTGCTTATTTTCTTTACAGGCCCATATGGCATCTCTCAGTCTTGCTGCATTTCTTTTGCATTCCAGTTTACTAACTCAGCTGTTTGATTTTTTTGTTGTGGGGGGGAGGGGTAACAAGATAACTACACTATAGAATGTTTGCTAGGTTTCCCTGTATATTCTGGGAGTGTTTTTCTGATCTGGATAACTACATAGTTCTCGCTAGAACTCATTTTTTGGAACGACAAAAATATTGTTCTTACAGGTTTTATTCAGCACGTAAACACTGTGGTTTATTTTTAGTGTTTACTCAAAATGTAGAAGGAATTGATGTGCTATGTAACTGGAAGGGTTAAGGGCTGCAGTGCAGTGAGCTGGACCAAAAGTCACTGTAGGTTTGTGGCTTAATTGGGAAGCAGGTGGAGACAAATTAAACAGCAGGGGTTCTGGTAGAGAGGGTATCAGAGCTGTGTGAGTAAAATGAATAAGAAAAATCCTTGGAACTATAGTAACTATACTATACTATTCCACAGTCTCTGTTACATGCTATAGCCATGAAAGTCAGCTCTTACCAAATGCAGTCTATCTCCTTCAATCCAGTGTGTCCAGCCTCTGTTTTTCTTTTCCCCCTTCTGGACACATACTAATTTATCACCATCCCAATTCACTAGCGTCTGCAGGGATCAAAGGATTAAATCCAATAAGTTAACTAGGGATTTTGGAAAACGTCCAAACACACCAGAACTAACAATGAAGTAGCATAACTGCTTGTGTGAAGACAGTAGTGGCCCAAATGCCCCTTAGTATAAAGTGCTTTATGTTATCACTTTGCAATTATTTCTTCTGATACAGTGATACAGACTGTATGTGTGCAAAGGAAGGGCAATGAGTTAATTGAATTTCTGATGCTGTTTATAGAATCGCACTGAATATGAAAACTGTATTTTTCTTTTCTTGCTATGTGAAAGCATTAATAAAAAAAGATTATAAAGTGCAATAACTGGAGCGCTATGGATCATAGTGACTAGTGCAGCATTAACACTGCCTCTGTCTGTACATAAAACAGACAGACAGAGAAAAAGTATGTAAATGACACTTGATACAATACAGTTATAGTTTATTTTATAGCATCCTTCAGGCACTGTAACCAAGAGCTTTAAAGCAAGAGCAGTCATATGTTTTCACAATGAAATTTAAACCGAGTATTTCATTAAAGGGTGAAAATGGAGGCATGGCTTGGCTGCTGGTACCACTCCCTATCGCGCTGACAAATATTGCCCCATTGAGGGGGGTGTACAAGGAAACAATCTAATGTCTTATATTTAGAGTATAGGCTCTTTGGGGCAGGGACAGTTTTGTTGTTCTGTACATCACCTAACACAATGGGGTCCTGGTTCATGCCTGGGGCTCCTAGGTACTAGGATTATACAAATAAATAATAAATGAGTTCCAGGTAGAATGGGCACCAGAAGCAGGAGTGAATGAAGGATCTAAGCCCCCTCCATCTCCCACAGCGCAGAAGGGATAGAGACAAGCCAAAACGGGAGAAGTGGAAAGTGTTGTGGCTGTAGGTGCATGTACACCTCTACCTCGATATAACGCTGTCCTCGGGAGCCAAAAAAATCTTACCACGTTATAGGTTAAACCGCGTTATATCGAACTTGCTTTGATCCACCGGAGTGCGCGGCCCCGCCCCATGGAGTGCTGCTCTACCGCGTTATATCCGAATTCGTGTTATATCGGGTCACCTTATATCGGGGTAGAGGTGTAGTTGGAGAGGGAAGAGGAAATAAATCCAGAGGGAGAGTTCTGAAAACCTCAAGGGCAATTTTGAATTAGAACTGAAGACTAATAGGAAACCAGTGAACGTGACTCTCCACAATCTCTAGATTGAGGGAAAGAGAGAGAATGGCACATCCACAGCATTCCGGACTCTCTAAAGTTGAGAGAGGGATTTAGGGAAATCGTGAAAATGGAACATCATTTGTGAAAACAGGAAATGATTAAGAAATGGCTAAAATTACAGCACAGAAGTACAGCCAGGATCAAGATAATGTCACCTAAGACTAGCAGTAAAGTTTGCTCCCCTACACAACAATTTATATGGGGGTGCGGGGAAATGATATCGGGTAGCAATCATTTAGATAAGACATCAGGTGGAATTATAATGTTGCAACAAGGAAGTCCAACTTGTCCCAACATAAGGGTTGTGAAATAAGAGGAGAAAAATAAGGTTCCAGAGAGTTCAGTGAAGACAATTTTGTTCACAGATGAGATTGGTGATGGCTTTGACACAGGGGAAGGAGAGTGGGGAAGGCTATAGATAGATCATGTTATAGATGGATCAGTGGCGACTTGTGTGCATTGGTTTAAAGCAGTAAAGCTGTTGAGTACATCACCATGCTCCCTGGAGAAAGGGCTGGGAAGAAGTGATAGAGGTTAAAGCAGAGGATTCGGAAGCCTAGAAAGGATATTATAAGCCTGATTATTCTCTGACTTACACTGTTGTGAATCAGAAGTAACTCCAGAAGAGCTACCTCAAGTGAAACTGGGGTAAGTGAGAACAAAAGCAGGCCTATGGGTCAAACAATGCCTTCAGTTAAACCCATGCAGCTCCGCTGTGGGATTCCAGGATTCATCTCTATATGCTCTATAAGGACAGGATTCATCTCTATATGCTGCCTACTTCCTTTGTGAGGACTAATGAGACAAAATGGGTCTTGCTGTCAGTGAGCTTTGAGCTGTGCGACCATCTCTCCAGAGGCTGACAACAGGATCCGAGTTCAGAGATGAAAGTTGTTTACTGGGATAAGTTGATGACGCAGAAGTGGGTGTAAGGTCAGAGACGAGCAAGTTAGCCAAGAGCTGAGGAAGAGGGTAGAACTGGTTACCAGCTGAAGTGTTGGCATGGATAGGATCAACAAATGATAACAGAAAGAAAGGCAAGTGGCTCTTTCGGGCAGGTTTTCAAAGGCTCAAAGAGGCGTTTCAATGGGAGTTGGATGCCTGGATGCCCTTTGCATTGTTGAAATTCTCCATTACATGTTTTCAGGGGATGTTAGGAAAATAAAACTGAGGGTGGTATTCATAAAAGGAAAGCAAAGGTGTGTGCAGTAAATGAATACACCAAATGGTTCAGGCCCTGATCCCTTAAGAGGTCTTTTCGTGGAACTCCCACTAACTTCCATGGGAATTCCACGTGTGGAAGGCTTCCAAGAAAAGACTCAGATAGAACTGGCAATTTTAAAATAATGTGGAGGGGAAAAAAGCCTTAGTAGTTTTAAAGTGAAATTTCAGCAGCAGCTAAATTATATGTGCCAAAATATACTTCCTTTCTTTACTTTTAAATATAGAACACTACAAAGAGGTTTATCATAGAAAGACAGGAAAAATTCCTTGCAAGAAAAAATGTAATTCGTTATTGCCCTTACAAATCTGAGAAACCTTCCTGGTTTGCCTATAAAATAAATATTTGCAATGTGAAAGACAAAACTGTCTTGAAATGCAAATTACCTGCACTTTATAGACAAACATTCTCTAATATCTGTAAATTGCTTTCCATTATTTTTAAGTCAGGAAATTTACAGACTGCTTACCCTGTTTTTAACCACAGTGTACATGGAAATCAAATACTAAGTGTATACCTGCACAACTCGGTTGTCAAGCCCCTTGGTATGTTCTTCAAACTCCACTCCCACAGTATAATTCAGTTCATAGTTTCTGAAAGTGCTCAGTGTTTTTGTCTTAAAATTGTCTCCATCTTGAATAATTTCCTTCGTTTGTTTCAAGTGTCCTGCAATCTTACGAGTGGCAAAATCAATGCCTATCAACAAACAAACAAAACATAAGTGTATGATATACCTAGCCAAATTCCAACTTCTGGTACAAAGATACAAAAGATAGTTTTATATATTCACCAAAACTATGAAAACTACACTATGAAAAGCATTTGCACATTTAATCCTCTCACTTACAGGTAAAAGAAGGTGGAGTAGCTCTCTTCTAGAATTGGCTGACATTTCTCATTTGAAACTTTTTTTTAAAATTACAAAAAAGATCTTTTTTAAAAAAATAAAAAAATTGAGGAATGTTTATGTTTTTTCAAAAAGTGTTCTAATTTTTTTGATGACCCCCCCCCTTTTTTTCCCCTTCAGTTTTGGGTATTTTTCCACCGTCATATACCCCTCTCCTTTTCTCAGTGACAAAATGAGGGGTGATGTGGAGGCGTGAAGTGGAAGAAAAACTGAAAATCCCCAAGATTTTCCGTATTCATGTTTTTGGAAAAAATAAAATTTCCATTGTTTTTGGTGAAAATTTTCAAGAAAACAATATGCCCCCTCCCCCAATACTGCTTTTGACCAGGTCTACTCATATCTATAGAAGGATCTCAGAACGAGTGCAGTAGATGTGCATGTCTGATCCAGTGAATTTTGGCATGTAGCTTTTATTTCACCATAATCACAGATTATTGTTTGGGACTGCGTGTAATCTGTGGAACTGTATTGCATTTATATTGACACTGGGACTATACTGCGTGTGATTTAACAGCCATCTGTAAAAGCCATTTTCCCCCTTTTTGTAAAGTAATTTGAATCAGAATCATATTAATTAGCAAATCCTTTGCAGAAATGATGCTTGTATATAAATAAGTAAACAAATAAGAGCTATATTCACTGATTGTCCCTAGGAAAGAATGTTAGAAACAAAAATAAAAGTTGGGCAGACTTTACAGGAAAAGAATGGATGGAAAAGGATTATTTTGCAGCTTCCATATGGGTAAAAGATGGAAAGTTAAAAAACAAAAAGACAAATAGCCAAAGAGTACTGCATTTGACAATGCCCTCTTTAATATTCAGTCAGCATTTTGTGCCTGATTCTCTTTACCATTCCGTACTCTGTTCATGATGAAAACTAACATATACTACTTGCAACTGAATGCCCTGAAAGATATTTCAAATATATTACCATCATGACACAGTCTACCCTAGGCAATACACCTAATGCCAGCTTCATTGCCAGGTACAATAAATATTTGACCATTTGGCAATGAATCTTGTTATGGTGCTATATGCAAATGAAATAATCTAACATGTTTCTCCCAGAGATTGAAAAATAGTGTGGCTTGTTAACCATCTTTGAGCTTTTTCACATACAAATTAATCATTTTCGTCTCGGCAAAACCTTGTACAAATGGAACCCATTTTCTTTTGGTGGATTCATTATGCTACTGGTAAGGCACTAATCTAATTGAGTGAAAGGACTGGCTGGAAAACAAAACAAAAAAATGTTACTTTAACATAGGAAATAATGTTCATATTCAAGTATATTTTATCTGTTGCTGTGGATTAAAGGCATCTCTGGGTCTGATTTATAGCCAGGTAACAAAATTTAGGTCTCTCCGAGGAAAGAAGTCTAATTTTCCAAAGGAATGCTATTTCTGACTAATATATTAGTCTTGTACTACTGCAGAAAATCAGGGGAGGTTTTATTAAACACATTTTGAACACAACACATTTTGAACAATACAAGCAATAAAGATGAAATATGGTTCTATTAGATTAGATTGAAATACTTTAATGTGCTTATGAAAAAGTTAAAGTTTCTGGTTTAAAGGGCAAAACGATTTGTTAATTAAGGTATAGGAATGCATATGTAGCAATTATAAGGATGAATGAACCTCAAAAAGTTCAGCTTCATTGTGCTTTGGATCTGAACTCCTTAATTCTTAGAATATCAACCAAATGTAAAATCGGGAGAAACAGAGCAGAAAAATCTCTTTTCACCATTTCCATGTCATTTCTTTTTCATTGATAACACAGTCAGTGAGCGACAAATTCTCAGTACCACACATAGAAATACACATCTAGATACTACTTTGTTGCAAATTCTCTGAGGCATTTTTCACTAGCACTGAAGTGCAGTACATAAAACATGTTCAAACCCCCCACAAAACAAAGGGCCAAAGCCAATGGCTCTCACTCCACAATCTCACATTAAGTTTCTTATGGGGAGGCTAGTTTTAAGCTCCGTCAGGAGGTTCAGTAGGCACATCTCCAGTGGAGGCAGTACAGGAGATGCAATGAACCCGCCTGTCTCACTGTACTGCACCAATCACTTCTGAGCCACCCAGCATATCAGGAATTGTGGGTGGCTTAAGCTTCTGCCAATCCTTCTTCAAGCGGACTTCTCAGTGCTGGGTTCCGTGGCCCTATTTCCACCTGAGGGACCCAGGGGCTGAATCAAGCCCTTTATTTTATAGTCTAATGTGTCAAACATCCCGGAGAAATCCAGTAAGATCATTTTAGGATGGTTTCAGTCAGGTATCCTGTTCTCATTGCTAACAAACAATCCTGAGGATGGAGCGGAGATGTAACAAAAGCACTGCTCAAGTGCAGTGCATGCTATTAGTTATGATACAAAAGGAAGCAGAGAATTGGGAAGCCCACTACTTATTGCAGCAGGATCGGGATTAGAATGTTTAAAGATAAAATAATACACATCCTATGAGAGTGAAGCACCAAGCGCCTATTGAATTTCAATGAATATCTCAGTCTAATTTTCAGAGGGGAAGTGCCAATCTAAAGAGAGATATTAATAATATTACTAGCAATTGCAGGCCTTCTTGGTAAAAGTTTTTAAGAAGAGTAAATATGAGCAGTTATGACCCAACTGACAAAATCAATACAACAATATTAGCAGATGATACCCAAGGGAAAGTCTAGGAGAGAAGGGAACAGAGTGTTGAGTGACATTACAACCAGATTAAAAGATCTAGTAAAACTCTCAGTCCTGTTGGTAGAGAGTCTGACACTCTTCAAGTGCATGCCTAGACTAGCCTATAAGGAAGAAGGATGCTTAAACAATGAAGAGAATGTCAGTCACCAAGTATGACAACAATATTAGAGTTCTCTTAACTGCTTTTCCTGACAGTACATTTATTTTGTTCAGAGATCACTTTTGAGTTGAGTGGAAAGGATTTTCCATCCCTCATGTAGTTTTGCCAGTATCCAGCACTCAAAAGTCATGCGTCTACCCACTCCAAATAATGAGATTGGCCTATAATCATGATTTTAAAATAATAATAAATGTTGGGCTCTTTTTATCTGCCTCCTGGTTTCTGAGCCTCTAAGGTGCTCTCATTTCACATTTTCAAGCTGCCGTCTGCAACCATGAGGGCTAGGAACATAACTCCCCCCCAAAATGAAAGCTCAGATTCTCAGATCCAGTAGCTGAGACTTTAAGAAAAATACTAAATATCATGAGACTCGCATGAGTCAGACCCCTTAGGTATCCATAGTGTCCTATAGGGTTAAGATAGTTTTATCTGCATGCAAACTAAAACATTTGAAATTACATTTGTATTGAAAAGGTCAAATATAAAATGGCCCTCAAACGAACAGAAAACAATTATCCCTTGTAAAACTTTTACACTGTCATTATAATCATTGAAGACACTAATGTGGAGAAAATAGAGTGAAATTGGCATTAGCAGGAGCTTGGTCTCCATTCACATTTCCAGCTCTCTTAATATGCTGCTTGCACTAAATTAACTCTCAATTTCTTTTAATATCTAAATAAGAATTCTATTTGTTAATAACTTTAATTTTCTTGCTGTGGAAATATGCTTCCATAAAGATTGTTAGAACGTTCATTACTATGTAAACTTTTTACTATACCTGCTAGTTCAGTTACAGTTTTATTAAATGCTAAAGGCTAACTGTTTTTGCTCCACTGCTATGGAGTATCCTGTTACTTGCTCGAGAAGTCACTCAAGTTTGTCTAGACATATTATAGCAAGTGTATGATATTTTAATATTACTGCCAGAAACTCTTATCCCCAAAACATATAAAAGGAATGACTGCTCTACTATTAGGTTTTTTTTTAAATAGGCATGATTGATAAATAAAAGCTCTTGTCCCAATATTGTATTTTTTTCATTTACCTAAGGCAACCATGTAACTGTCGAAGTTTTCATTGGATTCCATTTCCCACGTTCCATTGTAATCGGCAGGCATGCTGGCTAAGAGCTCAAACCCAAAGGTAGATCAAATGCTGAGCCTGGAAGCAAGTTCTGCAGAGAGAATGTGTTAAAACTGTCCTTTTTATATCTTCCTTGGATAAAGTTTTATGGTTTTCCAGATAATAAAGTCTGAAGGTCGGAGATATAACCCGACAGAACTTTGCTTCATTAACAAAGTTCAGGAGGACAGCAGACAGGCCAGGAATGGGTTTCTGAAGCAAGAACTAAGAGAGAAAGGTATTTTACAGTGACCTTTGTAAAGAACAGCAATCTCTTATAGATACTCCTTTGAAACATGTGCACCACAATGTCAAACTGTGCAACCCAACGTGAGTTCTCTTTTTCAATTCACTTCTACATACAATAAGCCCCTATTAAGAGCTTGGCCTTGCATAGTTCATGCACCCTAACTCCCATGTGAAGTTGGTGGAAGTTTTGGATGTATAATGAATGCAAGATTGGGCCATTAAAGAGGAAATCCCTATTTTTAAAAGAGAGAATATTTATGATTTTATTTTACTTCTCAACTTCATATTCCAATGTATTAAAATAGAGTTCAAAGATATCCCTGTTTTCCTCCCAAAATGTCCCTTTTTATAGATGTCAAATGTTGGCAAATACGCATCAGGTATAAATTCACTTGAATAAATTTCATTTAACTGATCGTACATGTCACAGGGCTCCTCTCAAGCTACCCTGGGAGCAGCACTGTCTAACCCATTTTTAAGTCAGTTTCTTTTTCATCAAGTGCATCTTTAATCCCGGATTTCAAACTGGGGCAGGATTACAGCACAGGTGTACAGCAGGAGGGGCTTTTCACAGAACTTTTATCTTCCTCCACCCCCTCTTCACAGTTATATAGCCCCCCTTTACTAAGCCAATTAACTCATTAGCCCAACAGTTGCTACCAAATGTTACTAATCCCCTCCAGTAACAGGTTGGTTGATTCCAGTTAAGCCTCCAGCCTTCTCTGTGCTGCAGCAACCTCAGTGACCAGGATACTACAACTCGCACTCTGCTACAGTAAAGATATTGAGATAATCGGCAGAAAGTCCCACAAATGTAGGAAAAGGCCAAACTAATGCAGCTAGGGCAATTTTAGGCAGTCACTTCAATTAGCCTGACTTTTGGTGCTTTGGGTTAGACTCGTTCAGAGTCAGATCAAACCATTTCCTACTCTGTGTTTCAATTTTGACCCTCACAAGATGCACCTGCTCAGAACAGGTGACAGAATGTACATTTTTACTCCATAGCAGGGGCAGGCAGGAGCACAATGGGTCATGGAAGTGTGTAGCTGATGGTACCTCAGCAGACCTCACAGCTGTACTCTGAAGGCACCTTGTCTCTCTAGTGAGGCCCACTGAAGGGGAGTCACAGTCTGATGGACAACAACAGGGTTGTCAGATCAGGACTACTGCATAGGACAGTAAAGACCTCCCCTGGAGACTGGGGAGGATGGACATAAGGAACATGGTGTCATGCTGTCTGGAACAGCTCATGACCATGAGTGCCTACCTCAGGGCAGACTGTCAAAAGCAGGGCAGACACGCCAGTCTGGTGGTATGTTCTATTATTAGATTTCACCAAGCCAGTAACAAATGTGAACTCCTGGATCACTAGAACAGTCTCACCTTGGAAATCACAGACCGTCCCCATAGACTCTCTAGTCTATCTTGCCACCCAGACAAACTGGACTTAGTGATACATGGTCACTAACACCAAAAGTTGCACAATATTCAGGTTGCTTCCAGTCCCAAGAGACCAGTCACTTACCCCAGATCAGCTGGTGCCCTAGATCTTATACCAAAGACAACGCCTGTAGCCAATCCTATAATAAGCTATCTACAGATTTATTAACTAGCAAAAAAGAAATAAGAGTTATTTACAGGTTAAAGCAAGCAAACATATACACACAAATGAGTTACCATCTAAATCCTACAAGTGACAGAGTTGTAGTGATCTGTCAATTCAAAGTGTCTTTCAGGGTGGACCCAAGAAATAACCCCTGGGGAGCTCTGGCTTCAGTTTGGTGTCTCTAGCCCTGTCAAAGTTAAAACAGTGAAGAGAGATGGAAATTTTCCTGTGTCTTTGTTTGATTTCCTTCATTCAGCTTCCAAGTCCGCAGAACAAGATTCCTTGGATCTAGTATTTCTCAGGTGTGATAGGGCCATTAATCAATCCTTTGAATAGCGGTGTTCCTTGATAGCCCATCTGATTTTGATAGTCCTTCTGGACAGGCAGGGGGATGATTCCTGTGCCTGGGTTCACAAGTTCAGAGCAAACATTTTCAAAGTTATAAAGCAAAATGTTCATATCTTCTTATAGCCTGGAATACTGACATGACAAGTGAAATTAATGCCTGCAGCAACTTACAAGCATTTCATAGCATCTAAACACTAAATACTGGCAAGACTAATACCTATTTTGAGCAAAACTAACATACAAGTCAACTGGTTTGGTCTCCATTTATGAGTTTGTCAGTTCTTAGCTAATGCCTGCAGCCTGGGCAAGAGCTGGCATCTGGCCTGACCTTGTCATACATGGATCCTTCTGCCCTCCACATCCCTGATGATTTGTGCCCTGCCACATCTCTGTTCACTCTTAGTATCTCCCTTGGGCCATCTCACTTCCATGTCTCTCCACCAATACAGTCATTCTCCATATTCCCTACCCCATGGCTACCCACCCCCTTGGTGGCTGGGTGACATGAGGTTGTGAGGGGATCACAGATATGCAGATGGCCTGCGGCAGAGGGAATTCAATGCTTCTGTGCTGAGGCATCACTGATGGAAGGTCTGTCCTAGTGCTGGCATCTTCTGTCTATTAAGCTGCAGAGCTATGGGGAGCCGTTGGTACACAAAGCCTCAGCGCAGAGACAGTTGCTCCCATAGCAGTGCTACCCCAGTATGGCAGGGAGCCGAGGCAGCAGTTGTTGGAGCTGAGTGGCTCCACAGAAAGACATAGCCTCGCCAAGGGCTTTTCATGGTGTTGCTGTCTCCAGGAGCCAAGGTAGCAGCAATGACAGAGCCCTTCAAGAGCAAATGCCTCAGTGCAGATCAGGGCCGGCTCTAACTTTCTTGCCGCCCCAGGCAAAAAAGAGGGGGCCGCCCACCCCCGCGAGCGCCGCACCGCCATACCCCCGCCCCAGCGCCGCCGAAATCCCCCCCTCCGAGTACCACGCCGCCCGAAGCCCTGCCCCCTCCAAGGGCTGCGCCCCCCTCCGAGCGCCGCACCAAGCCCCCGCCCCCCAGCACCACGCCAAGCCCCCGTCCTGTCCGAGCGCCGCGCCGCACCGCACCAGCCCCCGCCCCCTCTCTGAGCGCCAAGCCCCCACCCCCCCGAGCGCCGAGCCGCCGGAAGCCCCACCACCCCGAGTGCTGCAACGTGGAAACAAAACAAAAAAACCCCTCCAGCGACGAACCAATAAATAAATAAATAAATAAATAAAAAACCCGAGCGCCGCCCTGCCCCAAGGTGCCGCCCCAAGCACGTGCTTGGTCGGCTGGTGTCTGGAGCCGGCCCTGGTGCAGATGGATGTCCCCCAAATAGGCCTTTTGTACAGTCCACTTCTTTCCAACCTGGCTTCCTATCCATACAACTTTCTACCGGGCTCACTACATCTCCCCTTCAGCTCTCCTCACTGCATCACTCAAACCCTATTGGCCTCTTTGGATATGTCTTCACTGCAGAGTTAACTTTAAATTATGAAAAAGTTAAACATTACAGTTTAACATAGCGAAATGGGGATAGTTTGTTACCTTTTGTATTTGCAGCCTCTTTTTTAATATTTACACAAGGAAATCAAAAATTCTGTTCATCTTTATATAAAAAGCCTAATATTTGCTTTGCTAATGTGTAATAAAATATATAACTTTTCACAGATTATGATGTTATTATAATTTGGAAGTCAGCAGAAACTCCCCTGTTGTCTTCAGCTCTTGTTCAGGGCCGACCCACAACATTTTGACACCTGAGCTCAAATGATGGCCCCATGCTCCCTCGCTTGGGTTAAAACTTTGAAAGGTCTCAATTCTGCCTTCTTCCTGTTCTACTCCTCTCATGGTACTGCTCTGCTACCTACCCCAATAAAGGAGAACTAACAACTTAAAATGTCTTGTTCAAAAATTTTAAGTAACACTTAACTTTCAAATGCTTGAACAGCAAATGTAACTTTTCTTGTCTGCATACATAGGCGTGCGCAGCACATTTCATTAGGGTGTGCACCCAGGGAGTCCCGCCCAAGCCCCGCCCCCATTCCAATCCTCACCCTCCTACTTCCCGCCCCCTGACTGCCCCCCTCAGAACCCCAACCCCCCCGCTCCTTGCCCCCTGACTGCCCCTGCTAGGACCCTGCCCCTAACTGCCCCCCAGAACCCCACCCCCTATCTAAGCCTCCATGCTCCTTGTCTCCTGACTGCCCCCTCCTGAGACCACCCCCCCCACTGTAACTGCCTCCCTAGGACCCTACCCCCTACCTGTCCCCTGACTGCCCCGACTCTTAGCCACACCCCCGCTCCCAGACAGACCCCCGGGACTCCCACACCTATCCAACCACTCCCTGCCTCCTGACAGGATCCCCAGAACTCCCAACCCATTCAACCCCCCTGCTCCTTGTCCCCTGCCCACCACCTCCAGAGACCCCCTTGCCCCCAATCACCCCCTAGGATCCCACCAACTATCCAACCCCCCTGTCCCCTGAAAGCCCCGACCCCTAGCCACACCCCTGCCCCCTGACAGGCCCCCTGGGACTTCCACACCCTATCCAATGCCCCCATTCCCTGTTCCCCGACTGCCCCCGAGACCGTCAGGCCCATATCCAACCCCCCTGACCCAGCCCAGCCCCCTTACCACGCCACTGCTCAGAATAGAGTCCCCACCAAATCCCACTCCCTGGACATCCCCTTGATGTGATGGCACTTATGGGGCAGGTGCAGAGAGTGCCAACCAAGCTGGAGTGCAATGATGAAAGAGCGCTATGACTGACATAAGTCAAAAGTCACATGTAGCACTGGGGAGGCAGCGATTGGCTGGGCGGGCCCGGGAGGGGGAATAAGGGGGGGTCTTGGTAGCAGAATGGGGTTCACTGTGTGACACAATTACAACAACTTTGTGCGGCTGCTGGGGAAGTTTGTACAGGCAACAAATACACCCTGTGCAGGCCGGGGGGACGCTGTCACCCTGACTCATAGGTGCTGACTTTTGGTTTTGCCAGTGGGTGCCCCATCCTAGCTTCACCCCCTTATCCAAGGCTCCACCTCCACTCCATCTCTTCCTGCCCCATCCCCCTAGACCCCCCTGAAAACCTTCTTGCAAACTCCCTCCCCTAAATGCCTCCCACCAGCTGCTCACTCCTTTCTGCCCCTCCTGCCTTAAGAGTGAGGTGTGGGTGCTGGAGGATTACTCTGCCAGTTTTGAGGGGAGGCTATTTTCAACATTTATACAGTTTCATTCTAGTTATTGAAAGTGTGTCTATCATTGGTATCTCCCCTTCCTGATGTTTCCCAGTTCTTGCTCTCCACCTGTGTCCCTTTTCCCATCTCTCTCTGCTCCCCACTTCCTGGTAGCTCTGTTTAGCAGCTGCTCCCACCCACGCACTCAAAGCAGCTCTGTCTCCTCCGAACCCCACCCCCTGCAGCCAGCCTAGAAACTACATGCCCTGACACAGAGAGAAATTTAATTCAACAGCCCAGCATAGAAATGGCCCATTCATTCAGCCTGCTGTGTGGCTGCTGTGTTGTTGCTCCAGCTCTTCCCAATTCCAGGGCTGCAGCCCACCCCTGCTTTGACTCCTTCACGCACTCTACAACTTTTGTGGGAGGGGAGCCCCTGGTGGGACCATGGCCAAAGGCAGGGGAGTAGGGGCCAGTTGCCTACTCCACCGGGCTGCAGCAGCCCAGCACCCTGAAGCAAGAGGAGCTCAGGTGTCCCAAGGTGAAGCAGGGCAGCATCTCCTGACCTGAAGCTGATACGGGGGATGGATGCAAGGGAAGGAATTCCCCAGGAGCTGGGGGGGAGGGGGGAAGGGGGATCCAGGGGAAGAAAATTAATCCTTCCTTACACTAGGAGGAGGGGATGCTGATCGGTGGGGGAGGGGATAAATTTCCTCTCGGAGGAAAAGCCCCTCAGGGAGGCTTGATCTGGGTGTGGGGGACGGGGAGACAGCTTTGAGCTGGGCAAGCATTACTTTCCCAGGTATAAGGGAACCGTAGGGGTTGGAAGCTCCCAGAGCCTCCATGGGATGGGACTGGGCAGCATCCGGGCTTGGAGAGGCTGCTCATTTGCAGCTGGGGCTGGAGTGAAGCCCCTCTGGACAGGTAAAGAAGGAGGGGGCGAGTTGCAAGTCCCAGCCCAATTTCACTCAAAAGACACAAGGAAGAAATTTTCTTAAAGGAGCCATGTCCTTTGGTTTGTCCCCCTGCCTAGCACTAAGGGAGTCTGCAGCTGGTTTCTCCTGGCTGAAGAGAGAGCAAAGGTCCTGGGGGAAACACCAGGGTGGGCTGAGACTGGCTGGCTCAGTCCTTGAGAAAGCCCCTGGCCCATACACCCCCCCCCCAGCAGTCCCCTGGAGCCAGCCCAGAAGCTGCCTGCCCATCTCCCCCCAGCCCCCTGCCAAGGGGCTGCCCATCCCTCTTCAGCTAGCCCAGAAGCTGCCGTGCCCTGGCTGCTGGTCCCCACTAGCCCAGCTCCCTCTACCCTGAAAATCAGAAAGACTCACTTACCTCTGCCTGTAGTCTCCAAGCTGCAGTAGGGGCAGGGGAAACAGCTGATCGGCAGGACTTCGCGCCAAACAGCTGATTGGCTGCAGCCAGCCAAAGAGCTGATGAGGGCTGCTGCAGCATTCTAAATAGCTGATTGGCAGTTGCCAACAGCTGATCTCCCGGGCGTGCTAAGCAGCCTCCTCCTTGTCCTCCTCCCTGCTCCGAGCCTCCAGCGGGGGAGGAGCAGCCTTCCCAGATGGAGCTCAGGCATGATTAGGGTGTGCCTGGGCACACCCGGTACACCCTGTGTGCACGCCTATGTCTGCATAGTAAACATTGGCATTTTTATCTGGTTGAATAACACTGCTCTACAGCCAAAATGCTTCTAAATAAATGTAGTCAAACTTTACTAATTCTGGGTCACTGAGAATGAAAATGATGCTTAAAATTGTTGATTGGCTCTAGTTTTCAAGATATGCTATTGGGTCAGTATATACGACCCTTGACTTGGGAATGGCGGAGGATAAGTGAGTTATAAAGGGAAGGGATCTCAATTTAAACCAGAAATGACTAAAATACATCTTTGACTGGATCTATGAATAAATCTATGACTGGGTTTGGACAGTACTTGCTTTTTAGGCAAAACAATGAATGATGCAATCCAAAGCTGGTATTGCGTCATACATGATATGAATTGCATCATGTTATTCCTAAAAGTCATGGATGATGCAATCATAATGAAGCTTACATCACTCTGCTGAACAAATTGCCCTATATCAGCTCTAGAAATCATACAGTGTCGTGCTCTCTTATTGGTCAGTGTTTGATTTTGCAAAGGGACACATTTCTGTTTAGCCAAAGTGAGCAGAGATGCCTCGTACTTATGTGAACAGTGCAGATAACTTCTGCTATGTTTGTGGTGAAGTGACTTTTGCATCACAAAAGCACAGTATAACCACTATGGTTAAGAAAGCCTATCACCTTTCTTTTGGCTGCAAAATTGGAGCTCAGGACAAGAGGTGGGCCCCACACATATGCTGCAACACTTGTGCAACAAATCTTTGCCAGTGGTTGAACAGGAAAAGGAAATCTATGCCTTTTGCAGTGCCAATGATTTGGAGAGAGCCAACGGATCATACCAGCAATTGTTACTTCTGCATGGTGCCTCCAGTTGGGAAAGGTGTGTCAAAGAAGAAAAAGTGGACTGTGCATTATCCAAACATTCCATCAGCTATACGCCCAGTACCCCACGGAGAAGGACTGCCGGTTCCTGATGCCCCAGAATCATTCTCACTTGAGTCAGACGAGGAAGAGGAAGAGGATGAAACTTCTGGTCCTGAACCATCAATGTCACAGGACTCACATTTTCTCCCATCCTCCTCCTCTGAACCACACCTCATAACACAAGGTGAACTGAAAATGACCTTGTCAGGGATTTGGAACTACCCAACAGTAAGGCAGAGCTGTTGGGCTCCAGACTACAGCAGTAGAATCTCCTGGCAGGTGATGTTAGGGTTTCCATGTTCCGTGACCGTCAAAAGGATCTTGTCCCATTCTCCTTCTTCATGGAAGGTGATCTTGTAGCCTGCAACAACATTGATGGTGTGATGGCAGCCCTCAACATCGTTCACGATCCAGATGAGTGGAGACTGTTCATTGATACATTGAAGACGAGTCTTAAAGCTGTTTTACTGCATAATGGCAATGTTTTGCCATCAATTCCAGTTGGTCATGCAGTCCATATGAAGGAAACCTATGACTACATGAAACAACTTTTGAGGTGCATAAACT
This sequence comes from Chrysemys picta bellii, assembly GCF_011386835.1. NCBI lineage: Eukaryota > Metazoa > Chordata > Testudines > Emydidae > Chrysemys > Chrysemys picta. The sequence goes on along the minus strand of NC_088799.1, from coordinate 42,118,938 downwards.
ATGACCAACATCAGTGGCAGCTTTGTGACGATTTGAAGGTTGTTGCTCTCTTGCTTGGTCTGCAGATTGGATACACAAAGTACTTCTGTTTTCTCTGCTAATGGGATAGTCGTGCAAGAGAGTCCCACTACATCCAGAAAGATTGGCCACTCCGACAGTCATTGGAGCCTGGGAGGAAAAGTGTTCAGCATCCACCACTTGTTGAATCAAGGAAGATTTTGTTACCACCCTTACATATCAAGCTGGGTCTGATGAAGAACTTTGTCAAGGCCATTGACAAAACACAAGCAGCTTTCAAGTACCTCCGTGGAAAATTTGCAAGGTTAAGTGAAGCTAAGATAAAGGAAGGTGTCTTTGTTGGTCCTCAGCAGGGCCGGCTCTAGGCACCAGCAAAACAAGCTGGTGCTTGGGGCGGCACATTTTTAGGGGCGACATAGCCGGCGCCAGAATGCTGCCCCTAAAAATGTGCCCCGGCCGCCCTAGCTCACCTCCACTGCTGCTGCCACGGCACATGAAACAGCTGATTAGCGCGCCGCTACTCGCCCTCCCTCCCAGGCTCTCAAACCTGGGAGGGAGGGGGAGATCCCGAGCGGCCGTTTCACGCGCCGCTGCTCCCCCTCCCTCCCAGGCTTGGGCGCCTGGGAGGGAGGGGGAGAAGCGGCGCCCGCGCTGCGGCCACTCGGAGTCTCCCCCTCCTTCTCAGGCTCTCAAACCTGGGAGGGAGGGGGAGATCCCGAGCGGCCGCGGCACGGCGCCGCTTCTCCCCCTCCCTCCTAGGCTTGAGAGCCTGGGGGGAGGAGGCAGGGCTGGGGATTTGGGGAAGGGGCGGAGTTGAGGCGGGGCCGGGGGTGGGGTAATTAAATGGGGGGGGGCAAAATTGTTTTTGCTTTGGGCGGCAAAAATCCTAGAGCTGGCCCTGGTCCTCAGATTCGTGAACTTCTTCGAGATGAAGCATTTGACCATGCACTGCGTGGCAAGGAAAAGATGGCATAGAAAGCCTTCCAGTTAGTGGCAATAAATTTTCTTGGAAACAACAAGGCAGACAACTACAGGTTGTTGGTGGAAAATCTCCTCAAGGCATACCAAAGCCTTGGTTGCAACATGTCACTAAAGATACATTTTTTGCACTCTCATCTAGATTTTTTTTCCACCGAACTGCAGAGCAGTGAGCGACGAGCATGGCCAGTGATTTCACCAGGACATTGCAACAATGGAGAAACGCTATCAGGGCAAATGGAGCCCATCAATGCTTGCAGACTATTGCTGGACAGTGACAAGAGATGCTCCATTTAACGAATACAAGAGACAAACCAAGAAGCGCCGAGTAGACACTGAATAGGACTAAACTATGTACATAATAGTTTTTTGCCTTTTGTTTCATAATAAATTGTATTTATATAACCCTTTTGCTGATTTTTAAAGTGTTACATAAACAGGTCAGGTGAAATATTATCATGTAAAGCAACCATAAACACATGAAAAGACCTAGGTTTACAATTTATGATTAAAACTCTACTATCTACAAAATATACATAGACATAAAATATAAAAACTTAAATATCTTAGAAACAGAAGCCAATCAGTTGTTTTAATTGTCATATTTGAATTCAGCACATCAAAATACATAATAAATAGCACATTTTATCTCTGAAGCAGACGACTTCTCAAAAATTGTTGACCAGTGTAATCAAAGTGGCGCTTTCGGTGCCTTCTTGGTTGCAAAGGTTTGAACTGCTTCCTGCTGAGGGTCCACAGTCTGGCCCAGCTCACGCTCTATTAAGATGGTTGCGAGGCCAACCAGCCTCTCCTGTGTCATTGTGGAGCGTAGATGTGTTTTTATTAACTTCAGCTTGGAGAAGCTGCGTTCTCCACTGGCAACTGTTACAGGAAGTCTTAGAAGTGTGCGCAGAGCAACAAAAGCATTTGGAAAGAGAGTGGTCATCTTACTTGTGCACATATATTCCAGAACAGCCTTTGGAGTTGATCCTGCTGAAATATATCTTGAAAGGGCTTTCAGTTCATCATCTAAATCACTCGCATCAATATCACGCATGTCATCATGTGCCAACACTGTCTCTAGTGCCCTGCATTGCTGGTATAGGCCTTCTTCAGGTATAATGAGGAGTTTTGGAATATTATACAACATCCCAAATATACTGCTGTGTTCCTAAAGCTGCATGAAATGTTCTCCAACTGACTGTATTGCACAATCTGGCATCTGGTTAAAGAATTCAACTTTGAATTGTTGTTTGTGGGTCCCTTATGGGATTATCCCGTGCCTCATAATTAAAATATCTTCTTCTTCGGTGGCTCTTGTATTCTTGAATGGGTGGGAAAATAGCTTCAGTGTGAAGTTCCTCTGCCAACTTCTGTGCACTCTTCAGAACGTTTTGAAATCCCTCATCTGACTGGTAAGACTGTAGGTATGACTTTGCTTTGTCCAGTTGTTCCATTACTCCAGATATATCAAGGTCAACACCTTGGAGTCTCTTGCTTACAACATTTATTTCAAACAATATGTCATGCCACAACACTAAGCCACACAGAAATTTGAAGTTATGTATGTTTCTGGTGATTCCATTCCCCTCTGCCACTGTTCTCCCATGAACAATTCCTGTCATAGCATTATCTTCCATAATGGCTATCAGCTATCACAATGCCCGTATCTTCCAGCTTTTTAAGAAGCACATGTCATACCAGCTCCTGTAGTATCATCAATGACAATAAATTCTAGAAAATGCTCTCTGACAGTCACCATTGCAGGAACATTTTCACTAGGTTCTGTTGTTGTTACAAAATGCACCATTAAAGTCATTTGTTCCATATGGGTGATGTCAGGTGTGCAGTCCAGAATAACAGAGTAATATCTTGCTGACTTCAGATCTGCCACAATCTTCTGTTTGACTCTTGTTGCCAGTAACTGTATGATCTCATTTGAATTGTTTTTCCAAGGTAGTTGTGTGTGTACATTTCTTGGGTGGTGACTCTTCTTAGATGATCCTGGAGTACAGCATCAAACTCCGCCATCAGCTCCACAATTTTAACGAAGTTTCCATTGTTTGGCACATACAGCTGATCTGAAGTGCGACGCAGTGCTAGGTTTTGGGTAGCAAGCATTCTCACAATGGCAATGAGCCTTTTCAAAACATTTGCCAGTAAAGAGACTTTGATGCAATCTTCTCTTGATGCTGATCATCTATGGTGGCCTTTAACCTTAGTCTCATCTCAAGCTCTTTCCACCTATGGAATGCTCTCTGGTGATTTGCTGCCTTCTCATGGCATGCCAGATTTCTAGCCAGATTTTTCCAGTCCTTTGTTCCTGTAGAACCCAATGTGGCTGGAACATTAGACTGGAAGAGTTTGCAACAAAAACAGTATGCAGCATTCTGGGTTTTTGAGTACATAAGCCATGGCCTCTCCACTTTGTCACCATTGGGGATTTCTCGCCAGTAATGTGTTGGATGGAAACTTCTATTTTCATTGTCTTTGGGGAACATGAAGTTTTCCACAGGCTACTGCTCAAGTGGGTTCACAGTCCTGGATCATCTAGACTTAAGGAACTAAACTCAGCAGCAGCTGTTAATTGCGCCTCAACCGCACTCTTCTCTGATCTATACTTTTCTTCAGGAATGTGCATGGTTACATCCATTTGAGATGGAGATTTAGATGCTGCAGTCACTGCCAGGTCACTTGCACTCTGACTAACTGGAAGATCAGGCATCTCCTCACCACTCACATCCTCACTGGGGCCGGAAGGCTCACCCTGAACATTTGTGTCTATGTATCTCAGGAGAGCTCCTTCCTGCTTAGATAGAAAAGCTTCCTTTGCTTTCTTTCTTTTTCTGAATGCTGCCTCAGAGGGGCATTTTCTTCTTTCACTCATGAATGCTGTTCTGTGCCAGGTATAGTGGCTCTCAACACTCAATTGAAGGGGACAAATAAGCAGGCTGGTAGCAGAGCCTGAGTGAGGGAAGATATCAGCGTCTTAAGGGCCTAACTGGCTCCTACTACTTCAGTTGACTGCCTGTTCTCCTCAAGTGGGTTCAGGGAAGCAGCAGGAAACAGAAAGCTTCCTGAGAAGCTGGTGTTAATCAGTCCAGGCTCCTGGGGGTGCTAGAGAGGTATACAAGAGGCTCCTCCTCCTCCTCTCTCTCGCTGCAGCTCCTGCTGCTTTCTGTTATTCCCTCTCACCTTTTCTCCTGCCTGCCTGTTATGTCTCTTGTGCCCTCTTTTCTCCAGCACAGCACTCGACCATCTCCGTGCATCTAGAGCAGAGAGAATACATATTCACCAGCAGCAGAAACAATTTTCTACACTCTGGGTCCTAATGATGCGCCCCCCCCCCCACAGTCTGGCACCTGAGGCGGACGCCTCAGTTTGCCTCATGGTAAGGCCAGCCCTGCTCTTGTTAGCTTGGGAAGCAGAGCTGGCAAGCCTCTTCACCCTTCCCCAGGAATTTCCTATATCTTCCCTCTCTCTGGTCCTTTACTGACTCATGTGCTGTCCTGGCCAAATTGGGAGCACCTGTTCTGGAACAGGGGTACTGGTCCAGCTTCATTTAAAGGGGTCAGTCACCCTGTGACAGGAACTTAAATACAAAAACTAACATTAATCCAATATTACGATCGAGAAATCAAGCACACAGAGAAGGAAGTTTGAAAGCAAAGGTATTTACTATGTTGTGGATGTGTAATACTTTCTCATCCTATTTTACTTTGTTGAGAGGCAATCTTAATCTCCACAAAGGATGTTGAAAAATTGCAGATGGTTCAGACAAGAAGCACCAGAGTTATGTGAGACCTTACAATGAGAGACTTAAGGAGCTCAATTTATTTAGTATAATAAAGAGAAGGACAAGAGGGATCTTCATTAGGTTTAAGTACCTTCCTGGTGAGAAAATTCCTGACACTAGGGGGCCTTTTAACTGATCAGACAAAGGTCTGAAAAGATCCAATGGCTGGAAGTTGAGGTTAGATAAATTCAAATTGAAATATTAGACACAGATTCTTAACTGTGAGTGTAATTAATCACTGGAACAGCTTATCAAGGGAATTGGTAAATTCATCATTGCTTGAAGTCTTTAAGTGGAGATTGGACAGATTTCTAAAAGATATGTTCTAATTCATAGACAGGATATTGGACTTATGTAGCAGGGAAGAATAATTTCTTCCAGTGCAGAAATTATTGGGTGAAATTCGATAGCCTGTGTTTTGCAAGAGGTCAAACTAGATAATGGTCTCTTCTGGCCGTATACTCTGATTCTCTGTTGAAATTTTAAAATACATTTAATGAAATATACAGGGTGTTTAACATGGACAAGTTTTCTGCTGCAGGATAAGTTTTAACATTAATTTCTTTCCTTTGTGTACTCCTTTTCTCAGCCTCCACACTGTATTAATGAATATATACATTTTACTTATATAATACACACAAAAAGTAGGTTAAAAGCAGGTTGCAAAGTCAAGCACTCAGAAATTAGACTGAATTCTGGCATTTCCTGTCTGTACAACCTTAATTCATCCCGCGCTGGTCCATATGCACTAAGATACAATCTTTAATTACATGATCACATACAATTTCCTTCCCTCCCCAGGCTCCCATTCCCAGTCTCTTCCCCCATCAACCCCACATACACATTCACATTCCCAGGCTCCTTGCCCAGCCAGTACCACTTCCCCCATCCTGGCTCCTCATCCAACCTGTCTCCCCTCCCCCTGCCATCCAGTCATTCTCCCCACATCCCCAGCTCCTAGTCTCCCTCCTCGGGCTGTTCATCCAATCTCATTCTCCTACCTCTACCCCCACGCTGACCTTGGCTCCCATTCTCCTTGCTCAGCCAATCACTGTGTGTATGATGCATGTGCAGTCTGGTCAGTAGTAGGAGCTGTGAGGGGATGCAGCGTGCTCAGTGAGGATGGAATCTTTGGAGATTTTTAACTGCTAAATTCTAAATTATTATTGACCATATATGAGCTGAGATTTTTCAAAGGCTTATAGCTTGGCCACGTTTGGGCAGATTTTCACGGGAGCAGCAAAAGACACATCCCTGAACAAACACCCATCCTTCTGCCAAATTCCAAGTCACTGATCAAAACATGAGCTTTCCAAAGAAAAAGTTCCCAGAATTTTTTAAAATGGCAAAACTATGTAAATTTCTCTAGTCTTTTTCTTGGAAATGGGTGAAACTTTCCAGAAACCTTCAGCTTGAGGTAAACAGCTGGCATGCAAAATTTCAACCCAAACTGTTAGCATTTCACAAAGTTATAAGCAACTTACAAGAGGGCCTTATAATGGAAAGTGTTGGGCAGTCTTAGCAATAGATGGTGCTACCAGCCCTGCCTATAATATATTTACCTCTCTATAGAAAAAAGGGTGTATTCATGGGTGAACAAGATGCTTTGCAATTCATTGTCTAATGGCTTTTTCAGTTTTTCAGGTGAGACCGGCAGGATTCCTGTGCAATATTCTTTTCAAACTACTATTCTTGGGACACATTGTGCTTTAGTGCAGAGAGAAGGCAACCGTTGGAAAGAAACTTCCACCTCCTTTGTGCTTCTGCACAAGTGTCAGGGACAATCACAATTCCTATGGTTGGGAAGCATGGGGATTGCATGCTCCACGCTTGCCCAGAGATACATATCACCCCAAAGTGGGAAGGAAGGAAGCAAGGCCTTGGCCCTGTTGTCTCTACACCAGCCCATGGTGTGCCAGGGAAATAGACTGAACCATCCAATATAATGGTGCAAAATGCACACATCATTTGCCCTAGGGAGCTTTAAGGATGGATTCCTGGCAGGGGATGATTCAGCAGAGCTCCTTGAGGAACAATCCTCTGCTGAGCCCCTCCGGGACAGCATGGTTGTGCATGGCTCCCTATTCAAGGCAGTGCTAAATGGCACAATCCCATGTATTAGTGTACTTCCTAACAAAGTAGCTTTTCTTATGACTACAACACCAGCAAGAACAGTTTTGGACCTTTGTGCTTTGAAATGAAAGAAAGACTTTGTACCTTTTCATTCAGAGCAGCTAGTGGGAGTGCTCAGTAAAGACAGCTCCAGATTCATTTAAAAACAAAACAAAACCCAGTGATCTCTAGGTTTTGGAGGTCTCCAAATGTAAGATTATCTTCTTTTACTGCAGCACAGGCATATACAAAAAGAAAGCACTGGCACAAAATGTAGATGGCAGAAGATCTCTGATGATAGATCTTAAAATAGCACAAAGTGGAGAGCTTCATTTGGTCTGCAAGACAGGAGGTTGTTATGAGAGTGATTGATAATTAGGGAGAAATTGCATTGTAACTTTTGACCAATTGCTCATTTGTTATCTGTCTATATCGGTTTGTCTTGCCTTTCAAATTGTAAACCTTCAGGGCAGGAAACTGTCTTCCACTCTGCACAGTGTCTAGCACAATGGGCCCTGATCTTGGTTGGAGTCCTGAGACACTACTGTGATAAACATAATATTAATATCATGTTATAAAAAGAGGAGGGTAGAAAATGTCTTTAAGCTCTGGATCCATTTTCATTGACAGATGTGTAAATCTGGAAAAACGCCTTTGAAGTCAATGGAGTTACAAAGGTTTGTCCCAGAGAAGAGTTTGGCTTTGCACCTTCACACGGGGAACGGTGTGCACTTAAGAACCATATAAGGCTAAGTGTCTACAGTCACTTTCTAAAATCAGAGCACATTCCACAAGACAGAGAGACCAGCTTCATGGGCAGAGAATTCCTATGCTCTGTGGCCCTAGGTCTGAAGTAATTTACTGCATCTTTGGAAGGCATGCTGGCAAGATGACAGAGTGGGTAGAGCTAAGTCACATGAGCCAGTGATTGCCGATTCTTCAGATCTGCCTACTGCCTAATAGAGAACTAGAAAAGGCCATTTGAAGATAGTTGGACTTAGTAAAATGCAAAGAAAATAAATGATCAGATAAGAAGATATTTTTCTTTTTCTCCCAAGGACGTGAATTGTAGCACCGATGTTTACAATGATGTTTCTGTTTGTCAGATCCTTACTATTTACTTAAATAGCATTTTTATAAACTCCATTGTAGGCACTCCCTAAGCATGTCTTTGTTTACCCAACAATCTGTAACAGTTCCTTAGGTAAATATGTAATTCAGAAATATGTAAAATACACTCAATTCTACTAATCAAGGAAATGCATAAGGAGGGAGTTAATAAATCACAGAGTTGTGACTCCATAGACCGTAGTGATACCTCATGAGTTTCTGAATGTGTTAAGGTCCACAAAGAGAATTTTTAGTTTACTGATCGATTACTTGGCAAGCAGTAATGCCTCCATCAGATTCAAGAACCTGACTAAATCGTATCAACCCAATAAACAGTGACAACTGCTTCATGCAGGTTCTCTTAACACAATATTATTTCAAGCCCCACATGGAAAATGTTTAGTTTGCTGATTATTGCTCCAGTAGCTTTGTGATGGTCTGTTGGGTCAGTGCTCCGGCAACTAGACTCATCTATCCCTGGTGACATTTTGGATTAAATAATGTTGCTAATAACTCATTCCCAAATGAAAATAGCTCCCGTTGCTTTATATACATACTCTCCATATGGCAAAGTTAATTTAATTTCTGAACTGACAATATGCCATTGTGGAAATTAAGGGAAAAGTGCCCAGTGATGTTTGTTGTTTTAATTCCAGTGTTCCTTCCTCAAAAGGAATGCCAGCTGAAGTCAATGAAGATTTATGTTTGGCAGGACTGCAACAATGGGCCATATTGGTTCTTTTTCTGGTTTTCCAGTATGTGTGGTAAAAACAATTGTTTCTGAGCTAACAATTGTTTCTGTGTCAAGTTTCAGCCAAGAGCAAAGTTTTACTGCTGAGTTATAAGGCCCTATAAATAAGGCAATACCATGTGAAGTCAGAAAGACCCTTCATTTTTATGGTTTAAATTGCCTTCCTATTCTGTATTTGTGTATGCATATGAAGAAAGAGAGAGGGATTGCTTGGCCTCTAATGAAAGCCCTTTCCTGTAAAACAAAATTGATTGGTAATTGTGTGAAATAAAATAGATGTATATTGAAGGGCTTATGAAAGCTGCCAGATTGAAAACTGAGGTTCACATTTTCTTTCTACAGAACCAGTGGTCATGGAAACTACCCCATATGCTGCCCAGACATACCTGGCACTGTATCTCAGACTTGCCCTGTACAAGGATCCCATATCGCGGTAAGAAGGATATTCAGTTTCCTTGCTCTTCAGAAGGACTCATTTTGCCATTTCCTTAGAATAGATTGTGCTGTAGGCACTGTCAGGTGCATTAGAGGGGTACAGAGCAGCTGGAACCAGACAGAATTCCTACAGATTCCCTGGCAGTTCACAACCACTACACCACTCTTGGAGATTGTGTAGCATGCTCTCAATCCTTAGCATGCCCTTTGATTTCCCCTTTTAATCATTTAGTATGCCCAGGGGCCTCTGGAGGGACCATGCCTGTGCTCTCCAGTGGAATCTGACCAGCCCCTATGCTCTTTTTGCTCTACCCCAAGACTCTGGCCCTTCATCATTTTGTTGTCATTTAACAGTATACAACTGTAGTAGAATCACATCTTGGCAGTTGGAGGAAGCCAATTCATGGGAGGGTGAAGGGAAGGGGGATGCTGGCATCAGGGCATGGGATGGAAGGAGGGATCTAGCCACCAGGAGGAGGAATCTGCCACTAGGGGGAGGGGAGGTGGGAGAGAAATGCACAGCGGGAAGGCGCTGCAAAAGGGACATTGCAAACTTAAACCAGTCAGCCCCACCACAAATGGAACTGGCCACTGTAGGTTTTCCTAATTCGTACTGGTTGTTGCCAAACCAAAGACAAATGAAAATAGCTAATTTCAGCTCTGCTTTGGAGATTCTTTGAGCTAAGTTAGTGTCCTGGCTTCAGAATGAGAGAACAGAAAGATTGGAGGGCTTGGGGACTTGGTAACAAGATCTGGCGTCTTTTACCTTTATTTTAGGTCACTGGTTCAAATCTGGCTGCTGTCACTAGAGAATGGAAGTTACCACCATCATGTATGTGGCTGCTGGCTGAACTACGCACTGATATGTGAAGTGACTTGCAGGTTTCACGCTAGTACCTAGCTGTTCATATATTTAAAAAAAAATCAGCAATATCAACATAGTGGCTTTCAGCACAGACCCCAAGTAGCCTGGAGAATTAATTATATTCATGCCCCAAGAGGTGATCCCTACAGGGCAGTTCTGCAGTACACTGCATAGCTCTACAGAGTAGTTTTTATTGCTGTGCTGGACATGCTCTATAGCGAGAGGATTTGCACTTCGGTTTTATCAGTCTGGCACATTTCACAAGCACTTCCATTTACTTAAAATGGATTTTTATGTATTTTCATTCAAAGTAAATCTTTAAAAAATAAAATAGTTGGCTTTCTGCCAGTGGAGGCTTTTTCCTCGTCTGATCAATGACACTATGTCCTCAGTCAATTTCTTGCCATCTTTTCCCATGCCTTTTAATTCTATTCTTGCTGATTTCAAACATGGGTATCATCTGTTACTTGGGCATAGCCCCCTTCCCCACATAAGGACTTCAGGGCCATGCCTGAGGCTTGGTCACTGGAGACTTCCCGATAATGTCACTAGTGGTCCTGTTTCTGTATTTGACCATAGGGAGAGACAATTCAAAGAATTCAGCTGGCTTGAAGACAGGAAAGGAAGGTTGCAACCAACATTCTTCAGCTCAATTGTGTTAAGATGGTCACTGCATCAGGATTAAAGTCTGTGGCTGCCAAGTTACAAAGTTTGTGGAGCTTTTGTAGACAGACAAATTACGGCTGAAGACCACCTTAATTTTCAAAACAAATGTGGAATATATAATTCATTACTATTATGCCACATTTTCCTAAACAATAATATGTAGCACTTACAGTGCTTTTCATCCATAGACCTCAAAGAGCTTTATGAAGATGGGTATCATTATCTCTATTGCACAAATCTCTATTCAGAGAAACTGAAGCGCAGAGAGGTGAAGTGACTTGTCCAAGACCATACAAGGCAGAGCCGGGTATACAGTCCAAGCCTCCTGACTCCTAATCCTATACCCTTCCCAGTAGACCATGCTGTTTTCCTGTTAAGAACTGGGGCCAAGCTTTAAAAACCTTCAGAAAAATCCCGACCCCACTGTAGCCAAGAGAAGTTTCGCAACTGACTACTATGGGACCAGGCTTTTCCCTACTAAGCATTCTGTATTGTCTGAATTCCCTACATGAGTTGTGCATTAATATCTATATGTCTAATCTATAACTTAATTGTATTTATTATGTGGCAAAGTTTTCTAACTGCCGTTGCCAGTTCTTATCTTCATCAGATAAAGGTTACATTATTCAGACATTGAACTGGAGGACTGATTGATGGATTTTGAATGGAAAGGTTCCCTAGAAGGCAATGTGGGTTTGTTTTCCCTGTGACAAGCATAATTTAACTAAAAGAATATATATCCCACTTAGCCTGTTCGTGCCTGACCACCATAAGTGCCATAATGTCATTTATTACAGGCTCATCCATTAAGAGAACATCTTAAAAAACTGATTTTGTCAAATAAAAAACAGAAATGGGTCTTCTTTACCTCAGCTGGAAATCACTTTAATGGGGCTCTCTCAAATATCCTAGACCTTACCCTTTCTTGTAATTTATCATTGTTATAATCTGATGAGAAAAATTCTCCATGCTCCAAATATCTTCTTGTTTTAAAATCCTATAAGCCCAAAAGTAGAAAAAAAGTCACACCACCTCCAGTAATGCAACAAATAAACCCAATATTTTCCCCTATAGAAAAAGCCAAAAAATATTCTCAACAAGAGTTTTATGCACACAGGGTCAGTACCTCAGGGCTGCTCTAAATTGGGTGCAACTGCAGCAGCTCTCAAGTGATTGCTGGAGCACAGTAGTAATCTGCCTTAACTCCTCCTCAGCTAGGTTCCTAGCCATGGCTTCTGTGCTGGGGCCTGTGAGGTGGGTGGTATTGGGCAGTTTTGCCAGTTCTGGGAACACAGGGGCTGACTTTTGTTTTTGCCAATCGGTGCTCCACCCCCACTCTATTCGGAGGCCAGTCTAAATTTGCTTGCTCCTAATCACCATGACCACAATAATGAGCAATATTTTACTTATATAAAAAAAAGTACTTGTCCAAGGTGACTGGGCATGTAGAACCATGCAAGTCTGTCAACAAACAAGCAAGCAAAAAATAGCAATCTCCTACAAAAATCCTAAATACAAGTTCTTGACAGGTTTCCTCTTCAAAACTTTCTCTTAATTAATTAACAAAGTCCAAAACTATAGCATGAAAGTCTGGTCTTCACCTACTACGGGCTACTCATATGCAGTACTAATAATGGGGGGAAGGCAATATGGATGGTCCTGAGAGAACTCTTATGATTGTAAGAGCTGGCAATTTTAAACAATCATTTTTTATTTATTTAAAGATTTTTTAAAAATATGATTACTCAACATTATGATACTAAGACATGAGTTTAGCAAGATGACCAGCATGGTTTGGAGTGCTAGCAGCATGGGAGTTTATTGTTGTAGTTAAGAGGCCGTTGATAAGCATTTAAAAGTTCTAGCTTTGGGGGCCAGGATAAGAAGGATTTCAAATTCTTGATCAGCTGTCAGAAATGTTCAGGTCATTTTCAGAGAGACCCCGAAGAGAATGCAAAGTGCTCACTTCCAAGCACATCAAATGTGAGAGCTTTTATTAGGTGTTATAAGGAGTACAGGGATGGCAATGACATTGGGGGAGTTTCACCTTGCTCTGCAGCATGGAGTGCGGGTCACTTGCTGGGACTCTCTGAATTAATCCCCTGTCATTGCCGGGCATTGGACATTGGTGCACCTTAGTCCCTTCTATTCTCTGCCTGTGACACATAATAGTTTAGTCTCTTGTGAGCTGTAATATTTTAGTCTAATGTGGGTTGGTGGGTCTAGTGTGCAAGTGGTGATGGTGGTAGATTAGATGATCTGGTGGTCCCTTCTGGCCTTAAACTCTATGACTTTATGAAATTAAATCAGAGATAAATGCACTAATTAAGGCTGCAATCCTGCTTCAGGATCCACTGACACAGACCCCTGTAGCCACGTACAGGAACACCACACAGGCACAAAGGGCCTGTGGTAGTGGATTCCAGGGCAGAATTGGGTCCCATTGATGTGATGCTTTTGTGGTGTTGAGTGACACCTGAAATCTGCTCAGAACTCCAAAGTCCCCCAGACATGAATGGGAATTTAAGGTATTCAGCACCTCCCTGGATGGGAGACAGAGCTAGAAAATGAAAGATATTACAGTCCAGCTGCCAATGTAACAAGCACCTTCATGCTGCACTGCTCCACTCACCTTTTCTCCCTTGTCCATGACAAGACCAGGGATAGGTAGTGGTGGCTTGGGGCTCTGGGGTTTGCATGGGCTGGGGTCAACTAATTTCAGGTGCATCGATGTTGTTGCTGTGGATTTGCATTAAACTTGGGGAACTGACTGGTCTGCTTATTTTAGTATATTTGTGAAAAGTTGTCAAGGGTGCCCCCTTCTAAAAGTTGGTATAAATAAAAATAAATAAATGCATCCCCTGTTTGACAGAATGGATATATTTTAGTACATTTTACATATTTTATATTACAAGATGGCAAATGGTTTTCATTGGAAAAATCAAATGGAAAAAGAAAAAGGAAACTAAATGAATTAAATGATGTTTAAGTCCCAGAGTGAGCATCTCAAGTAAAAATTGAAAGCAGATGTCTGAGAGAATTCCACAGGGATCTAGGCTACCTGCAAATAACTGTTGGTGACAGTTTTCTCTAATTTATATGTGATGGGCAGCAGATTAATCCATTGATTAACAGATAATTGAGAGTTATCTTTCCTATCTCCTAGAACTGGAAGGGACCTTGAAAGGTCATTGAGTCCAACCCCCTGCCTTCACTAGCAGGACCAAGTACTGTTTTTGCCCCAGATCCCTAAGTGGCCCCCTTAAGGATTGAACTCGCAACCCTGGGTTTAGGAGGCCAATGCTCAAACCACTGAGCTATCCCTCCCCCTTCCAGATTTGCATTAAAAGTTTCACAGAAATTGTGAGAAGTATGTCAATGAGTTTCTTAATACACTAATCAGTAGAATAATCAGACCTATATGAATCACTAAAGATAGATGTAATGTACCTGTAATTCATTGTGTACTCAGAGTAACAGCCTGCAAATAACTGAGATGAAAAGGTTTGAGTTAAGAAGGCCAGAGGAGAATGACAGGCCTTCAAAGGTTTGAGCTTCTTTTGCTAAAAGTCATTTGGACTGTATGGAGGACAGCATATAGTGGAGCCCAGACTGGAAAGATTTTACCCACTCACCACTTTCTGTTTGGATTTTAAGATGCAGCTTTAATTATTATGAGGCGCTCAGGTGCTATAGTGTTTGATCTCCAGGGAAATCCTATACATAAATAAATACAATCTGCTTTTGAAATATGGAACAGAAAATCAGGCATCAGAGGGATCCTGGTAAATAATTTGTCAGTTTTGGTTGCTGTATGGGTAGTACCAGCAAAGGAAATTATAATGTAGGAGCTATTTCTGTAGTAGTATCAGAGTCTTTGCGAGGAAGGAAAGTACAACATTCACAAGCAGGAAGAGATCCCACACTGAAGTTCTATGTATTAAAAAATGTAGGTAGCTGGGTGATTTTTTTCTTAACTCTGTGTATTATGTTATGTAAAGTATTGATTATAATGGACTCACCAAGTATCCCAGTTCTATCATTTGTTTTAATTGATTTTAAATTGTAGGTTCAATCCTGGAACTGTTGGAGAAGAAATTGTGGAGTCAACCTTGAGCTTCACTCCTCTCACTCAGCTCCACTCTTACAATGTGAAGGGAGCAGAAGCAACCAGATCTCTCTTCTTGAGGATTTCTTCAGCCCTGGGGAATCCCAGCCAGCCGAGAGACAGCATAGCCAGCTCCTGTGTCTTCTCCCATGGCTATCTCCAGTGAAGGGTGCCTCTTGGGATTAGGAAGGGATGTGCTGGAATGATGGTCAGAGTGTGCCGTGCTCCAGAAATCCCTAACTGGAAGATGGACATTTTAGGGCCAGGACTGGGACCAGCATAGAACCTGCCCCAGAATCAAGAAGCTGCAGTTCATTCCCATCTGGCTTCTCTTCTCAGCTTATTCTTGGAAGTTGGACACTGCTAAGAATTTGGGCTAGCATCTGTTTGGCATCTAGCATCTAATAAGAGACCAGGGTAATTAGTACCCCAAGCTCAATATTAGTTTCTTAAGATGCTTCTCCCCCACCCCCCCAATCCCCAAATAGCATCAGTGCTAGAAGTGGACTCACAACCAAGTTCACAGCATGGACAAACAGCAAAAGGAAGGGGCCATTTCAGAGGCTGAAAGTGACTATATCCAGCTGGTTAAAAGGAACAAAATATCCTTCCATTTTTGGAACTAAATTCATAACAACATTTCTAGCCAGCATTGCCACAACCTTGACTATTATCATGAGTTGTAATGGTCACAGTGACAAAGTACAAAACAGTAGGATGCCAGAAAAGCATTGTGATTGGGTAATCATGTAATCTCTTTATGTCTCCAATTATACTGGAAAATGCCAATTACCTTTGATTTCCTATCTTCTGTCAAGTATGTATGCCCCAGCTGGTTGTTGAAAGGTTATGTTACTACGTGGCAGTAAGAGATGTCCCAAGTCTGAGACACTGTGTCATTAGAGCAACCTTTTGTACGGTGGCTATAACTGCACACTCACATTAAAGTAGAATCAATAACTGGACTCCTGGGAAGGTCAGACTTAATTGGTGCAAAAAAACACACAAAAATGCTCTCTCTTGTCCGGCTCAATCCAGCAAGGTGCCAAGGAGTCTGGTCCCGATTCAGCAAAGCGCTTAAACACATGCCAAACTTTGACATCGTTGGCATGTGTTTAAGCGCTTTGAGGTTTGGGATCAGAGTGCATAGCATTGCGCAGAACCAAACCCCTAGGCATTTCTAATGCCTACATCACAGCAACACCCAAGTATCTAGGTGTCTTCTTATAAGGAAAAAAATACCACATTAATTTGATCCATAAAGGACCCTGGCCTTAGAATCTCCTAGGTTTCACTGCAATTATGGGAGGTTTTATTTTCCTTTTGGAAAAAAACAACAACAAGTCTTTAGACATGTACTCTTATTGCAAAGAGGTCAAACTATTGGCAAATATGGGACAAGGTGATAGCTTCATAGGGCTGAATGTTAAAAAGATAGAGAAACACTGAAGGAAGAATAAAGCTCTTTGTCCTAGATCCAGCTGACTCATTTCCCAACTCTACTGGGATCCATAATATCCTCTATAGATGTATTGTAGTGGGTGTAAGAGTCCAAGGGAGGTTTCCTGTCACAAAACAGTGACCTTCACGATATATTCCCTCTTTTTGATACCTAGGAGCTTTAGTTTCCTTTCAAATTATATTTGCATATTCTATTTAGGAATATTCTATTCTATTCTATTGAGGAAGTGTGACGGGTTGGATCACAGAAACCCTCTCGGGGCTGCCATCTGATGTGCCAAGACTACTTCTGATCCTGTTTTCCTGCCCTGGCAGCTTAGGACTTCAGTGCCCTGCCTGGTTTGAGCCAGACCCGCTAGCCTGCTGCAAACGCAGACCCAGAGTCTGAACCACGTTCCCTAACAGCTGTAGGCTTAACTGAAAACAGCGTACAGAAGTGTTCTTGTCTTTAACACTCAGATGCCCAACTCCCAATGGGGTCCAAACCCCAAATAAATCAGTTTCACCCTGTATAAAGCTTATACAGGGTAAACTCAAATTGTTCGCCCTCTATAACACTGATACAGAGCTATGCACAGCTGTTTGCCCCCTCCCCCCGGTATTAATACATACTGAGTTAATTAATAAGTAAAAAGTGATTTTATTAAATACAGAAAGTAGGATTTAAGTGGTTCCAAGTAGTGACAGACAGAACAAAGTGAATTACCAAGCAAAATAAAATAAAACACGCAAATCTAAGCCTAATACAGTAATACAACTGAGTACAGATAAAATCTCACCCTGAAAGATGTTTCAATAAGTTTCTTTCACAGACTGGACGCCTTCCTAGTCTGGGCGCAGTCCTTTCCCCTCGTACAGCCCTTGTTCCAGCTCAGGTGGCAGCTAGGGGATTCCTCATGATGGCTCCCTCTTTTCTTTGTTCCACCCACTTATCTCTCTTTTTCATAAGGCGGGAATCCTTTGTCCCTCTGGGTTCCCCCCTTCTCAATAGAATAGGTTAAAGATGGATTCCAGTTCAGGTGATATGATCACATGTCACTGTAAGACTTCATTACCCACTTGCCAGCACACACGTATACAGGAAGACTTAGAGGTAAAACACACCCCTCTGCAGTCAATTGTCCCGGTTAATGGGAGTCATCAAGATTCCAAACCACCATTAATGGCCCACACTTTGCATAATTACAGTAGGTCCTCAGAGTTATATTTCATATTTCTAGTTTCAGATACAAGAGCGGTACATTTATACAACTAGGATGATCACACTCAGTAGATTATAAGCTTTGTAATGATACCTTACAAGAGATCTTTTGCATGAAACATATCCCAGTTACATTAGCATACGTTCATAAAATCATATAGAGTGCAACGTCACAGGAAGTAGCAGAGATATCGGGCCCAGTGTCTTAAAGGTGTTTGGATGTTGCTTTGGTCAGCATAGCAACACCTAACCCCTAGGTGTTCTGCTGCCAACCAGAGGAATTTTGTGCCTTACACTTGGCCCCCAGGCTTCCAATACAATCAGTGCTTGGGGAGAGTTGAGCACCTTAGAAGGGGATGTTCAGAAGCCAGCCAGCTGAGCAGAGAGCCACCTAAGTTAGCTAGGAGTGAAATGCTGACAAGAGGGGATCAATCATCTGGGGATATGTCTATATTGCAATTAAACACCTGCGGTGGGCCCAGACCAGCTGACTTGGGCTCGGGCTGCAGGGCTGTTTAATTGCAACATAGACTTCTGGGCTTGGGCTGGAGTCCAGGCTCTAGGAACCTGTGAGGTGGGAGGGTCCCAGAGATCAGGCTGCACTGCAGTCTGTGCCTAGAAGTCTACCCTTCCCTTAAACTGCAGCGCGGCCTGAACCCCACAAGCCCAAATCAGCTGGCAGTTTTTAAATGCAGTGTAGACATACCCTAAATGGTTGACCTGGTGTGCCTGGCTGACATGTCAAAGAAAGGTGCCTCCCTTCACTCCGCAACCTCAGCTATATACCCTCTCCTGGAGTTAGACACTTAAACCAGCCCTTGCCCTAGCTGCCAAAATCATCTCTCTTTCTTTCACTTGATCATGCCTGCTAGCTCTCTCACCCTCACCCTTCATTCCCCTGTGTGTCTTTTGTGTGGGTGCTCTGCTGCACCTCCACCTGGCGATAGCCTGCCTCCAGCCCTCCAAGCAGTTTGCTAGCTGTGGGGTGGTATCAGGGCTTAGGCAGCTTTGTAACTGCAGGCCAGCTGAAATTTAGGTGCCTAGGGGATTAGGCAGCAGCTTTGAAAATGTTAGTGATGCCTTAATGGTGGATTTAGGTGCCAAGTGGGATTTTCAAAAACACGTAAGATGGACAGGCACCTAACTCCCATTGGTTTCAATGAGAGTTAATGACTGAGGCACTTTTGAAAAATCTCACTAGACACCTATCTGCATCTTTAGGCACCTAAGTAGCTTTGAAAATCTGTCTGATTAAGCATCCAGAGCTACACTAAGCATGTGATTTGGTGCAGTGTTAATTTGCAAATATGCAGCAGGCAGACAGAGTCTGTGGTTGTGATTAAGGTACTTTTCAGGTGATGTTGTAGTTGTGGGATGTTTCAGAAACCATGTGTTCAGTGACTTGTCTGCTCACAGCTCCTTCAGCAGCAATTTGAAAAGGAGTCAAATTCATTAACAAAAACAAGTGCATTGGAGAAATTTGTGATTATGTTCCTTTGGAAACTTTTCCATATGGTGTGGATGGAGCTGGTCCATTCAAAGCATGTCCTAATATTGAACTATGGAACTTTGGCATTTTAGTTCCTGTTTTGTTCCATATTCTGTGTCGCATCTGTTTCTTCCCCATTTAGGACTGCATAACGTCTGGCTTTTAGTTCTTGTTTATCTCAGTCTTCTTAATTCACTCTCTAATCCTGACACTCTAACTGATGTCATTTTCCCAGCTGAAACTGGTGTGAAATATCACAGCTGGAGAGTTTTATGAAAATCTAGCCTCTGGTTTGTAAATGTTGGGTAATTTGTTCAAGTGATAGCAGGTCTCTGACTCACCTGGACCAATTTATTCAGATTAATCTGTTCTGCTACCATCTGTTTGTGGCATCAGAAAAGCGGCTGGAAGTTAAATCTGGGATAATGAACTATATTTATTGGGATAAAGCAGTTACGATGGCTAAGTTCTTTTAAAACCCATATATTGTTTAGAAAGTGTATTTTCAGCTCTTTAGTGTCTGTAACAGACACTGATTTCAGAGGTAGAGTGGAGAGGGCTGACTGCTTTCTTCACAACCACACAGTGTGTGTGGTATAAAAACTACTCTTAGATCTTTTAGTTAGATAGCCTCCTACTATTTGTGAAGTTTGTGACTGCCAGTCTCCTGGCTGCTTTGCTAGGCTTCTGAAGATTCTGTTCTATTCTGCAACATTTTCTTCCCCATATAAATCTGGCAATGTGAGAGTCAAGAGTGGAACATGCTTCTGGACAGTAACAAGATTGCACTATCCTTTCACTGAAAGAGAACTGAAATGTGTTAATTTTTACTCATTCCCTTTGCATGCCACAGGTGAAAGCAAATCCTGGAAAGAATAACAGCTGTGGCTAGTGATCAGCAATAATTCAGTATGAAACAATTATGATGGATCAAGCAATAATTCAGTATGAAACAATTATGATGGATCATGCTGATTTAGGATTACAAAAATTAAAAAGGAACCCACCATGAGTCATGTTGAACCTGATGAAATGTTAAGTATCAGTGGGCTGGCCCAATCTGCTGTACTTTTAAGTACTAACAAATGATAGTCGTGACTTCATTGAACAGCAGTTAAGGAGAATGGGGGGCAACAATTCCAAATACCTGTAGGTCCTGAGTAAGCTTTACTAGAGTTAGGCTTAGCACTTCCTCTGTTATATCCTCCTTGTCACCTTTCCTCTCTGCATTCTCCTGCTGCTTCTCAGAGGTAGTTTATTTAGTTAAAAGGAGAAAACAAAATAAGGGCTATGTGACGGGCTGGATCACAGAAACCCCCTTGGGAGCTGCCACCCGAAGTACCAAGACTACCCCTGCTCCTGTTTTCCCTGCCAGCTCAGGACTCCAGCACCCTGTCTTGCTGAGCCAGACACTCCCGTCTACTCCAACACAGACCCAGGGTCTGAATCACTTGCCCTGAAGCTGCAAGTTTACCTGAAAACAGCTCACAGAAGTGTGCTTGTCTATAGCACTCAGATGCCCAACTCCCAATGGGGTCTAAACCCAAATACATCCATTTTACCGGGTATAAGGCTTATGCAGAGTAAACTCATAAATTGTTTGCCATCTATAACACCGATAGAGAGATATGCACAGTTGTTTGTTCCCCCAGGTATTAATACATACTCTGAGTTAATTAATAAGTAGAAAGTGATTTTATTAAATACAGAAAGTAGGATTTAAGTGGTCCCAAGTAGCAACAGACAGAACAAAGTAAGTCACCAAGCAAAATAAAATAAAATACGCAAATTATGTCTAATCAAACTAAATACAGATAAGATCCTCACCAGTTCCAGAATGCTCCCTTTTACAGACTAATCTCCTTTTAGCCTGGGTCCAGCAATCACTCACACCCCCTATAGTTACTGTCCTTTGTTCCAGTTTCCTTCCAGTATTTTGCGGGGTGGAGAAGCTACTTTAGCCAGCTAAAGACAAAATGGAGGGGTCTCCCACGGGTTTAAATAGACTTTCTCTTGTGAGTGGAGACCCCTCTCCTCACTCCTATGCAAAGTCCAGCTCCAAGATGGAGTTCTGGAGTCACCTGGGCAAGTCACATGTCCCTGCATGACTCAGTCTTTACAGGCAAAAGCCATTGTCCACATGGTATCTTGTATGTCTCCAGGAAGACTTCTTATGTGGATTGGAGCATTCCAAGATGCATTGTTCCCCAAGTGCTTCCTGATCAGGTACTTAACCTTGCAAATTCCTTCCTAAAGAAACTGACCAAATGCCTCACAAAGCTTACTTAGAAACCAAGCAAGTATACAGCCTATATTCTTAACCTCAAGTAGAAAATGATATATGTGTACAAATAGGATGAATAGATATAGTAGACCATAACCTTTACGGAGACATGTTACATGGCACAGGCAGCACAAAACATATTCCAGTTATGTCATACATAGATTTATAAGCACATCCCCCCATAAAGCCTTATGGGGTACACTGTCACAGGCTAAATTTTCAAATACAGGCACTTTAAAACTGAGCCCACAACTGGTGAGTACACCCATTGGAGCTGCAGAAAGGTAGTTTTATATGCACAGCAAATGCTGCTGCGGGGGAGGGGGTGCATGCACCAATTGGTCCTAAATGTTTTACTTTTATGTGCAAAGGCAATTGTAGAGTAGCTAACTGTTCATGCTCATATCATTTCCTGTTAATTGGTAGCACATTACATTTGAATACAGTGGCCTACATTAAAGAAGAATCATTGTTCTTATCACATTATTGGCCTTATTGAAATTAGTTGTAACATTGTTTTAATCCTGAATCAGTTAACACAATCAGACACACTTTCTTTTTACTGTAAAAAAGTGTAAATCCAATATTTGTAGTCACGGGCTTCACCTACCCCCTACCCTTTCCCTTTGCAGGTTCCTAAATGATACATTAAGTGTTTGAGGAGGATGGGTGTGACTATGCATACTGAACTTCCTTTTTAATGTAAACTACTGTAAATTTTCATTTTATTGTGCAAAACAATACAGCCTAAAAACATTGCAACTAATCAGCACAGCATACATTCCTTTTAATGTATGGCACTGTATTCTAATGCAATGCACAACTAATTAACAGATTCTGCAACCCTTGCTCATGTTAAGTAGCACCTCACTCTTCAACTAATCCCATCAAAATCACTGCAACATTTCAGTAACTCCAACTGAATTAGGAAATCTCACATTCCAGGCTTTTTCAATCCCCAGTCTCCAAGAGGCTGACCAAGTCCTAGTTTTCTCTGCCCTCGTGTGTGCATGAGGCAATATAGCAGTTTATACCAGTGGTTCTCAACCAGGGGTCTGGGCCCCCCTGGAGGTCTGTGAGCAGGCTTCAGAGGGTCTGCCAAGCAGGACTGGCATTAGACTTGCTGTGGCCTGGGGCACCAAGCCCTTTCCCCTGTGGCTGAAGCTAAAACCTGAGCAATTTAGCTTCGCTGGATCCGCTGTGGTGTGGGGCCCCAGGCAATTGTCCTGCTTGCTACCTCCTAAGGCTGGCACAGTTGTTGTGGCACAGGTGGGCTGTGGAGTTTTTATAGCATGTTGGGGGGGAGGGGCAGAAATAAAAAGGCCGAGAACCCCTGGTTTTTACCACTCTGCCCTGGCTGTGCTTTGAAGTTTCTCAATGGAACTTCTAAGGGAAAATTGCACACCCTGACTCCTACCTGTGATGAATGAGCAGGAACCTAATCACATTACATTGATTTATCTCTGGTCAGGGACAGTATTAACATAAGAATGGCCATCCTGGGTCAGAGCAATGGTCCACCTAGCCCAGGATCCTGTCTTCCCACAGTTGCCAATGCCAGACGCTTCAGAGGGAATGAACAGAACAGGCAATCATTGAGTGATCCATCCCATGTTGCCCATTCTCAGCTTATGGCAAATAGAGGCTAGGGACACTCAGAGCATGGTTTTGCATCACTGACCATCCTGGCTAATAGTCATTGATGGACCTATCCTCCATTAACTTATCTTGTTGTTTTTTTGAACCCTGTTATAGGTTTGGCCTTCACAACATCTCCTGGAAAGGAGTTCCACAGTCTCTTCAGCCAATGCTGTCCTCAAAAACACTCCACCAATCACTTTGGATTTTATAGACCAAATGGGCTTTTCATATCAACTTGGATACAAAAGAGAACATGCAGAAAAGGCAGAAGTTTAACCATTAACTCCATCACTCAACATGCTTTCTAGAGAGCCAATGAGGCTAGGCTGAGCTTGCAGTTCCAAAGAGGAAAATAATTATTAATAATTTAAAAATCTCTGAACTATGTTTCTAGGTTCTGTGGTTCATTCTGATCCTACAGGGGATGTCCTCTCTCTCTCTCTCTCTCTCTCTCTGTCACCATGCAGGGGGCATGGCATTTCCTTTATGAAATCTCTCCCTTGTTCCTAACTTATATAGAGGAAAGCACTTTTCTTCCTCTGAGTGACAGGTATGGATCAATGCTCCAAAATACACATACACCTTTCATTAGAGGGTTTTGTCTGGTTAAGTCATTTCCTCTAGATATTTAAATAAGTCATGCTTTGAAGACAAGGCAGGGTAGATTTTAACATGAGCTAAAATGGTTGAATTGAAGGCTAGGCTCTTCCTCTGATTTGTTTGCATTTTATATGCATTTTGCATTCACTTTGGGCACAAATAAAGGATTATGATGCATGCAGGGTGGGAGTAATCAGACCCTGTGTTTTGATTTTGACTTTTGCAGAACCAACTACCTTGCCAGCGCTTAGTAAATAATATTTCCTAGTTTATAGAAAGACCAATGATATTTTTTAATGACACCTCTAAGAAAAACTGGGAACTATGAAATAGTAAAGCATGCTGTTAATGTCTTTGGCGTGAAGTGTTAGGTTCAAAATGGGAAACTAACACGTTTCTCATACACCTAATGTTTTCTAAAATTCATTCTAATGAATCACAGGCTAAAGTATGTCAAACCTATACCATGGAACTGGAAGGGACCCTGAAAGGTCATGGAGTCCAGCTCCCTGCCTTCACTAGCAGGACCAAGTACTGATTTTGCCCCAGATTCCTAAGTAGCCCTCTGAAGGATTAAACTCACTACCCTGGGTTTAGTAGGCCAATGTTCAAACCACTGAACTATCCCTCACCCTAAGGCCAAGGCCATCGTAACAGGTGGGGTTTTGTTTTGGAGAGTATGTCAGAGTTTGAGCTAAAAACCTCTAAGTGTGAGAAGTTCATTCTGGAAAGGTCTGTACAGTATATCCCATTACTGGTGCTATAGTTAAGACACTTTGTGCTGAAATTGACTTGTCAGCTGGCCAAAATTAGCTTCACCACAGGATAGGGCAGGTGAAAATCTCTGGGAGACATTATGCTAGAAGCATAGTAGTCTTAGCTTCCTGGAAGCTTACTCACCTACAGAATGAATACTTTATGAATAGGCTTCAGATTGGAGCTGGTTGGGAAATTATATTTCCCCCCATGACAAATCTCCACAAAAAGGAAGATTTTTTTTTTAATTTTTTCTACAAAAATGTCCGGGTTATTAAACCAGAAAACTAAAAAATTGTCAGTTTTGGGCAACAAACTAATTTTTTTCTGTTTTTTACAGCAATCCAAAACTGAAAAATTTCAACTTGTCAGGCAAAAACTTCAGCAAAACCAAACAATTTTTGCCCAGTTGGCCAACACTTTTTGGTTTTCAGCTGCAAAAAAAAATAAAATAAATAAAATTTTAGATGTTCAGGTTTTTCACTAACTCCTTTGCTCAAACATGTCACAGGAAATGGCAATTTTCCATGAAAATTTCCATTTAGAAGAAATAGCCATTTTCTGTCAAATGGTGATTAACATTTTTTTATTAGTTCTACTTCTAATATTGGGGTCACTTGGGAAGACCTATACAAAAGTGGAAAGGTGTTCTTGAATAAAAAGTATGAAGGATTGTGAAACTTCTCCATGTAGACTCTAAATCAATCTGGAGCTAGTCATCCATTCACCTGCTGTCAGAGCAGTGGGACACAATGCTAAAGTATCTGACTCCCAGGACTTCTGTATAAGGCATTGGTAAGCCAGTCACCCCTTAAAGATCTAAGCACAGTGAGTATGAGGAAAGGAGATCAATAAACACTAAGGAGGTGAATGGAACAGATGTGCAATTGTTAAAGGGAAACAGTTGCATTTTATTTACTTTTTATTTTTATGACAGATTTCTCTAGACCCAAGATAGAACCAAGACTGGGTTTAATTTCTTGAAATAAGGACAAAGTAAGCATGCTTGAGTCCTTCTATCCCTGCTGCTATTTTAATACATCATCTATTCTTTCCCAGCAAAAATCTAATACAGTGGTTGGAAGGAACGCATTGTGCAAAAATAAGGAAAGCTGGATGTATTGGTTAACCAGAGCTGGATGGCTGTGGAAGATCAAGGAAATAATCAATGTCAAAGAGAAATCTCTGAGCAGCAAACAGCTGGGCAAGAATTTACCATGAAGGTCTTAAAATTAGCCAATAAGTAGCTTTATGAGCGGTAGGGGAGGCTGGTATTGTTTGTCAAGTCATAGATAAAGATTTTGACTTCATAACATCCAAACCAACTAGGTACTTTACAGAGGAAGTTAAAATTCTACTTTGGTGCCTTGTTGTTAAGGTCTTAATAGGGCTAAAAGCATAGCTAGCCCTGTATGCATTGTTTGGAGGGCACTGCACGGTAAGCAATGAATAAATTGAATTTTCTCTGTCTCTTTCATAGGAAAACTGGTGCTGCAGTAAAGATAGCAGATGGAGATTGTAATGATGAGTAATTGAGGTGATTTAAAGAAAATCTACTGAAAGTTAAAGATTTTTGAAAAGTTTCTATAGGTTCTATAAAATGTCAAAGCATTTCTTGAGTCTGCTTTTTCTCTATAGTTGTAAACAGGTTACAGTGCCCATTTGATAACCCATTAGTTATTAACTATAGTACTAAATTTGCCCTTGTACCAAATGACCCCACAGAGAAAAGCTGTCTGTTTGATTACAATAATAATAGGTCTCTAACAATTGAATTTAATTAGCTAGATGTTAATTGATCCACTTAGAACCTTCCACAAGAGTTTGTGAATGTTGCAAAAAAGATTGCAGGGAGCTGGCGGCAAAAATTAGAAGACATTTGGTGAATCAAGGGTTATGAACTGTCAAGCTTTATTGAAGGAAAGAATTTTTTTAAAATGTCTGAGTGGAGCTGAGCATTAAAAAGAATTATGCAAAATTTAATTACAGATAGAGGCTTGTGAACTATTTTGTTAAGGTGTAATCTTAATTTTCACCTGAGAGGAATAATAGTGATCCTTTAATGAATTGAGATTTGGGTTATAAATAAAAAGCAAGGAGATTTGTCATTATAGCTCATTATATTACATTTCCCTTGGTCAGAGATGTCTGGAATTTTGCAGTGTTAAATCCATAGCCTGGATAGCTAAAAGGCAATTGTTAGCTCCTAAACCAGTAACTCTTCCAAGAGAAGGAAATGTCTGATGATTTGGAGTATGGAGATTAGGGCATCCCCAATCCTGACCTGAGGTGATGTCGAACGTTTTCTAAGTGGATAATTTTAAACAACTGAGCAAGGGCTCTTCTTCAAGAGAACCGGACCCTGACCAGGAGGTTAACCAGATTTTTGAGTTTCCCCTCACCCATTTCATTATAGAGTGCCTGTACTCCATTCACTTTCAGCCATCTTTGCATTGTCCTACCTCCATTTTAGAGGAAGGACAGAACACATGGCACAACCATACTATGTATCAGCTAATAGGGATGCTGAAAGAATGACACAACTCTTTAGGCATTCAGATACAGCAGTGATGGCAAAATATAGAAACCAAAGGAGACAGACAATTAACACCCTCTCCCCTGTGTATGAACCCATTATCTCTACATGTCTAAAGCCCACAAGCCCAGTGAGTAGGAGTCTAAATATTACTCCCAAAACCTAAGCACGTACATTGCCATTAAATAACCACAGACTACTAAAGTAGAAATATCACATTGAATTTGTAACTTTTCATACACTGAGACCCAAACCACACAAAACACCTCCATAAAAAGTTACATGCAAAGGGGGTATTTCATCATGCCCCTTTGTTAATTGCACAGATACATAGGACAACTTGAGGGTGTAGATTTTGATGTACAGTAGAATGACATGACCCATGTACAGAACCTGTCTACTATTTAACTTCCATATCATGGCACTATAGTTATGGCTAGAGAATTACATAAACAGTTGATTATCTGTGCTGCATTTCTATATTCATAGCTATTACGGGCCAGCAGTGATAAAACAAATTAAGAGGGGGAGCTCAGAAAGTGGGAATATAAACAGCACATTTCAGTGCAAATATGCAAGATGTTTCACATCTATTATTTATCTCAGGTCTATCCTTGGTTGGTCCCCTGAAAACAGCTCATAACCATTGTTTTTGTGTAAAGAACACTTAGTGCTATATATCAGGTACTACAGGTCTGATGCTTACTGTGTCGAGTGCCCTCAACTTTCACTGAATTAAATGGGAATTGATGGTGCTCAGCACCTTGCAGCAGTTGGGTCTAATTTACTATACGCAGTGGTTCTCAAACTTAAGCAACCCAAGGACGCCCCTTTTGATTTAAAATTTTTTTGCTGAGCCCCCTGCTCAGCCCCAGCCCCCACTCCACCCTTTCCCCCAAGACTCCACCTCACCCTACCTTTTCCCACCCCCTCTCCACCCATGTTCCTCCTCTTCCCTGCCTCTTTCCACCCCCTCCCCCGGGCGTGCCCTATCCCCACTCCTCCTCATCCCTCTGGGGTGAAATCCTGAACAGCTGTTTCCAGGCATGCAGGAGGCACTGGGAGGAGTTGAGGGACGGGGTGAGGAGTTGAGCAGCGAGCCCCATGGACCTCCCTTTGAGAAACGCTGTACCATAGCATTTCAGTGCATTGATACTCCAATAATGAAATAAGTTTTCAATTACTTTTAATATGCTTAATTTTAAACAGATTTAATCACTGTCCGATTGGTGCTGTGCTCTACTCCTCCCTCAGCTCAAGAACATGAATATTCTGGTACGTCAATCAAAGTTACAAATACTACTTGTGCATTAAATCTTCTACGTGGCAGGAGATTATTATGCACAATTTCTAGCAGCCCCAGTAAAAACTTCCTTGTAGGTTTAGCTACCTATCTGCCAGTGCTTCTATATCGTGATGCGAACTTTTCCCAAACTAGCGGTAAAAATTTCCCAAATCTGGTGAAAAATTCCCAGAAAGCTTTTTACACTGCTTCTGTATCCTGGGAAATTTCCCCAAACCTGGAAATGTGTGAGTAAAATGTTTCAATTTGGGAAATTGGGTATTTTCATTCAAAACATTTTACTCAAAAATTCCCAGATTTGGGGAAATTTCCCAGGATATAGAAGCACTGCTACCTGCTAGCCTCTTTGAAATAAGAAACAAAATCAATGCAC
The DNA here is from genome assembly GCF_011386835.1 of Chrysemys picta bellii. NCBI lineage: Eukaryota > Metazoa > Chordata > Testudines > Emydidae > Chrysemys > Chrysemys picta. Next base: position 42,090,455 of record NC_088799.1, on the reverse strand, counting down.
AAAGCCTTGGATAATACCCCTAAAAAGGGATTGGCCCATGGTCACAAGCTTTAAGTATCAGAGTGGTAGCCGTGTTTGTCTGTATCAGCAAAAAGAACGAGGAGTACTTGTGGCACCTTAGAGACTAACACATTTATTTGGGCCTAAGCTTTCGTGGGCTAAAGCCCACTTCATCAGATGCATGCAGTGGAAAATACAGTAGTAAGATATAGATATATATACACTGAGAACATGAAAAAATGGGTGTTGCCAAACCAAGTCTAGAGAGACTAATCAATTAAGGTGGGTTATTATCAGCAGGATTAAAAAAAAACTTTTGTAGTGATAATCAGGATGGCCCATTTCAAACAGTTGACAAGAAGGTGTGAGTAACAGTAGGGGAAAAATTAGCATGGGGAAATAGTTTTTACTTTGTGTAATGACTCATCCACTCCCAGTCTTTATTCAAGCCTAATTTAATGGTGTCCAGTTTGTGCTTTAGCCCATGAAAGCTTAGGCCCAAATAAATTTGTTAGTCTCTAAGGTGCCAGAAGGACTCCTCGTTCTTTAAGCTTTAAGTACTATTTTTCCTGACTGTTGGTCCACAACATTGCTTAGCTTCAGAAACTACAATCTCTCTTCACTACAACATTTTAGGTGAAATCCTGCTCCACTGAAGACAATAGCAAAATGCCATTGACTTCAGTGGAGTCAGGACTTCAATCTTTGTTTTTTTTAAACCACAAAATACTTTGGATCTGATCCACATTTACATGAATGGCCCTTTACAATCTCCAGGACTGAAAAGGGGTCTGTCAAAGGGGGACTCACCAGCTAGAATGTCCCTTTGTGGCAAGATGTGGTGTAGTAGGGATTTCTCCTGCGGCGTCCCCTGCCAGTTGTTCCTCTGGCCCTGCAGCGGTCTACATCTTCTCATTACTCAATCCCCTGGCCAGGTCACTTTGAAGTCTCACCCTTTCTTGGGTATGAATGTTCCACACAACTCTAATTATCAACATGGCATCTTCCATCTGTCCTGAGCTCCTCTGCAGTCCCATTCTTTTTTTCCCCAGGGGTGGGAGTGGGGTTCCAGACTTCTTCCCAACAGAACTCAGGAAGCCCCAAGCACTGCTAAAGCAACCTTCATCTGTCTGGTTCTTGGGGAACTTTCAATCCCTCCAGATTCTCTGCAGCTCCATTCCTGTTGTGGAAAACTGATCCCCAGCGCTATTCTCTAGAATGTAGCCCCTTTCCCAGGGCCTACCCTGAGGCTAGCTTCCCTGTGGTTTCTTCCCTCTTCTTCCTGGGCCTTTTTGTCTTGGGTCTCTCCTGAACTTTCTCCCCAGTAATTTTCATTTCCTTCCAGCAGAAGACCACCCAGCTCCTCCCCAACCCTGACACACCCTCCAGTTACAGCCAGGTGGGCTAATTTGAGTCGGCTCCTGCTAACCCCTTTGTTCATCAATGTAGTTTATACCCCACCACAAGATCTTATAAAGAAAGTTCACCTTAAGGCTGTTTCACATGACTACTGCAATGTAAAGTGGCCTTAGTGTAAATGAGAAACAGCAATAACAATATTTTAAAACCCTTGAACCCACTTATATTAAACTACTTTAGACTAAGGTCTACCATAAAGTAAAGCACACACAGAGATTTATGATTTTCAGTATCTTTAATTGGCATTTTTAAAAATGATTGTTTATTTAGAATGATTTCTTTAAAAAAAAAATCCTTTTTGCAAAGACAGCACTACACAGTTCTAATTTCCTGTGCACAGATGTTCACAGGGTTCTGCTCGCTAGATGTTAAGGATATACTTGGGCACTAAGAGCATGTGGCGCTTTGGTAGCAAGTCCATACATTCTATTCTGTTCGTCTTCATCTCCGTATCAGCAATGGGCAGATTAGGTTCACTGTACCTTCTTAAAGACTTGTTTACATTTGACACCGCCTACTCTTATCTCCTGAAAAGAAAAGATGAGTCATAAGTGAGACCTTTACACAGTACATCCACGTGTGTATGTCAGTTTCTAAAACACCTACTTATATGCTTAAGTCAAATATTAGATGGACAATTACGGTGGATTCAAATTAAGGAACAAGTGTGTAATTTGATAATAGGAATGTATGATGATGCAGCAACAATAACTGAAATTGGATAGATCTGTGGAAAGAAAAAAGCTAATAATTAGTACAAGAGCCAAATATCCAGCCTAGGATTCCACTGTTGTCCACTTTTGCACACCTAACTGTTTGCACCCATCAAAATGGACATTTATCTGTTGTGGGCATACAAGCAGCATATTTGCATATGCAAATTGAATAGTACCCCCAAGCTACAGGTGCAAAAACAAGTTTTTGCATGTGCATAAGGACTGTGTCCCCACTGATGCATGGGTAATCAGTTGCAAGTGCCAAAAACAGAAGGCAGCTGAAAAATTGCCTCAGACGAAATATATTGAACAGTCAGTAGACATGGTACTTTTCTGCTTCATTACACATTATGTAAAAGAGGGAACCAAGAAGGGTGCAATCCCTAATTTACGTTTGGATAACTCCATGAAGATAATTGGTAATGGAGAACTGACCGGGCAGAGAAGAAGCAATTTAGAAGTGATCTAGTGCAGTGGTTCTCAAAGCTTGTCCGCCGCTTGTTCAGGGAAAGCCCCTGGCGGGCCGGGTCGGTTTGTTTACCTGCCGCGTCCGCAGGTTCAGCCGATCGTGGCTTCCACTGGCCAAGGTTCGCCGCTCCAGGCCAATGGGGGCTGTGGGAAGGGCAGCAGCACATCCCTCGGCCCGTGCCGCTTCCTGCAGCCCCCATTGGCCTGGAGCGGTGAACCGCGGCCAGTGGGAACCGCAATCGGCCAAGCCTGTGGGCGCAGCAGGTAAACAAACTGGCCAAGCCTGCTAGGGGCTTTCCCTGAACAAACGATGGACCAGCTTTGAGAACCACTGCTCTAGTGCATTTTGCTGTGTTCCATATGACAGAGGATTTTACCCAAAGGTTGGATTTGAGTGGAGCATGCTTGGTTGGATATCCAGCACTTTTGCCTAGTGGCTGCCATGTTATGTTTCATAATCTAAGACTTTAAAAAAAACTTCAGTTGCTAGCCACTGGGGCTGCAGAGATAAAATTTGCAGTGTGAACTGCAGCATGTAAACAGATGCAGTGATATATACTTCTGGGTGTACCCATCTTGAAAGAACAGCTCTGAGAGAAGTATGGAACACCTTGTTTATCTTAAAGAATGTTCATGATGAAGCCAAATAAGAACACAATAACACTTTTGTTGCTGATCAAAGTACCCAAAAAGGAATAACCATTTTATGAAAATCTGCACTATATGCCTCAAGTTGCTCCTCATTTTGGGGTCACAAGTGGGCAGAGATTAGGAAATGGCCACCGCTTGCTTTTTCAGATCTGCTTGTTGATTTTACTTGAGAAAACTTACAAAGAACGCAAGAAATTAAATCAATACGATAAAACAAAAGAAGAGGAAATGAAATGTGTTCAAAGATAAATTAATAAATGCCCATGATCTAGCAATGGATATTGCAGGAATAAACATAAGAACAGCCGTACCGGGTCAGACCAAAGGTCCATCTAGCCCAGTATCCTGTCTACTGACAATGGCCAATGCCAGGTGCCCCAGAGGGAGTGAACCTAACAGGCAATGATCAAGTGATCTCTCTCCTGCCATCCATCTCCACCCTCTGACAAACAGAGGCTAGGGACACCATTCCTTATCCATCCTGGCTAATAGCCATTAATGGACTTAACCACCATGAATTTATCCAGTTCTCTTTTAATCGCTGTTATAGTCCTAGCATTCACAACCTCCTCAGGTAAGGAGTTCCACAAGTTGACTGTGCGCTGGGTGAAGAACTTCCTTTTATTTGTTTTAAACCTGCTGCCTATTAATTTTAATTTGGTGACCCCTAGTTCTTGTATTATGGGAATAAATGAATAACTTTTCCTTATCCACTTTCTCCACATCATTCATGATTTTATGTACCTCTATCATATCCCCCATTATTCTCCTCTTTTCCAAGCTGAAAAGTCCTAGCCTCTTTAATCTCTCCTCATATGGGACCCGTTCCAAACCACTAATCATTTTAGTTGCCCTTTTCTGAACCTTTTCTAGTGCCTATATATCTTTTTTGAGATGAGGAGACCACATCTGTACGCAGTAGTCGAGATGTGGGCGTACCATCGATTTATATAAGGGCAATAATATATTCTCAGTCTTATTCTCTATCCCCTTTTTAATGATTCCTAACATCCTGTTTGCTTTTTTGACCGCCTCTGCACACTGCGTGGACATCTTCAGAGAACTATCCACGATGGCTCCAAGATCTTTTTCCTGATTTGTTGTAGCTAAATTAGCACCCATCATATTGTATGTATAGTTGGGATTATTTTTTCCAATGTGCATTACTTTACATTTATCCACATTAAATTTCATTTGCCATTTTGTTGCCCAATCACTTAGTTTTGTGAGGAATACAAAAGACCAATGAGGGTGAAGGAAGGAAAGCAGAAAATGATCAAGGAAGAAAGGCATGTACAAAATAGGACTGCAGTTAAAAGGAAGGTAAATCGTATAAAATGATTAGACAAAGAAATGAAGGAAAAGGAAGCTTGCATCTAACTAGACAATTATTTAAATAAATACTTTAGATAGAGGAAAAGAGAAACAGAAAAAAGCCTTCAAGTACACAAGGAACAAAGTAAAATAAAGGAGACACTGCGGCCTCTGAAAGATGGGGATGATAATTTGTTTGGCTCAAGTGTTCACAAAGGAAGATTGGTTAGGGAGGAAACTACTGAAGAAAATCAAGATAAAGCCTGAACAGATAATTAAGATATTAAACATCTGGAGTGAAATCCTGATTCCACTAAAGACAATGGGAGTTTTGTTACTGACTTCAACAGGGCCAGGATTTCACCCCAAAGTCTAAGGTTCCAATCCTGCCAGTTGCTCTGCATAGGTAGACTCCTGTTCCCGCACAGAGCTTTACCCACACACAACAGCTTGCAAGACTGGGACCTAAGACACAGAACAAGCAAAGAGGATCTGTTCCAGAATCATCAAGGATGTAGCAAGAGAGATGGAATGGATATCATTAAAAACCGGACATCTCCCATAAGCAGTAGTTATATTTACTATGCTATTTGCCGTATTTTCCACATTAAATATAGGAAATACGTCAATAAAGATAAATACCACAATGTGGTAAATGGTCATTTCAAAATGATAGGCACTGTAGGGGTGTTCTGGAGAAGATCCAGCAAATTACAGCTTCACAAACTTTACTTCAGCGGTGGGGACAGTATTGAGAAAACCTCTTGAGGGATAGGAAAGGGCTGAACTTAGACATTTCTGACTTAACTGAACTTAGGAGACCTAATTTGAAGGAAAATTTTGAAAAAGTCTTATTGAACATTTTCAGGGAGTGAGGCAGAGTTGACAGGGAAGTCATGAACATAATTTGCTTGGACTAAAGGAAAGCTTTCGATATAGTATCACACAAAAGACTAATCTAGTACAGTAAGTGTATTACTGGGCTGAGCTACTTGAATGGATGGCTGGATTTCAAAGTTACTAGTAAGAGGATGAATGGAAAGAACTAGTAGAGTTCTACAAGGATTGGTATTAGAACCAATTTTGTTCAGTTTGATATATCAATGATCTGGAAAAAGGAACATGCAGTAAAGTTATGAAACCTACTGATTAAAAAAACACCCACAAACTGCTAGGGACAGTCAATACAAAAGAAAAAGGCTATAAAATTCAGAAGGAACGGGAGAATGGCCAGATAACTGCCTGTTTTAAGTCACTGTAGTGAAATAGAATTTGAGGAAGAAAGGGGGAAAATAAGAAGGAAAGAAGATTGTCATATTACAAAATTCAGACCAGGAGAACTAGCAGAGTGCAAGCATCTGGTGAGAAACTACTAAACCCGAAGGCATAACACTCAATGTATTATAAAACTGTGCAAAGGATTAAATTAATATTTGGATCATTGTGTAAAGTTCAATAGGATCATAAAATAATTATTGAAGTATCATAAAATGTGTTTATGGTAATTCGCCTTGGCACCAAAGGGCTCTCAGAACGACAGAGACCTGAAAATCTCAATTATTTAAAAGTTTTACAAGAAATGGGGTTTTGACCTTATATATATATATAAAAAAAAAAGTCTAGGAGAGGAGACCACATGAGGATTCAATGGGTCTGAAGACGCCTTTTTGAGTTAGTGAAACATACAAGAAGTGACAAAATGTACATAAGAAAAGGCTGGGCATTAAAGCAATTTAGAGACTTTCTCCACCCAGAGTATTTTGTATACAGCAGTGTCAGTCCGTGGCGGGTACACAATAATGTGATTTGGCACGTCATGCTGAGCTGGAATGTTGGTTATGTGTCTGCTTGACTAGGAACCTTCCCCAGGGGCCCAGAGAGCCCTTGAAGCAGCAGGCCTGGATGCTGAGAAGTCAATGGCACTTAAGCACGTATGTAATTGTTTTGCTGAAAAGGGATGGAGTAACACATGATCTTAAAGATAAACATAGCAGGACTCCACAGCTGTGCTGCAGTCTTGTGACAAGGATTCCTTTCTCCATGGCCCCTAGCAGACTTCCCCTGCCTGGAACCTGAATACTCCAGACATATGTAGGAATGGGGACCTGGACAACAAGAAGAACTGGCTGGTTTTCCCTACAATAAGTGCTCTGCAATGTCAGTGGGAAATCCAGCTCTGACTTTTGACCCCCCTCATTAAGTTCTCTCCTCAGCAAGGTCTGGGAGCATTACTGAGGCAGCGCGTGTTCAGCTCCACAGAGAGAACGAATGACTGAAGGAAGGAGCTGTCATGCAGATTGATTCAGAAGCAGGATTAGCAGGCTCAAAGGGGATTCCTATCCATTATTTCTTGATGCAACGATGGTAGCTCTAGGCCAGCATGCCAAGTGATGTAAAACTGAGCACAATGAAACTATATTGACTGAAAAATATATGCGTGGGTGAAATCCTGACCTCGCTGAAGTCAGTGGGAGTTTTACCATTGACTTCAATGGCGCCATGGTATCATCCATGGAGGTCACACACAGAGGCATTAGGCAGTGTGTGGAGAAAAAAAATTGATTACCTGGGACAGACCTAAATGTGTTTCTGGACCTCTTTCCCTCCTAACCTTTTGCAGACCCTCCTATGCAGTACAGTGGCATTCAGTGGGCTCTGGGTGCTGTTGCAGAGATCTCTGATGGCATTGTGTTACTGATCTGGAGACAGGGAGTCAGCATTCTAAACAGAACACTTCTAGGTGCTTAGTGAATTGAACAGTGAGTGGGACTAGAAGTCTGATTTGCTTCCTTCAGTGAGAAAAGAACATTTTACCACATCAGGTGGGCTTCAAAGAGGATGTTATGAACCTCTATCCAGAAAAACAAATGTTAGTTGCTGTTAACTAGGAAATATAGACACAACAGTCAGAAAGAACACAGCATTTTAAAAACAAAATTGCTCTCTTTATTTTTCTAAGCCAGAATTCATTCTAGCCCATAATTAAAAAGAACAATGGTATTTTTTTCTCACTATGGCTTATGCTGCTGGATACAGAATTTCATCAGTCCCTATACTGTTTATATCACTGAGTGCATGAAGGATATTTCTATGACATGTCTTCCTCTCTGCACACAATTTAAATGAATAGATCTGAGAACAGACAGTTAACACAAAGATTGCCTGAATTTAGAACACTGCTCTTTGCAAAAGGGGCATGAGAGAATAATCGCCCAGCATGAAATTATTCCTCTAGAAGCAAGTCAAATGCAACACCAATGTTTAATTACTCCTCGGTAAGCCAAGATAATGTGTGGCAAGCTGTGTGCTATTACTTTCATCTATTTGAATAAATAAGAGAAGAAATTATGGCATTTAAAACATGTTACACGACCATACCAGATGCATTTCATCTCCTTCAATCCACTGGGTCCAACCACGGCCTTCTTTTTCTCCTTTCTGTACGCAAAGAAGTTTATCTCCATCCCAACTCACGTTAGTCTAGCAAAATATATACATGTTATTAAGCATTACTATGGCATTCAGTTTCATCTAGTACACTTAGGTGGAGTCAATTTCCTCAAAGCAAAGCTTCAGAGTAATAGAATAGATATTTTAATCAGTAGTCTCTATCGCATTACTAAGAAGAGAAGAGTATATCTCTCACACACACTTTTTTTTAAGCTTTTTGAAGTCATTTAAAAGAACAATTAAATGTAGTTTGATGGCAAAGTCTGAGCCACAGGAAATGACGCTAGGTGTCTCAATACATCAGAAAAGCAGGAGACTCTTAAAGCTGTTGTAAGAATCCACGTGGTATAGTCAGAGTTATGATTTTTTGGTAACATAAGCACTCTTTACATGATTTCTTTACAAATGCTGACCCTGAAGGTTAGCAGAAAAAGCTGCCTTAATGCACATGTATGACTGCCCTCTCCTTTTTTATACACGCAGGGTGCTCCATGTGCTCAGACTAGTAGTATGTTTCCAAAAGGGCCTGAAACTTTGACCTTCTACAACTTCCGTTTCCCATCATTAGGTGGCCTCCGCAATCCTTCCTTCAGATCCTACACATGCCTGGGACCAACTACACCCTGCCTTAAAATAATAATCAGCTGTACCCAACAATAACTTTCCAAGCCTTTCCGGGGCATCCAAATGCTGAGCTGCAGTTCGTGTCCCAGGCTGTCCGACATCATTAATCGGGACTTTCTGTGGAAGTAGCATCTCGGCCTGGGAGATCCTTCTTTAGTTATAGAGATGCTGAAACTATGGCAGATTTCCTTTATTACATTTTTGGTTTTATTAAACACCCTTTTAGGCCCTGGCTCGGCAACCCTTTCTTATTCAGCAAAGCACTCAAACATGCCCTTCACTTTAAGAAGGGGCGTAAGTCCCATTGTCTGTGCTGGGTTGGGGATAGTTCTGCAAACACTTATACATGACTACCTGAGTAGTTCAATGGGACTTCTCCCATGAGCAAAACAACTCACACGTGTAAGCATTTGCAGGATCAGGCCCTAAGGTAGTACAGCTTAGTCATCTTTAAAGGCAACTACTAGGTTTTTTTCTTGTAACATTGTATGATGGATTGAAATGAAATATTGTTTTGTGATATAAAAACAAAAAGGACCTGATTTTCTGCTCCATTATGCTAGTTTTACACCAGTGTTACCCTGAGCACTGGTAGAATAATACTGGTTTTAAACCAGTGTAACAGAGTGGAGAACTGAGTCCAAGGACTAAAAAAGTAAGGAATTACTATGCAGATCTTGAAAGCCTTGAAGCCATTGCCTCTGTGAGCAGTCAAAAATGGAGAAAAGGTTTAATTCTACAGACATTATGGAAATTCACTTGTCTCCACCTTGCTTTTTTAAAAAAAGAAATCAGCCTAAATTTGTCATGCTCAGGAGTTGAACACTGAATAGGGCTTAAGTACTACTCATCCCTATTCTTTCTTGAGAATGTGTCTGTTACAAACAATTAATTCTTAAATGATAACCATGATAGCCACCATCTATAAATCGGGTATAGCAGGCAGTCTCTACCCAGGGGAAGCTTTAGACTAAACAAGCATAGAAAATGAATCACGAGAAAGATTGCCAGGGTAAATAATTGTAGGCGAGGCACTGTTAGCCATATGGGGTCTCTGAAGACAAACTATTCAACTGTCCTTGCTAAAAGTCTCTCCATTTTTTACAATGCATTCAGAAATGTTTTGGTCTTTCCCTCTAAAATAAACCCAGTAGCACATCACATTCATAAAGAACCACCTACATTTTACTGTCTTAATACCTTACTACATGAAGGACTACTGATTCCAGAATTCAGCACATTCATCTGACAGGAGAAGATATGCATAAAAATTATTGTGAAATAAGTCACAAAGGGTTAAAATGGCCAGTGAGAAAATCTGAACTTCTAAGATGTTCTAGCCATTCATGAGATTCACAAGTGTAACACTAGTTATCATTTGTCTCTTTTTGCAATGTCTATTTTTAAAACCAATTTCCATTAAAGATTAAATTGGCTTCCTTTACTTATGGGTTCCTTGCGGCCTGAACCCTTCCATTAAGAATTAATGATAGCTGCAGATATGCACCATGCTGCCATGGCAATCAGCAATATTGTTCCATACACCCCCATACACACTAGTAAATGAAGAGTAGGAAGGCTATGTGGGCTCGTGAAATATACTAATGGAAATGATGTTTAAGAAATGTTGGTGAATATACAGGACATGCTCAAGTGACACTTGTTAAGGAAAAAACAATCAACAACCTCTCATTATTTTTAACTACCTTGACTTCTGCAGGTTTTCAGGAGTTTTTGTACCACAGAAGAACTAATCAAATTGTATTGGAACTAATCAGAAGCAGTTTGTGACAAACAGGAACAAGATTAAGTGACAAATGGAGAGGACAATGGGGCTGCATGGATTAAACTGAGGGCAAGATCTGCACCTTATTTATCTACATAAATATAAAGGCCATAAATATTCTATAAAAAAGAAAAATTAGAGAAGGTCAATATCAAGGCATTCAAAGAGTGTGGTGGTGGTGGGGGGGTAACTTCAAAACAGACAAAACATTCATTTGCATTAGTGAGCTAGACTCTGAAGCTACACTGGTTTACACTGCTGAGGATCTGGCCCACTGACCTTCCTAGAGAACTGAGTGAAGTACATTCTTCCCATTGCACAATGGGTAGCGGGGAATGGAACTGACCTGATAGCTGTGTTTCACCAAGCACAACCACAGTGAAAGTTAAAGCCTGTTTGGCCTGTAATGCAGCATAGAAAATCACTTCAGTGAAAGAAAAATTTATGAATAAAAGGCTCAGTCCTACCCCCAAATGAAGTCAAGTGGAGCATTTTCCACTGACTGCAAGTGGAACAGGTGTGGTCCCAATGAAAGCTAATTGTAGAACAAGTACCTATGAATATTAATTAAAGCTCAACAAATATGGCAAACAATATGTTTCCAAATATTTGTTCTAATAAAGCCTGTAAATTCACTTTAGTGGCATTCACAATACTTTATATTCATTCCTATGAACATCGTACCAGTGATTTGTTTTTGGTTTTTATTCACAAATTAGGTAAATCTCAAACATACTTGTGAAAAATGTGTTTGTTGCCATGGTTTTTGCCAGGAGGGTGAATGTGGCCTTCTTAAAATGTATGTGATTCCTTTTCATCTGTTTATAAATTCTTCAGTCATCCAATCCCAGAGCATAAACAATAGTTGGTGACTTAGGCAACCAATAGCAAGTAATCAAATTGAATAATGTGTCATCAATTCACAGTCTGAAATAAATTCATATAAAATCTGTCAATTCTGAATAATGAAAAAAATCTGTAAAAATGGGCCTGCTATGTGCAGATAACTTATAGACACAAAAAAGGCTAAATCTACGGACTAAATAATTCACTACATATAGTTTGCACAGGTAATATAAATCATAAGACACAAAGCAGCAACACACTGGGTCTGATTCTATTCTGATTTTACACTGATGTATAACAGGAATAAAAGCCAGTGTGAGATCAGAATCGTGTTATGTTCATCCAATACTCACATCAACAATAATAAACTTTATGCATCTTTGTCTAATTTATAAGAGGTCTGATAACTCCTCTCTAGTCTAGTTCAGCTGGGGAAAATAAAGAAATCTTTCTAGCAGCACAGGGAGACAACTTTATTTCCCCCCCAGCTTTCTAAGGTGATTAAAATTCTGCCTGAGCTCAGAAAATGCAATGTTTTTATGTTCCTTTTTACCAAACAAGGTTAGACATTCCTTTAGGTGATTTAGCATGACCCACCAGAGGCACGAGGCAAGAGATTGCATTAATCCAGCAGTTTTATTACTTAGAATTCCCAATAGTCTTTTTTGCCTTCTCTTTGGATGCATGGATATAGATACGCACTTGAATGGTGCAAGCAAACCAAATCCTTTCTGACCTTATGTTGTGCTCATTTTCCTACAGAATTCAAAGAGAACAGAACCTATTCGAGAAGAACACCATGTTCTCCTCATCTTTGTTCCAGAAGTAGCAGAAATTGGTATGTCAGGAGAATTAATCTTAATCAGTAGTATTTTATCATTGGGGGTTTTCCCTTTAGCTCAAACTCTAATGGCTGATAAAAAAAGGCAACTTAGAAAATGCTACTGACAGCTAGTGGAAATAGGGCAATATTTTTGGAACAGAAGAGATCTATTTCTATTTTCCATGAGGTGTGACCAGGTTAGCTGCAAAAAACAACAAGGAGTCCGGTGGCACCTTAAAGACTAACAGATTTATTAGAGCATAAGCTTTCATGGGTAAAAAACCTACTTCTTCAGATGAATGGAGTGAAAATTAGATACAGGCAAACATATATATTGGCACATGAAGAGAAGGGAGTTACCTTACAGGTGGAGAACCAATGTTGAAGGCGAATTTAGTCAGGGTGGATGTGGTCCACTCCCAATAATTGATGAGGAGGTGTCAATACCAAGAGACATTGTTTTTGTGGATACAGACTAACACGGCTACCCCTCTGATACCAGGTTAGCTGGTAACTGTGGTGTTTGAATATACAGTAGAACCTCAGAGTTACAAATTAACTGGTCAACCACACACCTCATTTGGAACCAGAAGTATGCAATCAGGCAAGAGCAGACACACACAAAAAAGGCAAATACAGTACAGTACTGTGTTAAATGTAAACTACTAATAAAATAAAGGGAAAGTTTAAAAAAAAGATTTGACAAGGTAAGGAAACTGTTTCTGTACTTGTTTCATTTAAATAAGAATGGCTAAAAGCAGCACTTTTCTTCTGCATAGTAAAGTTTAAAAGCTGTATTAAGTCAATGTTCAGTTGTAAACTTTTGAAAGAACAACCAGAACGTTTTGTATAGAGTTGCAAACATTTCAGAGTTACAAACAACCTCTATTCCTGAAGTGTTAGTAATTCTGAAGTTCTACTGTATTTGGTTACCTTTCACACATACAGCTGTTGCCACTAAGAATTCTATTGTTTACCAATAGGTAAAACAAACACAGTAGTTCCTATGTACAGTGGTAAAGCCATACCAAAGTTAGCTCAGAATACTTCCATTATTACAAGCTTTCCTAGGAGTCATGCTCCCTAATGATTAGGTAACTGGAAAAGGTATTTACCCATTTATGCTGTTTAGAAAGCACTGCTTAATTATATGGCAAAAACAGTCCTGAGTGAACTAGGCTTCTATGGACTGAAAGCTAATGTGGAATCCATGCACTTCGCAAAAATTGCTATGCCATTTGGTGCTCATTGTCTCTTTTTGGCAGTCTCATCAGAAAGGCTGAGGAATGAATGGGCATGGATACTGAACTATTCCTGGATTAGTCCTTCCAGATCAGCACATTGGCAGGGCTATCTAAGGGCTTGTGTACACAGTGCGGCAATGTGCTCTACAGGGGTGTGATTTCTAAAGCACACTACCTTGTTGCTCATTAATTGGTCCAAACAGAGATTCCCTAGTGCACTTTAACGCAGTACTGTTTCAAACAGCACCACAGTCAACTGTACCAGCATGGAACAATTAATGTACAACCCATTAATGTACTTTAGAAATCACTCCCCTGTAGAGCACATTACCCACCATGTGGACAAGCACGAAGAAAGCTTGCACTGCTGCTGCCTGTTGCATAATGCCGTCTGCTAGACACCACATACATCTAACAGATGACAGACTCACTAGGAAATAGGCTAGAGAGAGATGTGGAGACAAAGTTTGGGGTCTCTGAGTGAAAAATTTTAAGCCGGGTTCATCTGTTAAAATCTTGATGTCATAAATTAATAACAATTCACTGAAGCCTGGGATTCCCCGCTTTCTTGAAAATCCTACACTGCCTGTAGGATAAAGTGAATATTTCAGTCTCCATTTCTGCCAGTTTGGCATCCTTCTCGTGAATAGGGCATATTATAGGAAAATAATGTAGGAGAAATTAAAAAAAAAACCACACCCAAAGGGTATAAACAGTTTTACTCCAGCATAAACACTGCACTTTAAACACCATAATATTACTATATTGCTGGAGTGCATTACACAAATTCTAAAATATTTAAATCTTAGATTAAACATGCTGGAAAAAAGCTCTGTCTATGATTCAGACATCCAGAAGGAAGCTGGGTTTTACATTGGAAGATAAATCAGTTCTTTTCCATTATAAACTAATTTATTCTTTGTATAACTAGAGTATTTTAGAGATACAAGGTGGGTGAGGTAATATCTTTCATTGGACCAATGTCTGTTGGTGAGAGAGACAAGCTTTTGAACCACACAGAGCTCTTCTTCAGGTCCACGGAAGGAACTTCAAGCATCACAGCAATACTTAGAATATTTCAGTGACTCTCGGCTGGGAGACACCCAGTTATTCCAAAAATGTAATGTAGATTTTCATATTCATAACTACTTGTGCTGCTGCTTCTACTTCAAATAGTAAATGAACCCTCTAAACCTTCCTTACCATTTTTCATTCTCTTAAAAGAAAAAAAACCCTTAAATTACTGTGAACATTAACCACGGCATAGCACATTAGCAACAAAAGAAAAAGAAATCTGCCTGCCAAGAGAAGGACAAGACCTATAGATATATGCACTGCAGACCCACAGAATTCCCTAACAAGCAACGTGTGCTTACCTGGGGGATAACACCTGTCCTGAAAATTGCACAACACTTCTGATTGTTAAACTTTAGTTAAACTCCATTTTTGCAGGTCACAAAAAGGGTAGAATGGACAAAAGAGCTTGTTAAAGGGCTTAAAGTTATTTCAATGTATCCATTAACAATCAGATAGGATGCATGAAATTAAGTGGTATTGTGATGAGAGCTGGGCACTGAGCCGGGAATTCTTGCTTATATTTCTGACTCTGCCACTTACCTGCAATGTGACCTTGGACTAGGCACTTAAACCTCTGTGGATCAAATGCAGCTTAGAGAAAGTGGGTACAATATCCATGGAAATTTTAAGGGAAAACCAGTAGTGATGTCCTCCTGATAGTACTGTTTCTGTGCGCAGTCACACAGCTCCTTCTCCACACATAGGCCACAAACTCCAATAGCTGCTCGCATTTTAGGCCCCTATTCGACACTGCGATCTTTAAAGTCACCCCCAACAACTTATGCACCTGTAATAGTTCTATTTTGCCCCCATTTCCTTCTACTTTTTTGTGCTTAAGCCTCTTTGGGTTTTCTATTTCCAAGTTTCAAGAAGGTGGTTTTAAATAGTATTAATTTACTTACAATGTTTTTAATTCTAACTGTACAGTACTCAAGTGCTTTAGTGAGCAGGTATGGGGTTACTCTACAAAATAGATTGTACTGTATCCATTGCCCCAAATAGGTATCTTGGAGAAGTCTGAGAAAGCACAAGCTGTTAAACACTCAAGGCAAATCAATCTTTCTTCTTCTATCTCTGAGGTTTGTTTTACAGTCTTTTGCCTTATATTATACCTATTCTTGATGAGCTGAGATGTATGGTCTCAATTAAACTGCTTTTCTTCAGATGTCTTAATTTTGCTTTGGTGTTTAATTCACTAAAAAAAAATTTGATTGCCTCATCTGTTTGTGTGTTATGAACATTGTAATTTAAATATGCATCCAAAGGAGCATCATCTTCCTGAAAAGGAAAGCCCAGAATACACATTACACATGCACATTTCAGCAGTAACACTATTGTCTTCAAGTGTGGGCCAAAGTAAATTTATGACCGGAACATTCAGTAAAACCAAAATAAACCTATTGACTATCCTTTTGTATTACCCCCAGTGGCAACCATACTAGCGTAGTCTTCTTGGAAGTAAGGTCAGTTGCAATTCCTACATTTAGTGATGAATCATATTGACACAAATATCGACTTCTGAGATTTACTCCAGTATTCATCAGAACTGTTTTACCAGAAAACGATATTTTTCTCTTTGTGGCCCAAATGCAAAAGCCTTTGATGCTGGTTTTCCAGAATGTTTCCTGCTGTACTATTCCTAATGTGCTCACATGCACAGTACAGCGTATAATCTAAAACTGCTGGCATATCTTACTGGTGAATAAAAGACAATAACATGAATTGTTCAAAGATCAAAGAACTATTTTTTTCCTGATCAAGAACAACAATGGACATTTAAGAAGAATCCCACCTTGTAGCATTTAAAGATGTGAATTGTAGCTACTGCCTTTCATCAAAAATGTGTTATTGATTTCCCTTCCCTTAGAGGACTACAGCATAGGCCTGTCTGTTTTTCTTCCTAATACCACTCAGAGAGGTGTCTTTATATTGCCATGCAACAAATGGCTGCAGTGACCCAAGACTGTATGCCACATTCCCTAGCATGGTCCTTCTCAATCCAGTGATTCTGTTGGTATCTAAAAGCTGGCTAACTACTCAGGCTAAATAGCTAATCTAAGAAAATCCAAAACCATATCTACTAATAAGCCCACAGAAAACTCATAGAATTCTTGGCTATTCATGGCAACATACCCATTCAAATATTTAATAAACAGTCTGTAACAGACACTGAAGTTGCCCAAGACAATACCAATTTTCATTTGAATCCAGCATTGAACTTCAAATGATTCAAGCCCTCCTAAAATTGCTTCCAGGTGAAAGTTCCATCTGCCAAACTGTTGACACAGGTGATTTTACCCACTAAGGTACTTCAGTAAAATGAATCAACGAAAAGCTCCAGATGGGTTTGCGAAAGTGATCCCATCTTAAATTAGTTTATACTGTTAGGGGGGGCTGTTTGATTACAGGCATAACTGCAAGTAAATGATTGAAGTCTGATCCCTTTATATAAGTATTGTTGGGTTTACATGTTATAGAATGCTGGAAGTTCATGACTGGTGTGAATAAATAAATAAATACCGGACATAGAAAATACTTTGATTTTCCAGTTTTGCCCACTTGCCTTTAAGGGAGGCGATTTAATTCAGGGTCTGGTTCTGCGAGATGTCTGCTTCCTCAATGAAGCCAATAATAGTTGAGGGTGCTCGATACTTTGCAGGATGAGCCCCTTTTGTGTCATTTAAAGCCAAGAACACTGCAAGGAAAAACTGCGCCAACTTCAAGGGCACTACATAGAAATGCAGAGTTATTGTTGCTGACTCACCAGACTAGACCCCAAGAGTAGAAAAAGGGTATGTGTCTGAAGCTGAGAAAACTAGAGGCAAAGGCCCTGCAGTGACAAACACAGGCAATATGCCTAGATCAGGAAAAAAGTTTAGGTTGAGGTTCTGTATTTTGTTATTTAAGGTAACAAAAGTTTGCAGCACCTCTGCCCTTTCACTCTTCTCTACATAGCTTTGGAGCAGACCCAGTACCAGGAATCCCAGAGTTTATTGCTGAAATGAACAAAATTATGGTCATCATCTGATGTGATCAAACATGAAGCAGAAAATTCATCTTTCCCTTTTGACCTATGTCAGAATTTGAACTTATGTCTCCAGCAAATGACAGGTTAGTTGAAATAATCCATTAATCTACCTTCTTGTACAATATTTTGACAATATTTCAACTACTACACAGAAATTGTGAACCCAGTGGGAATGAAGCAGTCATTAAAATATTCTTTCTTTACATCTACAAGTTGTTTTGGAAAAATGCAAGTTACAGAAGATGGACTCGGGTGAGGAGAAGAAATGGTAGGCCTCCTCTGAACCCATGACATGGCTCTTCTGCAAATAAAAGACAACGTGGGTGATATAGTCACCGCCAGACCAGTGACACAAAGACAAGCTAATAAAAACAGAAAACACTTAAAGTGACATAGTATGAGTTAGTGTCACATGGACATTCTTCTGTCACTTCTCTAGTCATACAACAGGAATCATAGGATGAGATTTAGCTGACGGCAAAGTCTGATATAATAATACTGAGTACAGGTGGAGAATTAAAAATCCAGAAGATCTAAGATATCTCAATAAATATACAAAAGCTCACTGAACAGCAAACTCATAAAAAGTGTTGCCCTAACTGTGACTCAGAATCATGAGCAGGAATAGGACAATGTCAGCAAAAAGACAGCCTGGAGCTAAACAAGTGAATTAAGCTAGACAAGACATTCTATCTACTTTGTAACAAAGAGTTTCATCTGATAATGCATGAAGCAATCCACTCCCCTGAAAATGCAGTTTCTCTCAGTGGACCTTCTGAATCAAAAATGTGTGCACTTTTTATTTTCCAACTGCAGTCGGGATTTACTTCAAATGTACATGAAATCCAGAAAGCTGAATCCTCTATGGAAATGCCAAGAAAACAAAGCTATTAGGTTCTCAAACTGTTGAAGTTGTACAGGCTCTGAAACACTGCATAAGAAGATGATGACATGAAGAACACGATGGCTGAACCATGTGTAAGGAAATCAGTTCCTTCATGTTTCCTATTTGCCTGTCTGTGTGGCTCAGTTTTTTTTCACAATCATGAACCTTGATAAGCCAGAGACAAATACAATTTCTTGAACGGCACCAGTGTTGTGCTGGAGAAAGTATGCAAAACTGGCTTCCAACAAGGTCCTCAAAATGCAAGTGGTCTACAGTAGTAAGACAATGCTGTATCCTAAGAGATGCTCTTATTACATGTTCAATGAGTTTCATGACAGACTTGCCAGAAGTCCAAGAAAAACTGAAGTTTGAGATGCTGGGAAATATATTTCTTCCGCAAATGACTCTTCCCAAGTATACAAAGCTTTTCAGTATCTACAAAGAATTTTAAAATGTTTGGTTTCTCCTTTCAGCTTGGAAATGATGCAGGTAGGCAGGAACTGTAGCTAAAGAAGTGGTGCCAAGAGCTTGCCTGTCTGTGAACAGAAGGACCATGCACAGCCTATAGAAACATTTGTCTCATTTAGTTTATGGATATGAATGTATTGCGTTTTGACCTGACTATAGAAATTAAATGCACTTGAAAGTTGTCTTCCATTCCCCTGGAGACTCTTCCGATGGGTTTGGGATAGTGGACCATTGAGCTAGAATGTGGCTTAGAGACGGAGCCTGTGCTGAAAGGGCTAAAAAAGTGTTTCCTATTGACAATGAATCCACAGGATTCTTCAGCCAGATTTCTTCCTGGGGTGTACATGGCAGTCGCACCTCTGCCACCCTGTCAAAGCTTGCAACAATATTCCCAGGAGCAGAGAAGAGAATTGGGCCAGGATTACAGTATCCCACTAGTTGAACTATCTGTGTGTTGAGCCTGTGCTTCCGAGCCACATTGGGTAGATCTACACAGCAGCTGGGAGGGTGCTTCCCAGAATGGATAGACAGACACGCTCGAGCTATCATGCTCAATGTAGGATGGTGGCTGTGGTGGCATGGGTGGCAGCTTGGGTTAGCCTCCCAAGTGTGTACGCAGGGGTTAATCAGGATTGTACTCGAGTGACTGCACTGTAGGGGGAAGGGATAGCTCAGTGGTTTGAGTGTTGGCCTGCTAAACCCACGGTTGTGAGTTCAATCCTGTGATGTTGTGCAGTCTATATGGTTTTATAAAAACTTGATAATAAGTCAATATAATGTAACTGGGATAGTTTTAGAGAAAATATGGTAATAAGTGAATATAATGTAACTGGGATATGCTTCATGCAAAAGGTCTCTTGTAAGGTATCATTACAAAGCTTATAATCTACTGAGTATGATCATCTGATTTGTATAAATGTACCACTCTTGTATCTAAAACTAGAAATATAAAATGTAACTCTGAGAGCCTATTGTAATTATGTAAAGTGTGGGCCATTAATGATGGTCTGGAATCTTGATGACTCCCATTGTCTGCAGATGGCTGTATTTACCTGTGAGTCTTCCTGTATATGTGTGTGCTGGCAAGTGGGCAATGAAGTCTTGCAGTGACATGTGATCATGTCACCTGAACTGGAATCCATCTTTAACCTGGTGCTTTTCCAGTGAGGGGGGGTGGAAACCCAGAGGGACAAAGGGTTCCTGCCTTATGCAAAAGATATATAAAGGGGGGAAGAGAACAGAGAGGGAGAGGAGCCATCATGAAGAATCCCCTAGCTATCACCTGAGCTGCAACAAGAGCTGTACCAGGGGAAAGAATTGTGCCCAGGCCTGGAAGGTGTCCAGTCTGAGAAAAACTTACTGAAACATCTCTGAGGGTGAGATTATCTGTATTTAGTTTGATTAGACATAGATTTGCACATTTTATTTTATTTTGCTTGGTGACTTACTTTGTTCTGTCTGTTACTACTTGGAACCACTTAAATCCCACTGTCTGTATTTAATAAAATCACTTTTTATTTAGTAATTTACTCAGAGTATGTATTAATACCTGGGGGAGCAAACAACTGTGCATCTCTCTCTATCAGTGTTATAGAGGGCGAACAATTTATGAGTTTGCCCTGCATAAGCTTTATGCAGGGTAAAACGGATTTATCTGGGTTTAGACCCCACTGGGAGTTGGGCATCTGAGTGCTAAAGACAAGCACACTACTGTGAGCTGTTTTCAGGTAAACTTGCAGCTTTGGGACAAGTGATTCAGACCCTGGGTCTGTGTCTGGAGCCAGACGGGAGTGTCTGGCTCAGCAAGACAGGGTGCTGGAGTCCTGAGCTGGCAGGGAAAACAGGAGCAGAGGTAGTCTTTTCACATCGGGTGGCAGCTCCCAAGGGGGTTTCTGTGATCCAACCCATCACAGTTTACATTTTATATTTCTAGTTTTAGATACAAGAGTGGTACATTTATACAAATCAGATGATCACACTCAGTAGATTATAAGCTTTGTAATGGTACCTTACAAGAGACCTTTTGCATGAAGCATATCCCAGTTACGTTATATTCACTTATTACCATATTTTCTCTAAAACTATCCCAGTTACATTATATTGACTTATTATCAAGTTTTTATAAAACCATATAGACTGCACAACGTCACAAATCCTTGAGGGGGCCACTTAGGGATCTGGGGCAAAATCAGTACTTGGTCCTGCTAGTGAAGGCAGGGGGCTGGACTCGATGACCTTTCAAGGTCCCCTTCCAGTTCTAGGAGATAGGATATCTCCATTTAGGGGGGAGGGATAGCTCAGTGGTTTGAGCATTGGCCTGCTAAACCCAGCGTTGTAAGTTCAATCCTTGAGGGGGCCACTTGGGGATCTGGAGCAAAATCAGTACTTGGTCCTGCTAGTGAAGGCAGGGGGCTGGACTTGATGACCTTTCAAGGTCCCTTCCAGTTCTAGGAGATGGGATATCTCTGATTATTATTATTTTTAGCACACTAGATAGAGCAGGGTGACAGTCTACATACATTGTGTATGTACACAATGGAGCTGTTTATTTCATCCTTTCCCCACATTCACACTTGTACTCTCACTACCATGATCTGGCCCCCAGTGTCCTGTCTTTTGCAGCACCAAAAGTTAATTAAAAACAAATAGGTTGGTAGGGTGTACCACAATGGCCCTCTCTTGCTGCGGGTGCTCCTCTGAGTTCTGGCACCTGGCAACAGAAATCTGCCACTACAGGACTCTGGAACATGTTTGTTCAACTAGGGTATGTCTGCACAGCAACTAGATGCCCGCAGCTGGCCCATTCCAGCCAACTCGGGTGCTCAGGGCTCTGGCTGTGGGGCTGTTTCATTGCTGTGTAAACTTCCAGGCTCAGGCTGGAGCCTGGGCTCTAGGACCCTGTGAGGTGGGATGTTTCCAGACTCGGGCTGCAGCCAGGAAACAGAAGTCTATACAGGAATGAAACACCCCTACAGCCCGAGCCTGAGTCAGCTGGCACGGGCCTGTTGCGGCTTTTTCTTTGCTGCGTAGACATACCCTTATAGGCCTGCTCAAATCTCTACTGAAAGACAAACTGGCCAGAATGTGGGCTCCGCAGCAGAGGGCTGTAAATTCTAGTGCGCACTAATGTGTCCCACACTAACTGGCCCATATGGACAATGTTGGTGTGCACCAAAAGTTCCTTAGTGTACATTAATGTAGCAGTGTTTGAAACAAGCCCAGAAGATAGAATGGTAGAGAGACGATAGGGACTGAGGGATGTTTTATCCTCAAGATGGGGGATGTAAGGGCATACTTGAAAACACAGAGCAAGGAGCCCAGAGGAAGAACTGTTACAGAAAGACAGAATCAGAAAAGGAGGCAGGAACACAAGACACATGAATCAACCTGGGGGTCAAGTGGAAGGGCTGCGGATTTAGAGGCAGATTATTCAACACATCTCATTAAAATGGCACAATTGATAATGAGCCTCAGACTTGCGCTGAGTACTACTTTTTTCTCTGAGTAGTCCCATTGAAATCCCTATGATTATAATTACAGGGTGCCTGCTTTTCGGTAGATGTGGTCTTAATTATGATTCCTGATATAAAATAGATTAGCAACAGTTCATTCCTCTTGTAGAATCCTATATACTGTGGACTAGACCCTGCCTAAATACTCGTTAATTAACTTCACACCTTATGTTATGTTATAATGGGCCCAATTCTGACCTCACAGTTGTGTAAAACAGAAGTGACTTGAAAGAAGCAGATAGCCTTATACCTAGTGGGAAAGAGCTCAGAACCAATCCTATCAAGTGTACTTATTCCATTACTGAATGTAACGGAATAAGGTTACATTTATTTGTAACAGTCAAATAATTACTTTAAACCAGGGGTAGGCAACCTTTCAGAAGTGGTGTGCCGAGTCTTCATTTATTCACTTTAATTTAAGGTTTCGTGTGCCGGTAATACATTTTAATGTTTTTTAGAAAGTCTCTCTCTATAAGTCTATATTATATAACTAAACTATTGTTGTATGTAAAGTAAACAAGGTTTTCAAAATGTTTAAGAAGCTTCCTTTAAAATTAAATTAAAATGCTGATCTTACACTGCCAGCCTGCTCAGCCCACTTCCAGCCTGGGGTTCCGTTCACTTAGGCCAGCAAGCGGGCTGAGTGGGCCTGCAGCCGGGACGCTGGCTGTCAAGGGACTAGCAGCCGGGACCCCAGACCCGGGGGGGGGGGGGGCTTCAGGGGTCAGGGCAGAGGACTGGGGGGTGCGTGGGGGGGTGCAGGGCAGAAGGCTGGGTGTGTGGGGGGGGGTTCAGGGGTCAGGACAGAGGGCAGTGGGGTGTGGTGTGGTTCAGGGGTCAGGGCAGAGGGCTGGGGGTTTGGGGGGGTACAGGGCAGAAGGCTGGGTGTGTGTGGGGGAGTTCAGGGGTCAGGGCAGAGGCCTGAGGTGTGTGGGGAGGTGCAGGGCAGAAGGCTGGGTGTGTGTGGGGGTTCAGGGCAGAGGACTGGGGGGCTCGGCTCGTGGGGGTGCTCCCAGCCCCCTGCCCTGAGCGGCTCATGGCAGGGGGCTGAAAGGGATATGCCCTGTTCCACCCCCTTCCCCAAGGTCCCGTCCCTACCTCTTCTCTGCCTCCTCTATGGAGCAGCGAGCATGCTGCCGCTCGGCTCTGCTCCACTCCCCCTCCCCCTCGCATGGGCTATCAGCTGATCGGCACAGGGAGAGGGAGAGGGAGGAGGAGGGGAGGAAAGCACCACGCTGGGGGAAGAAGTGGGGGAGGGGTGAAGCTTGGCTGCTGCAGGACCAAGCTTCTGCCTCCTGCCCCCGCAAGGGAGAGCGGTGGGCGGGGGGGCTGAGTGGGGCTGAGGGCCAGGACCGAGGTAGACAGCAGAGTGCCAGTCAAAATTGGTTTGCATGCCATGTTTGGCACACGTGCCCTAGGTTGCCAACCCCTGCTTTAAACTATTGTAATGTACATGCAGAATAGACACATCCTTTCGCAAATTTAAGGCTCCGATAATTAGTAAAGGTAAAGACTTTTTCTGTGAGTAATACAGATTAAGTCAAATCCAAGTAATAAAACTCAACAGCAGAGGGAAAATACTGTGAAAATATACATTTCTGCTGTGGACCCATGTGAATGCAGGCATCTTGATTGCATTTCTCAAAAAGATAAAGTTACATGTTATCACACAGCTCTTTCTAAGCAAGCACTCTATTCTTAAGGTGAACGCATCGCAGAGAAAACCTATTAAAAACAATAAATGAACACATACACTTTCTAAAAAGCTTGCCAGAGATCAATGAACTCCAACAAGGACTCGACTAGGTGTCAGTCCTTCCAACCCTTTCTCAAGGATTTGGGGCCCTTCTTTGAACAGAAGGTCCTGTCCATTTGCTGGATCAGTTTAAACTCAGACTATTTATCCCAGAGTCATTTCTTGTCTGTTGGTCTCTGGAGAATCAGTATATGTGAGCCTTTCCAGGAGGTGGTACCTCTGTAGTGGGGTTACAACTGGGCTGATTTGCCTTGATCACCACCCGCTGTTTTTAATTCTTGGAAGAGGGGTGGTAGCCCTCCCCCGTGGCCTAGAACATATCATACATAAACCATTATTTTAAAACAATGGTCATGAAAGATATTTAAACTTAATTCATCAAAGGTCTCCCAATGATATTGCAGGAAATTGCTTTATCACAGGAAGAATTTTCCTCTCTGCTGGCTACTTGTGTCCCAGAGATGTTCAAGTGATTACTGCTACTGTCTGTTTAGATACTACTACTGCAGTCATCATGGAGGATGTCCAATAAGTGGTTTTTATAAAACCATCTTGGCACAGCCTAGTGGAGGCTGGGTGCAAAAGAGACCCAGGGGCAAGACCAGATTAAATCAGCAATAAACCCATCTCGGTTTTTCCATGTTTTCCTAGCAATGTGGGATTTGCCATACTGAATCAGACCCATTGGTCCAACAAGCCCAGTCTGGCCTCTAGCAGTGATCGATATTGATGCTTTAGCAGAGTATAAGGAAAAAAACCCCGATGAAGCACCTAGCTCATTAATACCAACCCCACTCGTGACATTCTGTACCTCCTTTAAGCCACATCAAAAAGTCTTTGTTCTCTAATAAGAATCAGCTCAATCTCTTTAGTCTTTCCTCATCACAGGTGCTATTAAAATTTGGAATTATTCTAACTACTCCACAACCTGTCAAGGTAACATTTTCCCTATGGAAATATGATCAAAATCTAAACTAAGTGTTCACAATTAAGTCTCACCAATTCTTTATCTTGTACCAATATAAATTACTCTGTTTATATTATCTCTTAATTCATCTGCTTTTTAAAAATAATCTACATACAGTGGACTAGTGGCATCACAGGGGATTCTGATATAATCCTATGATTCCAGGAGCTGGGGCTTTAAGAAAAACACTAAATATTGTGAGGTAAAATTGCAAGAGTTGGCAACACTCCTGAGAAGTCGGGGAACGAGCAAGCAGATAAGATCTAGGAAAATAATAGTTGTTAGTTAAAAGGAGAGTTGTTGTACAGATGTTATTCACAACCACTGCAACTACCTAGTTATTTATAACAGATATCGTCAAAACATTGAAGTTTTACATTAGATGCTTACATCCAAAACAGTTATGCATACTACCAACAAGAATTTTCTCAAAACTGAATTTTCTGATACCTCATAGGCAATATCTCTGTAGTATGCTTCTAGTACATCATCTCAGTGTAGGATTTACTTGAACCACTATTTACTTGGGCTTCAGCCTAGTTTCCCAGATGTGAAAAGGCATTAGCAACAGAAAAGAAACCTTCTACTTGAATGGAGTGCACCACTGTGGGTAAGTTCTTCCCCTTCTTAGTTCCCCTAATCCTCTTCTGTTGCTGCACAGCTGTGCTTGCAGCACGTTCCTGATTTTACTTCATTTGGAAGCACTCATACAAGGCCTGGTTGTGCTTCTATTATCATTTACTAACAGTACTAACATAATGCCGGAAGGCCCCAGTAAACATCTCATAGTAAGAGAGAGTGTCTTCCCTGAAGAACTTCCACTCCTTGCCTTGTCTGTTTAGATTGTGAGAAAAAGAGGTATTATCCCCAGCCTACAGATGGAAAACTAAGGCACAGAGAGATTCAGTGACTAGCCCAAGGTCCTACATGGAGTCTGTTATCTCAAGTCCCAGTTCAGTGTCGTAACCACTGAACCATCCTTCCTCTCAGGATACTCAAATCACAATCCCTCCCAGCACACCGGGGAAGTGTGCAAGATGCAGCATCTATTTGGAAGGTGAAGCCATGCTCACCTTCCCAGCTCATGCCAGTGTGGAAAAGAGAAGGAATCAAGGCCAAATTCCACCTTCTCCCTGCTCCCTTCAGAGTGACTTGCCCCCAGGAACACTAGGCAGGAACAGTCCCTGTGCTTCTTGTGCCGTCCTTCATTTGTGCCAGGGTCAGAAACTATCTGGCCCAGAGACTAGTGATTAGTCACTCAAAGGCTGTTGGCACCACATTGCATATTGTTCTCAGGGCATGGAGAGCAAAACAAGCTGAGACAGTTCCAGTGTGCAACTCTCCTATGATGTAGGAGAGCTGGGATCTCATTCTTAAAAAAATAATCCATTTATAATTCCATAGGAAGCACTAAACTATAAACTACACTGTTACCAGGGCAATTATGGCAGATATAATGAGCAGGGCCGGCTCCAGGCACCAGCCTAGCAAGCAGGTGCCTGGTGCGGCCAATGAAGAGGGGGGGCGGCACGTCCGGCCCTTTCGGCAGCAATTCGGTGGCGGGGCCGTCACTCCCTCTGGGAGCAAAGGACCTGCTGCCAAATTGCTGCCGTAGAATGAAGCGGCGGTAGAGTTGCTGCTGCGATCGCGGCTTTTTTTTTTTTTTTGGCGCTGCTTGGGGCGGCAAAAATGCTAAAGCCGGCTCTGATAATGAGGCTAACGTTACTAATGTATTTAGTTGCAGAGCTGCAGTTATAGATTGTTTACAGTATTGGTGGCCAAGATGTAAGATCACGGATTTGGTGAAAGTATCATATCTCGTACCCCCAGATTCCTGATGGGAACTTTGGAACAATTGCAGCAGATGATGCCACCCAGGTAATCCATCCCTGGTATTACAGCAAGCCCAGTGAATTCTGGGACAAGTCTTTGGGAATTCAGTCAGTATTGTGTGACTCATACAAACTACACATGGTCAATAAAGCTTAAATAGTTGTATACCTCTCTATTGGGTTTCTATGCCCTGATTTAAGGAGCTGACAGTAACTAGAAATGCTGTACTACACTATACCACCTTTTGGGAGGGAGAGAGAAGAGGGAAGGGGGAAAAAATACCTTTTTTCACCCCTGGTGTCTGGGTTCTGAAGCAAAGAATACTGAAGGTTTAGCGGGCCCATGCAGTGGCTTGCCACATATCTAGCCATTCCCTTTCACTGGATCTCATAAACCTTCCTTTTCCTGCCGTTGCTGGATCAAAAGTAAACGTCTACATCCTGATATCAGAAAAGAATATTGATCAGTCATAGAGATGACCAGTTTTGTTTTTTTTTTTTTTTTTTTAAGAATGGGAGCCTATTATTTCATTTCTGCTTTGTTTCCCTGTTACAACGGCTGGTAAAATAATTTTCTTTAGCTCATCAGCAATTCCTGCGCTTTGGGAGATTGCAGAGATGTCATGACCTTGGACTAATGGGAGAGATAACATCCAGTCTCTGACTCAGCTAAGTAGCTTGATATTCTTGAGCCTTTTCTGTTAATTGGTATTATTGGTCATGAGATACCTCTTGCCAGAGACAATATTTTGTAAAAGCTCACAAGGGAGAGCTCTTGGAGCCACTTACCTACTGTAAGATTTGCTCTGGTTTTGTCTTGTTAAATGGATGTGTTAAGCCTGCTGTCTGTAGTGTAGTGAAACTCTCCATTGTTGACCAATATATGCTGGCTACTTACATGTATATTATATTGATGACATGTATTATCCACACCATATATATTAAGCACAAATATTACCAAGCATAAATATAGCAGTTAAATAGTCTAAATTGGCCTATATCTTTATTATATTCCTGTTCACTTATGCTAAGTATTCCATAACACTTTGCATAGCTGAAGTAAACTATGGCTTAAGTAGATAGGAAAGCTGTCAGGATCAGGACATGTGATTATTGTATTATAGCAACAGAATGGGAGTTCCCCTCACAAGCTAACTACCCTAGGACAAACCTAGGAGGTGTCTTCATGTTCTTTAGTACCTCAAACATGTGTGTTCAGAACAAAAATAAGGGGTACATCATGCTACCAGAAAAATAAGGTAGAAAGCTGATCAGTTAAATCTAGTTTCAGATGACATACACAGTACCTTTTACTGGTAAACAGGTAGGGGATAAAAAGATGGTTTTAGGGGTGTAACTTCGGGAGCACACCTTCTGTGCAAGGTGAATGTAACAATGCTGCATGAGACAGCTTCCTGGAAAATGGTATCATCCATATAGAACCTTTTCCCTGTACTATATTATTATTGGCCTAGAGCAATAAACCTGACTGGCATTGGTTATGGCCTCTTGAATATATTTCATAACAAACCAGAGTGTGGTCAAGCAATTGACTATGCAACTTATCAACACCATAGAAGTGGAGGAAGGAGGGGAGAGAGAGCGAGAGAGAGAGAGAGAGAGGGGAAAGGCACCAGTTCCTAAACATTAGGGGCCTCCGTCCTGTCACCCTTGCTCATATTAAGTAGTAAATTACCCCACAGGGTTGCTTCTGTGGTGAAGCATTACTCAATATAAGAGTGGCAGAATTTGGTTGTAAATGACTTTTTGAATAGCAAATATCACTCTACAATTACTTTATACTGGAGACAATTTAAACCTAGTGCCTGTTCTTTAATAAAATAAATAGCTTCACATTCAAGTTTAACATTAACATTTCTTTATTGTAAAGACAAGCTAAAAACAGTTTGCAGCCCTGTCTAAATGAAGCTGTCAAATACAAAAATTCTAAGAACAACCACATGAAAATGTCTTGCCTCTGCATTCCGCTGCAAGACCTAGGATTATTACTAATTATTTCTAATCTTTTTTGTCATGCAATAGTAACAGTTCTAATTCTTACCATGCATTTGCGATCATCCACCCCTGCTAAATCCTCCTCAAACTCTTTTCCTACATCAAATTCCATGATGTAGTTTCTAAAAGTGCTTAGCGTTTTAATGATCATATGATCTCCATTCTGAATGATTTCTTTGTCAGGTTTTAGCAAGTTGGCAATTTTTCTCACAGCAATGTTTACATCTGAAAACAAAACGGAAAAAAAAGATCTGCAGTAAAGCCACAAATCTACAACAATACAAGACTTGTACAACTTGAGAGGATTGGGATGGACCAAAACACAAATAAATAGTTCCCTGGCTGTTTTACTAAAGTTCATTACACGTAAATTAATTTGCTTACTTGGCAAAAACCTTGTACCCTTTACATTTGTTACCACAACAAATGTGTGTTTCTAAACAAACAGATGAAAGGAAACATGACATTACTAATTCCTACTGAGATATTTGAACAAATTCATTCTGATTACTTAAAAATGCTACTTCTATAGAAATAAGCATTTTACGGGCCTCCCTGCCAACTGCATACACACAAACTTTTACATCAAGCACATTTTGTTTTCTTTCCACCTACATACACTCACTTTCTCCTCTCTTGAATTTTTTTTAAAATGTTGAGAGAATAAATTTTGCTTGCCCTTTAAAGTTCTGTAGTTGAATCTGTGCATAGATTAGTGGTAGTAAGGTAAAAAGCAAACCGGTCGTTTAAAACAAATCAAACAAAACTTTGCATAAGAAAGTAATCATATTTTTTGAAGAAAGCATTTTTTAAGAATGCATGAAAATTGTGGCTGTGACTATCCCAGAAGAAATCAAATCCAACCCAGGACTAAGATAGGTGGCATTTTATTGATTATTTGCTAAAGAAACATGAAAGGAATCTTACCCAGTGCTTTCAGATACTCCTCAAAATTGTCATTGCTAAGCATTTTCCAGTAACCATTGAAATTTGCAGGCATTTCTGGGGTATATGATCGCCAAAACCAAAGCCTCAGAACAGCGAGTTGATTCTGTACCACACAGCTCAACGTCTGTCCTCTGTGGTGAGTTTGAACTCTGGTTTCTTTTATCTGTTCTTCAGACCATGCAGTTATACGAGCCTCTCTAATCCGATTACTGCTGAAGGGTTACCATTAAATCCTTCCACAAAGCTGAACCTTTTAGATTTATAATGACAGCAGGATGGCTTCATTTAAATGGAATGGAACTTTCACCTTCCATACAATGGCTGTAAGGCCACTGATTATCTGAGTATCCATTTTATCCACATTACTCCTCCCCTTTTATGCTGCTTAGAAAATAAGATGGCTGGTTTAGGCATGTGGATGGACGTTACAATAGGTAGCTGGGTATAGTGGACACATTGGGTGGCTTCTGCAGATAATTGAAATCCTGTTTCTTTGGAGTATTTGAGAATATTTTCGGTGTTTTTTTAATCTCTTCCCCTCAGAAGAGGATCACACAAACTCTACCAGTGAAAGTAATTGTGTATTCTGTTTTAGAGTCTAGTAATAAGCCATGATTATACAGTCATCTTCAAGCGAGGGGTGATGCCAGATATTGACTGGTTGGTGAATTGATGGCTCAGGAAAAGCCAGTCATTATTCAGCAGAGGTTATTACTAGGGAGCAATGGCCAATTCCAGTTATCTTATGTCTTCATCAGTGCTGCATGTCTTTATTAATCAGAGCGTGCTGTTAGTTAAGGGAATGCAAACCATGTTCAGACACTGGAACAAGAAGCATTTCAGGAGACATTACATACAGCTGAAGTGAGCAAGTGAAAAGTTAGTGCTACAGTACCAGATTATTCAAACAATAATATATCATTGCTTGAAGGAAGTAGCCTGAGATTGTAGAATCTTCCTACACTTAGGGACAGGTCATGGCTGTCAATTTAAAAGCAAATAAAACACTTCACACAAGCTGTAACCTGCCTGTGGCATCCACTAATGCAAGAGTTCATAAAGTTAAACAGCACAGCTAGCTTTTAAAAGGGGCAAGAGAATTTGATGACCAAGTATACCAGTTGTAGTTGTGCAAGCTGAAATACAGATAATCAGATCTCATGCTTTTGGACAGAAGCTAAATCACCACCAGTAAGAAATGTTTTCCCTAAATATACAGCACTGCATGATAAGCTCAGTGGGTTTTGAGGGGAAGGTGGAATGTCACCTGGAAAGCATCATGTAAAAGTAGCTGCTTGACATTTCAAACAGACTTGCTGTACCAATGTGACATGACGCAGTATTGCAAATACTATATTCGTATGTTCCTAATGCAACAGTGGGCAGGGGCAACCAGGCTAACATCATTCTGGATCCCTCAGGCATTGGAAGTTCACTGAGAACAGATGTCAAGTATCAGAGGGGTAGCCGTGTTAGTCTGAATCTGTAAAAAGCAACAGAGGGTCCTGTGGCACCTTTGAGACTAACAGAAGTATTGGGAGCATAAGCTTTCGTGGGTAAGAACCTCACTTCTTCAGATGCAAGTAATGGAAATCTCTAGAGGCAGGTATATATCAGTGTGGAGATAACGAGGTTAGTTCAATCAGGGAGGGTGAGATGCTCTGCTAGCAGTTGAGGTGTGAACACCAAGAGAGGAGAAACTGTTTCTGTAGTTGGATAGCCATTCACAGTCTTTGTTTAATCCTGATCTGATGGTGTCAAATTTGCAAATGAACTGGAGCTCAGCAGTTTCTCTTTGGAGTCTGGTCCTGAAGTTTTTTTGCTGTAAGATGGCAACCTTTACATCTGCTATTGTGTGGCCAGGGAGGTTGAAGTGTTCTCCTACAGGTTTTTGTATATTGCCATTCCTGATATCTGACTTGTGTCCATTTATCCTCTTGCGTAGTGACTGTCCAGTTTGGCCAATGTACATAGCAGAGGGGCATTGCTGGCATATGATGGCATATATAACATTAGTGGACGTGCAGGTGAATGAGCCGGTGATGTTGTAGCTGATCTGGTTAGGTCCAGTGATGGTGTTGCTGGTGTAGATATGTGGGCAGAGTTGGCATCGAGGTTTGTTGCATGGGTTGGTTCCTGAGTTAGAGTTGTTATGGTGCGGTGCGTGGTTGCTGGTGAGAATATGCTTAAGGTTGGCAGGTTGTCTGTGGGCGAGGACTGGCCTGCCTCCCAAGGTCTGTGAAAGTGAGGGATCATTGTCCAGGATGGGTTGTAGATCACTGATGATGCGTTGGAGAGGTTTAAGCTGAGGACTGTAGGTGATGGCCAGTGGAGTTCTGTTGGTTTCTCTTCTGGGCCTGTCTTGTAGCAGGAGGCTTCTGGGTACACGTCTGGCTCTGTTGATTTGTTTCTTTATTTCCTTGTGTGGGTATCGTAGTTTTGAGAATGCTTGGTGAAGATCTTGTAGGTGTTGGTCTCTGTCTGAGGGGTTGGAGCAGATGCGATTGTACCTCAGTGCTTGGCTGTAGACGATGGATCGTGTGGTGTGACCGGGGTGGAAGCTGGAGGCATGAAGGTAGGCGTAGCGGTCGGTGGGTTTTCGGTATAGGGTGGTGTTAATGTGGCCATCGCTTATTTGTACGGTGGTGTCCAGGAAGTGGACCTCCCGTGTAGATTGGTCCAGGCTGAGGTTGATGGTGGGGTGGAAGCTGTTGAAAGCATGGTGGAATTCTTCCAGGGCCTCCTTCCCATGGGTCCAGATGATGAAGATGTCATCAATATAGCGTAGGTAGAGAAGGGGTATGAGTGGACGGGAGCTGAGGAAGCGTTGTTCCAGGTCAGCCATAAAAATGTTGGCATATTGTGGGGCCATGCGGGTGCCCATAGCAGTGCCACTGGTCTGGAGGTATATATTGTCACCAAATTTGAAATAATTGTGCGTGAGGATAAAGTCACAGAGCTCAGCAATAAGTTGTGCTGTGTCATCATCAGGGATACTGTTCCTGACAGCTTGTATTCCATCTGTATGTGGGATGTTAGTGTAGAGAGCCTCTACATCCATGGTGGCTAGGATGGTGTTTTCTGGGAGGTCACCAATGCATTGTAGTTTCCTCAGGAAATCTGTGGTGTCACGGAGATAGCTGGGAGTGCTGGTGGCGTAGGGTCTGAGTAGGGAGTCCACATATCCAGACAGTCCTTCAGTGAGAGTGCCAATGCCCGAGATGATGGGGCGTCCAGGATTTCCAGGTTTGTGGATCTTAGGTAGTAGATAGAATAACCCCGGTCGGGGCTCTAAGGGTATGTTGATTTGTTCCTGTGTTAGTGTAGGGAGTGTCCTGAGTAGATGGTGTAGTTTCTTAGTGTATTCCTCAGTGGGATCTGAGGAAAGCGGCCTGTAGAATTGGGTATTGGAGAGTTGTCTGGCAGCCTCCTTCTGGTAGTCAGACCTGTTCATGATGACAACAGCACCTCCTTTATCAGCCTCTTTGATGATAATGTCAGGGTGGTTTCTGAGGCTGTGGATGGCATTGCGTTCTGCACGACTTAGGTTATGAGGCAAGCGATGTTGTTTTTCCACAATTTCTGCCTGTGCACGTCGGCGGAAGCATTCTATGTATAGGTCCAGACTGTCATTTCGACCCTCAGGAGGAGTCCATGTGGAGTTCTTCTTCCTGTGTTGTTGGTGGGAGGGTATCTGTGTATCAGTGCGCTGTTCAGTGTTATCATGAAAGTATTCTTTGAGTCGGAGGCGGCGAAAGTAGGCTTCCAGATCACCACAGAACTGTATCATGTTCGTGGGGGTGCTGGGGCAAAAGGAGAGTCCCCGAGATAGGACAGACTCTTCTGCTGGGTTGAGTGTGTAGCTGGATAAATTGACGATATTGCTGGGTGAGTTAGGGGTACCCCTGTTGTGGCCCCATGTCGCAGGTAGGATTTTAGACAGCTTACGGTCCTTTTTCCTTTGTAGAGAGGTGAAGTGTGTAATGTAGATCTCCTGTCTTATTTTAGTAAAGTCCGTTGGTGTGGAGGGTTGGTTATTTATGAGAGTCTCCAGGTTGGAGAGCTCTTTCTTGATGTTTTTCTGTTTGCTGTATAGGATGCTGATCAGGTGGTTCCTCAGTTTCTTTGATAACGTATGGCATAATCTCTCACTGTGGTCTGTGCAGTATGTAGATAGCAAAGGATTTTTCACCTTCAGTCCATTTGGTATGATGTCCATCTGTTTGCATTTGGAAAGGAAGATGATATCTGTCTGTATTTGTGCAAGTTTCTTCATGAGGTTGATAGATTTCCATTCCATACGGCTAAATGCAGTGCCTTGCATGGTGTCAAGTATCAGAGGGGTAGCCGTGTTAGTCTGAATCTGTAAAAAGCAACAGAGGGTCCTGTGGCACCTTTGAGACTAACAGAAGTATTGGGAGCATAAGCTTTCGTGGGTAAGAACCTCACTTCTTCAGATGCAAGTAATGGAAATCTCTAGAGGCAGGTATATATCAGTGTGGAGATAACGAGGTTAGTTCAATCAGGGAGGGTGAGATGCTCTGCTAGCAGTTGAGGTGTGAACACCAAGAGAGGAGAAACTGTTTCTGTAGTTGGATAGCCATTCACAGTCTTTGTTTAATCCTGATCTGATGGTGTCAAATTTGCAAATGAACTGGAGCTCAGCAGTTTCTCTTTGGAGTCTGGTCCTGAAGTTTTTTTGCTGTAAGATGGCAACCTTTACATCTGCTATTGTGTGGCCAGGGAGGTTGAAGTGTTCTCCTACAGGTTTTTGTATATTGCCATTCCTGATATCTGACTTGTGTCCATTTATCCTCTTGCGTAGTGACTGTCCAGTTTGGCCAATGTACATAGCAGAGGGGCATTGCTGGCATATGATGGCATA
The DNA here is from genome assembly GCF_011386835.1 of Chrysemys picta bellii. NCBI lineage: Eukaryota > Metazoa > Chordata > Testudines > Emydidae > Chrysemys > Chrysemys picta. The sequence continues at coordinate 42,055,739 of NC_088799.1, read as the reverse complement.
TATAACATTAGTGGACGTGCAGGTGAATGAGCCGGTGATGTTGTAGCTGATCTGGTTAGGTCCAGTGATGGTGTTGCTGGTGTAGATATGTGGGCAGAGTTGGCATCGAGGTTTGTTGCATGGGTTGGTTCCTGAGTTAGAGTTGTTATGGTGCGGTGCGTGGTTGCTGGTGAGAATATGCTTAAGGTTGGCAGGTTGTCTGTGGGCGAGGACTGGCCTGCCTCCCAAGGTCTGTGAAAGTGAGGGATCATTGTCCAGGATGGGTTGTAGATCACTGATGATGCGTTGGAGAGGTTTAAGCTGAGGACTGTAGGTGATGGCCAGTGGAGTTCTGTTGGTTTCTCTTCTGGGCCTGTCTTGTAGCAGGAGGCTTCTGGGTACACGTCTGGCTCTGTTGATTTGTTTCTTTATTTCCTTGTGTGGGTATCGTAGTTTTGAGAATGCTTGGTGAAGATCTTGTAGGTGTTGGTCTCTGTCTGAGGGGTTGGAGCAGATGCGATTGTACCTCAGTGCTTGGCTGTAGACGATGGATCGTGTGGTGTGACCGGGGTGGAAGCTGGAGGCATGAAGGTAGGCGTAGCGGTCGGTGGGTTTTCGGTATAGGGTGGTGTTAATGTGGCCATCGCTTATTTGTACGGTGGTGTCCAGGAAGTGGACCTCCCGTGTAGATTGGTCCAGGCTGAGGTTGATGGTGGGGTGGAAGCTGTTGAAAGCATGGTGGAATTCTTCCAGGGCCTCCTTCCCATGGGTCCAGATGATGAAGATGTCATCAATATAGCGTAGGTAGAGAAGGGGTATGAGTGGACGGGAGCTGAGGAAGCGTTGTTCCAGGTCAGCCATAAAAATGTTGGCATATTGTGGGGCCATGCGGGTGCCCATAGCAGTGCCACTGGTCTGGAGGTATATATTGTCACCAAATCACAAGTCAGATATCAGGAATGGCAATATACAAAAACCTGTAGGAGAACACTTCAACCTCCCTGGCCACACAATAGCAGATGTAAAGGTTGCCATCTTACAGCAAAAAAACTTCAGGACCAGACTCCAAAGAGAAACTGCTGAGCTCCAGTTCATTTGCAAATTTGACACCATCAGATCAGGATTAAACAAAGACTGTGAATGGCTATCCAACTACAGAAACAGTTTCTCCTCTCTTGGTGTTCACACCTCAACTGCTAGCAGAGCATCTCACCCTCCCTGATTGAACTAACCTCGTTATCTCCACACTGATATATACCTGCCTCTAGAGATTTCCATTACTTGCATCTGAAGAAGTGAGGTTCTTACCCACGAAAGCTTATGCTCCCAATACTTCTGTTAGTCTCAAAGGTGCCACAGGACCCTCTGTTGCTGAGAACAGATGAATATCCTCTTGGATCTTCAGAAAAGATGTATGTGGAGTAAATACAATGTAATAATTGTGCATAACATCCTGATGCAACAGGGTGACATGTATGCTCCAGCTCCAATCTTGCAACAGAGACAAAGGGAGCGTAGTCAATCTGATTTTGGAGTGGGAAAACTGCATCTGAAATCAGATGCAAATAACATAGCAAATGTCTTCCTTGACCCTTTATCTTGACTCATGTTGCAAAGAGTATCCTGCTACAAAGAGCTGAACTAACGAAGAGCTAAATGACATATCCAGATAGATCTCCATAGTACATACCAAGCTTTATTGTAAGTATAAAATGCATGTCCACACCCAAAGGTCATTTTAATTTATAACCTTGTCATTTCAGATTATGTAAATATGGAAATTAAACAGCTACATGTCTCTATCAGTGCTACATCATATAGTAGCAACCACTCCCTGAGCTATGGGGCAGATCCAGAGGTCTGCTACTGAGGGAAGTACAGTGAAAATGTGCAGCCAAGGACAGTCACAACAATCAAGACATGATGATTCTCCAGTACCTTCCAAATAGCCTGTGACTGGAAGTGGACTATCACTCTGCTCAGCTCCCGCTCAGTGTCCTACTTGCAGTTTCTCCATCTTCACGTCTGGTGTCTGATACAGGAGAAAAATGGCCACTAACAAGCCCATGTATCAGCATGCAGTCACCAGAGAGGGCAGACAAGTTGTCCCACAACACCTGCCAATGTGAGCATAGATTGGCACAGTACATTGTTTAAATCTTGCAATATGTGCCCAGATAACTGTAATGCTTCTCACAGGATACAACATCAGCGCTGATACGGGATACAACAAAATAGCGATGTGGTTGCACTATTAGAGGTTAAATTACCCAGTGACTAACTACCCCATGCTTAACATGCACTGAAACACAGCCAAAGCCACAGTGCTCCAGAGTCCACTCTTGAGGCAGTGCAGCTTACACAATCCCTCCCTCCCTTTTTTTTGTCGAGTCTTCTACAGCAAAGTTGAATTTGACAGGATCTGTAAGATGTTAGCCCAGCACACGGAGCAATACATTCGAATGGTTTACCGCGTCCATTGTGACATTTAAGGAACAGCTACTCAGTAGGCACCTTAACTACTTTCACTGCATTATTCATTATAGAAACACTACAGTTCAAGTTGCACAGTTATACTAAGCAATAACCCACTGTTTTAGGTAATAAACCATATCCCTTTCAAATTACATCAGACTTTCCTATTAGTAGTAAACAAGATGCCCATCAACATAGTATCTAGCTCAGGGGTGGGCAAAATTTTTGGCCTGAGGGCCACATCTGGGTATAGAAATTGTATGGTGGGCTATGAATGCTCACAAAATTGGGCTTGGAGTGTGCGAGGGGGTGAGGGCTCTGGTGGAGGGTGCGGGTTCCTGGGTGGGGCCAGAAAGAAGGGGTGCAGGAGGGGGCTCCTGGCTGGGGCAGTGGAGTGGGGAGCGGAGGGGGGGGTGAGAGCTCCAGCTGAGGATGGAGATGAGGGATTTGGGGTGCAGGAGGGTGCTATGGGCTGGGATCAAGGGGTTCAGAGGGTGGGAGGGGGATTAGGGCTGAGGCAAGCGGTTGGGGCGTGGGGAGAGCCTCAGGGGTACAGACTCTGGGTGGTGCTTACCGCAAGCGGCTCTTGGCATGTCCCTTCTCCGGCTTCTACGTGGTCAGGCGGCTCTGCACGCTGCCCTGTCCATAGGCACCGCCCCTGCAGCTCCCATTGGCTGTAGCTCCCGGCCAATATGAGCTGCGGGGGCACCGCTTGGGGCGGGGGTAGTGTGCGGAGCAGAGGCCCCTGGCTGCCCCTACACATAAGAGCCGGAGGGGGGCCATGCCACTGCTTCCAGGAGCCACGTGGAGTGGCCCCCAAACCTGCTTCCTGGCTGGAGTGCCGGAGCAGGGCAAGCCCTAGACCCCACTCCTCAGCGGAAGCTCGAGGGCAAGATTAAAATGGCTGGTGGGCCAGATTCGGCCCGTGGGCCGTATTTTGCCCACCCTGATCTAGCTACTATATGAGTTATGTAATTATGTCTGGCAAACAAAATGTTGCTACCATTCAAAATATGTATAGCCACCTGACTAACCAAACACATTTTATAACCAACAATATCTGATATCACATCATCAGTTAATGCTGCATTTGTTGTTTCTTTTATTCTTTTTCCTTAAAAGTATTTTCTCAACTATGAGCTGTCCAGTAATCCAGGGGACACAGATCAATTAGGCCTTCCCATATCAGGCACAGAGGAAACAGATTTTTGGAAAATATCCTCTTTTATTGCAAACTTCTAGCATTATACACAAAGTAGAATGCAGCATGTGTGTGCTATGAAAGCCAATGCAAAACACAATCTCATTGTTAAAATGAATCCCATGACACCAAAAGAGCATACAGTGTGAACAATCATTGTATTGAATTTGTATGATTTTATACAGGACATCTACAGATTGCTGAGTTGGAAAAACTCAGAGATTACTTCAGGGAAAGCGGTAGATAAATTTCACCACTTCCCATAAATTATTAACAAAATCTTTCAAAACTTTGGCTGGCATTACTAGGTTTCAGAAGTGCTGAGACATCTCTAGGGGCTATTCTTGCAGAAGGAAAGGGAACAAGAACAGTAGAATCAAGTGAGTTGTTTAGATATTCTCACCTGAATGCAAGGAAAGAGAGTGTAGAATCTCCAGTGCTGCTCCCTCTTCTTGATGTTGACATAGGGGGCATGGCTGGGGCTCCCTTATAGCTGGGCTGCTATATCAATAGCTTCAGGCTTTTGACAGCCAGCTGCTCTAAATTATTCCAAGGGACTGGGCTAGCATATACTGGACTCAGGAGGAAAGCAAAGAACCCCCTTTAAATGTCTCATTATGAGCTGGATTGAAATTAATTAATGGGATTTAAGCACACGCGTAAGTGCTTTCCTGAATCAGGGCTTTATTTCTGATCTGCCAACATATACACTCACACAAAATTGAACAGTATTATGTGATACAGTGAAATAATTTTTCTTTCAGGATCCTATAAAGTAGAAATGTGGCAACAACTATGTACATTTTACCAGTTTATTGAAAATATTCCTGAGAAAGAAATATGACAATTTTATTCTCACTGCCTGCAAATGGCCAAGACACATTCAAACTGAAACAGTTCCTGGTATTAGAGGATTATAATATAGGAAAGCACTAACTACAGCCATTGAGATCATTTAAGTCACGACAAGAATCCCTCAACAATAACTAAAAATTTTAATATTTGTATTAAAAACAGAAGAAATGTAATGTAAATTAACTCTTAGTGGAGATCTTAAAACCGATAGCCCTTTGCACATAACATCTTAGGAAAGCATGAATTCAGTAGTAATATAAAAACTTTTCTGAATTATTCTACAAACTTTCAGAAATATAGCTAGTTGCAGCTCCCTACAACCTATTTCACTTTCCTCCATACACAAATATTGTGCTTTTTGCAGGGATTTTCCAAAAATAAATGCCATTGTGTTCTCCCCATTTGATGGAATACCGACATCAATCATTTAGTGTGTTTATCGTTGTGTTGCGTACTTTCATAGGCTGAAGTTAAATCCCCTTTATTTTTCCCTCACTTTCTTCTGTGTAGATATTATAGTGCTTAATATAGGAAATGACAGAATCTGGAATGAGATACTTCACACTTAGTCCTTTGCATAAAGCATGTCGTATATGCGTGGCACTGATTTCATTCTGAATCTGTTCTGTGACCAGGTGGATATTGTGCTGGAATTGAGTCAGAAGTTCTGATTCACTGATGTACTGAACAGGGTCAGAGCCAGCACGGCTAATACACACCAAACCAAACTTTTCTACTATTTCTTTAATATGTTCCTCCTTCCAGAGATTAGGTGTACTAAATGTCTTCAGAATGTCAGCTCCGCAAAGCAGCTTTAACTCCGGGGAAACTGGAAAAGCAAAAACAAATGGAAGTTTTATGAAGATCCTTATTAAAGATGAAAAAAAGTTGATGAGGATGAGGTTAAGTTTTTCACTTATTTCTGGTATTTTACCCAAATTTCTTTTGAAAAGTTACATGAAATATTCTGCTTGGAAAAAGAGTAAGGAATTGGAGACAGAGGTCCACTGTCTAATCACCAATCAGATCCCAAAACAACCCAAACTCCGTTGGCCAACTATATCTCGACCCATAGGATTTAAAAGGTGATCTGTATGATTGTAAAGGACAGTTATTGCAGTATTTTTTATAAGCAACAAAGATGAAATACAATCAAGGGGTATTTAAGGGCATGAATTTGGCTTATAGGGTATTAGGCTGGATAACAGGCCATACATTGAGAAACTAGTACTCCACCCATTGAGGTTCTATTCACTACTCAATATAGGCTTGATCTTATATTCAAGTTAATGGAAAAACTCCCGTTGACTACCACAGTGAAGGATTGGGCAGCTGGGGTGCATACAGCTCCCATGAGCATTTTAGCAGTTTCATCTATGCACTGGGGAGTGATGAGATCTCTCAGCTGTGAAGTCATTCTTTTTTTTTCCAGAGTACTCCTGACCGAGCCGAGGCAACTTCCAGCAACCAAGATTAATATTACTGTTGGGTACTGGTAAAGTAAGGCTATTAGAGACCTATCTTCCATCTCAGCATCATCTCCTAAATATAGGTTAGGAGTAATAAAATCTAATAATATTAAATCAACCTTTTTTAAAAAATTAAAAATAATGGACAAAACCCCCAAGACCAGGAAATTCAGCACTAAGGCTGTCACTGCACTTAATTCACCATGTTGCATGGGAGTACATAAGTCCTCGCAGAAGGTAAGATCACATACTTTTCCAGTACCTAGTAACCATACAAGCAAGAGGTGGTGAATTAAGGACAAACCAGAATTACTGTAATGTGGATGTTCTTCGTTTAGTTGGTTTATCTCAGAACCTCATTACAGTTATACTCAAAGTAAGTGTTTATGGTTTACATTTCTGCTATGTTTTGTTAGGTTTACATCACAATTACACACACAAGAACTATGTTAAAAGAACATTATTAAGGTTGCAAAGTCAAGCACCCAAAAGTTAGGAAATGCCTGAATTAAGGTTGCCTGTGAACCTTAGTGTAGCCCCTCTGTACACATGCTTTATGACACAATCTTTAATTACATGTTCATACACAATTTTTCCCAGAGGACAGTCTCATTCAGTACACAGAGTGGACAGGGCTCATCTAATCAGCAGCTTTTCATTTCCCCCTCCCCTCATAATTGTACAATGTGTGGCCCCCTGCTTTATTACTGCACTCTATTCAAACCCTGCTCCAAAGACACAATCCTTACTTTCCTCATGGGCTTTTCCAGGGCACACATCACTGGCATAATTAACGTGTACCAACATTAATTTATTTCACAACACCCTTGTAAGTTGAAGAGACATTATCCCCATTTTACAGTTGGAGAACTGAGGGAGAGAGAGATTAAGGTCAAAAGTATCTACTAATTTTGGGTTTCCAATTTGAGATGCCTAGGACCATATGTAGCATTATATAGTGTTTTTATATGTTCAAAGCACAACTCCCATTGACTTAAGTTGCAACAGTGAGTGCTCAGCCATTCTGTAAACCAGACACCATTCCCTCAAAACAGCTACTCAGAAAATGAGGAACACACAATTAGTGATTCCCTGTGAAAAGTCTGGTTTCAATGACTAGCCTAGCATCACATAGGAACTTTGTGGCAGAGGCAGGGCTAGAATTTAATTCTCCAGAATAGTATTCAACTGCCTTAACCATGAGATCATCTTTTCTCTTTCTACAACCTTCTATCTCATTCATTACACACCTTCCAACTTCCACAATAAATGAAGCAGGGGTCTGACAGACAAGTCTCCTTTACTACACAATTTTGACTTATTCCCAGAGCAAGTCCACTATATGCACAGAATGAGGCCATTGTCCTATGGCAGAAGTGTGATCATCTAATTAAAGATCGTATCAAATTTAGGTTGCACCAGGAACACTAACTATGGCATTTCCAAACTTCTAAATGATTGACTTTGCAACCTTAATAATGTTCTTTTAACTTGGTTTATTTTCTGAATAATTTTTTAGCTCTCTTAAAAAAAAGCAAACTGAAAAACCAGAATTTCCATCATGTTGCATTATACTGACACTCACCTGGGTCATCAACAATGTTGGAACCTTTAGATCCACCACACAGACCTCTGCCACTTGAGCTACCTGAGTAAATGATAGAAGTAGTAGGTTGCCATCTTCTACGTGACCTAGCACTACAGGGGGATGGGACACTTTTTGTCTGTGGATTTCACAGACATTAGCTGCCAGCGGAGGAATGGTGAGACTCAGAATTTTGGATTCCATTTCAAGCTCTTCAGAGGAGTGTGCTCTAGGATGCCCAACACTGACCCCTACAGCTCCATCTCCTCCAATCTGTCCCTGCCCAATCTTGTCTTTCCCACTCCTCATCCTGGCCCCAGTTTTCCCATCCTGACTCCCGCTCCTGCTCCCAGTCTCCTTGCCCAACTGTGACGTTGCACTCTATATGATTTTATGAAAATATGCTAATGAGTGTGAATATAATGTAACTGGCATATGCTGCATGCAAAAGGTCTCTTGTAAGGTATAATCTACTGAGTGTGGTCATCTTATTTGTATGTATGTATCATTCTTGTATCTGAAACTAGAAATATGAACTATAACTCTGAGGGCCTATTGTAATTATGCAAAGTGTTGGCCATTAATGGTGGTTTGGAATCTTGATGGCTCCCATCAACCAGGACAATTGACTGTGGATGGTTCTGTTTGCTTGAAGGCCTTCCTGTGAGTCAGGCTGGGAGGAATGAAGGCTTGGGGTCTCACAGGGCATGTGACCATATCACCTGGTACTGAAATCCATCTTAAACCTAGTGCTTTTTCATTTAGAAGGAGGAGTGGGGACCCAGAGAGACAAAAGATTCCTGCCTTGTGCCAAAGCTATAAAAGGAGGTGGAACAGAACAAAGCAGGCAGCAATCATGAGAAATTCCCTAGCTACCACCTAAGCTGAAACAAGGGCTGTACCAAGGGAAAGGATTGTGCCCAGACTAGGAAGGTGTCCAGTCTGTGATAGAAGCTTATTGAAATATCTGAGAATGAGATTTTATCTGTATTCAGTTTTCTTACTGTACTAGACTTAGACTTGCATGTTTTATTTTATTTTTCTTGGTAATTCACTTTGTTCTGTCTGTTATTACTTGGAACCACTTAAATCCTACTTTTTGTATTTAATAAAATAATTTTTACTTATTAATTAACCCAGTGTATGTATTAATACCTGGGGGGTGCAAACAGCTGTGCCTATCTCTCTATCAGTGTTATAGAGGGCGAACAATTTATGAGTTTACCCCGTATAAGCGATAAAACGGATTTATTTGGGGTTTGGACCCCATTGGGAATTGGGCATCTGGGTGCTGGAGACAGGAGCACTTCTTAAGCTGTTTTCAGTTAAGCCTGCAGCTTTTGGGGGACATGGTTCAGACCTGGGCCTGGGTTTGTACGTGGATAGCGTCTGGCTCGAACCAGGCAGGGCACTGAACCCCCAAGCTGGCAAGGAATACAGGCTCAGAGGTAGTCTCGGCACATCAGGTGGCAGACCGAAAGGGGGTTTCTGTGACCCACCCCATCACACCAACCATTTCCAGTTATCTTCTACCAGCACCTTGTCCCCAATCTCCTTGCCCAGGCAGTCTCTGCTCCCTGCTCCTCATCTGATTTGTCTCTCCCCTCCCCACCCCACCGGCCTCCAGTGACCCTCAACCTTACATTTACCAAACCCACAGTCTTCCTCCCTGGGCTCTTCATCAAATATCAGTTTCAGCCTCTTCCCTTCTCCGCCCCCATCATCCATTTCCTTCTCTCTTTGCTCAGCAACTCCCTGTTCTTCTCCTGATTTCTGGCCTCTCATCAGATCTGTGTCTCTTCCCCTTGACCCATGGTTCCCAGTCCCAGTCTCTTTGTTCAACCAGTCCCAGTGTCGCTCCCAGGCCCCGCCACTTTGTTTCCCTCCCTGGCTCCCAGTCCTAGTCAATTTGCCCAACCAGTCCCAGTCTCCTACCCCCTACCCAGTTTCCCTCTTACCAGCTTCCATCCCAGTTCCCACACCCCAGACTTCTTGTCCCAATCTACTCTCCCTGCCCCTCGTCCCCGCCCCTCGATGCTAGGTCTGGCTCTTGTCCCCTCTGCATTTGAAACAGGTAATTTCCCCCCACATGCTCCTTGGGCACACTGAGAGGACAGGAGAAACAGACTCCCTGCTCTCAATTCAGGTGCCCAACCTGGCACTGTCTGCAATGGTAGGGAGCAGCAATTACAGGGAAAGACTTGCTCAGCTCTCAGCTGGATAAAATCTTTGGGAAACAGAACTGAAAAGCTCTAACAAGTCTCTACTGAGTACTTGTGAACTGCAATTTTTCAGAGGCTTATAGCTCAGCCAAATTTAAGCAGATTTTCATGGGGGTGGCAAAAGGAACATCCATGACATAAAGGTCATCTCCCTGCCAAATATCAAGCCCCTGCTCCAAAGCATGGATGCACTAGAGTGTCTCAAAGAAAAGGCCACCAGAATGTTTTTAACCTGGGTTAAATGCTGTTAGAAATGACTGGATTGTTTTTGCTGAAATTTTCCAGCAAAGTTCAGCCTGAAACAGATACCTGACACGGCAAATTTCACCCTGAAAGCTTAAAGCTTGGCAAAGTTAAAAGCAACCAAAACCTTTTAATGGGAAGTGTCAGACAATCTTAAGAATATGAGGCAAGGTGGCATAAAGCCCAGACAGACTAAGCGTAGGATTGGGAGACATAAGTTCTAACCCAGACTCTCAGTGAGCTTTTGGGTAAGTCTCAACCTGTTTGTGTCTCAGACTTTGCCTACAGTAGGGATTTGACCCAATTATAGCCATTGCTGGCCAGCCTCCATACACCATATATAGACAAGGCTGCTATTTGCATGGGTGGAATTTACCTTACTTTCAAGGAGAACTTTACCCAGAAGTCTGCTGTATCATTCTTACATCGAGCTGATGCACATCATTCTTAAGATGAAAAGAGCTATAAGTACTAATTAATAATACTTTTAGGGCCAGATCTGCCAATAGAGCAAAAGATGTGGGCCCCCCGCAGTGTTCGGTTCAAAAGGATCGGTGGTTAACCAGCAAAATCCCCCTGGAACACCTGCTCCTCCAAGGAACCTGGAGACAATAGATACAGACCAAAAAGTGAGCACTGGCAGCATAGGAGGGAGCAGGGCCAGGTAAACCAAGAGATAAGTTGATTAAGCACATATTCAAGGAGCCTTCATTGACAGGCTTCTATGGAGCCACAGACAGAACTTTAAGTGACTTTCCGCCTGGCAACACCCACAGGGATAGCTCAGTGGTTTGAGTATTGGCCTGCTAAACCCAGGGTTGTGAGTTCAATCCTTGAGGGGGCCACTTAGGGATCTGGGACAAAACCAGTATTTGGTCCTTCCTGCTAGTGAAAGCAGGGGCTGGACTTGATGACCTTTCAGGGTCTCTTCCAGTTCTAGGAGATCGGTATATCTCCATAACTCTGTCAGCCCCACTTGAGGATTTTGGGGTGTCAATGTCTCTATGTGCTACAGCTGGTCAAAAAGAGTCAGAAAATACTTGCCATTTGTCAGTGAAATTTCTAGAATTCTTGACCAGCTTTATCACAGCCATGTAAGGAGGGTGGGCTAGCAACATGAAACCCCTGAGCATTTGCTTGGGTAAAATGGGCCCAAAGCATTTAAAAGGAGCTCTACAATATTAGGAAGAAAAACAACAGCAGCAAAATGCTACACATGCATGGTGCAGGTGTTGGACAGAATCGGAGCTAGAATCTGCCCACGAAGATAAAAGAGGGATGGGGAATCAAGTTTAGCTCAATGCAACCAGTAGCCACCCTCATTTTTAATACGGAAATATGGACTGCAGAGATTATAATACCCTGCATGCAATGCACCATCTTGATTCTGGCAGCCAGGAAACTTGCTCCATTTTAGGTGATTTAGGTGCAGGCATGTTTTCCATGCAGTTAAGAAAAGTCTGAATGTCTCTCAGCATTATAAAAAAGGATATTTTATTAATATGGTACTGTGCAATTCTCAAAGGTAGTTAATACTCAAAGTATTTAATATTAAACAGGAATTGTGCCATACTAGAAAACTACAGCTTCACCTTGTCTCCTTCTCCAGAACTGTTGTGATGTCACCAGCACAGTACACATGGAACAGGAATCAAGTATCAGAGGAGTAGCCGTGTTAGTTGGTCTGTAAAAGGTGACAAAGAGTCCTGTGGCACCTTATAGACTAACAGACGTATTGGAGCATAAGCTTTCGTGAGTGGATACGAAGTGGGTATTCACTCACGAAAGCTTATGCTCCAATACGTCTGTTAGTCTATAAGGTGCCACAGGACTCTTTGTCGCTTCTTATGGAACAGGAAGTTGATGCTTGTTGAGAAGCTCCATTATTTAAAAAGACAAACTAAAAGGTCCTGTTATGGGTAGACCTATTGGGTCTCAGCTGTCTTTCATTCAGGATAAAATGTAAAAAGCAACTGAGGTCCTTTATGGAATAGATATCTGAAACAACAGGGGCCTCCACCCAAAACAAAGCCACACACAAGTCTGGAGAAAGAGTCAGATTCATGTGGCACAAGAGGCGGTGGTCTGACTATGGTCTAATAAATTCAGATGCAAGGGACTGATTGGATTGGAGAGGTGTATCTGTGTGAGTGCGAGATGCATTGAGGAAACCCCTCACATGCACACGAAGAAAAGGAGCAGAGTGCCAAGGAGATAGCAGAATAAGCACTGGGAACACAGTCCTAAGTAAAAGCCTAAAGAGAGCTTTTTGGGCTGAGTGCTGGTTGACAGAGGCTTGGAACTGTGAGCAATGAAACTATCTCTTGTTTGATTCTTCTGTATTCAAGGAAACAGAACTTTGTAATTTCTTCTTGTGATGTTTTCTAATTAAAATATGACCATGCAAATCATTGTTGCTACCACTGTTATATAATTGCAACAAATCTTATACAAAGTGTGATGTATGGCCAGAAAGAATTAAGCAGCTTGCAGGCTAGTTGACCCAAAGTCAATCATTAGAGACATGGTAGAAAAGTGTGTGAATGGTAATTAGGGCCACTCCATGCTAAATAGGCTAGAACTTTGAAATGCAAACCTGTATTGTTAGAAAATTGAAGGTGATACTAATTGTATGTGCGTACTTACATCTTGTCAAATGTTAGGAACTGACTGTTTTTATGGCTATCTGTTACTATAGCTATTGATTCAGAGCTCAAAAGGGAAAATTAACATTTAAATTAACTGTAAACAGAGGATATTGCTGTGTTCGTCTCTCTTTGAAATGTTTCAGAGTAGCAGCCGTGTTAGTCTGTATCCGCAAAAAGAACAGGAGTACTTGTGGCACCTTAGAGACTAACACATTTCTTAGAGCATAAGCTTTTGTGGGCTACAGCCCACTTCTTTGGATGCATATAGAGTGGAACATATATTGAGGAGATATATATACACACATACAGAGAATGGCTGAGCCATTACAAACATTGAATCTATCTCCCCTTGTAAGTATTCTCACACTTCTTATCAAACTGTCTGTACTGGGCTAAGTTTTTTTCTCTTACTTAATTGGCCTCTCAGAGTTGGTATGACAACTCCCACCTGTTCATGCTCTCTGTAGATTCATAGATTCATAGATTCTAGGACTGGAAGGGACCTCGAGAGGTCATCAAGTCCAGTCCCCTGCCCGCATGGCAGGACCAAATACCGTCTAGACCATCCCTGATAGACATTTATCTAACCTACTCTTAAATATCTCCAGAGATGGAGATTCCACAACCTCCCTAGGCAATTTATTCCAGTGTTTAACCACCCTGACAGTTAGGAACTTTTTCCTAATGTCCAACCTAGACCTCCCTTGCTGCAGTTTAAACTCATTGCTTCTGGTTCTATCCTTAGAGGCTAAGGTGAACAAGTTTTCTCCCTCCTCCTTATGACACCCTTTTAAATACCTGAAAACTGCTATCATGTCCCCTCTCAGTCTTCTCTTTTCCAAACTAAACAAACCCAATTCTTTCAGCCTTCCTTCATAGGTCATGTTCTCAAGACCTTTAATCATTCTTGCTGCTCTTCTCTGGACCCTTTCCAATTTCTCCACATCTTTTTTAAAATGCGGTGCCCAGAACTGGACACAATACTCCAGCTGAGGCCTAACCAGAGCAGAGTAGAGCTCTGAATGTGTGTATATATATCTCCTCAATATATGTTCCACTCTATATGCATCCGAAGAAGTGGGCTGTAGCCCACGAAAGCTTATGCTCTAATAAATTTGTTAGTCTCTAAGGTGCCACAAGTACTCCTGTTCTCTTTGAAATGTATAGCAAATCACCTGAGAATGATGGAAAATGGGCAATTACCTTATGTTAATCTGTATGGATAATTACCAGCAATGCTTAGGAAATGGATCTACTTCAAAAGTACCCATAATTGCCTATTGTTTGCAGAAGGACTCTGAGCTGTCACAAGAAGGCCTGAAACTGTATAAAGATGCCTTGGGTACCAATCCTTTTCATCTCACATCTGCTTGATGCTTCATGCAGGGCCGTCCATACACATACCCAAAGTACGCAGCTGCGTAGGGCACCAGGAAATTTGGGGCACCACATTTCCTGGTGCCCTGTGCAGCTGCATGCTGCTTCAGCCCCTGCTCTTCCCCATGGCCCCCGCCCCTGCTCCATCCCCGCCTGGCCTCTTCCTGCCCCTTCCCCCCTAGCTCCGCCCCTACTCCCTGGAACTCTGCAGCAGGGCCGGGCCTGCACTCATTGGCGTTGGGAAGTGCAGCGACCCGGCTCCAGCCGCGCCGTCAGTGAGTGCTGGGGGGGTGGTTCCCCACTGCCCCCCATGCCGGGCTAGCCCCCCCCCTGCTCCTCCCCTGCAGAGGCCTGCCTCCCCCCACCTCTGCAGGGGGGATGCATACGGTCCCAGAATTGCTAGGGATGGCCCTGGCTTCATGCAGGGGAAGCTTAAGCCACAAGGCTGGATCACTCTGAATATAAACATTTGGACTATAACCTATGAACTAATCTGAAAGAACTCTTTGCAACTACAAAGCTCACCATCTCTGCTATGAATCTGAAGAATTGTAGTCATGTCTGTATGTATACTGATCTTTTAACCAATACTCTCTCTCTTTTCTTTTTTAATATATTTTAGTTTAGGTTAATAAGAATTGGCTGTAAGCGTGTATTTGGCTAAGATCTGGAAGATTCATTAACCTGGGAGGTAATGTGTCTGATTCTTTGGGATTGGTAGAACTTTTTTATATGATGAATAAGATTTTCAGCAATCCGCATCATCTTTGACTTGGGCGTCTGGGTGGAAGCCTGAGGCTGAGTTTCTTTAAGGGAACTGTGTTGTCAGCTTCTGGGTAACCAGTGAGGTGTTACAGAAGCTGTTTTCTGCTGGCTTGGTAAATCTAAGAATTGGAATATCCACCAGCTTTGGGGATTGCCTGCCTCAGTCTGCAGTTCACCTTAATTGGGTGATCTCATTTGGCTTCCCTGGGACTCCAGTCACACTTGTAAATAAACAGGACTGCATCAAAGAAACATCCAACTCCATTATCAATTTTTCCACCTATCTGAAACAACCTGAAAGTCTCTGAATTTTGGCTAACAGCACAACTCAAAAAGAATAACAGTGTGATATGAAACAATAAAGCTTCCATGAAAGAGTCTCTAGTTAGTGTGTGGCTCATTAGAAGGTAGCAACATTTTCTGTTTAAAATGAGGCAGATGGCTTTTTTATTATAAAAGGCCAAAATAAAATAAAATTAAATAAAAAAAAATCCTGAATAGACTCTGGCCTGTGACCCAGGCTGTATTGGACATGATACTACATCACAGAATGTTTTATAGCGTTAGCTGGTTTGTGCATAGCATTCTCTCTCTGAATGTACATGCACTGCCCTTTTACAGATTACTTTAAAGAACCAAGCTTGCCACAAGTTCAAACTACAGACAACACACTCTCCATCCTCACAGAAAATATCCAAACAGAATAAGAAATCCTTTGAAAGAGGAAGCAAATCTTGGACTAGAGTCCAAATTTAACAAATGGCTAGTTTTACAAAAGGCTGCCAATATAACCAGCACATTTTCCCCCTCAGAGGCAATAAAGTGAGAAAAAAAAATAATGTCCTTGGACTTTCAAGGACATCCTGCAAAATAATGATCTACACCTTCCACAATTGATAATAGATCTAAAGCCCAAATGCCCACAAACCAGTGCTCCAATTTTTGATGAGTACAACAGCCTTTATTTCAGGCCATGTCTCTATAAATCCAAAAAGAAGTAAGACTGGGAAAATTTTTGCAAGTTTTTGATTGGTGTGTCTGAATCAATAATGGACAGAAATGAACTACAACACTCTGCAATGTCATTCAGGGAAGAAGGACGGGGTTAGTCAAAGGAGAAACAATCATTAACACAAAGAAAGGAGCTGGATTTAAGATCCAGCAAGCTTTAATTAAGAAAGACTGCTGTTGGACTAAGCCATGTAAAAGCATTTGAAAGGTGACAACAAATTTATTCATGTACGGCAATTTGGAGACTTGAAATGCAAGGAATTCAATTTCAAATGAAACGAAGATCAAGTGTCTCTTATAAGCAGGAAAAGAAATATTGTATGTGAAGCTTAATTCAGTGAATCTATCAAGAATGTGAAACCCTGCCAGAACATCATACAAGGGACTGAGGGAAGTATTAAAGTGACATCATCCACCATAAATAATTTCGAAGTCCTTTCAAAGCAAATTATTAGCAAACAATTTGCAAATTATTAGCAAACAATACTATTATAGTATTTGATGTTTTCACCCCTCAGCTCACAGAGAGCCGTTAGTTTTGAAAAGAATACTATTATCGTTAAATAAATAATTAAAGTACAGCAAAAAGTTCCAGTGCCATCAGGAAAAATAATTTGGAGATACTCAAAGACAGTTAACTTTTCAGCAGCTATTATCTTCATTTTACATCGTCATCACAACCCTGAGGAAAAGGGCTGGAGGTGAGATAAGTCTGAGGCATCCTATGAGGCCAGAGGGTCCAGACCATTACAGGTTACATACCTTTAGAATAATGCAGGTTTTGATAAGGCCTTGTTTTTAGGTGGCTGTAAAGTCCTGGGGCTGGGATGCTCAGGGGGAAGGCAGATTACATAAGGAGCATAGATGGCCTTCCTCCTTTTCATTGCTGCCAGGATGGATTGCACTGAGTAGCTATACCATTGTAGAATTAATAAAACTGCAGTCATTTGGTCTAAAATCCAGATGTCTGTATCTGTCCTCATTGGCCCCCTTCTATTTTCAATGTACATTAAGTACAAACAGATGACTTCAGCGAGGGACAAAATTATGATGACCAGGCTGTACAAAAAAACCTAGGTGTCACTTTGCATACATTTTGCAAAGAAACAAAATATTTGTTGGAATTTTGCTTCAATTTTTTTGTATGCAAAATTAAACTTTATTTCATCACGCTCCACAAACCTGTCATTAGATTCTGATTATTAAACCTTTTTGCAAAGATGGTGAAAAGCCCAAATTCACCCGTTTTCACTTTTTCAGATGGCGCTGAGAATTCTATAGTTACATTCGTTTGCCACTAAAATGTCTGCATTTACTAACCTCTCTCTCTCAGGAGCACTGAGATACTGCAGCGACTTCCTGTTCTAGGTTGTATAACAAATCTTGGCAAATGCTGACAACGGCCCAGATTCTTGGTCATGCGCACAAAGGGAGCAGAAACTTCCTACATCTTCCTAGAGAGTGTAGAGACGACACAGGCAACAACTATGCCATTCTCCACAGTAGCCCAGTGTAGAGGGAAGGGAGGGTGAGTGACCAGATCACACTGTGCTCCCACTATCTCCAGATAGTTCCAGCTGGCATAGATTAGAGCAATCCTTAGCTACTCTAACTTGTGTCTGGGGATGGGCAGAGAATCGTGAAACTCCCTGACGGTATGTCTACACTGCAGCTGGGAGCAAGCTTACCAACCTGGGTAGACAGATGCATGCTACCCCGAGCCCAGCTAGTCTGAGTCTGTCTCCTAGGCAGGGAGGCTCATTTCTAGCTGCAATGTAGACATACCCTGACTGCCCCACTAGGGTGACCAGATGTTCCGATTTTATAGGGACAGTCCCGATATTTGGGACTTTTTTTTAAATGGGCTCCTATTACCCCCTACCCCCTGTCCCGATTTTTCACACTTGCTATCTGGTCACCCTATGCCCCACCCAGTCTGCGCTGCATTGAGTGGTTGCAGGCATAAATCTGCCCTGTCGACTGTAAATCACCTACAAACTGAGAAAGACTTTATGGGAAACTAAATGAGCCGTTTGAAAATTAGTGTTTTTCTTTTACTGTTACATAAAGTGCTACCCAGAACATTATTCACAATGGCTACAGAGAATAGTCTTACAGTTGCCAAAAGACAGTTGCATGCAGCAGTCTATTAATCCATTTACACCAGTGACAGTTATCGATGTGAATCCTTCACACATCAGTGGTTAATTAAACCTCCTTAGACTATGTAAGGACGTTACAGTCAGTGGATGCAATAACCAGAAAGTTTTCAATCTCTCCTTGTGGGGTTAATGGCTGCCTTAGCAAGTGACAATGACAAGATTCAAGTGGAAAGTCAGATTAAGCACAAAAAACTCTGCATTCCAGAGGTTTCTTGGCAGCAAGAAATATCATTTGGAAGTGCCAAGCTAGAATATCTTCATAGTCATAGATATGAGTGATGAATTCATCCAACACAGTATATGGTTTGAGAGGGAAGCAACTTCTTCCTATTCTGTGCATAACTCAAGATGAGGAAGAACAGATCTTCTGGGCAATCTGTCAACATGTAACTTAACCTTCCTCTAGGCAGTACTCATTGGAAGTGTGGGAGCTTTTAAAGCCCTTACGTCATCATGAGAAACTTTAATGTAAGAGAAGAGAGATTATCTATGCCTAAAAATGTTGGAAGTACTGTGGGGAAAAAAGTTAACGCCCTCAGAAATCTAGTAGTGTCTCAACAAACCACAGACCCAGTAGAATGATGAAATAGAAAATCCCCAAGTAGAGCATTTATTTTGTTTTTAATATCAGTATTTTTAGAGTTTTCCTACCCAAAATTGTAGTAACAAATAAATAAAGGATAGTCATATTATTAACATACTACTGGGGAACTACATATGCACTTTTTGAATCATTCTTGCACATAGTCCAATGTTAGTATTACAATTAGAAGTAATTTTATACCTTTCAATATCTTTTTTGAACCTTTTCCTCATTTTTTTGTCTCATTCCCTCCATGTAAGATCTGCATGATAGCAACTCATTCTCACAGTTACAGCTTCAAGAGAAAATATTTCAGATTTTTAAAAGATTGATCAGGGATTAGAAATCCAAAAACTGAAAATACCAACCCAAAATGGAGTACAATTTTATCTCAATATGGCAGTCACTACAACCAAGGTGCAGAAGCAGTCCTGAAGGCATTTGGACTTGTTTATTTTGGCATAAAGCTCCAACCGTCAGAAGAATGAGCTACTATGTCCAACTTTCCCACCGCAGTTAGGTTAATCTGGTAAAGGTGAATTGGTTTCACTTCTTAAACAAGGATCACTGTTTACCATAACAAACAAACCTGGGTCCAATGAAGAAAGGAAATCTTCAGTAGCTCTTTCTATGTGCCAATTGTTTCTCACGAGTTCTTTCCTGAACTGGAGCGATCTGAGCGACTCATTATAATGGTGCCTGTGTTAAAATAAAGGCTTTGGTGTGAGGTAATCCTCTCAGAGATACACAAAGCGATTACCTGGCACTTTCAGCATCTAGAACACAATCTGCTTTTATGCACTTTAGACTTTAATGAGATGTGTGAAGAATTCGCCATATTCATTCTCTCACGTCACAAGATTAGTATCAATGGTAGTTAACATTCTTGCTGTTACATATACAAAAGTTCCATGTACTGGTTACAGTACCCAGTCCTTTTTAAAGCCCTCTACTTATTACAGCAGTTATGGTAGCAACTCCACATTTAAAGCATCGTTGATATTTTTGCTTAAAGCAGAATTCAAATCCCTCCATTTTTCACTTTAATTGTTACACTTAGTTTCCATGTTAAACACAGACTTTCCATTATTATTATTTTATTAAAATATTCACTCTTGGAGAGGAGATTTTAAAAATGATACTTTTTTCCAAAGCTTATTCCCCAAGAGCCTGCCTTTTTATTTATTTATTTTCCTCTTTCCTTTAGTTAAAGAGCCACAGTCCCCAGAAACTCCAAAACACCTAATTCTTACAAGATTCCAGATATGGCTACTTTTTAAATGTAAATTTAAATGCAAAGGGAGTTATTCCCTTGTGTGTCATAACTGAGTTTAACCCTACAAAGACAGGCTGATGCAGCTGCCCAGATCCACCAGCAACTTACATTTGCCTCGCTGCCTCGCCAGCCCTCCTGCTGTGTCTCCAGGCAATAGCCCTTACCACTCCTACTTGCCTTTGTGCTTCCTTGACACCAGTCTCCTTGCAACTTGACTATCTTCAGTAGTGAGACTCCCAATCCAACAGACCACCTACGGTCTGTTAGAATGGGGCTCCCATCTGGAGATCCATGGGAGGTTTGCCAGACTGAGAGATTGCCTTTATAGAGCTGCAAACTCCACTCCTCAATATACTTGGCCTACAAGAATCCTTCTCCAACCATGTCCTAGTCACTGTTACCAACAGGTTGCACTGAGAGAGTAAGGAGAGGGTGAGAAATGTATCCAAAGTTGCCTGAGAAGACAGATTCTCCATTGAATGAAATCTCTTAATGAACATTAGAGGTGAGCCCCATTTTGATGGACATTAGCAGGTCTGTTGGAATGGGACTCCTGATGCAGGGGTTTAAGATATTAGAGGGAAGATGAGGGCCTGGATAAAAGGGTCATCAGTGGCTTTTTACTGGCTCTGTAAACCCCAATGCACACTGTTCCCAATCCCCAGCTTGCCAAGTCCAGTTCCCTGATGTTCAATAGAATTTTTTTTTCCAGTTCACAATATATTAGTGAGGCCACAAGTAAATATTTCTGCATTCTTCTCTTTTACTACTTTGTTTTTGTCAGTCTTTTACTTCTTTGTATTCTCTTTTGGGGTTTGTTCCTTCTCACCTGTCCTGTTTGTCCCTTGCTTCACTCTCCACTCCTGATTCTTGGTTTTATGCAGCTCAGCTCCCCATTCTACCTCTAGCCCTACTACCCCACTCCATCTGTGAACACAGCAGATCTAAGAGCACTGCTGTGAGGCCAGTAAGACTAAAGGGTAACACTTCTTCCTTAACTCGGGCTATATGTTATGTATAAATTCACTGGTGATCCCCGACATCTCTCCTGGTGGTATTCAGAGAGGTGACTTAAGTTTCCCCCCTTCAAACAATATAAAACACAATTGTAATGGTGTCTGCCGTTATTTTACAATTTAATTAAAAAAAAATCAAACCCTTTTTTGTAAACATATAAGAGTTGAGGAAATATATAATGCAAGGCGTCAATCTACAGTATGAAACTCTTACCATATTAACACAATCTTCAATGCATTAGTCAATGCAATGCAATCCAGAATCCTTCAATAACCCATTGCACAAAGTTAATTGAGGACTGGGGTCTTGTGTACAACAAAAACTGAGCAGCTACTCTGTGCAGTGTACATTTTAACGTCTGTTAGCTTTTCATTTAAACAGTGCCACAATGTACCTACTAATCTACAAATTCCCAGGCTCCTGAATTTATATATACAACTTTATTTAGATACATATGTATCATGTTTTATATAGAAACACACAATATTATATTATAAACACTACAGTAAAACATGGGGGATAAAAGGCAGAAATTTTAAATGTATCTATTCCCTTTCTTACAGAGAATACTTCCCCTACATTACTGGTGGAACTAAAATATTGCTGCTTTTGATCATTAATATCAATACAAACCTAATTTCTCTGTCCTAAATTAATCCCTGGTGTAAATACACTGCAATCAGCCCTCAATCACACCAGGGGTACAACATTTAATTCATTGTGTCTACTAACAATACTGTTTTATATTCAGAAATACACAGCAATATGCAGTAACTGACTGGAATTAGATCCAGTGGGTCCCTCCCTCCTCTAGCTCATGGTGCATGAGGAACATATTGCACTGCCATGCAAACCTTAAACTCACAAAGAACAACTCATTTCCCCTCTGCATTGCAGGACCTGCTACTCATGTTAGAATTTATTTCACAACCAGAGGAGGTTTTAGCAATCCACCAAAAATGCCTTTACTGTGACCCTCAGTGAGAAAAGCTCACTCAGGGGTGGGGGGAATAAAATCTATTAATCTTTCTCACTATACAAGGCAATGCAAAGTTGCGGAAGCCTTCGATTGGCACAGCAGCCAGGGTGATGTTTTGTCAAATTAGACCCATAATGAGGAAGTGAAATTCCTTAAAACAGATACTTTTTATCTTCACTGTGCCTCTCGATCCCCCAACAAATTTCAGGGACACATTTCCCAAAACATCAGGGAAAATAATCTAGATTGCCTGCATAAAATCAGCATATGTAAATCATGTTTATACAAATTAGAATTCTGCTTTACTACCACATTTTTAATCCTAAAAAAAAAAAAAAAAAAACCCACCCAGAACTGCAAGTTATTCTCATGCCCCCTAACAGGACACAATATAACAACACAGTAAAGTGTGTGATTCAAATTGCTGATCAGAAGAGAGAGCTATGTACAATAATGCTTGATTTTTACCCCTTTTTTTCTGTTATCAGAATATCTTTCAGCTTGCTACTAAAATTCTAGAGGAATACACAGTGAGGTAAGCAATCAGTTCTTAATTTACTAAGCAGGATAAGAGTATATTGTATGTACCTGATTCTCAACTGGTATAAATCGGCATAACTCTACAATGAAGATATGCCAATTTATGCTAGCTGAGGCACCATCCCTATTATATCTTTAACAAAAATGGAAGTGACAATTAAGATCGCTTGGCATGCCATTTTACCAAAACACTGAATTTATATTTAAGGGACTGGATTAAGCGCAAGGCATCAGGTATTAGTGCTTATTTCAGCTAGAAGGCAGAGAGCTCAGTCACTGCTTTGAGGCAAACTGTTACTCTTATTCTTGCTAAAATGCTTGTTTCACTTTTTCTTTTCTATTACCCACTTAAATTTTAGCGTTTAGGTAACAACTGATTAATAAAAGAAAGCATGAGAAATTGTCACAATAAAAGTTGGTTATTAGTGTGCTCTAAACTCTGTGATGGGTAAAAAGCTACAAAGAAACCAAAATGAACACAGTTTATCACATTAATAAGTGAAACTCTCCACCTGAACTGTTAGTGCACAAATTTTTGGGTGTCACAAATCTCTTCATAATTCTCTTCAGGTACCCTCTCTGTACAGATTGTGCACTTGGTTACATGACACTGTGGTTATAATCACTGACAAAATATATACATATATAGTTTACATTTATATAGCACCTCTTATCCAAAAGGATTCCAAAATATCTTACAAACCAAATGCTTACAACCAGCATGTCTACTGACTTCAAAGGGAGCTGTGAGTACAGAAGGCTTGTAGGATCAAGGCCTGGATAACTACAGGGCTCACTTCACCTGGAACAACTACAGCTGTTTCTCTAGTGGAAAGCAGCAGTTGTTTAGGAATGATGCACGATTGTTTAGGAAAACAAGTGAAGAATAACATGCCCAATTGACACTACTTTCTGGACAATCCTGGAAGGTTTGTGTCTGAGCCTCTAAGCTTTGTGCAACAAGTCTACAAACTGGCTCCAACCAGAGGGAGAAAAAGCACACCCCATAGTGAGGACAGATGGCTGTGGCTGAGAATGTTGAATCAACAACATAGCTATAGCACAATCATGTTCCTTGGAGGTCTCTCATAAAATACAGGCTAAACCTGACCCGACTTAAGGAAATGTGTCTGTCAGTTGATTTATTCTATACTTTCTATGTTCTCAAACAGAAATAGGGCAAGAAGTAAAATATGTTGCGATACCACCCACCGTAATGTATTTATTTATATATGTGTGTGTGTGTGTGTATAGCTGAAGTTGTGAGGTTTCAGACAAAAGGACACAGCAAATTCAGGTGGTTTTAAAAAAAAAACAACAGCAGTTTCAGGGTATGTCTACACTACGAGAGTACTTCGATGTCACTTAAATCGAATATGTGGAATCGATATTACAAAGTCGAACGTGTGTTTCCACACTAAGGACAGTAATTCGACTGTGTGAGTCCACACTAACGGGGCAAGCATCGACATTGGAAGCAGTGCACTGTGGGCAGCTATCCCACAGTTCCCGCAGTCCCTGCTGCCCATTGGAATTCTGGGTCGAGCCCCTAATGCCTGCTGGGGGAAAAAATGTGTCGAGGGTGGTTTTGGGTAACTGTCGTCATCCAACTGTCACTCCCGCCCTCCCTCCCTGAAAGCGCCGGTGGGCAATCAGTTCGCGCACTTTTCTGCTGAGTGACAGCGCGGGTGCCACAGCACTGCGAGCATGGAGCCCGCTGCGACCATCGCTGCAGTTATGGCCGTTGTCAACACCTCGCACCTTATCAGCCACCTTTTCCAGAGGCAGATGGTGAGAAATCGGGCGAGGAGGCTACGGCAGCGCGATGAGGACATGAAGTCTGAGAGTGGCACAGACCTGTCACAAAGCACGGGACCCCGCGCCGTGGATATCATGGTGGTAATGGGTCATGTTGATGCCGTGGAACGGCGATTCTGGGCACGTGAAACAAGCACTGACTGGTGGGACCGCATAGTGCTGCAGGTCTGGGATGAATCCCAGTGGCTGAGAAACTTTCGCATGCGGAAGGGAACTTTCCTTGAACTTTGTGAGTTGCTGTCCCCTGCCCTGAAGCGCAAGGACACCCGGATGCGAGCAGCCCTGACTGTCCAGAAGCGAGTGGCCATAGCCCTCTGGAAACTTGCCATGCCAGACAGCTACCGGTCAGTCGCGAACCACTTTGGCGTGGGCAAATCTACCGTGGGGGTTGTTGTGATGCAAGTAGCCAAGGCAATCGTTGATGTACTGCTGTCAAAGGTAGTGACCCTGGGAAACGTGGAGGTGATCATAGATGGCTTCGCAGCGATGGGATTCCCAAACTGCGGTGGGGCCATAGATGGAACTCACATCCCTATCTTGGGACCGGACCACCAGGCCAGCCAGTACATTAATCGAAAGGGCTACTTTTCCATGGTGCTGCAAGCACTGGTGGACCACAGGGGACGTTTTACCAACATCTACGTCGGATGGCCGGGCAATGTTCATGACACTCGTGTTTTCAGGAACTCTGGTCTGTTTAGACGGCTGCAGGAAGGTACTTACTTCCCGGACCACAAAATAACTGTTGGGGATGTGGAGATGCCTATAGTGATCCTCGGGGACCCAGCCTACCCGCTAATGCCATGGCTCATGAAGCCCTATACAGGCACCCTGGACAGTGAAAAGGAACTCTTCAACTACCGTCTGAGCAAGTGCAGAATAGTGGTGGAGTGTGCTTTTGGACGTCTCAAGGGGAGATGGAGAAGCTTATTGACTCGCTCCGATCTCAGCGAAACCAATATCCCCATTGTTATTGCAGCTTGCTGTGTGCTCCACAATCTCTGTGAGAGCAAGGGGGAGACCTTTATGGCGGGGTGGGAGGTTGAGGCAAATTGCCTGGCTGCTGATTACGCCCAGCCAGACAGCCGTGCGATTAGAAGAGCCCAGCAGGACGCGCTGTGCATCCGGGAGGCTTTGAAAGCTAGGTTCCTGAGTGAGCAGGGTAACCTGTGACAATTTTGTTGGTTTACAGAGAAGCTGAACCTGCCCCCGTTTCTTTACCCAGTGACTGTTCACAATCCTCTCCAGTTTCATACCCCGTTCACCCCGTTCACCCCCTTCCAACCCACGTTTAAAAATAAAATCACTGAAAATTTGTTAATGAACAACGTTTTATTTATTACTGTTTTCGCGGTAAAGTGTTGAAACTGGGACGCAGACTGTGGTGGGGAGCGGGTGTCTCCTTCTTCTACAGTGGTCCGCACTGGCGGACTGATTGTTTGAACGGAGCCTGCCACCCCTCCTGTTCGGGACTCTGTGTGTGGGGGCTATGTGACTTTGTGGCAGGGGGAGGACGGTTACAGATTCCCTGCTGCGTGGCTCTGTGATCCAGGATAAGGACCGCTGCATAAGATCTGTAACCGCCCCCCCCCCCCCCAGACAATGAAAACCACCTCCCAGACTGACCAGGGTGCCTAGTGACTGCGCTGTGTGTGTGACCTGCTGCTGAACCTGCCCCCGTGTCTGTACCAACCACCTTTCCCCCCCTTAAAACAGACTGTCCTCTAAAAAAACATGATGGAAACAGCAATTAACAGAAACGTATTTTTTATTAGCAAATGGACAATGAAACTGGGATGGGGGCTTGGGTGATGCGGGAAGGAAAGGACTTATCAAATTTTGGGGAATGACAGCCTTCTGCCACTTGAGCAGTCTGCAGGGGTAGAGTGACAGTTTTCATGGGCTCTGCAGCCCCTCCTTCTTGGTACTTTCGGTGAGGGGGGTATGGGACTATGTGGCGGGGGACGGTGGTTACAGATAGACTGCAGCGGGGCTCTGTCCTCCTGCCTCCGGTCCTGCAGAACATCCACAAGGCGCCGGAGCGTGTCCGTTTGCTCCCTCATTAGTCCAAGCAGTGTTTGAGTCGCCTGCTGGTCTTCCTGCCACCACCTCTCCTCCTGTTCCATGTGTGATCGGTGCATTTGGGACAAGTTCTCCCTCCACTGACTCTGCAGTGTTGACTCGGCTTGGGAGCAGCCCATAAGTTCTGAGAACATGTCGTCCCGTGTCCTTTTCCGTCTACGCCTAATCTGCGACAGCCTCTGGGAGTCTGATGACAAGGTAGGTCGGGAGACAGCCACAGCTGTGGGATGGGAAAAAGGGAGTGAATTCCTCAGAAAGATAAATTTTTGGGTGAACAAAGAAAATAGTCTTTCTCTGTGAAAAAGACCATTCACAGCACCTATCACATGCGCACTCAGGACAAGGTCGAATTTTCGGCCTTCGCATTCAGTCCCTGGGGTCTTGCAGTGCAGATCACAGAATCGGAACAGCACAGCGGAATTTGGGTAGCGGGCTGACATGGTAAGCCGTAGACTTGTGGCAGCTTAAAACTTTAATAATAGCACTGCCCTACTTTCACGTTCAAAGCAATGCTCCTAGCGTTGGCCAGTTCCTGCTGCCAGCAAACCGGCAAGCATGAACTCTGCCCCTGTCCCACCCCCTCGCGGCTGTCCCCGGGAAAGATCCCTCTATGCTGCCCCTCTCCCGCCTCCACCGCATGGCTGTAAACCGGCAGTTACAGTTCTGTAAAGGAACAGGGAAGCAGTCCCAATACTAACATTCCCCTAATTCAAAGCAGGTCACCATGAGCGACATCACTCTGATGCGTATTTCAGACAGCGACAAAGAACGCATGCTTCGGGAAAGCCTCCAAAGACCAGGGCCGTATGCCGCCATGCTGTGCAAGGCAATGATACCGGAGTACTTGATGGTAGCCTGGCGCGGAAACGTTTCATACTACGGAGGACACAACAAGGCCGCTCTCCCAAGGAACCTCATGCAAAGGCTTTCCAATTACCTCCAGGAGAGCTTCATGGAGATGTCCCATGAGGATTTCTGCTCTATCCTCGGACATATTGACCGAATTTTACTGTAGCTGCACTGGCAAGGGCTAAACAGTACAGCGCCTAGGGCAAACCAATCAAGATATACCGGACATTGTTAGATTTTTTTGCAGCAGTTGCACTGCCAAATACTAGAACTTTAAGTGCCTAGGACAATCTAATCATGAAAAAGCCACAGTTAATATTAATATTCTTTTCAAAATAAATGTTTACATGTTTAAACCACTTACCGGCTGATCCTTCCCCTGATTCTGGGTCCGGGTTAATGCCTGGGGACGGTTGGTACGGGATCTCTGTGCGGGTGATGAAGAGATCCTGGCTGTCTGGGAAATCAGTGTTGTAAGTGCTGTCGACTGCCTCTTCCTCCTCATCTCCTTCCTCTTCTTCCCCGTCCACTACCATCTCAGAGGAAGCGGGCGTGGACAATATCCCATCCTCAGAGTCCACGGTCAGTGGTGGGGTAGTGGTGGCGGCCGCACCTAGGATGGAATGCAGTGCCTCGTAGAAACGGCATGTCTGCGGCTGGGATCCGGAGCGTCCGTTTGCCTCTTTGGTCTTCTGGTAGCCTTGTCTCAGCTTCTTGATTTTCACGCGGCACTGCGTTGCATCCCGGCTGTATCCTCTCTCTGTCATGGCTTTGGAGATCTTCTCGTAGATCTTTGCATTCCGTCTTTTCGATCGCAGCTCGGAAAGCACGGACTCATCGCCCCACACAGCGATCAGATCCAAGACTTCCCGATCAGTCCATGCCGGGGCCCTCTTTCTATTCTGAGATTGCATGGCCATCTCTGCTGGAGAGCTCTGCATCGTTGCCAGTGCTGCTGAGCTCGCCACAATGTCCAAACAGGAAATGAGATTCAAACTGCCCAGACAGGAAAAGGAATTCAAATTTTCCCGGGGCTTTTCCTGTGTGTCTGGTCAGAGCATCCGAGCTCGGACTGCTGTCCAGAGCGTCAACAGAGTGGTGCACTGTGGGATAGCTCCCGGAGCTATTAGCGTCGATTTCCATCCACACCTACCCTAATTCGACATGGCCATGTCGAATTTAGCGCTACTCCCCTCGTTGGGGAGGAGTACAGAAGTCGAATTTAGGAGACCTCTATGTCGAACTAAATAGCTTTGTTGTGTGGACGGGTGCAGAGTTAATTCGATTTAGCGCTGCTAAATTCAACATAACCTGCTAGTGTAGACCAGGCCTCAGTAAGAGATCCTTCAAAGCACTGGTTTGAACTGAAACATGCAGCCAAAATGGTACTGAGGACAAAACTATCTCAACTAATTTAGTAGAAGTTCAAGAAAGTAGATTGGTTTGTAAGTTATATTAGCCTCCTGTTTCACTTCTCTGTACTAATCCATCCAGAAGGGCCTTAGCAAGGAGAGTTTTTTCCTCTATTTCTCACAGCCACATAGTTCCTAACCTATTTAGACCATGTGACTTAAGAACAATGCATGTTTAATATTACTTAATTTCTTAAACTTACCTGGAGAAATTAAGGACAATTTTCTAGAGTGACTAGTGATTTGGTGTGTGTAGCAGGGTGGTTACCCGCTCCAGCCCTGACAGGGTAGAAGCCAGCCCTGGGAGAAGGCTAGGGGCTAGGGAAAAAAAAAAAAGCCCAAGCTGATTGGGGAAGGAGCTACACCTGGGCCACATCCCAGTCAGGGCAGCTGGGCCTCATAGGAAGGCCAGGGCAACCAGAAGCAGAGCAGAGTCTCTCCTCTAGCTGTGGAGGGAGACTGGCCTGGTTGCAGGAGAGTAAGAAGGTACCTGGGAGTGAAGCAGGGCTGGGGAAGAGCCAGAGGAGCAGGGGAGCTCCAGCCTAGTTCCAGGCCCATAGAGGTACTGGATAGTAGAAGAAGGCAGCAGGTCAACCCCCCCCTTGCCTGTGATGAGTGGCTTTTATACTGCAGTCTGCCCCAATGAGTGGGGGCTAGGTAAGGACTGGCAGTAGCCCAGACTGAGGTGAGGTGGGGGGGTAGTGGGAGGGGTCTCCCTGGGGAGGGGAGACCCACTGAGACTGTAGGGTTACTGTCTGGGGGCAGCACCCAGAGAAAGGGTCATCCGGGAGGGCCAGCTGTGGCGGATCACCAGCCTGCAGAGGGTGCTCTGGAGGCTGGAGAGCTAATTCTTGATACGACCATCAGGAGGCACCGCAGGGATGAGTCTGCACGCTTACAGTGTGCCTCAATTTTGGGGTGCCCAATTTGAGTCCTGAGCACTCAATTGAAAACCAGTCCCCTTTAATGGGTCTCAAGTCAGACATCTAAAAAATGAGGCACCCAAAATTATGGTTTTGAAAATTTAAGACTAGAGGCAGAATGTGTAGGTCATTCAGAATCAATAATCTGGTTATCAGACCATTCAAGCTCTGGTTTTGGAGGGCAGATATTGGTTTCACCTTTAGGGGACACACTCTGCATGTGAGAACAGTGATATCATAGGTAAGCGTGTGTGTCATTTATAGGCACTGTATGTAAATAATAGTAGTAGATGTTGGGCCTAGAACACTGATAGCATTCCTTTTTTAAAGTGAAGATCAGGACCACCATCAAAAGGTTTTAGTGCTTTCATAGTCTTAATCTCTATCCTCCTAGGTGGATAAGATCTTTAAATAATGAAAATTATAAATATTCTTAAACTTGTGTAGGTATGTCATCACAGAAACATGTAGATTAAACACGTACAGGTACTTTAATTTTCAGACAACTCACTCAATTTTTAACCTGTGAACATATACATACGAGATGCTTGCATACAGATATTTTGCCCATGAAAATTCAGAGACCATGGCTGAAAACTTGTTCCTTAATCAGTTGTATGCACCAAAATCAATCGCTTAAAAATCCAGTAAAAGTCCTCTCAAAATACATTTCTAGATTAACTGTTGGCTTCTTTCTTGTTTCTCCCCCACCCCCAACTCTACTAGAATCCAGAGATCTGAATTTCCAGCATGCCAGGCAGACTTTAGAACTGTCATCAAGGCCAACATGGAAGAATTACTTATCTAGTAGTTTGGCTTCTCTGAAAGCATTATTCTGGTCAGAATCTCACAGCTGGCTCTTGTGCTCCCTAATGTGAGACAGGGGACACTCCCCAGACTCTCAAGTTCTAAATCCCCAATGTCAGCAGTAGTACACTGAGGCACATGTCATTTTTACTACTGGTGGTCTCACACCACACACTTCCCCGTACCCCCAGCTTCTCCTGGAACTTTCCAGTCAGTTCATGGTTAAGTAGAAAATGATATCTCCCACGGCCACCCTGAAGAAATCCTGCCAAAAAGATATCTTTACAGAAGCAAAATTACACAGTAATCTTCTTTTATTATAGCACCTGGGAAGAATTCTCCGTCTCAGAGATTGAAGAAAGATCAAATGTGAAACCATAAATAACTGCAACAGGAAGCAAGAACAAGGCTGAGGCCAAGAAATGAGAAGAATATAAAAGAGAGGTAAGATACACACCAAACCCCGTCACCTTTTGACAGCTTTCAAGAGGCATGCTAACAAAATTCTAGCAGGTGGGAGAGTTTGGGCTCCCCTACACCCTGCAGTACTGAACAACCAGAGTAGGATTCTTCCCCACAGACTGACTCCAAGCAACAGTGTTTTGCAAGCTTATGAAGTGAGAACTACATAACTGCTTTGTGTAAGATGGAAACAGCCCTGAGGCAGAGGAAACCATCCTACCTTGGATCAAATAAGCCTTGACATCATTATTGAGTTCAGGCCAGCCACATCATAGCAGTGTGAAATGCAACTGGCATATCACTGTAACATGTTCCTATCAGTGGTGGCAGTGTCCAGTGAATTTGTCTTAAACGAAACAAAGAGCCATTCTGAGAACTTTAGATTGCTCCAAGTTCAGCCCCAGAGGCCACTGGGGTCTTGGCATAGAAAACAAATTTAACAGCAAAAAAAATTGGACCTGACTGGAAGGCATGGGAGGGACACAGCAGAAAAGGACCCCAAAGCAGGATCAGTGCTGATTGTATTGAAGAACTGGAGCAACACATGAAGAGGCATGGACTTAGGCATGGAGCTCCTTCAATGACTCTAATCAAGAAGGAATTCACTGAAAGATTCCCATGGTGGCAGCTAATGTCCTGGATGGTGTGTGACCACTAGTGTAAGGGTGTGTGTAGGGGACTTGCGCCACAACCCCATACTACTGCTCTTATAGACTAAAGCCTGAAAGCTTGGGGAGCTCCACCTGCCTTGCACTAGGGAACACTAGACTCCAGAGTAAGAATCCTGCTCAGAGAAAAAAGTTTAGTTCATGAGTGTTCGTTGCTCACAGACCTAGCATCCTTATCACAAAGCAGACGACACATGAACAATCCTTAAGAGGCTTTTCATCTCTCTGGGCAAGGATGAATCACTTCCCTTTGTTTCAGCTTAGCTGAATGGTCTAAAAGGCCTACCCAACTAGTACTTTGTCCTAGTGAACATACAGAGGTCTTTGCCCTTTCCATTGTATTGTAGCCCTGTTAAAATGCAGACATGACAAATGCTGCTCCTTGCGATCTGTTGTGGCCTCTGGCAACTCCGTGAACAAAAATAAACACAATTACCTTAGCACCTTTACAGTTTCCGTCCACTTCTCCTGTTCACTCTCCCATGGATCCACTCTAATCCAGTCTGATGTCTCCAGCGCAAGCTGAGCCATAGCTATCCGGTGCCTTGCTGAAACCAAGCCTTTCTTTCCATAGCTATCATTGACCGGAGAAATGATACCTTCAATCACCCGGTATCTTCCTTGGGAAGACAAGAAAGAAAATCAGCATTTTAGATCATTTTTTTAAAATGGTGATAAAAAGGAAACTGCAATTTATGTAAACACTGAAAAGTAAGGTTCCTGTTCTTCTGTGATTACACTCTTCAAAGTTCTATTATCGAAATGTTAACTCCATTAGACAATATTAAAAGGAAAGCTGGATGAGTATATAACTTCCTGCAAATAGAAATGTTTGTCATTTATAATGCAGATGATCAAGCTCACTGAAGAGAAGGTTAATGAATTTTTAGTTCAAGTAACTGTACCATTGCAGCTTTCAGACAGCCTAGATGATGAATGTTTTAATTGACCAGAGTTTGTTTCCAAGCATCTCATGCGTACCATTTAACAAGATCATTGTGCTTCCTCATCAGGCTAAAGCAAGAATTACACTATGTAAAACCGGAGCAGTTTTCTGCTGTATGTTTAATAGCACAAACCAAGCAAATCAGTAGATTCAAAAATTCTATTTTTTGTATAGCACAGGGATGGGTGATGAAGGTGTTTTAAAACAAGACTTAAAACACTGGAAAAACATCCTTGCCGAGTTTATCTGCCATGAAGCTTGCTTTCCATCTGGTTGATCATGTTAATTAAATGTGAAAATATGCCTGTATTTTCCAACTACTGTAATGTAATGAAATAATTAATGCTATAAGCTCTCATAGTCAGATTCTGCAGCCTCCGATTCAAGTCAGGAAATAAAAGTAGATAAAATCTTCCCACAAAAGCTATAGCATTTATCCAAATAGAAACAGCAGAGAAAGGCAGCACCAACATGAGCTTCATGTAGCTAGAATGGATAAGAACAGAGTGCAGAATAGAGATGTTTCAATAAATACAAATGATCGCGCTAAAATCTTTATGAATCTAACATGGGTACTCTATGGCATATGGGGAAAAAATAAAATAAAAACAGATCTCTTTATAACTGACATTACTGAATAAAGAAAAAAAAATCAAATCACCCTGCTGCAGCCAATCTCTATTATTCTACAAAGAGGGCTATCCTGAGAGCCTCAAAATTCATTTCTGATACTTGAACACGACATTATAATCTAATGGATTGCAATTTCATTTTATACATTGGGGTGAGATTTTCAAGAGAGTCTAAGGGAATTAGGCACACAAATCCCATTACAATTCAACAAGATTTGCATGCCTCTTTGCTTTGAAAAACCCAGCTTAAATTACCTTCTCTTTTAAACCATCCTCATATAGGCAATGCAGTCTGTGGAGCTGGAAAGTGTCATTAAATCCACTTCAATCTGACAGTGAAAATCTTTTCACTTACATATGGTGAAGATTCATCTAAAGTGTTAAACAATATATGACAGGTACATAAAATATTTTCAATGTTGTGTAAACTTACAGTGCTACCTATGAGATTTTTATTAATAACATTGATAAATAAATCGACTGCTTGGATAATATAGTGCTATAATAGATCCCCAGTTAGGGAGGGAGTTGTAATATGGTATGGATTCATATATTGTATTTATATTTTATAAGGTATTTTGCTTATAACATACTATACAACAATTTTCATTTCTGGGCTTCAGTTCATTCCCCCCCCCCCAACATTTCTATAAAAATAAGGCAGAAGATATTTGTTCTTTTATTATCTATATATCACAGCAAATATATTTAATAAAAGAACTAAAAGCTCAAGTTGGAGTGTGGTCACATTATCCAAGTAAGGGTGAGTTACTTGTGAGATATCTTGATCAGGGTGGATAAAATCAATGATTTAAAAAAAATTAGTTTTTTTATTTAAATCGGATTTTTTTGATAAAATACTTTGAGGAAAAAACCTATCTAAAGTTAGTTGTAATTAAGATACATTATAGCTCAAAGATATCTCATCATGGAATAGGGATTAAAAATTCTAATTCTATGGTATGAGACAAAATATTCATGTAATGTTTAAGAAAAGTTTTGTAAATTAGTTCCAATAGTTCATGGATTAGGGACCCAATTTTATGGGGATCCAGGGGCTTCCGTATTGATTATTTAGGTTAATCTTTCTATCTATCCAATGGGACTCAATGCTCAGTCTAGAACAGTAGTTCCCAAACTTTAACAACCTGTGAATCCCTTTCATGACAATGTCAAGTCTCGCAAACCCCCTCCTAAAAATGAATACTTCCAGGGATTTTCTCCTTTACCTGAGTATAAATTATAAAAGCAGTGATTTTGGAAATACACAATTTGTTTTTATGACATGCTTATTACACACTATTTATTATTAAGTATCAGGGGGTAGCCGTATTAGTCTGTATCTACAAAAACAATAAGGAGTCTGGTGGCACCTTAAAGACTAACAGATTTATTTGGGCATAAACTTTCGTGGGTAAAAACCTCACTTCTTTGGATGCATAGAGTGAAAGTTACAGATGCAGGCATTATATACTGACACATGGAGAGCAGGGAGTTACTTCGCAAGTGGAGAACCAGTGTTGACAGGGCCAATTCAATCAGGGTGGATGTAGTCCACTCCCAATAACGGATGAGGAGGTGTCAATTCCAGGAGAGGAAAAGCTGCTTCTGTAATGAGCCAGCCACTCCCAGTCCCTATTCAAGCCCAGATTAAGGGTGTTAAATTTGCAAATGAATTTTAGTTCTGCTGTTTCTCTTTGAAGTCTGTTTCTGAAGTTTTTTTGTTCAATGATAGTGACTTTTAAATCTGTAATAGAATGACCAGGGAGATTGAAGTGTTCACTTACTGGCTTATGTATGTTACCATTCCTGATGTCTGATTTGTGTCCATTTATTCTTTTGCGGAGGGACTGTCTGGTTTGGCCAATGTACATGGCAGAGGGGCATTGCTGGCACATGATGGCATATATAACATTAGTGGATGTGCAGGTGAATGAGCCCTTGATGGTGTGGCTGATGTGGTTGGGTCCTCTGATGGTGTCGCCAGAGTAGATATGAGGACAGAGTAGGCAACGAGGTTTGCTACAGGGATTGGTTCCTGGGTTGGTGTTTCTGTGGTGTGGTGTGTAGTTGCTGGTGAGTATTTGCTTCAGGTTGGGGGGTTGTCTGTAAGCGAGGACTGGCCTGCCTCCCAAGGTCTGTGAGAGTAAAGAATCATTTTCCAGGATAGGTTGTAGATCATGGATAATGCACTGGAGAGGTTTTAGCTGGCAGCTGTATGTGATGGCCAGTGGTGTTCTGTTATTGTCCTTGTTGGGCCTGTCCTGTAGTAGGTGATTTCTGGTACCCCTCTTGCTCTGTCAATCTGTTTCCTCACTTCCCCAGGTGGGTATTGTAGTTTTACGAACCCAGGAACCAATCCCTGTAGCAAACCTCGTTGCCTACTCTGTCCCCATATCTACTCTGGCGACACCATCAGAGGACCCAACCACAAGGTTCCTATGTTTCATCAAGGAGTATCAGATGTGAAACAGCAGGAAAGTATTTAAGAAGTCAACTCAAAGAGTTCCTCCTACACAAGCATTCAGGTCTTGAGCAGTCCAGGCAAACAACGCACATTACAACAAAGCTTAAACTTGTTCTTCATAATAATTTTAAAAACAACACTAGCTGCTTATTTCATTTTAAAAACAGCAAAAAATATCCATCTCCTTTTCCATTTCTTATAAGGAGTCTTGAAGTTTAAATCTCCTCAATGTGGTAGATAGGCTTGCTTTGATCTGCTTAGCTCTTGGAAGTCCAGGGGCTCCGGGCTGCTGGCCCCGTGCTGCTCGGGGTCCTTAGGGACAGCTCTGTCCGCCATTAGGGATTTTTTCCCCCGAGAACCCCCTGGAACATTTTGCGAACCCCCAGGGGTTCACGAATCCCAGTTTGGGAATCACTGGTCTAGAAGATACCATCAGAGATGCTTAGGGTATGTGTATGTGTACACTACAAAATTAGGTCGAATTTATAAAAGTTTATTTTCGTAGGAAGCAATTTTATACAGTCGATTGTGTGTATCCCTACTAAGCACATTAAGTCGCATTAAGTCAGCGGAGTGCGTCCACAGTACCGAGGCTAGCATCTAGTTTCGGAGCGTTGCACTGTGGGTAGCTATCCCACAGTTCCCGCAATCTCCGCCACCCATTGGAATTCTCAGTTGAGCTCCCACAATGTTTTGATGTTGCCCCATCAAAAACATTGTCGCGGGTGGTTTTGGGTACACATCATCAGTCACCCCTCCCTCCGTGAGAGCAACGGCAGACAATCGTTTCGCGCCTTTTTTCCATGCAGATGCCATACCATGGCAAGCGTGCAGCCCGCTCAGCTCAGCTGCCGCTGTTGTGTCCTGGGTGCTGCTGGCAGCAGACGGTACAATAGGGCTGCAAACCATCGTCATGCTTCCGCTGCCACTCTGCTCTCCTGCTCTGGCAGCTGATGGTGCAGTAGGGCTGCAAACCATTGTCACGCTTCCGCTGCCACTCTGCTCTCCTGCAGATGCCATGGAGCCCGCTCAGATCACTGCGGCAGTTATGAGCACTGTACACACCTCGCGCATTATCCTGCAGTGTATGCAGCACCAGAACTTGCAAAAGCAGGCAAGGAGGCGACGGCAGCGCGGTGATGAGGACATGGACGCAGACTTTTCTCAAAGCACGGGCCCTGGCAATTTGGACATCATGGTGGTAATGGTGCAGGTTCATGCCTTGGAATGCTGATTCTGGGCCCGGGAAACAAGCACAGACTGGTGGGACCACATAGTGTTGCAGGTCTGGAATGATTCCCAGTGGCTGCGAAACTTTCGCATGTGTAAGGGCACTTTCATGGAACTTTGGGACTTGTTTTCCCCTGCCCGAAGCACAAGAATGCCAAGGAGCCCTCACAGCTCACAAGCGAGTGGCGATAGCCCTGTGGAAGCTTGCAACGCCAGACAGCTGCCAGTCAGTCGGGAATCAATTTGGAGTGGGCAAATCTGCCTGGGGGGGGCTGCTGTGATCCAAGTAGCCAACGCAATCACTGAGCTGCTGCTATCAAGAGTAGTGACTCTGGGAAATGTGCAGGTCATAGTGGATGGCTCTGCAGCAATGG
Source organism: Chrysemys picta bellii (assembly GCF_011386835.1). Taxonomy (NCBI): domain Eukaryota; kingdom Metazoa; phylum Chordata; order Testudines; family Emydidae; genus Chrysemys; species Chrysemys picta. Next base: position 42,018,682 of record NC_088799.1, on the reverse strand, counting down.
GATTCCCCAACTGTGGAGGGGTGATAGATGGAACGCATATCCCTATCTTGGGACCGGAGCACCAAGACAGCCAGTACATAAACCGCAAGGGGTACTTTTCAATGGTGCTGCAAGCACTGGTGGATCACAAGGGACGTTTCACCAACATCAACATGGGATGGCTGGGAAAGATACCAGATGCTCGCATCTTCAGGAACTCTGGTCTGTCTGAACAGCTGCAGCAAGGGACTTACTTTCCAGACCAGAAAATAACTGCCTATAGTTATCCTTGGGAACCCAGCCTACCCCTTAATGCCATGGCTCATGAAGCCATACACACTCACCCTGGACAGTAGTCAGGAGCTGTTCAACTATAGGCTGAGCAAGTGCAGAACGGTGGTAGAATGTGCATTTGGATGTTTAAAAGCGCATGGGTGCAGTTTACGGACTTGGTTAGACCTCAGCGAAACCAATATTCCCATTGTTATTACTGCTTGCTGTGTGCTCCACAATATCTGTGAGAGTAAGGGGGAGACGTTTATGGTGGGATGGGAGGTTGAAGAAAATTGCCTGGCCGCTGATTACACGCATCCCGACACCAAGGCGGTTAGAAGAGCACAGCAGGGAGTGCCGCATATCAGAGAAGCTTTGAAAACCAATTTCGTGACTGGCCAGGCTACGGTGTGAAAGTTCTGTTTGTTACTCCTTGATGAAAACCCGCCCCCTTGGTTCACTCTACTTCCCTGTAAGCCAACCTCCCTCCCCTCCCCTCTTTGATCACAGCTTGCAGAGGCAAAGTCATTGTTTCAAATTCATGCATTCTTTATTGATTAGTCACAGAAATAAAGGGATAACTGCCACGGTAGCCCGGGAGGGGTGGTGGAAGAGGGAAGCACCGGGTGGGGTGGTGGAGGAGGGAAGGACAAGGCCACACTGCACTTAAAAATTTATTGAATGCCAGCCTTCTGTTGCTTGGGCAGTCCTCTGGGGTGGAGTGGTTGGGTGCCCGGAGGGCCTCCCCCCACCGCGGTCTTGGGCGTCTGGGTGAGGCTATGGAACTTGGGGAGGAGGGCAGTTGGTTACACACGGGCTGCAGCGGCGGTCTGTGCTCCTGCTGCCTTTCCTGCACCTCAACCATATGCCGGAGCATATCAGTTTGATCCTCCAGTAGCCTCAGCATTGCCTCCTGCCTCCTCTCATCACACTGCCGCCACCGTTCCTCTTGCTCCCGCCACCTCTCCTCTTGATCCTGCCACCTCTCATCTCACACATCCCTCCTGTCCTCGCATTCATTTTGTGCTTTCCTGGACTCTGACATTGTTTGCCTCCACGCATTCTGCTGGGCTCTTTTAGTGCGGGAGGATTGCATGAGCTCAGAGAACATTTCATTGTGAGTGCATTTTTTTTGCCTTCTTATCTGCATTAGCCTCTAGGACAAAGAGGATAGTGGTAGTGTTGAAACATTTGCAGCTGTGGGAGGAAAAAAAGGGAGAGTTGGGTTGACCATTTAAAATGGGTTGGCCATTTAAAAGGAGGGACTAAGGTTTTCGGGTTAACGTGCAGTACAAACCCAACTAAACCCCCCCACACACCCAATTCTCTGGGATGATCGCTTCACTCCTTCCCCCACCGCGTGGCTAACAGTGGGGATGATTTCTTTTCAGCCACAGGCACACAGCCCAGCAGGAACGGCCACCTCTGAATGTCCCCTTAATAAAATTCCCCTATTTTAACCAGGTGACCATGAATGATACCACTCTCCTGAGGATAACACAGAGAGATAAAGAACGGATGTTGCTTTACTGCATTTCAGAAGCTTTATTGGCCGCAAATACATCGCTGGCCACAAATACATCCCAAGTCTTCAGGGCAAATTAAACATTAAATATGCTTGCTTTTAAACCATGTATTATATTTACAAAAGGTACACTCACCAGAGGAGCCTTCTCCGCCTTCAAGGTCTGGGAGCCCGAGTTGGGTGATAAACAGTTCCTGGCTGTCGGGGAGAACGGTTTCTCCACTTGCCTGCTGTGCGCTATCATCTTCCTCGTTCCCAAAATCCTCATCCTTGTTGCATGAGACTCCCTTGCAGGAGTCCATGTACGGGGTGCGGTAGTTGTAGGGGCATCCCCTAAAATTGCATGCAGCTCATCAAAGAAGAGGCATGTCTGGGGGTCTGACCCGGAGCAGCGGTTTGCCTCTTTGGTTTTTTGGTAGGCTTGCCTGAGCTTCTTAAATTTCACGCAGCACTGCTGTGGGTCCCTTTTATAGCCTCCGTCCTTCATGCCCTTGGAGATTTTTTCAAATATTTTGGCATTTCGTCTTTTGGAATGGAGTTCTGATAGCATGGATTCGTCTCAGCTCCAGTACCTCCTGTTCGGTCCATCCTGGAGCTCTTTTGCGATTCTGGGACTCCATGGTTACCTCTGCTGATGAGCTCTGCATGGTCACCTGTTCTGATCAGCTTGCCATGCTGGCCAAACAGGAAATAAAATTCAAAAGTTGGCGGGGCTTTTCCTGTCTACTTGGCCAGTGCATCTGAGTTGAGAGTTCTGTCCAGAGCGGCCACAATGGAGCACTCTGGGATAGCTCCTGGAGGCCAATACTGTCGAATTGCGTCCACACTACGCCAAATTCAACCGAACAAGATTGATTTCAGCGCTAATCCCCTCGTCGGGAAGGAGTTCAGAAATCGATTTTAAGACCCCTTCAAGTCGACAAAAGTGGCTTCATCGTGTGGACGGGTGCAGGGTTAAATTGATCTAATGCTGCTAAATTCGACCCAAACTGGTAGTGTAGACTAGGGCTTAGTTTTGCAGTTCTCAAACTGTGGTTTTGTGTTTTTAAATAAATAATATATAGAGATGAGAAATAACAGACCTCAACACTATTGTTCCTCTGCAAATTTGTTGGGGTGGAATAGATCTTCTAAAGGAGAAGAAGTCTGGAGAGAAATGTGAGAAGGGAGGGACAGTCAGTAGAAACAAAAATGAAACTGTTTCAGCAGGATATTCCAGAAGTCTTTCTGAGCATAGCCTTCATTGATTTGAGATCTACCATACCATTCTCTCACTAGAAGGGAAAACCTATAATGGCAGCAGGCCGTAAAAGAGACCCAGTTTGGAAATATTTTAATGAAGTTCCTCTACCTGTGGGTAAGATAGGCATGCGTGCAAAATGCAAACAGTGTAACAAAGAAATGCAAGGCCTGGTTACCCGAATGAAACAACATGAGAAAAAACTGTTACTTATCTCTTGTAACTGTTGTTCTTCGAGATGTGCTGTTCATGTCCATTCCAATCAAGAGTGTGCGTGCGTACGTGCACGTTGGCCGGAAGATTTTTCCCCTACCAGCATCCATTGGGTTGGCCTGGGCGCCCCCTGGAGTCATGCCTTCCTGGTGCCTAATACAGAGCCTTGCCGACCCACCATCCCTTCAGTGCCTTCTTGCTGGCTACTCCAACAGAGGAGTAGGAAGGTTAGTATTGGAATGGACATGAACAACACATCTCGAAGAACAGTTACAAGAGGTGAGTAACTGTTTTTTTCTTCTTCGAGTGCTTGTTCATGTCCATTCCAATCAGGTGACTCCCAAGCCAAATCTAGGAGGTGGGGTAGGAGCTGTCCACTAACTGGAGTACAGCTCTTCCAAAGGCCGCATCGTCTCTGGCCTGCCGGGTGATTGCATAGTGCGCAGCGAAAGTGTGTATGGAAGACCACGGCGCCGCTCTGCAGATTTCCTGAGTGGGAACTTGAGCCAGGAACGCCGTAAATGAAGCCTGTGCCCTAGTAGAGTGCGCAATGATCGGAGGTGCAGGAACCCCTGCTAGGTTGTAGCACTCACTGATACAGGCCATGATCCATGATCATGCGCTGGGCCGAAACTAACTGACCTTTCATCCTGTCCGCCACTGCCATGAAGAGCTGGACCGACTTCCTGAATAGTTTTGTTCTCTCGATGTAGAAAGTCAGCGCTCTGCGGACGGCCAGAGTATGGAGTCTCTGTTCCCTGTTGTTAGAATGGGGTTTAGGGAGGAAGATATCCTGGTTCACATGGAATTGCGAGACAACCTTCGGGAGGAAAGCAGGGTGGGGCCTGAGCTGAACTTTGTCCTTAGAAAACACGGTGTAGGGTGGGTCTGAAGTCAGGTCCCTGAGCTCAGACACCCTCTTGGACGAGGTTATTGCCACCAGGAACACGACCTTGTAGGAGAGGTAGAGCAGGGAGCATGTTGCTAAAGGCTCAAAGGGTGGCCCCATGAGCCTAGGGAGGATCAAGTTGAGGTCTCAGGCAGGAACCGATTGGTGAACATGTGAGTACAACCTGCCGAGCCCCTTTAGGAAGCGGCTGACCATGGGGTTAGCAAAAACCAAGCAGCCCTGTATGCCCGGATGGAATGCCGAGATGGCAGCCAAGTGCACTCTTATAGAAGACAACGAGAGACCTTCCTGTTTCAGATATAGAAGGTAGTCCAGAATGTGCGGCACTGAGGCTAGCGTTGGGGCAAGTTGCGTTGTGCCAACCAGATTGAAAATCTCTTCCACTTGGCAAGGTACATGGCCATCGTCGAGGGTTTTCTACTGCCAAGAGGACCTGTCTAACCTGGTCTGAACAGGAAAGCTCCCACGGATTCAACCATGGACCTTTCACGCTGTAAGATGGAGCGACTGCAGGTTTGGGTATTGGAAATGTCCGTGATCCTGTGTGAGAAGGTCCGGGAAGAACAGCAAGGTAATCAGGGCTCCCACGGACATGTCTAGGAGGGATGTGTACCAGTGCTGACGTGGCCAGGCCGATGCTATCAGTATGACCCGAGCACGATCTCTGCGGATTTTGAGCAGGACCTTGTGAATGAGCAGTATTGGCGGGAAGGCGCCTAGGAGAGCTCCTCCCCAATGGAGCAGGAACGCATCTGCTGTGGAGCCCGGGCTGTGATTCTGGAAGGAGCAAAACTGCTGGCACTTCCTGTTGCATTGTGTGGCGAAGAGGTCGATCAGGGAAAATCCCCACTTCTGAACTTCCGACATCTAGGTGAAGGGACCACTCATGGCTGCGGAACGACCTGCTGAGGTGGTCCACCAGCTTGTTCTGAATCCTGGGGACGTACAACGCCTGCAGGTGGACTGAATGTTCTACACAGAAGTCCCATAGCATGAGGGCTTCCTGGCACAGGAGAGAGGAATGTGCACCCCCCGTTTGTTGATATAGAACATTGCAGCCGTATTGTCCGTCATGACTGATACAGCTCTCTCTATCGTGCGAAGCACCCAGTGGTCTGAGGTTATACGGGACCATGCATGGTAGAAAGGGGATAGTCAGGAGGAAAAGCGGGTTAGATCCAGACCATGACCTGGTGCATCGTCCTCGACCGCACCTTCAAAAGGCTGGTTTAGGGCCAGAGGGCCATTTGGGATGGCCAGAGCCCTGACTCGAGGAAGGGTGTTGCCTCCCCCTGCCACTCTTGTTCCTCCTCCGAGAACAGTCTTGGCAGCTCTACTGCTGGAACCTTTGAGGAGGTTGTGAGCAGAAATGTCTCAGCTGAGTGGCAGAGGTGTGGATTTGAGGGTGGCTCGGGAGTCTTTCAGGCTGTGCAGCCACTTGTCTTTCTTTTCTGAAAACAGAGTCTCACCCTCAAATGGGAGGTCCTGAATAGTCTGCTGGACCTCAAGTTGGCTGAAACTTGGAGCCAAGCACTCCACCTCATAGCCACCCCTATCACCATAACTCTAGTGGCGGCATCTGCAGCATCTAACGCAGCCTGCAGGGAAGCCCTGGAGACTAGCTTCCCTTCCTCCACCAAGGCTGTGAACTCAGACCAGGAATCCGAAGGGACGAGCTCCGTGAACTTTGCCATTGCTGCACTGGTGCTGTACGAGTACGTGCTCCCAATGGCCTGTTGGTTAGTGATACGGAGCTGCAAACCACCTGTCGAGCAGACCTTTCTCCCCACAAGGTCAAGGGCATTTAGCATCTCTGTCCTTGGAAGCCCTGTCTCTCACGCTGGTTAGCCTCATCGATCACCAGCGAATCTGGAGGCACATGGGAGTACAAATGTGCCCTCTGGAGGGCACGAAATACCACCACTCATTCCACTTGGCAGTGTGTGGCAAGGAAGCTGGCGTCTGCCACAGGGTCTTACTGGTGTCTACAATGGTCTTCATAAATGGCAGGGCAATACGTGACGGTTTGGAGGGTGCCAGGATGTCCAACATGGGATCAGCCTCCTCCACCACCTCCTCAGCCTTGATGCCCAGACCCTGGGCGGCCCTATGCAGCAACTGCTGTAGCACTCTATTGTCCTCTAATGCAGGGGCTATGGCTGTTCCCACCAATGCTTCATCCGGTGATGAAGAGGAGGAAGCAGGTATTGGAGGTGGGAGCTCCCTACCATCTGCCCCTGAGGGATCACATGACTCTCGGGGCAGCGTTGGAGGTAGTGGTGCCGTCAACAGTGCTGGGGCTATGGATGTCGAAGCATGCATCGGCACTGCCATCAGCACTATGGGAGGGAGCTGCATCGGCACGCTCACAGGAGCCACCGGAAGTGGGGGCGGTGCCTGCATTGAGGTCGACGTCGACAATGGTCCAGGCGTGGGAAACAGGTGCGTCGACGCTGTGAAGGGCGGTGCCAAGGTTGGAGCTGAGCACAGTGCCAGAGTTGACGATGGAACCGGAGGCAGAGGCATCGGGACCGTAGGCACCATGGGCAGATGCACAGCGGAAGATGGAACTAAGGTGGCAGAGGCCACAGAAGACGTTGCAGAACGGGGACCCTGGATTCCTTCCTGGCCATGGTGAAAAGCCCAGGGGGTCCAGAAATGCCACTCAAGTGGGTTCTTCCACTGTGGAGGCCACACTTGGTCTCTCCTGTCTCTACCCAACCTCGATCTGCGACTTCTGCTCCTCCCAAGGCAATAGGATTCGGACTCTGATTCCAAGGTCTCTATGACACTGAAGACCACAGAGGAGCCAATCCTCGACTGTCAAGAGCTTGGGGACCGGGTAGGCTCTCTGTCGGAGCGGATAGGCACTGAGGGACATGCTAAGGGGGAGAGCCTCGACATCATAGCCTGCTTCCCCTTCGAATGCACCGGAGGACGGGACGGGTCTGCTGGTGCTGAGGGTTCCTCCACGGCAGGTGAGAACGGTGCCATAAGATGGGAGGAGGTCCCAAGCAGCCTGGTATGCTTCCGGCATCGACGGGAGCTGCAGCTGCTGCGTGGGTGCCAGTGATCAAGGCGGGGTCGGACTCAACTGCAGCACTTGGGCAGTAGTCGACACGGCCCCAGCAGGGGATCCGGAGGACTGGCAGACCTGGGTTCGCATGTCTCATGGCTTGGCTGGAGGAGAGCGATCATCCAGCTTCTTCTTTTGAGGCACCAGTGAGTGGAAATGGTGCCAACTATCAGAATACTTACAAGTAGCAGTAAAAGCTCTAACAAACTAAAAAAAAAAATTCAAATGTCTAGTACACAGCTTGGTCACAGACAATACTGCAAATGTATCCAAGATGAGAAGAAATTTAGAAGACAGTGAAAAGAATCCCAAGCTAATAACATACGGTTGCAGTGCTCATTTGACGCACCTCCTAGCCAAAGACTTCAGTGTTCCAGAAATAAAGGCTAATCTTGTTGAAATTGCAAAATACTTCTGTAACAACCACTTTGCAGCAGCTGCTCTGAAAAAAGTGGGAGGAACCAAGCTAACTCTCCCCCAGGCCGTGCGATGGAACTCAGCAGTGGACTGTTTGAGCACTATATCAAGATCTGGCCTAATCTGATGACAGTTTGTGAACAAAATCGTGAAAAAAATAGATGGCACTGTCACAGCCAAAGTTCTCAACATTGGACTTAAGAGAAATGTTGAACACATGCTGAGTACCCCGAAGTCTATTTCTGTAGCCTTGAATAAAATACAGGGAAATAGCTGTTTTATGGCTGATGCTGTTGAAATCTGAAAGGAACTGAGTGAAATCTTAAAAAGAGAAATATGCAATGACAGAGTTAAATTACAAGCATTAAAAACACGAATGGGACAAGCACTATCTCCAGCTCATTTTCTTGCAAACATTCTCAATACTTGGTACCAGAGTCAAACCTTAACTACTGAAGAAGAGGAGTTCTCTATGACATGGACATCCAGCAACCATCCCTCCATAACGCCAACTATAAAACTTCAGAGCAAAGGGTGAACCATTCAATAAATATATGTTTGCTAATGATGTTTTAAAGAAAGTCACACCAGTGAACTGGTGGAAGTCACTTAAGCACTTGGATTCAGAGACTGTTGAAGTGATAATCTCACTTTTAACAGCAGTAGCTTCTTCTGCAGGTGTAGAAAGAATATTTTCTTCCTTTGGACTGATTCATTCCAAATTGAGAAATCGTTTGGGACCTGAAAAAGCAGGAAAGCTTGTTTTTCCTTTTCCAGATTATGAACAAACAGGAAAATGAAGGTGAAGACGACTGACTTAGCTGCAGATGCCAATATTTTAAGTTTTTCATGTTGGCCTGGTTGACATAGTCAATTTAACTTTTTTTTGTTTTTAATATTTCATTTAACTATTTTAGTTAAAAGCAATTTTAACAAAACAAACCTGATTTTAAAAATCTTGAATGTTTAATTAAATTCAAAAAATTCATATGTTTCTTTTGTTAAAACATGTGTGCTGTTGAAGAATAAAATTCAGAATACATAATATTATTGTTTTAATTAAATAAAACAATTTAAATGTCTGTCTGGTGATGTTCTCCTCCTAGTGCAGCATAGCAAGAAAATCCTCCAAATATTAATGACTAACCTGTTGAATTGGAGATAATTCACCTCCCAATGACTTCATAAATATCTGCTTCAATTACCTTCAGTAAATAAAGTAACCAAACAATCATTATTTTCTGATATAGCTGTAAAACTAATCTGAAAAGTTTTCAAAATAAATCACTTTAAAAATGTATAGTGTGTACCTTTTAAAAATGAAGCCTACATCTGAGTTGTGAAGAGTATGTATTAAGGTTATAACAACCAACAAGAATGTACTTTTATGTGGAAATCCATGATTAAATTGAGTCTTCCTGAGTAGTGATTTAAATCATGATTTAAATCAATTTGATTTAAAATCAAATCCACCTGATCTTGATTTTAGTAAAGCTTTTGACACAGTCCCACATTACATTATGACTTATGAGGAGAGGCTGAGGGAACTGGGATTGTTTAGTCTGCAGAAGAGAAGAAGGGGGGATTTGATAGCTGCTTTCAACTACCTGAAAGGGGGTTCCAAAGAGGATCGATCTAGACTGTTCTCAGTGGTACCAGATGACAGAACAAGGAGTAATGGTCTCAAGTTGCAGTGGGGGAGGTTTAGGTTGGATAGTAGGAAAAACTTTTTCACTAGAAGGATGGTGAAGCACTGGAATGGGTTACATAGGGAGGAGGTGGAATCTCCTTCCTTAGAGGTTTTTAAGGTCAGGCTTGACAAAGCCCTGGCTGGGATGATTTAGTTGGGATTAGGTCCTGCTTTGAGCAGGGGGTTGGACTAGATGACCTCCTGAGGTCCCTTCCAACCCTGATATTCTATGATTCTATGATTATCAAAAGCAAACTAGGGAAATGTGGTCTAAATTAAATTACTATAAAGTGAGTGGAAGCCCGTACTCAAAGAGAAGTTATCAATGGTATGCTGTCAAACTGGGAGTCTCTAGTGAGGTAGGGGTCAAGTCTGAGGTCCAGTACTATTCAATATTTTCATTGATTACTTGGAAAATTTGTCTGAATTCAACAAGATGAAATTCACTAAAGACAAGTACAAAGACGCTTCACTTAGAAAGGAAAAAAAAATCAAATGTACAACTACAAAATGGGAGATAACTGGCTTGGCAGTAGTACTGCTGAAAAGGATCTGGGGCTATAATGCTCACACACTGAATATGAGTCAACAATGTGAAGCAACTGCAACAAAGTCTAATATCGCTGTGGGTGTATTAAACAGGAGTGTCATATGTAAGACATGGGAGGCAATTCATGAGGCCCCAGCTGGAGTACTGTGTCCAATTCTGGGCACCACACTTTAGGAAAGATGTGGACAAATTAGAAATAATCCAGAGAAGAGCAACAAAAGTCATAAAAGGCTTAGAAAACTTGACCTATGAGGGAAGGTTCAAAAAAAACTGGGCATATTTAATCTTAAAAGAAGAAGTCTGAGGAGGGACGTGATAACAGTCTTCAAATATATTAAGGGCTATTTTAAAGGGGACAATGATCAATTGTTCTCCATGTCCACTGAAGACAGGACAAGAAGTAATGGCTTAATGTGCAGTAAGGGAGATTTAGGTTAGATATTAGGTAAAACTTTCTAACTGTAAGGATAATTAAGCTCTGGAATAGGTTCCCAAAGGAAGTCATGGAGTCCCCAGCATTGGAGGTTTTTAAACAAACCTGACAAACACCTGTCAGGGATGGTCTAGGTTTACTTGGTCTGGCTGAGGTGCAGGGGGTTGGACTTCATGACTTCTTGAGCCCTACATTTCTAGGATTTACAAACATTTATTCAACTGTGGCACTACTTTCTACTTGAATTCTTGTTTCTTTCCCAGGTTATTTGGTTAGTTTCCAAACCTCCACCAGAAGACTTCAGTTCCATTTTAATACATTGATACCAAATATTCTTGACACTCCACCTACAATTTATAATTCTCTTTAAACTGAGCTTACCATAAAATACCAATCACCCATAATTATCCTTAAAACAACCAGAATTCTATTTTTCTCCAGGTTTTCCTCCCTCAAATGAGAACTCAAACTTTGTCTTTAGAAATCAATTTCTTTTGAATGCCATCTGTGGTCACTCTGAAGCTTTACAATTACTGCTTGTCCTGGTGTTTGTATTTAACATGGGCTTTTAAAAATCAATTTTTACTTTAAACTAACAAAAGTTTAGTTGACTACAAAATAACAAAGACTCCTCAGGTGGGTTCCCCCCCACCCCTCTTGAGCATGAGAATCCTACTTTTTCTAGTGCCAGTGTCTTCATCCTTTGGGGGGGGGGGGGTGAGGGTAAAGTTTGTTTTTTTTTAAACAGAAATCTTCAAAGATTCCAGATATTTCTTTTGTTTGGTGTTGTAGACTCCCCTTCTGATCTCCAATATAAAGGATTTCTGCTCTCTTTCCACCCTCAGATACGAGTCATTCATTTGCTTTGTCTCCTTACCCTTAGCAGTTTTGCTCTAGCCTATTAAAGTCTCTGTTTTTTTCAGACAGAATCGTGTCTAGCTGGCCTCTTAGGATTGCAGGTTTCCTCAGGATTTTTATTAGAATGTTCTCTTTTGTTCTCCTTAGTTCTTTTAGCTTCTCTGCCTTTTCCTCCACCCTTCCTGATATTATAATGTACAGTTTATCATTTCATTGCCTGTGGCCCACTTGCATCATGATTTGAAAATACCTTCCTTTCTTATCTGAGTTCAAAATCACATCATCTCTTAATCGGTGGTTGTTGATTGGGAGTTGTGCCCCTGAAGTCTGACCAATATTTATCTTTGCTATTACTTGGGCATCACCTGGCCCTACAATCTGGTTCATCTCTGCCTACATTAGGGAATGCCTGTACATTGCAAGCAAGAGTGCATACTATTGTCTATTCTCATATGTGGTATAGCTGATGTGAATGAGGGAAAAAGGTGTTTATGGTTGCTCTTAATTCCACCAACTCTTTAATAATCTTACTGATTTTTTTTTGTCATTTTTTGTTTGCATTACGTATTATCCTGTCTTTTTATCCTCTCTCCAGCTGCAATCTGACCTGTCTAGTTTAAGATATACTGTAAAAGTGAGATCCCCTGTTATAATTTACTGAGTTGTAAATTCTTCCAGAGTATGGGAGATGGTCTCAAGGAAAGGCTTTTGTTCCCCGTTGGGAATACGTACTAAGCCCAATGAGATTTCTTTCCTTTTATAATTTAACAGCTCTCCCCCTCTGTCTTCATGCCAACAGATTCAAAGTGTGTGGCTCTCATGACTTAAAGGTACATTGTAAAAATGGCCATATTTATTGTCTGGTGACATTGCTCAGTTTACAAGTACAAAGAGCTCTTCCTTACTGCCAGCCGTACAAACACAACCTAGGATATGAAAGCGAAACTGGGTTGTTTCCTTCCTTCCTCTGCTTTGTCACCAGTAAAACCTGACCAGTAATAAAGGTCCTGAGGCAAATTTCTGCCTTCTCATTGAGCTAGTGCAAGTATAAATAGCATTGTAGCCGCAGTAGCAAGGGTTGCACAGCGAAGCCGTGGCTGAGCTGTGGCAAGTACAAACCTGCCTGAAACTGGTGGGTATGTACTTAACCTGACTCAGTTGTGTCTCCATTGCCACTACCTGTGCTGCTGGGGCCACACTGCAATTTATACTCATACTAGCTTGATGAGAGGCAATTTTAGTATGGGTACACGAGCAAGTGAATCACACCCGTAGCTCAGAGTGTAGAGGTAGAGTAAGTTAGCTATATTGGCTCTGCAGAGATAAGAGGTAGAGTAAGTTGTTAAAAACTAATGTCAGGTAATAAAGTAAACATATGACTCTGAATACATACATTGAAATGGAAAAAGGATGGTCTTCTGGTTAAAGAGCTCAACTTGGAACCCAAGCCACCTGGGTTCAATTCCTGGCTCTACCATACACCTCCTGTCTGCCTGTAAGCAACTCACTTAATTTCTCTCTGCCTCAGCTACAGGTAAAATAATGCTTCCTTTGTCTGTATTATCTACTTAGACTGCAACCTCTTTGGGAGAGCACCTAATACAATGGGTCCCAGATTTCAGTTGGGGTCTTTATGCACTACTACAATATAAATAATAATTAGGTAAGAACATGCTAATTTTATGTTGTCACTTTTCAGAGTGGAACTGTACCTTGAGATTACTACTCCCTGTCTTCTGACTCCTGGCAAATAGAGGATTTCTGATTGACAGTACCCTTATGGCAATTTCCCTTTCTTGGCCTGTTCAGAAGTCTCTTTTGTAAAAACAATCTACATGGGTAATCTCTGAAATTTAGTTACCATTTTTTTCTCTCACCTAGATGGGTTAATCCCTTTGCGTTAAATGGAATTTGGCCAATGTTTTTGAAGTTGGATGCCTAAAATTTTGCACCAAAACCTTTTTGGCACCTAAATAAATGGTTTGATTTTCAAAGGTACTTTGCATATGCAGTTCCTACTGATCCAAAATGAAACAGTCACTTGTTATTTACAATGTTCTCTAAGGGCTACTTATAATTAAAATAGTTGTAAATAATTACTTAATATATTTTAATTACTTAAAGTAACTAAAAGCTAAAAGAACACCCGAACATCACAAAGAATATATATATATGATTCTAATTACCATTATCCATTTCCCAAATTTTATATAATAAATAAAATTTGGGAAATGGATAATGGTAATTAGAATCATAGGACTGGAACGGACCTCGGGAAGTCATCAAGTCCAGTCCCCTGCACTCATGGCAGGACCAAGCACCATCTAGACCATCCCTGACAGGTGTTTGTCTACCCTGCTCCTAAAAATCTTCAGTGATGGAGATTCCACAACCTTCCTAGGCAATTTATTCCAGTGGTTAACCACCCCGACAGTTAGGAAGTTTTTCCTAATGTCCAACCTAAACCTCCCTTGCTGCAATTTAAGCCCATTGCTTCTTGTCCTATCATCAGAGGTTAAGGAAAATAATTTTTCTCCCTCCTTCTTACAACCTTTTAGGTTCTTGAAACCTGTTATGTCCCCTCTCAGTCCTCTCTTTTCTAGACTAAACAAACCCAGTTCTTTCAATCTTCCCTCATAGATCATGTTTTCTAGACCTTTAATCATTTTTGTTCCTCTTCTCTGGACTCTCTCCAATTTGTCCACATCTTTCCTGAAATGTGACGCCTGGAACTGGACACAATAGTCCAGTTGAGGCCTAATCAGCGCAGAGTAGAGTGGAAGAATTACTTCTCGTGTTCTGCTTACCACACTCCTGCTAATACATCCCAGAATGATGTTTGCTTTTTTTGCAACAGTGTTACATTGACTCATATTTAGATTGTGGTCCATTATGACCCCTAGCTCACTTTCCACAGTACTCCTTCCTAGACAGTAATTTCCCATTTTGCATGTGTGCAACTGATTGTTCCTTCCTAGTGGAGTACTTTGCATTTCTCTGTATTGAATTTCATCCTGTTTACCTCAGACCATTGATCCGTTTTGTTCAGATCATTTTGAATTTTAATCCTATCCTCCAAAGCACTTGCAACCCCTCCCAGCTTGCTATCATCCAAACTTTATAAGTATACTCTCTATGCCATTATCTAAATCATTGATGAAGATATAGAATAGAACCAGACCCAGAACTGATCCCTGTGGAACCCCACTCATTATGCCCTTCCAGCATGACTGTGAACCATTGATGATTACTCTCTGGGAACAGTTTTCCAACCAGTTATGCACCCACCTTATAGTAGCTCTATTTAGGTTGTATTTCTCTAGTTTGTTAATGAGTAGGTCATGCGAGACTGTATCAAAAGCCTTACTAAAGTCTAGATATAACACATCTACCCTTGCCCACTATCCACAAGGCTTGTTACTCTGTCAAAGAAAGCTATCAGGTTGATTCAACATGATTTGTTCTTGACAAATCCATGCCGACTATTACTTATCACCATATTATCTTCTAGATGTTTGCAATTTGATTCCTTAATGATTTGCTCCATTATCTTTCCTGGTACAGAAGTTAAGCTGACTGGTCTGTAATTCCATGGGTTGTCCTTATTTCCCATTTTATAGATCGGCACTATATTTGCCCTTTTTCCAGTCTCCTGGAATCTCTCTCATCTTCCATTACTTGTCAAAGATAATAACTAATGGCTCAGATATCTCCTCAGTCAGATCCTTGAGTATTCTAGGATGCATTTCATCAGGCCCTGGTGACTTGAAGACATTTAACTTGTCTAAGTAATTTTTGACTTGCTCTTTCCCTATTTTAGTTTCTGAACCTACCTCATTTTCACTGGCATTCACTATGTTAGGTGTCCAATCACTACTGACCTTCTTGGTGAAAACCAAAACAAAGAAGTCATTAAGGACCTTTGCCATTTCCACATTTTCTGCTATTGTCTTTCCCTCTTCATTGAGTAACAGGCATACCCTGTCCTTGGTCTTCCTCTGCTTCTAATGTATTTGTAGAATGTTTTCTTGTTACCCTTTATGTCTCTAGTTAGTTTGATCTCATTTTGTGCCTTGGCCTTTCTAATTTTGCCCCTATATACTTGAATTATTCGTTTATATTCATTCTTTGTAATTTGACTAAGAGTTTCCACTTTTTGTAGGACTCTTTTTGATTTTTAGATCATTCAAGATCTCCTGGTTAAGCCAGTGTGGTCTCTTGCCATCTTTCCTATGCAGTGGGATAGTTTGCTCTTGGTGCCCTTAATAATGTCTCTTTGAAAAACTGCCAACTATCTTCAATTGTTTTTCCTCTTAAACTTGTTTCCTATGGGATCTTACCTACCAACTCCCTGAGTTTGCTAAAGACTGCCTTCTTGAAATCCATTGTCTTTATTTTGCTTTTCTCCCTCCTACCATTCCTTAGAATCATGATCACTTTCACCCAAGCTGCCTTCCACTTTCAAATGCTCAACCAGGTTCTCCCTATTTGTCAAAAACAGATCTAGAACAGCCTCTCCCCTAGTAGCTTTCTCCACATTCTAGAATAAAAAAATTGTCTCCAATACATTCCAAGAAGTTGTTGGATAATCTGTGCCCTGCTATGTTATTTTCCCAACAGATGTCTGGGTAGTTGAAGTCCCCCATCACCACCAAGTCCTGTGCTTTGGATGATTTTTGTTAGTGGTTTAAAAAAAAGCCTCATCCAATTCTTCTTCCTGGTTAGATGATCTGTAGCAGACCCCTACCACAACATCATCCTTGTTTTTTACCCCTTTTATCCTTACCCAGAGACTTTCAACAAATCGGTCTCCTATTTCCATCTCAACTTCAGTCCAAGTGTATACATTTTTAATATATATGGCAAAACCTCCTCCCTTTTTCCCCTGCCTATCCTTCCTGAGCAAGCTGTACCCTTCTATACCAATATTCCAGTCATGCGTATTATCCCAAGTCTCTGTGATGCCAACTATGTCATAGTTGTGTTTATTTACTAGCATTATGAGTTCTTCCTTCTTATTCCCCATACTTCTTGCATTAATATACGGACATCTAAGATACTGATTTGATTCCTCTCCCTCCCCCAGTTCTGTCTTGTTTTGTGCGTTGGCTTAGTATTCATTTATTATAAGTAGCTATAAATTGTTGTCAATTAATAAACATTATTACAAATTACTTGTAAAATGGACAAACTGTTCTAATATAAATTATTTCAAGTACCAATTTTATGGAAATTGTAAGTATTTTTCCTTCTGGTACTGTAAGCTCACAACTCTTTTGTTTAGTTTATGGATGTCAAGTCCCATTAATCACTTAGTATTCATTTGCAGCCTGGTTATCGCTTAAGTCAATAGCCAAGTCCCAAGGGGGTAGCGTAACGGCCTTAGGTGTCAGTGAATCTTTAGTCACATTTTACAGCTTACCCCAATTACTTCCTCGGGGTGTGTGTTTTAATAGCACCTTTTTTTAACCTGTGACCTTGCCGTAGTTTGGCTAACTGCCACAATTCAGAGGTCATTTCTCCATGGTCTCCTGCCTTACCAAGCTGATATTTTCTCCCTCACAGTTTCTTATGGTAAATTTCTGGCTTTGGGAGCAGGCTGAGAGCTACAAACATGAGTGCACATGGCTCCACACTTTTGGGTTCCTTGTTGTCAGAATGTACCCATGACTGAATGACTCTTCTTCATCCCCAAAAGGGCCTCTGATGTCCATCTGTGAGCTTCCCCTTGCCTCACCCACATGAAAGGCCTCTTTCAAAGCCCACTGAGGCCAATAGGAATCTCTGACTTCAATTGTCTTTGAAGAGGGATAGCTCAGTGGTTTGAGCATTGGCCTGCTAAACCCAGGGTTGTGAGTTCAATCCTGGAGGGGGCCATTTAGGGATCTGGGGCAAAAAATCTGTTTGAGGATTGGTCCTGCTTTGAGCAGGGGGTTGGACTAGATGACCTCCTGAGGTCCCTTCCAATCCTATGATTCTATGACCTAGAGCCTGGATTCTCAACCTGGGAGTTAAGACTCCCATGGCATTTGAAAACAAGCATTATGGAGTCAAAATGATCCTTCCTATTCCTAAATGGGAGTAGGGTTTGAGCTAGATGCAAGGAAGCAGGGTAAGATAAGGTAAAGATAGAGAACCATTTTCATAAAGAGCTCACGGTACTTTTTAGGCCGAGTTGTTGGGTTAGTTTCAATCTAGCCTGGCTGTGTGGCAGGAAGGGATCAGCAAAGCTCCATCAGGTGAGATAATAGGCAGGTAGGCAGGCGGGAGTCGGGGAGTGTGGGCTAGAATTCCGCCACTCTGCAAAGTCTGCTGGCTGGTACTTGAGACACACAGTCTCAAGGGGAATTCCCATCCATATGAGATTGTTGCTTAAGGGGAGTGTTACAGTTATTCTCTACCTCTTTGTTTCTGGTGTTTTTTTCTATATTAGCATAAGTATATTTATTTCTATGGTCCTTGGGATTATCTCCACTTCCCATAATGATCAGAATGGTATTAGAAAGGCAGAGTGCCATGTTTAGAGAAGTGTGGTAGTTCATGTTGTCACCAGGTCCATTCCAATTAGTCTTTTAAAAGTCATTTTAATGATACAAGACTTCACTAGGATGGGCACAAGGGTAGGGAAAGCAATGGTCTAATTAACACTGAATTTAGACAGCAGCTCTGCAAGCAATTTTGTATGGGTCTGCAAAACTACTTTTTAGAGCCCTGCAGTGGGACTGGGGTCCTAGAGGACCCGATAACATAATAGCAGGAGTGGGTAAAATGTACTTTGTTGCAGGCAGGATTGGGTAGGCAAAAAACCCCAAATCAAAACATACTGCAGTAATTTGCAGGAAAATAAAATGCAAGTTTAAGTACACTGGCTGTTTAAGTTGACCTTATTACCGATTTAGTTTGAGCCTCTTTTTAAAATTTATTTCTATCAAAAACCCTAGTGCTGTGAGCAGTTTTTCCATTAAATGTTTTTCAAAAAGCAATAATAATCCTGAGATATAAATAACTTGAATGGTATATTTCAGAGTTCTACAACGGTGCTTCCATTTCTAAAAGTACAACTTACTTTTTATAATCATTAAAAAAAATCTGCACCTTTTAAGGCAAAATTGTGGTGCAATTTGTTTTGACATTCTGTGTGATATACACATGACTGTAATTTGTCAAACAGAATTTCAGTAATGTAAAGCAAGTTGTTCTTTTTTTAAATAAAGGTTTTAATACCTACATTTAAACAAAGGAAAGAAAGATTTAATGTCTATTAGAACAGGAGTTAAAGTATTTTTACATGGTTTAAGCAAGATTTGTTTTATCCTTCTAGTGGTAAAAAATTGTCTGAATTCGGTTTGTTTTTATTTCTTTATATATATAAAAACAACCACGTTGTGCATGTGTGTGTGCTTTTCTGGGTTTTTTTGGTTTTTTTAAGTAGTGGGATGGTGGAATCTGTCTCTCTTGCGGCATTTGTGGGATCTAAGGTTTTTGCAGGTGGAGTGGGATAAAAATGCAAGAAACAATGTTGGGGGGGGGAGTGAGTTGGAATTGTGGTGCAGGATGGAAGAGGGATTTAAAAAAAAAAAAAAAAAAGTCCCAGGGCTCTACCACCTTTATTTCAATAAAAAACTTGTTTAATTGGATTAGAGTAAATCAGTTAATCTTTGTACAATACTTTGAAAATATAAAGTTGCCAAATACTGGTCTTAATTTAGCATCATCTAGATTAGTCTGTAGGAACCAGATTCACTGCTGACAAAATTAATGAAATTCCTATTATTTCATGCAGTTACACCTGCATATGCCTGTAGAGGATTAGGCCCTACAGTTTAAATCTAATTATTTTTCCACATTAATTGCCAAAAATAGAACCTTCCCAATAATACAGGAGAGTTTAAATTAGCAGTATGTCAGTATGGATGTGTAATGGAAATGCATATTATATTAGCGATTACCAATGGCTAGAGTTCTGTGTCCTACTTCTAGCTCACCATGTGGAAAATTTACTTCTCTCTATTGAAATGGTTTCATTTGATTAATAAGTCGTCTAAATTAAACCAAGATTAAAAACATAACAAAAAGAGTTTATATATTTGTTTTATGTTACTTGGCACCTCTCTAAACTCCAGAGCTTTGAAGATAGCACTGCTTCAGGCTTAAACAGAATTACTACAGATTACATTCAACCTCACCTCTACATTTCACTGAAATACTTTATCATGCAGTATTTAATTCTCCCAACTTACATTTTGTAATGGAAAATCAAAGTTAAACTCATAGCAGTAACTGCTGTGACATTAATTAAACCTGACACTGACCCAACACCTGGGAGCAAACATTTTCCTTTACTGCATTACGGCTGCTGGATTAAATACATTGCAACTCCCAGACAAAAAACAAAACAAAAGAAACCTCTCTCAAGCAACATGTATTCTTTTACCCTAGACCTGATGTAGGCTATTTCCACTAAATATCTAGAGTTGCTCAGTGTCAATTAAGGGAAATTCCTTGTGCATTGGGATTCAGGTTTAGTACAGGAAAGGGCCCCTAAATTTGTTAGTAGGCAGTGGACAGCTGGTGACTGATATCCAGGGGCCTTTTGCAAGTGCAGCAGGCAGGACCCAACCTGACCGGGTGAAGGAACAGATTTAGTGAGTGCTCCTCATTCCCTTCAGATTACATCACGTCACTTGGTGACAGACCAGGCGGAAGAGAGATAGGACAAGTGACGCTAGAAAGTTGCATGCTACCTGAAGCGCAAGGCACTGCTCTTCTGTGTATATACCCAGCCTACTGTCCTTTTCACCAACTCAGCTAATTGGCAACTCCTTGAGGTGGCCAGTCTTCTGGGGTTTACAGCAGCAGGCCAAAACAAAAATTTCTGTAAATCCCTCTGGGATCAGCCCAAAGATATTCCTGGTTGCCCTATCAATTTAAAATCCACCTGAGATTACTTTGTCCATTCACATTAATGCAGCATAGTACCCAAAGACAGGGTAGGCCCACTGCTTAGTGAAGAGGGAGAAACAGTAACAGGAAACTTGGAAATGGCAGAGATGCTTAATGACTTCTTTGTTTCGGTCTTCACCAAGAAGTCTGAAGGAATGCCTAACATAGTGAATGCTAATGGGAAGGGGGTAGGTTTAGCAGATAAAATAAAAAAAAGAAGAACAGGAGGACTTGTGGCACCTTAGAGACTAACAAATTTATTAGAGCATAAGCTTTCGTGGACTACAGCCCACTTCTTCGGATGCATATGAAGTGGGCTGTAGTCCACGAAAGCTTATGCTCTAATAAATTTGTTAGTCTCTAAGGTGCCACAAGTCCTCCTGTTCTTCTTTTTGCGGATACAGACTAACACGGCTGCTACTCTGAAAAATAAAAAAAGAACAACTTAAAAATCACTTAGAAAAGTTAGATGTCTGCAAGTCACCAGGGCCTGATGAAATGCATCCTAGAATACTCAAGGAGCTAATAGAGGAGGTATCTGAGCCTCTAGCTATTATCTTTGGAAAATCATGGGAGACAGGAGAGATTCCAGAAGACTGGAAAAGGGCAAATATAGTGCCCATGATATTGGCATAGAAAGTACGCTTATTAAGTTTGCGGATGATACCAAACTGGGAGGGATTGCAACTGCTTTGGAGGACAGGGTCATAATTCAAAATGATCTGGACAAATTGGAGAAATGGTCTGAGTTAAATAGGATGAAGTTTAACAAAGACAAATGCAAAGTGCTCCACTTAGGAAGAAAAAAGCAGTTTCACACATATAGAATGGGAAGAGACTGTCTAGGAAGGAGTACGGCAGAAAGGGATCTAGGGGTTATAGTGGACCACAAGCTAAATATGAGTCAACAGTGTGATGCTGTTGCAAAAAAAGCAAACATGATTCTGGGATGTATTAACAGGTGTGTGAGCAAGGCACGAGAAATCATTCTTCCACTCTACTCTGCTCTGGTTAGGCCTCAGCTGGAGTATTGTGTCCAGTTCTGGGCACCGCATTTCAAGAAAGATGTGGAGAAACTGGAAAGGGTCCAGAGAAGAGCAACAAGAATGATTAAAGGTCTTGAGAACATGACCTATGAAGGAAGGCTGAAGGAATTGGGTTTGTTTAGTTTGGAAAAGAGAAGACTGAGAGGTGACATGATAGCAGTTTTCAGGTATCTAAAAGGGTGTTATAAGGAGCAGGGAGAAAACTTGTTCACCTTAGCCTCTAAGGATAGAACAAGAAGCAATGGGCTTAAACTGCAGCAAAGGAGGTCTAGGTTGGACATTAGGAAAAAGTTCCTAATTGTCAGGGTGGTTAAACACTGGAATAAATTGCCTAGGGAGGTTGTGGAATCTCCATCTCTGGAGATATTTAAGAGTAGGTTAGATAAATGTCTATCAGGGATGGTCTAGACAGTATTTGGTCCTGCCATGAGGGCAGGGGACTGGACTCGATGACCTCTTGAGGTCCCTTCCAGTCCTAGAATCTATGAATCTATGATCATGGCAGACAGGAACTTGGTTTGGGAGAATTTGAGTGATTTTTGGAAGAGGGAGAGCAGAGTCAGTATTTCTTCACTTCAATGAGACTACTCACAGTGTATAGAGTTAATCACGTGTAAATCCTTGTAGGAACAGCTTATATCAATTTTATAATTTTTTTTTTTTAAACACACAGACACACGAACACCCTTTGTTCACAAATGAAATGCAATCACCTTTTGGGGGGCAGCTGCTCAACACCTCAGTGAAGAATACTCATGTCCATTTGGAAATAATAAAGATGTAATCTTGTATTTTAATTGTTAAAGTATAGATGCACACTAGCAAATATTTATAAAAATATTTTTATTTCTTCATTAAAAAAAAAAACAGCTACTAAGACACTTGCTTGGTTTTCAGAACCCAGTTAGCTAATTGGATGATTTCATTTTTCTAACAATTCTTTGTCTGTGTATGACTATGCATACATTAAATCACAAAATAAAAGGCTTATGTTAAAGTAATGTTTATAGTTTGTCTTTAATCCACAAAAGAGCAGCAATGTTCCCTGGAGCATCCTTTCAGCATATTAATGTCAGTGAAATGAAAACCATATTTTTTCAACATTCTATTTAAGCCAAATTATTTATCTTATGTATAGGTTATATTTAACTGAGTCAAGCAGTATTAGATGTCCAATGTTTTGGCCCTACAGCCATTTGCAAAAGCTGAGAGATTAGTCACCCAATACTCTTTACAAATTAAAAAGTATTATAAAGGGATATCATTCCAGATTTATAGTCATAAAACGAATTGAGGAAGAGATTGTTAAGAAAAAAATTAACAGGCAAGACAACATTTTTCACTTTTGTGTCAGATAATCCTCTGGGAGGAAATAAGAAAAAGCAACCTATGAGAAGAAAAACATTGAGATAGCTGTCATCTACATATTTAGAAAAGGAAGTAAACTACTGAGTCACTGGTGAAAGTGGTAGTGGAAGACCCTACTGCAACCTTGCAAATCTCTTCATAGGATGGGTGGGAACTCCTTCACTACCACAGATGGGTGTTAGAATAAATTCATTAACATATACAAGGCATGAAGTTAGTATGGTGATGGGCACCATGTAGGAGTCTAGTTGGACATGAATCCTCCAAGCACTACCTGGCTTAATCCATCTGGCTATTGTGGCCTTTGAAGCCCCCTACCTTTAATTGATTAGTAGTTGAGGATGAACAAGGATCAAGATCTTCTGAAGGGGTCAGTCCTTAGATAAAGAGTGCTTTCTACACATCAAGTTTATAATAAAATTACTTTCCGCTCAGATCACAATTTTCACACCACATTTTCTCAAAACACCACTCCACCCATATAGGGTCTTTCGGATTTGGATAGAAGAAAGGAAAAGCAGCAACTTGTGATCTGTGAAAACTAGTGTTTTGTTTGGGAATGAAGCATGAAACCTCCATCCTGAAAACAACAATGTGAATAATAAGGCATTGTGGTTCCATTTATAGGGATCCCAATTGTGAAATTCTCCTGACTGAAGTGATCACTGTGAAGAATACCAACATGACTGAATGTAAGGGGTACAAAGGAAGCAGATAAGGATGATAAGGAGTCTATTGACTTCAATGTACTTTGCATTAGGACCAGCGTCTCCAAAGAAGGCATTTGAGGACCAGAGTCATACTTAAAAGCTCTACCCCATAAGGAATATTTTCATGTTCAGCGAGAAGAAATCAGAGAAGAAACACTGTTCAAGGCTGCAATGTGTAATTTCAGAGAATTCAGCTTTACAAGGATCTCTAGGAAGCTTTCCTGGAGGTACTCAGCAATCCTCTGCCGAAGGCTCCTTGGCAGAGCTGCTTTGTTCCTTCCCCCATTGAGGGACACTTTCCCGCATCATTCTGCAATCACTTGAGGAGGGACCAAAGCAGCACAGAGGCAAACAGCATAGGGACCAAGGCAAAAACTAACAGCATGTAGTGGATTCACCCTTGCTTCTCTGGTTACCCTCAGGAGTGAGATGTTTGCTACAATGATCCCTGCCTGTGGAAAAGGGTGGGAATCTTTAGAATATTTTCCCCCGTCAAGTGCCCGAGACCCTATAATATTGCTTTTCTCCAGTGCCCCGGGGTAAACTCATCATGCTTGGGGTGTTCACCGGCACATATGCTTGTCTAGGGTCAGCAAGAAAGTGACTGGTATGTTAGCAGTGGTGTATTTTACTCAACTGTTTCAATGCTGTACGTATACTTAACAATCATGCTTCTGTGTATTGTTCCTTGTGCTTCTCCAGATCTGTCTTTGAAAGGCACCCCCTACACACCGGCTGAGCATCTCAGCCAGATAAGAAAGTGCCCAAGATGGAGCAAGGAAGATATGTTCAGGGAGGTGCTACTCCACTCAGAAGCAGAGAAGAGTGAATGCAGGCAGTGGCAGGAAAGCGATAGGCAGAAAAAGAAAAGAAAAATAAGGCCTACAGTAGGGATGCAGCAGAGAGGATGATAAAAATTTTGGAGGGGCAAACAGACATGCTGCATCCCTCATAACGTTGCAGACTCAGCACATGCGTGCACGCCCTCCCCTTCAGCACATTCACAACTCTTTCCCATGCCCTCCGCAAACTCCACTCGCATTCCTTTCCGTATTCTGGGACTTCTCACTTTCCCATGCGCCCCACCCCCGCAGACATCTTCACAAACGATAGCTCAGCTCTGAAAGTCGGCCCTCCCCTGGTACCTCCTCTCCCTTGAGAATGTGCATGTGTGTGTGCACTGTTGTGGCTTTTTTGTTTTGCAATAAAAGCAAAGTTATTTGAAAGATAAGCACTCTTTATTTGTTTCCATGCAAGTTATGCTAGCAAAAGGCATCAGCAAATACACAAGCACTGTAATCTTTTGCTTACATTGAATCCTTGGCCTGAACAATTGCAAGTGCTTCTTGGCCTAGCAAAACTCAAATTCATTAAGCACTGCAGTCCCAAGCATAGCAACAAATGTTACTAGTTCTCATCTTCAAAATGTTGCCTCGAAGCCTCCCTGATTTGAATTGTCCCCTGTTGTGCCCCTCTAATAGCCCTTCCCTTCACAATATTATGCAACATGCGGCTATGACATGGGAATATTTTCTTCACTGAGGTCTAACCTCCCATAAAGGCATCGCCTGCGATCCTTTAATCTGCCTAATGCGCATTCCATGGTCATCCTGCACCTACTCAGCCTATTGTTGAATCGCTCCTTACTGCTAGCTAGGTTTTCCGTGTACGGCTTCATGAGCCATGGCATTAAGGGATATGCCGGGTCTCCCAAGATCACTATGGGCATTTTGACATCCCCTATGGTGATCTTCTGGTCTCGGAAGAAAGCCCCTACTCACAGCTTTCTGTAAAGGCTGATATTCCCGAAGATACGTGTGTTATGCACCTTCCCGTATTGATGTCAGTGAAACAGCCACGGTGATCCACAAGCACCTGCAACGCCATGGAAAAGTACCCCTTCCTATTGATGTGATCCGGTGCCAAAATTGGAATATACATGCCATCTATCACCCCTCCACAGTTAGGGAAACCCATTTCTGCAAAGCCCTCCACTATTTCATGCATGTTGCCAAGCATCACAGTCTTTCGCAGTAGGATGCAATTAATGGCCCTGCACACTTGCGTTAACGCAGTCCCAACGGTTGACTTCCCCATTCCAAACTGATCCGTGACCGGTAGCAGTCTGGAGTAGTCACCTTCCACACTGTGATCGCCACGTGCTTCTCCACCATGAGGGCAGCTCTCATTTGGGTATCCCTGCACCGCAGGGCTGGGGCAAGCTCAGCACACAGTTCCAGGAAGGTGGCTTTCTTCATCCGAAAGTTCTGCAGCCACTGCTCATCATCCCAGATCTGCATAACTATGTGACCCCACCACTCAGTGCTAGTTTTCCGAGCCCAAAAGCAACATTCCACCATGTTCACTTGTGGCGTGAATGCCAAAAGCAACCTAATGTTGCTCCTATCCATGTCGAACAGCGCCTTAAACAACTGTGATTTCCATTGACTTTGGAGCTTCAACACTAACTCCACTGTTATTCACGATGTGGTAATGGTAGCTAGCAGAGCAGTGGAGAGCAGTGTGGGCTCCATGGCAGAGCAAGAAGAAAACAAGGGACGTTGAAAAATGCCATTAACTGAAGACAAACATATGGAATGCTGGGACAGAAAGCAATGCATCATGGGACATTGAGCCCAGACCCATGATGCGCTATGATCCCCTCTGCCTTCCCTCAACACCTACTGGCAGAAAGTGGAGAGCTGAACTGTGGGATAGCTACCCACAGTGTACTGGTCTCACTGTCGATGTGACTGCCTCAAGTGTGGACACGCAGTGCCGACAGCGTATGATAGTGTGAACACACAACAATGATTTTCTTTGAATGCTTTTTGATTGTCAACCAAACTCTCGGTGAAAAAACTCTCCCAGCATAGACATAGCCTTAGAGAGCACTTCTCTTTTAAAACAGTCTCTGACACCTTTTCTCTTCTTGTGCTTCCACTTGGAAATTTCTAGGCTCCAGTTCCCATCAGCTTCTGGGCAGAGTCATTCAAAGATATTGCCCCTACTAACTGCAAACGCATTGATCAGCTGGGGTAGAGCCATTCAGTGTTGAAGGCCCTTAATGACTCTGTCACCTCTTCCTAGACATAGACTGTCCATTAGGTGTCAAGTGTCAAGAATGAACACTCAAAGCCACACTAAAGGTTTCATTCAGACTGGAGGCTGAAATATAACAAGACATTCACTAACCCAAAATAGAACTCATAAGATAACAGACACGCTCCACAATCTGTCATAGTTACTGTCTCGTCACCCAACAGTAAGTAACAATAAAGTGGCACAAAGTAGATGAGGGGGTAATTAGAACAGAAGGGGCAGTGAGTTGGAAGTCTCCAAACTTTGAGTTCAGTGCATGATGAGATGCTGTTTTTGGAACAGAGCTAGGAATGGAGAGAACTAGAAGAGATAAGGTGTCACATTCTGGGGTGCAATCCAGACTAGTGAGGGGCTGTGTCACCAGCTGCCCTGTAACCCTGAGTGCCACACAATGTTTTGCTTCTGTAGCTCCCAACCTGTGCTGCTCATAACCAGTCTATTACGATGCAGGTCACACCCTGGGTGTCTGTGTATGGCTGCAGTCCTGATCCAGCAGTTCGCAAGCAACACACCAGTCACACTCTAGCTTCCACAAGCCTTGGTTACCACTTGCAGGGTAAACCCAACACACAGTCTTGGATTTTCCCCAAAACATGTGTTCTGCAAAGTCCAGCCCTCTTCTGACAGTTATGATTCATTGTCCCATGTAAAGAGTCAATATTCAACAGTTTGTTGCTTTAACTGAAATTACCAAACAGTTTAGTTTATTCACAGCACTGGACTGGTTTAGATTAAAAAAATCAAGTTTATTATCAAAAGAAGATATACTGGAATTCACTTAAAATCCTAAGAGATAAGGTTAGAAATGGTTACAGGCAATTAAAAGTGAAAACACATAAGAGCCTAAAAGAATCTATCAATTTTGGTTCAAGGCCTTGTTTAAGATGGCCTTTTTCACCCCCAGTCTTCCAGCAAGATGGAGACTGATCCTTTCCTTGGTCGGGATCTCTCCCATAGGCTCAAAGGTGCTGGTGCCTTTATCTTCTTAGGTGAGAGAGATAACTTGGGGTTCTCCTCTTTCTTTTATAGTCCAGTGAACCTTTGAAGTGGATTTTTCTAAGGGTTACCCTTGAAAGTAATGTTTATTCAAGCAGACCCTTTTCGTTGGGTTGTTTGCTAAAATGCAAATGGTTCTGTTTCCTGCTATCTCCTCCCCCTGCTAGCTTGAATACCCCATTTATT
Source organism: Chrysemys picta bellii (assembly GCF_011386835.1). NCBI lineage: Eukaryota > Metazoa > Chordata > Testudines > Emydidae > Chrysemys > Chrysemys picta. Next base: position 41,991,167 of record NC_088799.1, on the reverse strand, counting down.
ACTTATATGTAAATTGAAGTAAACAGACATTCCTTGGACCTGTCTAACAACATTTACTTAAGCAGGGCTGTCTGGTTTTGAACGTTTGCCAATATCATCATACAGGGGGAATTTATAACTTTACATATCACCATATTGACCACTGAATTATTAGTTCTCAGACGATACCCTCACAAGGCATATTTTTGTACAAAGATTATTACAATGGTGTTGTGGCAGGACCAGTTCGCTCTTGCCTCTGCTCAAGCCCACAAACAGCTCAGAGACCTTTTTGCTGGTAAAACACCCCATGCACTTTCTTAACAATATTTGTTTCCACCATCGTTACACACCCTATAGCCTTACCCCTACAGTCCTAGGAAGCCCTCAGCTCCTAAGGCAAGGTATCTTTTTGCAAGCCCCTTTCCCATATGGCCTTTTAGTTCTCCTCCGCCTCAATTAGACACAGCTCTTCTTAATAAGGTCTGTTCTAGTAATTAATCAGAGTTGTAGTGGCGCAGCTGCTGTTGCCCAACACTCCGTCACAAGTGTGTAGCGTGTGACTATAGTGGTGCTTTTGGTCACAGAAGGACAGAGCAACATCTATGATATTATGGTACTCTACTGATGGATTATTAGCTACTAGTAATACATGTAAGAAGGGCCACTATAATCAACATATTGTACCAGACTATATCGAAGAACTCAGGATATATTGGAAACACAAAGAGGAAAAAAAATCTCTAGTATCATCTGTTAAATGTGAAGAGCTAGGAGACAGGTTGATTTGACTCCTGTGTGTCATGGACATGCTTTTTGTAAGTTTTTGAGGTATCGTGCATGGTGTACATCTGAATTATGGGGAAAGAGCAGCAATCATATTTTGCCATGAAGAAGCAAGGTGTGAATAGTAAGTAATACTGGTTACAATAAAGCCTTTGCACATGTATACAAGTTGGTAACTCAAGTTGTTCCCAACTGGTTTTGCTGGTGCTCTCTGTTGGGTGTCACCTCCCTATCCCCACTGAACAATGTCCTAACACCACAGCAACCATCTCATCTTCTTTCAGTCCATTTTCTCTCACTTTTCCCCCCTTTCTTTCCTTCCTTCCTTCCCCCATATTCTTTTTTGCTGACTCTTCTCCTCTCAAAACCCTGTCTGTTAACTCCAATCCTCCTCCTCATTCCTCCACTCTCCTGAAGACTATATGCTTCAGGGTGAAAGGGGAATCCACTGAACGAAATCCACAGGAAAGTCACAGGTGCAGAAAAGAGAGGCTGTCAAAGCCTGCAGTCTTCTACATGCCAGCTACTCCTGCAGCCAGCTAGCTTAGGGGCCACAATGAGAGTTTTACCATGCAGCAACATGTTTACGGCATGTGCTGGGTGAATGGATCTGGGGTCCCTGCAGCTTCACTGATCTTCACTGTTCTTCTCTTTGGTCTGCCACCCCCTCTTGAGCTTGTCTGGAGCACCCAGCTAGGAGACACCAACCAACAGAAGATATACAAACCAGAATACTATCAAAAATATTTCAAATCACCTAATGTCAGGCAGGTTCTAGAATTGGCTTTTCTCACTGTCTATTGAAACTGTGTGAATCCATACAAACTATAAAGATGGCAGGGGAACATCTGAAACAACTGAAAATCTAAAGGCACTCAATAAAATGCCATTCCTAAAGTGGGAAAGTATGTGAAATAGGAATATAAAGCCTGCATTTGAAACTGAAGAGGTGTGCAAAAAGATGGGAAAAAATTACCAGAGATGATGTCAGTTATGTTATATGCAAAAGGGTGATTCATGCCATTCGTAACAGTGAAGCAGGACTGTGAAGAGAAATTGAGGCATACTATTGTATAACTGCTATATAGCTTCTGTCTGACTCATCATTGAGCAGAGACAACCAGGTAGCATCAGTAACCAAAAATGTTTTCTTCTACCTTCAGCTTGCTAGCAACTTCACACCGTCTGAAGAAGGACCATGCCACAGATTCCTTATGTTTGTTACCCACAGAGAGCATTATTACAACACCTGTATCTGAAGATGGAAGCAACGCAAAATAGAGCAGATCATGGTCCCCTTTTAGTGAAACAGGCCTCTGTGACACAGCACCACTGATCTCTTACCCCATCATAGGTTTCTAGTCTGCGTAGGTCATGGTCCTCATCTTCCAAGCCAATCAATCAATCAGGACTCAGTTACATCAGCAAGCACATCTCTATCCACATCCTGCCCAGATATCTGCATTCCTCTGGAACAATGCAGCAGACAAAGTGAAGGACGAAGCATTTAAGCTTTCTGGGTGAGGGATTCTACTGTGAAACAAGCTTCTGGAGGAGACTAACTCAGAGTGTGACCAATGTCTAGGGCAGGGGTCGGCAACGTTTGGCATGCGGCTCGCCAGGGTAAGCACCCTAGCGGGCCGGGCCAGTTTATTTACCTCCTGACGCGGCAGGTTCGGACGATCGTGGCCCTCACTGGCTGCGGTTCGCCGCCCCGGGCCAATGGGGGCGGCGGGAAGCCACGGCCAGCACATCCCTCACCCGCGCTGCTTCTCGCCACCCCCATTGGCCCGGGACGGTGAACTGCGGACAGTGGGGCCGCGATCGGCCGAACCTGCCGCATCAGCAGGTAAATAAACTGGCCCGGCCCGCCAGGATACTTACCCTGGCGAGCCACGTGCCAAACGTTGCCGACCCCTGGTCTAGGGCATGCTACCAGACCCTTCTCTTAGAGAGTTCCCTACCACAGCTCGAATGATTTTTTTTTTTAATCTATCTAGTTACCTCAAGTAAAACTTCCCAAAGCCCTGGGAGAAGATTCCACAAAGCTATTGGTATGCAGATCTAGTTTACCTGGGAAGCACTTAGAAAGCACATTTATGGTGCTACAGAAGACCATGAGATAAATATTCCCCTTATTGCTTAGACTATTTATATTAGTAAATCTCTATGCATTAACAGAAGATACTCTTATGATGGAGACCTTCTAAGTGTAAAATAAATAAGTGAACAACAGGTCTATTTGTTTTAACAGAAGGAAGGATGTACTGTACAATGTGCATTACTCAATTACCTGTGTTGACACTGATTAAATGAAAAAGTAAAAAAAAAAAAAAAAAAAAAAAAAAGTTACATCCCTCACAATACCAATCACCAAACATTAGCCCACTAACTCCACCACTCATCACACTGACACAACAACAGCCTAACTCATTCAATTTCAGTTCAACAACCCTATCACATATCAAAGAATTGAAAGTCACACTGCAAAGCAAAACTTTCATTCCAACCTTCCAAAGGCACATTTCTAATAAAATTTGGGCTAAATTATGATTTAACAATCTGCCAGAGTGAGGGGCAGTGCCTGGCTGCACTGCCCTTAGAGCAGACCAGGGAATGAACTGTGATTCAGACAGTCATAATTCATTTCCAGGTTCAGTCCTTCCTTCGGGGAAAGCAATCAGCCACTGGCCTGTTCCAGTATCAGATTGTTTCCCACTTCACACCACCTCAGCTTGCTGCCTTGCATATTGGAGCAGATGGAGTCATGACCCACTCCTACCCCTGCCCATACTCTCTTTGTCCAGCTGTACAGCACGGGGAGCAGTAGCCCAAAAGAGGATTGAAACCCTTTAGTACCACAGCGAGAGCGCAGCAATTCTCCCTCCAGAAAACCACTCTGTTTCCTCTCAAAGCATGCCATTAGCATGCAAGTGCTGCTCTCTAACCAATGCAGGTTAGCAGCATTTCTGGATCCCCATGTTTGACCAAACAATTCTTGCTAATGCTATTCTCCAATCACTTTCAAATGCCTTATCTCCCTACCCATTCCTTACATCCCCCTGCCCCCCCCCCCCCGCCACTTCCGATCAATTACTTATCCCCACTCCCTGACAATTTCTGGGAGAAAGTACTCAGGAATTAAGAGTTAATCAATGTTGGGATTCTTTCCTTCATAGCAACACTGTGCTGCTTCAGATTCTTGCTTTCTTTTAAACTGAGGATTCTCTAGGCCACTAGCCACTCCGCTTAGCTACTGAGATTTCCTAGCTTGCTGAAATTTTGACCTGTCCCTCATGTAGACTATTTTACTAGGGGAGGAAAGTTCTAGCCCTTAATGAATACGGGTAATGAATCTCACTTTTTCCCCCCTTCCCAGTTTTACATGGTAGTCAAAACTGCAAACTGCACCATTTCTTCATATTAAATTACTACCTCATCATAAAATCCCAAAATTTCAACATCAATGCTTCTTCTCTGTACCAAAGGGCGCCCTTTCACCAGACCTACAGCATGCAGCAAATTTCCACTGCAAATGAGATCTTAAAACTGTTGACAAAACTAACTGCAATTGTGCGAACACCTTGTTATAAAATCTCATACTTAATTAGCAAAAAATAAGACCATGAAAATGAGAAAATGTTAAAATGACAGCCAATCAGCCCTTAGTCCCGAGACTGGAAAATCCAACCTCCCTTTCATTTCAAATACTCCATGTTCCCCAAGAGGGCTGCATAAACTCCATCCTACTGACCTGTTTGATGAAGGTGATCTCTAGCCAGCTCAAATAAACGCATGTGCATGTTTGTGATAGGGTTAAATGAGCCGCAGGCAAGGAGAACAAGAGGTATCCGGCTCTTCATCGTGAGAGATATTGCACACCAAGATCTTGACCAGCATTTCACCCTAAAGGAAAAATAAAGATTAAAATAACCCTTGTCTCAGAGAGGTATTCCACAGCTGTTTCTCACAATAATAAATAATGAATTACTATTTTCAGAACTGTCCATCATTGGAACATTAGTAAAATGTCAAGGGATCAGCAGACAGCAGCATAAGAATATATGCCAAGTAAGTATTAAAATCAAAAAACCTATATCTGTACAGAAGTTAAATCTATGGACACACCCCTAATAATGTTTTGGAAACAGAAAAGGTAGGAGAGGACGTTTTTAAACGAAATTAAAATGGTCTTCTGAACAAGATGATTACTCTTGAGAGCTATTATCACCAAAACCCTCATGGTCTTAATGTTTTTCACAAAACATACATTTTTGCATCAGTAAGACAAAACACTATACATCTAAGGAAATCCTGAGTCTGTATCCACATTTTCAGAAGTACCACAAAATAAAAAAGATGCTTAAATTGTAGATGTCAAAAAGCTATACATGCAGCTAGATAACAAGGCAAGGCCATCTATACTACAATAATCACAATGGCAGGGGAACCTAGCTACAACAAGGTAGTTTCCTGACAAATAGAGGAGATATCTGTATTGGAGCACTGACGGGACTTAAAAGGAATTTAACTGTCTGGAGGACAGAATTGTAGGAATGGAAGGGCTCTCAAGAGGCCTTCTAGTCCAGTCCCATGCGCTCAATGTAGGACTAAAGTATTATCTAGACCATCCCTGACAGGCGTTCGTCATTGGAGATTTTTAAGAGCAGGTTAGACAGAGATTTCACAATCTCCCTATACAATTTAATCTAGTGCTTAACCACCCTGAGAGTTAGGAAGTTTTCTCTAATGTCCAACCTAAACAGCCCTTGCTGCAATTTAAACCCATTGCTTCGTGTCCTATCCTCAGAGGTTAAGGAAAACAATTTTTCTCCCTCCTCCTTTTATGTACTTAAAAACTGTTATCGTGTCCCACCCTCAGTCTTCTCTTCTCCGGACTAAACAAACCCAATTTTTTTAATCTTCCCTCATAGGTCATGTTTCCTAGACCTTTAATCATTTTTGTTGCTCATCTCTGAACTTTCTCTAATTTGTCCACATCTTTTCTGAAATGTGGTGCCCAAAACTAGACAAATGTTGAGGCCCAATCAGCGCAGACTAGCAAAAATTACTTCCTGTGCCTTGCCCTTGTGGAGTGGGCAACAATCGGCGTGGCAGGCACCTTCCCCCGGCCGTAACATTCCTTAATGCAAGATTTGATCCACGACGAGATATGCTGAGAGGACACAAGGAGACCTTTCATTCTATCCACCACGGCCACAAAAAGTTGGACGGACTTCCGAAATGGCTTAGTTCTCTCTATATAGAAGGCTAAGGCTCTGCATACATCCAGTGAGTGCAGTCTGCGCTCCCTATCGGAGGAGTGCAGCTTGGGGTAAAACACTAGGAGAAAAATGTCCTGAGCCATGTGAAACAACCTTAGGGAGGAAAGCAGGGTGAGGTCTAAGTTGGACCTTGTCCTTATGAAAAACTGCGTAAGGGGGCTCAGACGTGAGGGCCGGAGCTCCGAAACCCTTCGAGCCGAGGTAATTGCTATGAGGAACGCAACCTTGAATGAGAGATACAACAACGAGCAGGTGGCCAGTGGTTCAAATGGGGGGCCCGTAAGTCTAGATAGGACTAGATTGAGGTCCCAGGCTGGAACAGGCTGACGAGTGTACGGGAAGAGCCTGTCCAAACCCTTGAAGAAGCGACTGACTATAGAGTTTACAAAAAAAAAATTTATAATGATCGAGAAACCATCTGAGCCTGGATGGAAGGCGGAGATGGCGGCTAAATGGACCCTTACTGATGACAGGGACAGATCTTGATGTTTTAGGTGCAGGAGGTAGTCCAGTATGAACCGTATGGGGGCAAGGAGAGGCAACTGTTAGTGTTGCTCGGCCCAGATGGAGAAACGTTTCCACTTGGCAAGGTACATTGCCCTGGTGGAAGGCTTTCTACTACCCAGGAGGACTTGCTTGACCTGGTCCAAACATGACAGCTCCGTGGTGCTTAGCCATGGGGCATCCAGGCTGTGAGGTGAAGAGACTCCAGATTTGGGTGCCGGAGTCTGCCATGGTCCTGTGTGATCAGGTCCTGGACTAGCGGTAAGGTGAGTGGAGCCGCCACCGAAGTTTCCAGGAGCGAGGTGAACCAGTGTTGGCGCAGCCATGCCGGCGCTATCAGTATAGCTCAAGCCCGGTCCCTGTGGATCTTGAGGAGCACCATGTGGACCAGCGGGATAGGTGGAAAAGCACAGAGCAGGTGGTCCGCCCAAAAGAGAAGGAAGGCATCCCCGATGGACCCCAGGCTGTGACTCCTAAGGGAGCAGAATGCCTGACACTTCCTGTTGCCACAATTGGCTAACAGGTCTATCTGGGGAGAACCCCAGAATCGGAAGATTGAGTTCACCACATCTGGTTGAAAGGACCATTTGTGGCCATGGAAGGTCCGGCTGAGGCTGTCCACCAGTGCGTTCTGAACCCCTGGGAGGTCTGACGCCTGTAGGTGGATCGAGTGTTCTACGCAGGGGGCCCACAGCATGAGGGCTTCCCGGCACAGGGGAGAGGAGCATGCACCCCCCTGTTTGTTGACATAGAACATGCCGAGGTGTTGTCTCTGAGGACTGAGACACACCTGCCCACTATGTGGGTTTTGAAAGCGTAGCATGCCAGACGCACCGCTCTCAGCTCTTTGACATTGATGTGTAGAGCTAGGGGAAAAATCTTCTGGCTGGCGTGCACACACCTGCTTGGAATGGACGTGAACAATCACTCGAAGAAGAAGCACCATATTTAGTGTAAAGACTATATTTAGTTGCAACTCAACATGTGTCAGTGGTTCCTGACGAATAAGAATCAACCTTTCTTTAGGAAAATAACTAAAAAGTACAAATGCAAAACACATTTACAACTGATAATTTAAATCATGATTAAAATCAGTGATATCAATCAATCCACCCTGTTGCCAGCCTGTCTAAGCATTCACCTATGGTCCCAGTTTTTCGCTGGATGAACTCTGCTGCCCTCCGTATACTGGTGGTAAATCAAAGCTGCCCCCCTCCCGCCTCATAAATCAGTTCAAGCCAGGACAAGTTGTCGTTACTGGGCATCACCTGGCCCCAATAACTCAATTTATGCTGTTCCTCCCCAGCCCAAGCCTCCACAGAGCCCTGTGTGCAGATGGCAGGTGATGTCAGCACTACAAACACACAAAACACTCCACTGGAGTGGTTGTGTCCCCCACTCCTCCTGGGGCTCCCTATTCCTAGGAACAACAGCAGCCATGCTCCCTTCTGCCAGTAGAGGCAGTGACACCAGAGCGGTTTCTTTGCAGACTTAGGAAGACATTACTGCATTGGTTATACTTGGTTCATGCTTCACAGCTTTCTTTTGCCCCCACAAAGGTTATAAATGGAATTTATTTTTAATGAAAGTGTATTTATATTCTACAGAAGTGGATGGTTGCTTCCCACCTGGGAAAGATTTCTACGTGCCCTGGAAAGCTCAGTCCCTGGTTTCACATATTTATACTTCACAGACTCTAAAGGTGGACTCAAAAAGTACATTTTTATTAGTAATAACCAGACAGCACTGCTAGTACAATCCATATATTTATTTTCATTTTGACTTAAAAGCTCCACACAAAAGAACACCCATGCAGAGCTCTAAGCTCCACTGACATCAATTTAAACACACAATAATGAGGAGTTACAAAGCACTGCCTCATACCACCCAACACATTGCATCGTAATCAACACTCAGCAGGCCCCGTATGAATTAAACCTCCCAGCCCACCTTCTCCCCAAACAGAAAACCCACCCCCAAGGGCTTCAGCCCTTCCTGACAGCCCACTCAAATAGATGAGCTTTGCAGCGTGCCTGGAAGGCAAGCAGGCTTAGGCTATTTCAGACCAGGGTAGGGAAGGGAGATGCATTCCAAAGGGGAGGTGCCCTCATGCTGTCAGCACCTTCTCTTTTATACCAAGGAGTAGGGGAGTCCAGCACAGGAGTCCCTGCTGGTCTAACTGCACCCAATATCATCTTCTTCCCTTCATCTCTAATCTGCCAAATTTTGCAGGACAAAGATTCCAATTCCCTAGCAGCTTTAGATAGCTGCCATTAAAAATAAAACAAACAAAAAAAATCTTCCCCAAATGAAGGAGATCCCCCCCACTCCACTTATTACACCTCAATTCAAGCAAAATTCAATCCTGGGGCACATAACAGCTTTCCTGTAATGTTAAATCATGACAATTTTAACCCCAATATTTTGTAGCACCACATGGCTAGGAGCTGAAGCTTTATGCCACTGGAAAGAGGAGATTTCTAGCTTCCTAGTGTGACATAGCATTTGTATCTACCCCAGAATAAGTATCTAAAGACGACTTGTGTGCCAGGAGAGGAAAACACTCAAAATGAACTTAAGACTGAGGCCTAGTCTACACTACGAAGATAGGCTGATGCAAGTCACCTTGTATAGAACTATTTGTGCACATGTCTATATTCAACTTTTTCTTTGGCTGACATAAGCACCTCATTAGAGTGATGGAATAAAACCACCTCCTCAAATGGCACAGAGTCATTGTCAACCTACTGAGGTCAACACAGTGCAAGTGAGGATACTTACTGCTGGGGAGATTCTGCGCCACTGTGCATGTGCAGAATTTATGTCCCCCACAGATTTCTTTGTTTCCCTGTAGAAATAGGACTTTCTGACGGGAAAGCAAAGGGAAGCCACAAGAACAGTCATGCGACCCTCCCTAGCAGTATGGTTTGGGTGCCCAGGGCTGCCAGCATACAGGTAAATCACTGTGAGGTAGTAGGTGGGACTGGGGAAGACCCAGATGGTGGTTCCTACCTTGCACCAGGCTCAGCTGCTAGCCCCTAATGGGGAGGATGGGACTTCCTCTTCCCCTGCATGGCATCTGGGGCCAGGTCAGACCCACCCCCCAGTTTCTCCGCCAGCTGCAGGAAGCTCTTCAAACTCCTCTCACACCAGCTTCTGACACCCATCGCTCCTCAGCTGCAAGGTGAGGGATCTCTCTAAAGGGAGCTGCTCCTCCACCCACCCAACCCCCATGGATCCAGAACCCCTCATACCCAGACCCTCCCACCAAGTCTCATGCCCCCACACTCAGAAACCCTCCCCCCCGAAGAGCTGCACTTCCTCTGCACCTGAACCACCCCAACAAGCCACCTGCACCTGGATCCCAACCCCACTGAGCCCCAACCAGCCGCACCTGGATCCCTCCCCCAAACCCCACTCCATCAGCATCTGGACCCCCCACTAACCTCCCCACCCAGACACCCCCCCCCGAGCCCCAATCACCTGCACCTGGACTCCGCTGCATAGTCCCATTACCATTGCACCCAGATCCCCCACCAACACCTGGATCCCCCCGTGAGCACCCACACCCAGATAGCCTCCACATTTATTTGACAAATAAAATTTGCAGAATTTTAAAATATTGAGCACAGAATTTTTACTTTTTTGTCACAGAATGCCCTCAGGAGTAGATACTATATAACTTGTGTTGACCCTAAAGGTCCTCCAGCAGCTGTCCCACAATGCCCCATTCCTTGCGACAGTGACTGCTTTAAAGTCACAACTTTAAACTTCACTGCCTCAAGGTCACAGAGAACAGATGCAATCCCTGCCCCCCACATGTTTTTGAAATGCCTTTTCCTAATTGCCCACCTTAGTGAGTACACCTAGCAGCTCACCCTTGTGTGCAACTGCCCAACTGCGACAAGCTCCTGCCTGGAGTAAACAGGAAGTACTGGATCTCGTGGGTCTGTGTGAAGAAAGGATTGTGCAAACACAGCTAAGGACCAGCCATAGAAACGTGACCATCTACAACCAGATTGCATGGCGGATGCAGGCAAAGGGGTAAGACAGGGATCAGTAGCAGTGCTGCGTGACAGCAAAGGAACTTTGCCAGGCATACCACAAGGCTGAAGAGGCCAACAACAGATCTCAAGCTATGAAGCAGACCTGCCGCTTCTACAAGGAACTGCATGCCATACAACAAACTGAGGTAGAGCTGACATCTGCTTTTTATTCACCTATTGGGGTTAGGCCGGGGGACAGGAGAAATAGAAAGAAGAGGACTAGGGAGGACATGTTCGGCAAGATTCTTGAGCCACTGCTGTCTGGACCGTGATCAAAGGGCTTGGAAGGCCAATGTGTCTGACAACATGGAAAAAGGGAGGACAAGAAAAAGGCCCAGAAGTCCCAGAAAGACAAGAAGAGGGAAATGCATCAGGACATAGGTCTTCTGAGGCAGCAAACCCAATTGCTGCAGACCCTGATTGACCTACAGGTCTAAAAATCCAGACTTTCCACCCTTTGCAGGCCTTAGAGAACACCATGGTCGCTGCTCCCTACACTCCCATAACATACCACATGGCATCCCAGTGCACATCATTACCCCTCCACTCCATGCCAGGCGACAGCAAGGAAAACAGTTTACGTACACTGACCTGTGAGAAGCACGGTTGGCGTATATGTACAATGAACTATATTTGTGTACTCAAATGTACTAATGTTCATTTCCTTTCTAATTTTATATTTTCACCCATTAAGTTATGTTAAAAAATTGCATAACATTGCCGGGGGTAGGGGAGCGGGGGTGTTGCACACTGGTTTTCCACAGTTTCTCCCCCCCCACATACACTCAAAGTTCTATTTTTGGAGAATCAAATTATCTTTATTACTTCACAACCAATACTGCAATAATGCATAGCCGTACTCAAGGCAAACAGTACTTGTAAACGTATAGCAAGCACCACATAATGCATAGCTTCAGGAAAACACCTAGTCATATTTATAAACGTACAACAAGCATTACATAGTTCTTAGCAGCACCCAAAGCTCTACGCCCATAAAACACCCATACAGAACATTATCATGGCTGACCATTAAAGTGCTCTTTCCTACCTTCTTCAACCACACAACTCCAAGTTGAGCTCTTGTAATAGACCTCGTGTCTAGCTGTTCAAAGTCAGGAATCAGCTGCTCTATCTCCACCCTGGAGGCAGCTTTTCCCCTCCATAATACCTGTGAGTCAACAGGACACAAGAAGCAGTGTAATGGGGTCTACAAACCACATACTGAGCAGAGGGAGAAGGGAGAGGAGAGCCTCTCCTGCTTACAGGCAAGCACCCTGACCTCACCCTCATGCAGCTACCACAACTGACTGTCATGGAGGCAGACACTCACAACTGCAACCAATATTGGCCTGCTAGAAAAGGAGGGATCTCAAAGAAGGTAGGGAGGCAGAAAGGGGTAGGTAGGGAACCTGCTGGTCCCACTAACCCTCTCCTCCTCCCCCCCCACCCCAGCACCAGCCGGGATCCCAGGCCCTGCGCTGATGCCTGTGCCCCTCCCCTCCCCAGCACCAGCGGGGGTCCCGGGCCGCATACTGCCACTCCCCCCGCAGCACCCGGGCTTCCCTCCCCAGACCCGCCCCCCCAAGTTTTAGTCAGGGGTACATAGTAAAAGTCATGGACAGGTCACAGGCTGTGAATTATTGTTTACTGCCTGTGACCTGTCCATGACTTTTACTAAAAATACCAGTGACTAAAATGTAGCCTTAATTATTACTCAAAGTTCTATATTAATATGCCTAGTAAGCAATCTATTTGTCATAAAACATTTCCTGAATTTTTTTGTTGTCTGTATTGTTACCGACATACTTGCTGACAGACATTTGAAATAAATTACCAAAATTACTGAAACTGGCATGATTACATTGTGTTATTTTGACAAATAAAATATGCAGAATTTTAAAATATTGTGCACAGAATTTTTAATTTTTTGGTACAGAATTCCCCCAAGAATAAAATGCCAATCCCTTCTCCACTGTCAGTGCAGCTCTCATTTTGGTGTCCCTGCCCTGGAGGGCTGGGGCAAGCCCAGCACACAGATTTAGGAATGTGGCTTTTTGCATCTGAAAGTTCTGCAGCCATTTCTCGTTGACCCAAATCTACATTATGATGCAATCCCACCAATCAGTGCTCATTTCTCAGGCCCAGAAGTAGTACTCCACCATCTGCAGCTTCAAGACCACCAACAACCTTGAATTGTTTTTTGCTGTCTCTCAGTAAACTGACCCCGAAGACATTCTGGGGTGGTTGTGGAATCTCCATCATTGGAGATTTTTAAGGGCAGGTTAGACAAACACCTGTCAGGTATGGTCTAGATCAGGGGTTCTCAGACTTTTGTACTGGTGACCCCTTTCACACAGCAAGCCTCTGAGTGCGACACCCCCCCCATACATTAAAAAACACTTTATAATGGTGTTAAATATATTAACAATGCTGGAGGCAAAGCGGGGTTTGGGGTGGAGGCTGACAGCTCACAACCCCCCATGTAATGACCTCGCGACTCTCTGAGGGGTCCCGACCCCTAGTTTGAGAACCCCGGTCTAGATAATACTTAGTTCTGCCATGAGTGCAGGGGACTGGAATAGATGACCTCTCAAGGTCCCTTCCAGCACAGGTGCCAGCTTCTAATTTTTCCCAGTGGTGCTCAACCCCCACTCAGCCCCAGGCCCGCCCCTACTCCATCTCTTCCCCCAAGTCTCCACCCCCGCCCTGCCTCTTCCCACCCCTGCTCCACCCCATTTCCACCCCCCACTCCACCCTTTCCCCCTAGGCAGCACCCCGCTTCTTCCCGCTCCCACTCCGCCCCTTCCCCCGAGCACGCCCTGTCCCTGCTCCTCCCCTCCAGAGGCTCCTGGAGTTGATTGGCGGGGCCGTCAGTGGGCAGGAGTGGGGGGGAGGGGAAGGTTGGCTGCTGGTGGGTGCTGAGCACCTGTAATTTTTTTCCGTGGGTACTCCAGCCATGCACAAGCACTCAAGGTAAGCATGCACAATGCCGATGCAAGTAGTCAAGTATGCACATGTCTGCGTGATTTACAAACTTCAGCAGATGTGTGCTGACATAATGTGAGCTGACCAAAGTTTGTAGTATAGACATGGCCACAGAAATAGCCCTGATTCAGCAGTCAGGGTATCTGACCCAGTGCCGACCCCTAAACACAGAACAAGGCAGGCAAGGATTTGCAGCAATTGAGTTAGTATTATCCTTTCTTGAAGTTGTCTACGCATAGAGATCGGCACTAATACAGGGGGTTCCCTCTATACACTGGAGTTGCGTTCTTGAAAAGGGCGATGGATACTGAAACGATGTATACCGAGGAATTTTTCCCCATAAGAAATAATGGAATTGGGAGTGGGATGCATTCACAACTTCACCACATCGCCTATGACAATGCTCTTTTCACCTAAACAGTGTACCTTTTTACAATGACAGGTTCTTAGGTACACATTTTACATATAAAACATTGAATAAAATAATGAAGGACCTTACTAACACCGTTCAAACACATAGAACATTTTAATATAGTAAATACAATACAGTAATAGAGTATAAAACAAACAGTGTTAATTACGCTAAATTTAGGTAGGGGTGGCGGCTGGGTTTTCTTGAGTTGGCTTTTTCATGGCTGGCTTTTTGGTTGCAGAAATCTTAAAAAAGGATTTTATCAACATCTGCTCTTTTGCATGAATCTTTGAATGATAGATCTCCCTGTAGCAAGCCACTGCGTCATTGAGAGCCCTGCAGACTTTGGCAGACCGTTCATGAAAAGGATCACTGCTCTATAGGATTTCCGTCATCTCATCCAGCAATCCAAAGAAACGGGAGAGATTCTTTCTTGTCAGATTCCTGGCTTCCTGCCCTACGTTGTCATCATCATCCTTGCTTTTTTCGGATATCCGTTGGTAGTCCTGCTCAATCAGTTCCTCATTTGTCATTTGCTCAGCATGAGACTCCAACAACTCCTGTACATCCTCCTCCTCCACCTTTTCGAAGCCGACATCCTTCGCCAACTTGACAATTTCTTGCTTGAGAGCAGGAATGGCATCAAATCCCACAAAGTTGTGGACAGCATCTGGCTATGCACGGCGCCAAATGCCGTTCATACGTTGCGAAGTGACCTCTTCCCATGACGCGTCAATGTTTTCCATGCCGTTCAAGATGTTGTAGGACTTCCAAAACTCCTTTACACTGGGTTTTCCTTCACCTGCTGTCTCCTTAATCAGCGTGGAGAACGTCCTCTATAGGTAATAAGCCTTGAACGTAGCCGGTGGAGGCAAGTACAGTACTGTACAATAGGGGAACATGTTCCAATTCATGTCAGTCTCTAGCCGTGCAAACGATAGATATGCAGATCAGGACCAACGTAAATTGGAACACGTTCCTGTATTGATGAGTGACGGATATCTGAAACAACAGATAAGGGGGAGATGTATACCGGGGACCCCCGTATAGCTAGACTGACTGCTGGATGAGGTTATTCTCAGGTGTAGACAAGGCACACATTCACACAACTTTCTGCATGACATTAATTAGCTGATGGCTTAAAATCAAGCAGAGTATTAGCAAAGAGAACAGGATGAAGAGTGTTAACTGCCTTTTCATCTAAGCTCCTGAGAGAAATCAAATACAAGGGAAATGTTAACTTTAACTACTATTATAAAAAGGAAGGATTTGAGCTTCCAGATTCAAGGCAAGGCTGGGCAATTTACTTTTTTCCCAACGGGGACTATTTCAGCTGTACTGATGGAGCTAAAGAATTGAAAAACAAACGTGCTTGTTTTAGAAACTACTGAGAAGGCTCTAGGCCTGAATGGAAATGGATCATAAGTTCTACAAAAGCTGTTCAAGCTGCAGTGCAACTGACTAGACACATCTTTCTCCTGAAAAAAACCCAAGCTCTGACTCTTTACATCAATGGCAAAAATCTTCCAGTACCAAGATCAGGAAAAAGAACTTTAAACACCACAAATTTCTCTTGAGCAATCAACCTTATGTCACCCCAATGTAGACACATGTTCTTTTAAAATGTACTGAGTTATTTTATTGATATGGCTTCAAATACCTTTAAACTTTCAATAAATATAAAACATCTAGTTTATTTACATGCATATACAGTAGAATTGCCTTAACTAGTCACACAGAGTAGAAATAAGCTAGTCAATTAAATGACCATCTCAGCTGTCAAATCCTTACACTTTGTGCCAGGAGGCTGACACTTATTTCATGTGTTACATAAAAATATGCATTGTATAAACCATTAAAACAGTTCTGAATAGTACATTGCTTCACTTGTTTAATGTGGCAGGGATGTAGCATTAAGTTAGTAAAAGCCTGCACCAATTTAACTATAAGTCAACAAACACCAATTTGCACCTGTTAGTTACTGTAAATAGGTTTGCAAACATCACCAGGTACAACATCTATACAGTGTTTAGTCAGTGAAATCAACTATGCTGAATTTATTCCCCAGCAACTGCTCCGATTAAATGGGTGTGCCATTAATGGTTTTCAGCAAAAGATAAAATTTGCACCCCCTCGCCTACATATCTTAGTATTGAAAGTGAGAGAGGAATACGTCCTTTTGAGGGAAGTTGTGTACAAGTAATTCAACAATTTTAACTGCTGATACATGTTTTTTGTTTGTTTGTTTTGCAGGCATCTAAGAGGAGATACACACATATAGTCTAAGAGAGTTCTATGGGAAATAATACAAACAGTTGGGGAGGATAATCTTGTGGCTAAAGCAGAGTACAGTCAGGAGCTCTGGGTTCTATCACTAGTTATGTTACAGAGTACCTATGCGACCATGAACCTTACAATAATTTATGGGCTTATTTTCAGAGGTTCTGAGTTTGCAATACTCCCACTGACTTTAATGGAAACATCAGTCATTCAGCACTTCAGAAATACACATCCTTATCCATCTCTATCTATAAAATGGGGATAATAATATTTAGCTACCTCCCAGGGGTGAGGTTAGGCTTAGTCGATACATAACCTCAAAGCTGTTCAAGATGTGGTTTCTAAGATAATGATTTTATTTCTAAAGTCCCCCACTCTACCCTTCTTCCCGATTTAAAACTACTACATTTATTTATGGTTTAAACTAAAGCTTAAATATGTAAGAATACAGTTCCTTTCATCGGAGGATCTCTAAACACATTCCTTATCTAAGTGCTCATCCAAACATCCCTGTAAGGGAAGTTAGGAGAATGCTTTACTCCATACTTAAATGCAACCAGTTCTGCAGTAGCTACTTAACAATGTACAGTAGCACTACACAGAAATTTAAGACAAGAAATGAAGAAAAATACTCTATTCAACTGAAAGTGCAGGAGAGATACAGGTAGGTAGAATTTAATTACCTTGGAGAAATCAGAACTCAGGAAACACCCCTACTGTTACAAAAAGTAATATGTGAATTTTAATGGACACAAAGATTCAGAACTCATGTTTTATGTCTCATACAACAGTCCAGTGCCCCTTAACAATATACCAGGGCTCTGATTCAGTACTGACAAAGTGAAGAGTCCCACCTGCTGAACTGCCAAACAGTTTCCATGATACTTAGTTTCCCATCCAAATATTCAACCAAGCATAGCCCTAATTAGTTGGCTAAAACATATAGGACCACAGCACAGAGCGGTATGACTACAGAATTGCAGTGTATAGCTGTAGATTCACTCTACTATTTTTCTACAGTAAAATTTGGAAATAGAACTATTCAAATGTGTCCTAAAAAAAAATCTCTAGCTGTTATACCCTATTATGCATCCATCATTTTTTAAATTATGGCTTGTCACTTGAAAAACTTTTCTTTTAAACCGCTGGTGCTAAAAAGTGAGAAGCAATGTAAACAAGAAAACCTGGCATTTGCAGATCTGCTAGCCAGACCATTTTATTCAACAAGAAACAGAAATATTAAGTTGCATGGTAGCATTTTATGGTTGTGCAATTACCGCACAGCAAGCCACATTCAATTCTGCTCTGCTGCTTGACAAAAATGGCAGACAATCATTTAAGATAAAGGTTACATTCCCATGTAGTTCTTTTTCCAAATAACTGCTGGACTTCAAAACCGTCTTCATATGCTTAAAGTTATTTGCTGCTACATTGCTTAAAAACTGCAAGACAGCAGAGCACAAGCCCATTCAGCTGCTTACTGCCCAGGTATCATATATAGGAGATATGTGTGCCTCAAAGCATCACATTAAAGTCTAGGAGCCTGAAATCCCATTAGAAAAAAAAATAAAATAAAAAATGTGCTTTAGGAATGCTAGAAAAAAACAGTTCACAAATACAGTAGAAGTAAGGGTAATTAAAGCAACAGATCAGAGGAAGAGATATGCATGTCAGGTTTGAGATTTAAAAGGATTTTTTTAAAGTACTTTATTGTCTATGATGATATTATAGCTTTGATAATTTGGCTCTGTAGTATGAAAACACCTTTATATTTAACTACAAGAAAAATAAGGATGCAAGCTTGAGAGTAACAATATTGTTAAGTATCAGAGGGGTAGCCGTGTTAGTCTGAATCTGTAAAAAGCAACAGAGGGTCCTGTGGCACCTTTGAGACTAACAGAAGTACTGGGAGCATAAGCTTTCGTGGGTAAGAACCTCACTTCTTCAGATGTAAGTCTTGCATCTGAAGAAATATTGTTAAGCGACCATTATTATATACAGCAGGGGTCGGCAACGTTCGGCACGCGGCTCGCCAGGGTAAGCACCCTGGCGGGCCGGGCCAGTTTTATTTACCTGCTGATGCGGCAGGTTCGGCTGATCGCGGCCCCCACTGGCCGCGGTTCGCCGTCCCGGGACAATGGGGGCGGCGAGAAGCCCCGGCCAGCACATCGCTCGCCCGCGCCGCTTCTCGCCGCCCCCATTGGCCCGGGATGGAGAACCGCGGCCAGTGGGGGCCGCGATCAGCCGAACCTGCCGCGTCAGCAGGTAAATAAAACTGGCCCGGCCCGCCAAGGTGCTTACCCTGGCGAGTCGCGTGCCGAACATTGCCAACCCCTGATATACAGGCTCAAGTATCGCCACAGTAAACGGTTTTGTATATTCATTCAAAAATGTGCTTTTCAGGGTATTCCAATTCTGATATTCAAAAAATCACTTCATAGAAGGTTATGATTGGTTATAATTAACATTTATCAGTAACTCTTTTGGACTACATTGCAGGTAGGACAGCCTTGCAAAACCATCCTGAAAATTTACCAGCCCAGACACAAAAATCGACTTGCCCACTCATACCATGATGGTGTGCATAAGAAAAAAAAATTGAAATAAAAAATAGTTATTCAGCATGAGTAAGTCAAATTTTGTAAGGAGGAAGGAATTTTTTTTTTGTATAAACCACATCAGAGATTAGCACACACTACCCACATTTTTAGCTGTTTATTTTTTTTTTAAGCTAGTGAAAAAATTAAGGAAGCTTGATTTTAACAAAAAGAATGTTGCAAACATCTTTAGACATTTTATATTTAAAATTTTCCCCATCAATTTAGGTGGGGGGAGGTCACTGCCTTTTGCTGGGTTTCTAATCAGATAAAGCCAACATATCCTTCTGGTTCTTTGTTATCGATCTTCGAGGATCATGAATCGGAGTAAGTGCAGCGCTGTGGTCAGAGATTTTGTTAGCTTGCTGCTGCAGAACAAATAACTGAAGTTCAGGTGTTGTTTTTACTGACAGAGGGGATGTCTTAGTGCTCTAAGAATCAAGCTTGAAATACCGGAACTGTCTTGAACAACAGGTTCACACCTTACTAGAATATAGCAGATAGACTAAGCTCCATCCCATAGTTCTGTATGGTTCGTTAAATAAATTAATGGAGATATCCCATCTCCTAGAACTGGAAGGGACCTTGAAAGGTCATCGAGTCCATCTCCCTGCCTTCACTAGCAGGACCAAGTACTGATTTTGCCCCAGATCCCCAAGTGGCCCCCTCAAGGATTGAACTCACAACCCTGGGTTTAGCAGGCCAATGCTCAAACCACTGAGCTATCCCTTTTATTGGCTAGAATGAGTCCTTGCCAATAAAAATCCAATGGCACTTAGCATAGGGGGTTTTCCCTATGCCAAAACTTCCTGTTCTCTCTCACTATTTGCCAGTTGTCCCCAAATGCCACCTTACACTCGAAAAGCAGCTATGCTATAGGCGAGGCTGTACATAGTTCATAAAGTTCAGGATCCTTCAAGAGATGTGGTACAGCTGGTCAAATTTACGCATGAACAAGTTGAAAGGGTCACTTTGAGGAATCTGGTAAAGCATGTGGCTGTACAAAGAAGACATGCTGACACCTTTAAAAATGTGGAGGACACACTTTCTCCATATCAAATAGCTTTTAAGATAAAACAATGATTATAAGTTTCATTAGGGAATCCCTGTGAGTTCTTCTTGTATTGCTTGTATTCCTGCACTACATCAATAATAGATGATACAGATGATCACAGTAAATTCTGCTGAAACGATCAGTAACTCGAGCCATTTCTCATTAATTATTAGAATGTACAATACAGTGCTGAGCAGTGCAGTTTAATGTATGAACCTTCAAGTATGCAGTAAAGTTAGTAAACTGAAGGACAAGACATTGATACTTGCACAATGAGGGCCAGCTTGACCCTCAGATTACATTAAATTTTCTAGACAAGCCAGAAAAAAATGAATTCTAGAAATATAGGACAAGATTCTGATCATATTGCACTGGGGGAAATCTGGAGTAACTTCACTAAAATTAGATTTGTACAGGTGTGAGATCACAACCTACCTCATGAACTTAAAGGGCCAAATCTTTAGATGGTGTAGGTCAGTGCAGCTTCACTGACGACAGCAGAGTTACACTGATTTACGCCAGCGGGTAATATGTCCCAAAGCTACGTTTTTTAGGCAATAAAGTTGGCTAAAGAATATAAAATCTCATTGATCCTCCCACAACCCCACAGGAAAATTTGGCTAAAAATCCTGGTTTACACAACCCCCTTATAAAATACTGCCAATTGCTGATCAACCCATCCTAACACCATAAAATTATGGGAACAGCTCCACAACAAAAAATATTCAAGCTGATATATTCCTGCTAGCATGTGCTTTTGTCCAGGGCAGTACTGCATAACTGTCATGAAATTTACCAGTGGATCCACACCTAGATACTTTGGTGATTAGCATAATATAAATAGTTATATAGATGAAGTACACTTGTTTATTTCAGTGGTACAGAATATTCTATTTGCCCATCGACAAAATACTGACCGCGGCCAAGCAGAATTTTGCAAGGCTGGTATCAATATTAGACACAGACACTCTCTTGATACCATTCATATAACCACTTCAGGGCCACATAACTGACCGTGCTTCTGTGAAATGCCAGTGACTTAAGTGCACCTCATTTCTTTTGGTTTCATTTTCCCTCTATTTAAAAATGACATGGCAGGTGAGGATATAATAATCAATTATCAGTCATAGCCTATTAAAATACGAAGCAGACCCCACCTCCTGAGCGTATAGTCAAAGCATATAACACTCTGTTCATAGTTTTTATCAGCTGCAGATAAACTCTGGGCCTGTTATTCTGACAGATCCTAGTCTTCTCCAAATCAGTGATCATGTAAGAACACAGGGGATCATCTGGGCTTTTTCACATTCGACTGTGGAGACTAACCCTGGCATTTAGATGCAGAGAGTGACAGAGAGAGGCATATAGATTTTGTCATCTTGAAAATAAATGTTATGTAAATAGTTTTTTTGCTCAGCACATGAGATGGGGGTGGAGCTTTATTTGGGGGGTTCCTCCATTTTTCTTGGCTTTAAGCTTTAAAATGTCCTTTCTTGGTCTAAGCAGTAATTTTCTGAGCAAACAGGCAGCTGGCAGCAGCATATCCATGGGCATGGTGCCTTACAGATAAGCTGCAATAGGTCTCCCTACCATGAATTTCAAATGCCTGAGGTGCTAACAGAGGGAGTTAGCCACTTTAGAATTGCCTGCTCCTCCCCTCAAGCTGGCACCCCTTCAAATCACATTGTTGTACTTTGCTCTTCAGATTACTCCATTAGAAGCTATATCAAAGGCAGATTCCCTGCCACAGATGCATCAATGTGCCTTCTTTGCATCATTTCAATTCAGTTGCAGCATCATTATTTTCTTTTAATTTAAAAATACCAGGCTAGCTAAACTCTAAAACAAGGGAAAATATAATTTCTTGAAATAAGTTTGAAAATTTAAATCTTGGGGGAGTGTTCATTGTTATTACATTTCTGAAATAAACATTTAAAAATGTCACTTAAATTTGTTTTGTCCTTTTATCAAAAACTTTTCTCCTCTGAAATGCAAGCCACACCTGGATTTAAAAAAAAAAAAAAAAGTTCTTTATCCTCTTTATGCCATTGCAAAGAACTGACATAAAAGTCACCAAACTGGCAAATTTTCATTGACATTACACAGCAACAAAGCATCTCATAACAGCCCATGTGGTTCATAAAATTATTACATGTGTGTACTAAAACTAATTCATGTTAGTTATAAATATTGTATTCGCTCACAAAAATTCACATATTAAATAATTCATCAAAAATTAATTAACTACCAAATCCACAGTCGGCTATTCCAGCACAGACCCCTGCATCCCATTAATGGGACTGCACAGGTGCACTCAGTTGAGGGTACTGCAGTTGCCAGTGTCTTCACACAAATTTCCCGATTTGGGGCCTGATCCTGCAAAATCTTATGCCCGTGGGCAGCTTTATTAACAAGAGAATCCCCACTGAATTCAAGGAACTTATGTGCATAAAATTAAACATGCTTCAAAGTGTATGCAATGTCAAGGCCTTTGTCAAGATCATATTTCCCTTATCTCAATTCATTTATATTACACTGGTCTACAATTTTTGAGAAGTCGTCTGCTTCAGAGATAAAATGTGCTATTTATTATGTATTTTGATGTGCTGAATTCAAATATGACAATTAAAACAACTGATTGGCTACTGTTTCTAAGATATTTAAGTTTTTTACATTTTATGTCTATGTATACTGTGTAGATAGTAGAGTTTTAATCATAAATTGTAAACCTAGGTCTTTTCATATGTTTATGGTTGCTTTACATGATAATATTTCACCTGTTCTGTTTATGTAACACTTTAAAAATCAGCAAAAGGGTTTTATAAATAAAATTTATTATGAAACAAAAGGCAAAAAACTATTATGTACATAGTTTAGTCCTATTCAGTGTCTATTCAGCGCTTCTTGGCTTGTCTCTTGTTTTCACTAAATGGAGCATCTCTTGTCACTGTCCAGCAATAGTCTGCAAGCATTGATGGGCTCCATTTGCCCTGATAGCGTTTCTCCATTGTTGCAATGTTCTAGTGAAATCACTCGCCGTGCTCGTCGCTCACCGCTCCGCAGTTCGGTGGAAAAAAATCTAGATGAGAGTGCAAAAAATGTATCTTTAGTGACATGTTGCAACCAAGGCTTTTGTATGCCTTGAGGAGGTTTTCCACCAACAACCTGTAGTTGTCTGCCTTGTTTCCGAGAAAATTTATTGCCACTAACTGGAAGGCTTTCCATGCCGTCTTTTCCTTGCCACGCAGTGCATGGTCAAATGCATCATCTCGAAGAAGTTCACGAATCTGAGGACCAACGAAGACACCTTCCTTTATCTTAGCTTCACTTAACCTTGCAAATTTTCCACGGAGGTACTTGAAAGCTGCTTGTGTTTTGTCAATGGCCTTGACAAAGTTCTTCATCAGACCCAGCTTGATGTGTAAGGGTGGTAACAAAATCTTCCTTGATTCAACAAGTTGTGGATGCTGAACACTTTTCCTCCCAGGCTCCAATGACTGTCGAAGTGACCAATCTTTCTTGATGTAGTGGGAATCTCTTGCACGACTATCCCATTCGCAGAGAAAACAGCAGTACTTTGTGTACCCAGTCTGCAGACCAAGCAAGAGAGCAACAACCTTCAAATCGCCACAAAGCTGCCACTGATGTTGGTCATAGTTTATGCACCTCAAAAGTTGTTTCATGTGGTCATAGGTTTCCTTCATATGGACTGCATGACAAACTGGAATTGATGGCAAAACATTGCCATTATGCAGTAAAACAGCTTTAAGACTCGTCTTCGATGAATCAATGAACAGTCTCCACTCATCTGGATCGTGAACGATGTTGAGGGCTGCCATCACACCATCGATGTTGTTGCAGGCTACAAGATCACCTTCCATGAAGAAGGAGAATGGGAAAAGATCCTTTTGACGGTCACAAAACATGGAAACCCTAACATCACCTGCCAGGAGATTCTACTGCTATAGTCTGGAGCCCAACAGCTCTGCCTTACTCTTGGGTAGTTCCAAATCCCTGACAAGGTCATTTTCAGTTCACCTTGTGTTATGAGGTGTGGTTCAGAGGAGGAGGATGGGAGAAAATGTGGGTCCTGTGACATTGATGATTCAGGACCAGAAGTTTCATCCTCTGACTCAAGTGAGAATGATTCTGGTGCATCAGGAACCAGCAGTCCTTCTCCCTGGGGTACTGGGCGTATAGCTGATGGAATGTTTGGATAATGCACAGTCCACTTTTTCTTCTTTGACACACCTTTCCCAACTGGAGGCACCATGCAGAAGTAACAATTGCTGGTATGATCTGTTGGCTCTCTCCAAATCATTGGCACTGCAGAAGGCATAGACTTCCTTTTCCTGTTCAACCACTGGCGAAGATTTGTTGCACAAGTGTTGCAGCATATGTGTGGGGCCCACCTCTTGTCCTGAGCTCCAATTTTGCAGCCAAAAGAAAGGTGATAGGCTTTCTTAACCAGAGTGGTTATACTGCGCTTTTGTGATGCAAAAGTCACTTCACCACAAACATAGCAGAAGTTATCTGCACTGTTCACACAAGTACGAGGCATCTCTGCTCACTTTGGCTAAACAGAAATGCGTCCCTTTGCAAAATCAAACACTGACAAATAAGAGAGCACGACACTGTATGATTTCTAGAGCTGATATAGGGCAATTTGTTCAGCAGAGTGATGTAAGCTTCGTTATGATTGCATCATCCATGACTTCTAGGAATAACATGATGCAATTCATATCATGTATGATGCAATACCAGCTTCAGATTGCATCATTCATTGTTTTGCCTAAAAAGCAAGTACTGTCCAAACCCAGTCATAGATTTATTCATAGATCCAGTCAAAGATGTATTTTAGTCATTTCTGGTTTAAATTGAGATCCCTTCCCTTTATAACTCACTTATCCTCCGCCATTCCCAAGTCAAGGGTTGTATATACTGACCCTATAGCATATCTTGAAAACTAAAGCCAATCAACAATTTTAAGCATCATTTTCGTTCGCAGTGACCCAGAATTAGTAAAGTTTGACTACATTTATTTCAGAAGCATTTTGGCTGTAGAGCAGTGTTATTTATGTTTTCGATGTTAAAAAGGAACTCCTCGGGGTCTTTCTACTTTTTCTGCAGTCAAGTAGGACTTCACACATTTGCTCTAATAAATTGTTACTTTTTAAAATTATGCCTTTTACTGTAATTATATAAAATATAAAAATACAATATAATTTGAGTATGTCATGTATTACTGTATACTTACACAGTTTCACTTTTTTATTTATCTACTTAACAAAGAGTAGAGGAAATTCACTAACCCATAATTACATACGAAAAGAGTCAAATCGAGGTTAGCCACAAGAGCCTTTCCATGATCTATGCTTATTGGTGGCAATGTAAGCAGTTTGGTTACTCCTGGATCCCACTATGCATTGCCCATAGGCAGACCCTTCGCTGTTCATGAGGCCTCACAAAAGTCGATCAATCAAATAAACTGTGCTAGGAGTCTGTTTGTGCACAGTTTGCAGCACGGAAGCCTTCATGATTACTTATGCAACAATTCCCGATATTCCCACCCACTTAAACCAGAGCTGCTTCTATTCTTCCCACATAGGTCCAGATCCTGCAGTATTAAAGTTTTGCCTGCACAAGGACTAGAGAACAAAGTCCACAGAGGGTACTGAATGAGATATCTATCTTGACTCCTACACATACGCTTGTTCGTTGCACATGATTAAGAGTGCCCTGCAAGTAGCAATCATTAATGTTAAGGGAAAAGTTACATGCATGACTAAAACCTGTGATGCCAGTATTCCCAGGCCAAGTGATCAGCCAATTTAGCCAAAGTAGCATCTCCATTTTCAAACTACTAGAGGCTCAATTATAAAAACCCTCCACAATTCCACTAGAATGGTCAGTTCAGAAATAAAACAGTTCTATTACCTAACTTGTAATTCTTTTAGAGTTAGCAAAATAAATTTATTTGGGGTAAAAGCAGGAGCAGCGGAAACGCCCTAAAAGTGTGTGGGGGGGGAAGCGCCAGCACCCAAACCGTGGCCCTACCCTCTCGTGCTGGCCCTTCTCCCCGCACCCCCCTTTCCTCTCAAGACCCTGCCCCCCATTCTCTCCTCTACACCCCCTTCCTCTGTTACTCACCCTTTTCCAGCACCCCTGGGTGAAAGCCAGAACTTAAAGTGGTCTGAAAAAAGTGGGGGGTTTATCCTAATCTGGAAGCAGCATTTTTGGTAAAACAGAGTTTTAAGCGTATCTTTCAGTAACAGGTTTGAACTTATTTATTCATTTTGCTACATCTGTGATGCTTTGTGCCTCTTCCTCTCTCCCTGCCCCCATTTTAAGCACTGGTGAAGCCAAAATTAGTTATGAAAGCACAAACTACTTACAAATAATGACTTGAAAAAATGGTAAAGAAGCACAACAGCTAACCCAAACCAGCTTTGCTTGTGAATCTAGCTACAACATGGAGCAACCTAATGCAAGCAGCAGGAATTTCTACTGTAGAACACTCAGCAAGGAAGCCATATGCAAATATTCTACATCCTATCAGCACATACAAAAATCCCACAGTAACACACAGAATTTCCAATGGATTTTTGTAGGTGACACTACACTCCAAAACTTTTTAAAAGCCCAATGCTTTCTTCACTCACTTTCCAGTTTCAAAATGTGATAAGTGTTTGCTCACATTTTACATTTACGGGTTTTTTATTAGCATGATATTTTAATTGCTAATTACTTATTTCCTATTTAAAATTATTTTTAATTTCTTCCTTAGAAATAACATAGGTAACTAGCTCTGCATTGCCATTAGTAACCAAACACTTGTATAGGAAAACCAAGCATTACATTAATATATTATTTTGAAAAGTCTTATTAATATTAGGGGCATGAAAAAATAGGCCAAGTGCATTAGCGTCTGACTATAATAGTAAATCAAGTCTTATAGATATTATTATTATTTATTACTTCTATTACTGAAATGTCTGGAAGCCCCTGTCACGGACCAGTACCTCTCTGTGCTATGTCCTGCCCCAAACTGTTTACAATCTAAGCATAAAATGAGACAACAAATGGATAAAGAATGACCAACAGGGGAATAAAAGGAAACAAAGGGATGCTATAGATGCTAGGAACACAAGGGATACACAGAAGAGAGATCAACTCATCTAACGACTCAGCCTTTAAAAAAAAACAGATAATGCTAAGGCACCTGTTCTGCTGGGAGAAACTACCTCTTGACAATTTACTGTCTAGTCATTAAAAAATGTCTCCCAGTCAAATACCTGGTGTCTTCCACTGAAATAAAGAATTCAAATAGAACAGAAAAAAGAATCTAAGAAAGGTTATCATTCTAATGCTCTATGGTGTAAACTGACCACCACTAGTTATCAAGGAGGAATTATTCTCCCATATACAGAACAGTACAATTTGCTAAAAGCATTATGGGTTTTCTCATCACTCTCTGAAGTTTCAACTATTGGCTGCTGCCAGAGGCAGAATACCAGACTTGAGCATCTGAGCTAATATTGTACGTATTATTGTTGCTATTTTAAACAAAATTGCAAAATTCAGTAACACCTAGGTGAATTTGAAAGTAAAATACCACAATTAATAGGAAATTTGTGATTAAGACTTTGGGTAATCAGAGCACCATGCAAAAACGTAAAACACACAAAAGTTCTCCCACTAGGGCGAGGTATTTTGTACATCAAGCCTGCTGTTCAAATCAATAGTTTAAATTGTTCCCCCCCCCCCTCCATGCACACAAGTCTGTATGTTTAGAATTTCAACTAGTAAACAATAATCAAAGCAATCAGAGATTTCAAAACAATCTGGGCATAAAAAAAAATCCCTCTGGTGGCACATCTATGTTCTAACATATTTTGCTTGCCTGTCGGGTGTGCTTATTTGTACACAGACTGCTGACTAAAATAATTAAGATTGGGATTTTCAAAAGAGCCTAAGGAATTTAGGTTCCCAACTCCCATTGTATTTTAAAACTCCCTTAGCTTCTTTGAAAATACCAACCTAAATATTTAAAACTTTTTCCATGAATTGGGATACATAATATAAACTATAAAAATGCAATACTGTTTGAATACATCATTGTCTCATCTAGCACTTTTCATCAGTAGATCTCAAAGCACTTTTCATCAGTAGATCTCAAAGCACTTTCCAAAGAAATCCTTATCACCATTTTACAGATGGGGAAACCGAGGCATGGAGTGGTCACCTAACACACCAGAGGCCAAGTCAGGAACAGAACCCTCGTTTTCTGAGTCCCAATCCATTCTCTATCCACTGCCTGCTATACTTCCCCCGGCCCCCTATTATTTTGATTGTTTCCTCAGTAAGACCAAGGTAGGTGAGATGAGGTATTTTATTGGACCAACTTATATTGGTGGAATGGGCAACACTGCAAGCTACACAGAGCTCTTCTTCAGGACTGGAAAAGGTAACCAAAGTATCCAAGCTAAATAGAAGGTGGGACAGATTGTTAAGCATAAGGGGATCTACACATGCTGTAGGAGGCCACTTAAAATGAAGTGGGCAATTAAGGGTTAGCAGGTAGAAGGGCATGTTAGAGTGTTGTAATGAGCTATAAACCTGTCTCTGTTAAGTCCATGATTTTTAATGTCCAGTAGCGTAATGAATTTAAGTTTTGCTTAATTTAAGGCTCATCATTTGAAGGCATTGTGTAGGTTTCCTTTGAAGGTGAGAACTGAGAGGTTAGATATGGGGCGATCACTTCATGAAAATGGTTTGCCCACAGGTGATAGGATGTATTTTTTCCATGAGTTCATTCGAGAGCACAGTGATTGTCTATCTTCACCCACAGAGTTGTTGTGGCTTTTGATGTACTGGATGAGATACACCAGATGTTCTGATAGGCAAGTGTAGGACTCATGGATGATGAAAAGTGTGTTGGGGGGTGGGGGGGAAGAGTACTGATCAACATAGCAGTATTGATACGTCTGCATGTTTTGCATCTGTTGTTCCGGCACCACTTTGAGTCACTGTGTCCTGATCTGTGGAGAACTTGCAAGGTTGGGGGACGGAAGTTGTTTGAAGGCAGAAATGGTGGTGGTGGTGGTGGTGGGGGGGAGTTAAGAAAGATTTCTTTCAGGATGTGGTCACCATCAAGTATGGGTTGTTTAACTGCATAATGACACCCTGAAAGGGTTCTAGCATGGGGTGGAAGGAGACAACTAGGGGAGTGCAATCAATGGGATTATTTTTTCTGTATTAAAGCAGGTTCCTGCGGGGGTGTTTGGGTGGTCCATTCCATGATGAGATCTACTTCCATGGTGGAGTACTCTTGTTTAGTGAAAGAAGTTTTAAGTGTCTATCCCAGACTTTCACTTCACTTTCCCAGTTCTGATCCTTGGTTGTGTTTGCTTTCACTTACTGTTAGAAAAGTAAAGAAGAAGAAAAAGAAAGTTTGCAGGGAAAACAGCACTTAGTAATCATTTACCTTCATTTTTCAAACTACCCTTGCTCCCCAAAAATAGGAGCCAGAGTGGGGTTCTACTATCTGTTCTACTTGCCGCCTAGACAACTGTCTAACAAAACGTTAAAAACAGTCCTAACTATAGATAGGCAATAGTTACATTGCTAGCTCTTTGGGGCAGGAACTGTCTTTTTGTTCTGTGTTTGCACAGTATCTAGAACAATCTAGGTCCTGGTCCAATGAAGCTCCCAGCTGCTATCACAATACAGATAATAATAAAAAAACAATTAGAAGTAAAAAACTGCTAACGGGTTCATTTCTGAATTAGTAATAATTATATTAACACCTTTCATCCTGAAGGATCCCAGAGCATTTTATAGTCTATGTGTACAAGGATCACTTTACTCACCCTTTGGTTTAAATGCAGTATCCATTTACCAGCACACAGTAATGACACAAAACCACATAGGACACTAAGCAAAAATTGTATATCCAGTGGTAACTACAGGGGAAACTTGAGTGTGAAGAATGTCATTACCCAAGTTGGAGTTTGGTCCAAACACTAAGGCCTTAATCTCTACTCTTATAAAAAGTTCCATATGATCTGTAGGTTCCAATCCTGTAAACACTTGGGCATGTTGATAATTTTAATCATATGCACGTTTGGATAATTGAAGATTGAGTGACCACACGCAATCGGGGTCTCTGTTTTGTCTCTCATTGAATCACTAAAAGACAGAACCCCAAACAGTTCAATGTTCTTCTACAATTGAGCATTAGATCAGTACTGGTGATCAAATTAGGCAGCAGTTGTTATATATCACAGAACAGAAGTTCTTAAAGCTGGAGGCAAGCAAGCACAGCCAAATATTGCAAGAAAATCAAAGCAGAAGAGTTGAGCAATCTGTTTCCCCCCCATTCTCTTCACTGGCATTCTCTTGTGGACAGCTACGAAGCCCTACTTTTTTCACACTGTATCTAGCCATCCTCAGCTACCCAGGCCAGTCCCCAACTTTAATTTTTGGTGCCTTTTTAAAGAAAATTTTATGCTGTATTTTGCAGCTCCATATAATATATTCTACACTTGTTTAATTTAAAGGCATGTGTTTATTTATCTTGGTGTGGGGATAAATTGATACTACTGCCAAAAATGATAGTAAATGTTGCCTCTTACAGTGCCTAGAATTCAATTAATCTTCCTGCATTTAAAAATCCAAAACAGAGATAAAGGCCTGGTCCCCACTAAGCCCCCACTTCGGACTAAGGTACGCAAATTCAGCTACGTTAATAACGTAGCTGAATTCGAAGTACCTTAGTCCGAACTTACCGCGGGTCCAGACGCGGCAGGAAGGCTCCCCCGTCGATGCCGCGTATTCCTCTCGGCGAGCTGGAGTACCGGCGTCGACGGCGAGCACTTCCGGGATCGATTTATCGCGTCTTAACCAGACGCGATAAATCGATCCCAGAACATCGATTGCCTGCCGCCGGACCCTCCGGTAAGTGAAGACGTACCCTTAAACAGCAACACAGACCAAACACCTACTCCCTCATCAGACTATACCCTTACCTCCTCTTACATATACACCTCTACCCCGTTATAATGCGGTCTGATATAACATGAATTTGGATATAACACAGTAAAGCAGCGCTCCGGGGGGGCGGTGCTGCACACTCCGGCGGATCAAAGCAAGTTCAATATAACGCAGTTTTACCTATAACGCAGTAAGATTTTTTGGCTCCCGAGGACAGCGTTATATCGGGGTAGAGGTGTACATCCTTTTTTCTCCCTAGAACTAATTCTCCTTTTCCTTCTCCTCTGGCTTA
Organism: Chrysemys picta bellii; assembly: GCF_011386835.1. Lineage (NCBI taxonomy): Eukaryota > Metazoa > Chordata > Testudines > Emydidae > Chrysemys > Chrysemys picta. Next base: position 41,959,952 of record NC_088799.1, on the reverse strand, counting down.
AGCACAGATCTGGCAGGCAGAGAAAGATCAACTGACACCAGCCATACCCAACAATGTTACATGTTATCCCTGCGTATTCTCTGTGAAAATAAAACACAGGCCCATACAGCACACAAAGACAGTTAAAGGAAGTCTCTCTTATTTTTTCACATGGAAATTTTAAAAGCAACATTAAAGGTAGATAATCAGATTTGTCATTCACTCTTCTGGTGACAAGGAACTAATCAAAGTTCCAAAGAAGGATCTTACAAGGACAGCAGGTTCACTAGATGTTCTGTGGCTTGGAAGTCAAACCCAGACCACCCCCTCTCCCACCCAGATGCCACATTAAGTTCAGGAATCCCTTTTAATTAGGGGCCACAGCTCTCAAAACCATCACCAAAACACAAGTGGCAGAGATTCCGAGGTCAACAATCAAAACCTGATCACAGATCCTACAGAGCAACCCACTAGGCTTCGCTATGCCAGGTAAACTATGGATTACAGCCAACCGCATCACAGCCTCCAAGGCGCTGCAATTACCTGCTTTACAAAGGAAAATGGACAGCCCAGACAGGCCACCATGGAGGAAGCATGTGAAGGGTACGGATAACGTCTGCGAATAGCCCCTCTCCCTTCCCCAGAGTGGGGATGTTTCCCATGTTAAAGGGATCTAGGGGTTATAGTGGACCACAAACTAAATATGAGTCAACAGTGTGATGCTGTTGCAAAAAAAGCAAACATGATTCTGGGATGTATTAACAGGTGTGTTGTGAGCAAGACACAAGAAGTCATTCTTCCGCTCTACTCTGCTCTGGTTAGGCCTCAGCTGGAGTATTGTGCCCAGTTCCGGGCACCGCATTTCAAAAAAGATGTGGAGAAATTGGAAAGGGTTCAGAGAAGCAACAAGAATGATTAAAGGTCTTGAGAACATGACCTATGAAGGAAGGCTGAAAGAATTGGGTTTGTTTAGTTTGGAAAAGAGAAGACTGAGAGGGGACATGATAGCAGTTTTCAGGTATTTAAAAGGGTGTCATAAGGAGGAGGGAGAAAACTTGTTCACCTTCGCCTCTAAGGATAGAACAAGAAGCAATGGGTTTAAACTGCAGCAAGGGAGGTCTAGGTTGGACATTAGGAAAAAGTTCCTAACTGTCAGGGTGGTTAAACACTGGAATAAATTGCCTAGGGAGGTTGTGGAATCTCCATCTCTGGAGATATTTAAGAGTAGGTTAGATCAATGTCTATCAGGGATGGTCTAGACAGTTTTTGGTCCTGCCATGCGGGCAGGGGACTGGACTCCATGACCTCTTGAGGTCCCTTCCAGTCCTAGAATCTATGAATCTATGTCCCAGCTCATGTGCATGCAGATGTCCAGGAAGGTGCTGTGCCTCCCAGAGCAGCCTGGCGTTCACATGGCCGGGAACGGAGCCTGGCCAGTAAGTTACTTTGAACTGACATTGACCACCCTCCGCCTAGGCAGGGCCCGCAGCGCAGAGGTGCCCATCACAGCTCGCTGGGGCCGCAGGCGCTCGGGCCCTGCCAGCGCGCTCGGCGTGGGGCAGCGCGGAGATGGGCCGGTCCCCGCCGCCGCCCGGGACATACAGGGTGGGGGTGGGTGCAGCTCGCAACAAGCGCGGGCACGCGGGTCACCCGGGACTAGGCGCGCACGAGAGCCCGCCCGGGTGGGAGAGCCCGGGCCGGGCCCAAGTTAGGGTCCAGCCCCCGTTGAGGTGGGGAAGGGCCGCCTCCATCCCCTTTCCCCCCTTACCCGCTGCGGGGGGCTCGGGGTCAGCGTCAGCCACGTCGGACGCGCCCGCCCCCAGCCACCGCCTCCTTCCTCCGGCCCGGCCGGGGCGGGGCTTGGGGCGGCCCCGGAGCCGCAACGCCGAGAGCGGCGTAACCCCCTCCCGGCGCTCTGCCGCCCACATATCCCCTTGTGACCTCTCTCATACGTGTCCACATCTTACCCCCCAGCGACCACCCCACCCCGGGGAGCCCTTCCTCCTATGCACTCCCCCCAGTTACCCCACTTCCTCCAAGGAGTCCTTCCCTCCATACACATCCCACACTTCCCCCAGTGAACCCCTTATACACCCAGCTATTGAGGGAGACATCCCTATAGGGAACACCCTCCCCACTCCTGCAAACACCCACTACTAAAGCAAGATATACAGCTAGAGAGGTTACCTGCCCCCCACATATCGAGGGAGCTCTCATCCCATGTCCTGGGGAGATTCCCCCCATACAAGCCAAGGGAGACCCCCCCAACCCCAGGGAATGCTCCCGCCTCACCCTCATCAAGGAATGAGAGCTGACACTTTTACTTGGCTACTCTACTTATCCAGTATATGACCTGAGCGATTTTACTCCTCTAAATGAGCTACCTGCCCTTTAAGTTCCCTCAAAGGGTCACCTTTGAAAGGGGCAGGACTCTTCCCTGAAGTTCTCTGCTCCTTGTAATAGGGCTGTACGTTTGAAGCACTACAGGAAGGGAGCCACTTGCTACTAGTCTCCTTTAACCTCCTTCACCCTTCCACACCCTCTGCCTTTACATGGGGTAGATTGAATGGGGTGTGGATGGGGAGAAAAAGGCTATGCCTCCTACCTCTCCTGGGGGGCTCCAAAAGGCCAGAGAAGCCAATGTCTCAAAATGTAGCAAGAATCATTGGGGAAGATCAGAGTCCAGGCAGAGAGTTTGGTAGCAGCTCTGGCTGCTTCACAGATCCCCCATCAGCAGCACTGTAGCATTTGCTGGGTGTGGAGAGTTTGTGCCCAGAGGCCCCCTAACACAGCCAGACAGGTCTTTTTGCATATATGAATGTGGGGAAGGGGGAATGGAGTCCTGGTTCCTCTTACGTTTCTGTCTGGGGGAAGGTGTTCACCTCCCTCCCTTCCTAGTCAGCAGGATCATGCAACTTTTACACTTCATAAGTACAGAACCTGTAAGGGCAGTCTAGTGTCTTCCCAAAACAACAGCAGCTTCCCTTTTGGGGTCTAAATTCAACATCCCTTTTTGTATGAGGTCATTGTCATTGAATACATTTACCATTGAGATGCTCTTTCATCCCAGGATGTCTCTTGGTTTTCCTAGCTGAACTGGTGATTTTTCAGAATAGCTTATTGCACACACACAGTCACATTCCTTGTCATTTATCTATATCAAATATGATTCATGATGGGCAGCAACTCAGACAATCACACCTTGGAAGCATGGGAAAGAGCAAAGTATTAACTTTTATACAGTACTTTGCTGTCCTTTGCACAAGCGCTAAGATTTCCAATACAAAGCATATAGTGCAACCTGTAACATACAATGTGAACATTTCAGAATTGCATTGTCCTGTCTCCTGTTTAATACCTTTTATATAAAAAGTGGATAAGGTGTACTTCTAGTGATCAGATCTCAATATTTATAAAAAATAACACTTATGAAGATAATAGCTATAGACATTTGAGTTTTATATGTACTAAAATTTAGTGTTTAGCATTTAGAACTATTCTTTATTTCCTTTAGAATGTTTACTAACGGAGCAATTTATTTGGTTTAAATTTAAAAATAAAAAACATTTACCCATTCTGCCTTTCTATCCCGCCCCATTCTACCTGTCAACTGCCTCTTTTTCTACATTCAAATTTGTCTCTCTCCAATACCAATCTGGTGATATCTCAATTTAATTAATATAAATAAAAATTTAGTCATGAAGCTGAAGTTATAGATATTATTTTGTAATTTATGCAAAAGGGATTAATTTCACATTGTTTAAAGGAGACCTACATGGAAAAAATTGGGTTATGCCTTTTTTCTGATGTTTTAGAATATATAAAATCTGAAAGGTTTTTTTGGATTTTATTTGTTTTTTAGGGTTTTTCCCCCCATTTCTTTTTATACATTAGAAATATTAGCTCTTGACTTTCTGATTTTGATGGATAACACACCTTGAGGAATGAATCGTGCAGATAAGGGTAGATCATAATGCCTTGGGAAAGTAGGTGGGTCTCCACCACAGAGAGGACCTTGGAGAATACTCTGGGGGCCAATGAGAGTCCAAAAGGTCTCTGTACCAATGAGTGTCCTGTACTGGTAGTGGTCCTGGCCGAGTGTGAATCTGAGGTATCTTCTGTGACCTGGTATGATTGAAATGTGGAAGTAAGCATCTTGGAGGTCGAGGGCCGTGAACCAGTCTCCTTTTTCTAACACTGGAATGATCATCACCAAAGTGACCATCTTGAACCCCTGAGCCTTGACAAATTTGTTGAGCGCTCTGAGATCTATTATGGGTCTCCAACCTCTCTTTTTCTTGGGTATCAGGAATAGTGAGAGTAAAAGCTTGTGCCTCCTAGATTTAGGGGCACTGGTTCTATGGCTCCTACATTGAGGAGATGGTCTATCTCTTGTCATAATAGGCTCTCATGAGACGAGTTCCTGGACAGGGACAGAGAAAGGTGTTTGGTTGGGGGAGGGAGGTGAAATGGATGGAGTACCTGTGATGGGTTCCCCCTGGGGTGCCACCTGGAACTGGGGTACCACTGAGCCCTCTGACTCACCAGCCTGGGCTCCCTCTCTTACTGTGATGCTGTGACAAGCTGTAGACCACTCCTGATCCTACACTCCCACCAGCATTCACATAGGCAGAAACACACCCAACTTCAATTACATGCAGGCTCTCTGACCAGCCACTGCATGAACCAACAATAGAGAGGTTACAGCAAGATAACTTCCATCTCCCAGGCATGCACCTCCCCCCCCACTGGAGTATAAAGCCAAAATTGTACCATCTTACACTGTACAGAGAGCTGTACAAAGTAAGTTCATAAAGTTCGCCCTCCCCTCAATGTGAGAAAGATATGCACAATATGCTTGTGTTAACCAATCTGAGATTTGTCCCCAGACACTTCGCTCAAAAGCACACTGGTTTAAATAAAGCAAAAACAAGTTTATTAACTACAAAAGATAGATTTTAAGTGATTTATAAGTGATAGCAAACAGATCAAAGCAGATTACCTAGCAAATAAACAAAGTCCCAAACTAAGTCTAACATACTAGATAGATTGTTTATGAATTAGCAGTTTCTCACCCTGACTGATAATACAAGCAGGCTTGCACTTGCTTTGCAGCTTGGGCTCCCCACCCCTGTTTCAAGTCCTTTTCTTCCGGAGCTTCTCTTAGGTATTCAGTTGTGGGGGAGTAAAGAACAGCAGATGATGTCATTTCCCACCTTATCTAGCCTTTCCTAGGGGCGGTAAGTTGTATAGGCCCATGGTGCCCGGGCTCCAGGAATATTCAGGGCCCAAGAGCCCAACTCCACCAATGTTTGGAGCCGGGTCTCTCCCCCAGTCCTGCCTGCCGCCCCCCGCGTGCCTCCTCCGGAACATCCCCTAGCCCCCATCTGCCGCCCCCGCGTGCCTCCCCTGGGCCCCAGAGCATCCCTGCCTCAAGCGGGAAGCTGTCCTGCAGCTCCGCGCTACACTCCCTTGCCACTGCCACCCATTGCTGCCTACAACACAAGAGCAGCGCCGGTGGCAGGCTGAGGCGGCTGCTGCACCTGCAGAGGGAGGAGGGGAAGGAAGCGCATACATGATTGGCAGCCCTCCCCTCCCCTACACCCACTGGGAAACGATGCTGATGGGGGGTCCAGAAGATGGAGTCTGAACCTCAGCTGAGCAGCTTCTGGGGCTTGGGTGAGTGTCCGACCATGTGACCCATGCCCCCACCCCACCTGCAGCCACCACTCCTGCCCCACGCTGGGTAAGGGGCAGCTCCATCCCCCATGAGGCTACGGTGAGTGGCAGCAGGCTGCAGCAGGGAAGGAGCCCACATGTGATGGCAGCCCCCTCCCCCCTGGCACCCACTATAGGGGAGGTGAGGGGACTTCCTGGACCTGAGAGGGGCCCGGCCTCTAGGAGCACATGCAGTGATGGTGCTGGATGAGTGTGCTGCCAGAGGGGGAGAGGGCTGGGGGACTGTGGAGTCCTCCTCTCTGGCCCCAGCCCCGGGGCAGCCTGCCTGCACCCCAAACTCCTCATCCCCAGCCCCACCCCAGAGCCCGCACCCCCAGCAAGAGCCCTCACCCTCCCGCAGCCCAACCCTCTGCCCCACCCTGAGCCCCCTCCTGCACCGTGAACCCCTCATCCCTGGCCCCGCTCCACAGCCATCACCCCAACCCTCTGCCCTAGCCCTGAGCCCCTCCCACACTCCAAACCCCTCATCCCCAGCCCGAGCCCTCATCCCCCCACACTCCAACCCTCTGCCCTAGCCCTGAGCCCCTCCCACACTCCAAACCCCTCATCCCCAGCCCGAGCCCTCATCCCCCCACACCCCAACCCTCTGCCCTAGCCCTGAGCCCCTCCCACACTCCAAACCCCTCATCCCCAGCCCGAGCCCTCATCCCCCCACACTCCAACCCTCTGCCCTAGCCCTGAGCCCCTCCCACACTCCAAACCCCTCATCCCCAGCCCGAGCCCTCATCCCCCCACACTCCAACCCTCTGCCCTAGCCCTGAGCCCCTCCCACACTCCAAACCCCTCATCCCCAGCCTGAGCCCTCATCCCCCCACACCCCAACCCTCTGCCCTAGCCCTGAGCCCCTCCCACACTCCAAACCCCTCATCCCCAGCCCGAGCCCTCATCCCCCCACACCCCAACCCTCTGCCCTAGCCCTGAGCCCCCTCCCACACCCCAAACCCCTCATCCCGAGCCCCACCCTAGAGCCTGCACCCCCAGCCAGAAACTGTTTAACAGGGAAACTGTTAATCGCTTACTGTTTCCAGTCCATTTTTACATTATTTTAATATATATATATATATTGGCTTACAAGGCAGGTGTGTGTGTGGGCGGGGGGACTTGGACCCATTCTGGGCACCACCAAAAATTATACAAACCTGCCGCGCCTGGCCTTTCCATATGGTGGGAACCCTTTGTTTCAATTTAGTTCCCACACCAGTTTGTGGAAAAATACAGGTACCCAAAATGGAGTTCAGTGGCATGTAGTCTGATCATAGAATCATAGAATATCAGGGTTGGAAAGGACCTCAGGAGGTCATCTAGTCCAACCCCTTGCTCAAAGCAGGACCAATTCCCAACTAAATCATCCCAGCCAGGGCTTTGTCAAGCCGGGCCTTAAAAACCTCCAAGGAAGGAGATTCCACCACCTCCCCAGGTAACGCATTCCAGTGCTTCACCACCCTCCTAGTGAAATAGTGTTTCCTAATATCCAACCTAGACCTCCCCCACTGCAACTTGAGACCATTGCTCCTTATTCTGTCATCTGCCACCACTGAGAACAGCCGAGCTCCATCCTCTTTGGAACCCCGCTTCAGGTAGTTGAAAGCAGCTATCAAATCCCCCCTCATTCTTCTCTTCTGGAGACTAAACAATCCCAGTTCCCTCAGCCTCTCCTCATAAGTCATGTGCTCCAGACCCCTAATCATTTTTGTTGCCCTCCGCTGGACTCTTTCCAATTTTTCCACAACCTTCTTGTAGTGTGGGGCCCAAAACTGGACACAGTACTCCAGATAAGACCTCACCAATGTCAAATAAAGGGGAACGATCACGTTCCTCGATCTGCTGGCAATGCCCCTACTTATACAGCCTAAAATGCCATTAGCCTTCTTGGCAACAAGAGCACACTGTTGACTCATATCCAGCTTCTCGTCCACTGTGACCCCTAGATCCTTTCCTGCAGAACTGCTACCTAGCCATTCGGTCCCTAGTCTGTAGCAGTACATAGGATTCTTCCATCCTAAGTGCAGGAATCTGCACTTGTCCTTGTTGAACCTCATCAGGTTTTTTTTGGCCCAATCCTCTAATTTGTCTAGGTCCCTCTGTATCCGATCCCTACACTCCAGTGTATCTACCACGCCTCCCAGTTTAGTGTCATCTGCAAACTTGCTGATAGTGCAGTCCACACCATCCTCCAGATCATTAATAAAGATATTAAACAAAACCGGCCCCAGGACCGACCCTTGGGGCACTCCGCTTGAAACCGGCTGCCAACTAGACATGGAGCTATTGATCACTACCTGTTGAGCCCGACGATCTAGTCAGCTTTCTATCCACCTTACAGTCCATTCATCCAGCCCATATTTCTTTAACTTGGCGGCAAGAATACTGTGGGAGACTGTATCAAAAGCTTTGCTAAAGTCAAAGAATAACACATCCACTGCTTTCCCCTCATGCACAGAGCCAGTTATCTCATCATAGAAGGCAATTAGGTTAGTCAGGCACGACTTCCCCTTGGTGAATCCATGCTGACTGTTCCTGATCACTTTCCTCTCCTCTAAGTGTTTCATAATTGATTCCTTGAGGACCTGCTCCATGATTTTTCCAGGGACTGAAGTGAGGCTGACTGGCCTGTAGTTCCCCAGATCCTCCTCCTTCCCTTTTTTAAAGATGGGCACTACATTAGCCTTTTTCCAGTCGTCCGGGACCTCCCCCGATCGCCATGAGTTTTCAAAGATGATGGCCAATGGCTCCGCAATCACATCCACCAACTCCTTTAGCACCCTCGGATGCAGCGCATCCGGCCCCATGGATTTGTGCTCATCCAGTTTTTCTAAATAGTCCCGAACCACTTCTTTCTCCACGGAGGGCTGGTCACCTCCTCCCTATACTGTGCTGCCCAGTCCAGCAGTCTGGGAGCTGACCTTGTTTGTGAAGACAGAGGCAAAAAAAGCATTGAGTACATTGGCTTTTTCCACATCCTCTGTCACTAGATTGCCTCCCTCATTCAGTAAGGGGCCCACACTTTCCTTGACTTTCTTCTTGTTGCTAACATACCTGAAGAAACCCTTTTTGTTACTCTTAACATCTCTTGCTAGCTGCAACTCCAAGTGTGATTTGGCCTTCCTGATTTCACTCTTGCATGCCTGAGCAATATTTTTATACTCCTCCCTGGTCATTTGTCCAATCTTCCACTTCTTGTAAGCTTCTTTTTTGCGTTTAAGGTCAGCAAGGATTTCACTGTTAAGCCAAGCTGGTCGCCTGCCATATTTACTATTCTTTCTACACATTGGGATGGTTTGTTCCTGCAACCGCAATAAGGATTCTTTAAATTACCGCCAGCTCTCCTGGACCCCTTTGCCCTTCATGTTATTCTCCCAGGGGATCCTGCCCATCTGTTCCCTGAGGGAGTCAAAGTCTGCTTTTCTGAAGTCCAGGGTCCGTATTCTGCTGCTCTCCTTTCTTCTTGTGTCAGGATCCTGAACTTGACCATCTCATGGTCACTGCCTCCCAGGTTCCCATCCACTTTTGCTTCCCCTACTCATTCTTCCCTGTTTGTGAGCAGCAGGTCAAGAAAAGCTCTGCCCCTAGTTGCACTTGCACCAGGAAATTGTCCTCTACACTTTCCAAAAACTTCCTGAATTGTCTGTGTACCGCTGTATTGCTCTCCCAGCAGATAATCAGGATGATTAAAGTCTCCCATGAGAACCAGGGCCTACGATCTAGAAACTTCTGTTAGTTGCCGGAAGAAAGCCTCATCCACCTCATCCCCCTGATCACATGTCCTTTCATGGCTTGATGAGTCATAGCAGCCATTATCCATAGGCTGTCTGGAGCATTCTCAGGAAGGCTCACCAGGTGGGGGATAAGCTTCTAAGGCCTATTGTTTTCCCTAATGACTCATTACCTTGAATAGGCCCTTCACACTCAGCTATCTAGACTGGATGCATCTTGCCTAGTGGGTGTCACCCAGGTGTAACTACATTTGAAATGCAGATACATAGTCAATATTCATAATTTTAGATACAAAAATGATACATGCATACAAATAGGATAATCATATTCAGCAAATCATAACTTTTCCAATGACATCCATCAAGACATATCTTGTAAAAGATGCAGCATAATCATATCATAACCATACCACTCTGAAGAATACAGGGTGCAATGTCACAGTACCCATCTCAAATAATTTCCAGTGCCCATTTGTCAGAAGTTATCTGTTCCCAGGTGCTGTGGAATGGGGCGAGAAGGCATTCATAGGGATTTTAGGGGATTTTCAGCGTTGGATGGTATTGAAGAGGGTGGTCTGACGGCACCCTGGCCAACCCGTCAAAACTGTTGTTTTGAAGTGGATGGCTGCAAAGAAGTAGGTTGAGGGCCCAAAGGTTTCCATTTGGAGAAGCTGGACTTCTTTCTTTGGGGTTCATACGAGGGTTGGGATGAATATTGTGACAAGCCTGAATGAAGGCTTAGGACTATACTTTCTCTTCTGCCCAGGTGAATAGATTCTGAGCAATCAAAGAGTAGCCCTGGAATCTTTTAAAGTGTGGAGAGAAGTATCTATCTTTTCCACAAAGAGCTTTGTACCTTCAAAGGGAAGGTCCTCCATGATTGTTCACACCTCTTTGGGGAAACCGGATAAGTGCAGCCAAGAGGTTCATGTCATCACAACAACAGTGGAGATAGAACGTGCTGCCATGTGAGTTGTGTTGAGTGCAGACTAGAGTGATCTTTTTCCCACTAGTTGGCCTTTGTTAATGATGGCTTTGAATTGGTCCTTGTGAGAATCTGTGAATTGCTCAATAAAGGAATTGAGTTTTGAGAAGTCAATGTAATCATATTTTGCTGTTAATGCTTGATAGTTTGAGATATGGAACTGTAGAGTGGCCGATGAGTATATTTTTCTCTCAAAATATCAAGGCGCTTCCAGTCCCAGTCTTAGGGGGTGGATTTCAGATGATGCTGATGGCCTCTTGACTTCACCGCATCCACAATGATCAAATGGGGGCGGGGGAGGGGCAGGTGGGAGAAGAAAAATTCTGTGTCCTTTGCTGGCACGTAATATTTTTTATCGTCCCACTTGCATGTTAGCAGGACCAATGCCGGGGTCTGCCATATGAGTTTGGCAGAATCCAAGAGGGCCTTACTCTGGATGATGCCGAGGCATGTAGACTGTCCAATAGTTTATGGTGTGACTCGGTCACCTCTTGTAATGGTAGTTGTAATGCATCTGCCACCCTCTGAACCAGCTCCTGGAAAAACTTGAAGTCATCTGCCAACGACGGAGGAGGGGGCATCGCTGTCTCATCTGGTGATGAAGATGAGAAGTTTGTCTGAGGGATAATCTTCTCCTCCCCCAGTAAGGCTATTGAGAGGGTGGGAAGGGCCCAGGAGATGGGTACCATGGCTGCCCATATCAAGGAGGCAGGGGGTCAGAGGGATGGTACGGTTGAGGTCATACCGGAAATGGGTTTCATAGGATGGATGAGTGGAGCAGCAGGAGACTATGTCCTCTTGCTCACTACCTGACTCAGCAGTTAGAAATTGGGGTGTATGGCATGATGTCACCAGTGGGGGATTGCCAAACAGGGGAGGGGGGAGCAAAGAAAAACGAAGTTAAAAGTAGAGTTGTTTGGGTTTTTTTTAAAGCTAAATAAATAAATAAAAGATAAAGGAGTGAAGAAAGAAAAGGGAGCTCTAAAAGATGAGAGAAACAGTTAGCAATTCTATAGAAGGTAATGATCCGCTAATGGACAGCTAAAATTCCATCTCTAGCCAGGAAGGAGAAGGAATTGAGGAGGGTTTGCCTGCTCAATGCTGGTTAACCTTGTGGCAGACCACAAGGAGGAGCAGGGCATGTGCGTGTCGAACAGACACTTCCACCAAAATTCTTGGATCAGCAGTGCCGGGACGCAGATATACCTACAGTGGAGCACCCACTGGGACACGACTCGAAGCAGCAGCATTGTGCTTCACTTGCAAAAAATGATACAAACGTTAAATCTTTTGGGCTAAGTTTAGACTGAGGGCCAGATCCTCAGCTGACATAAATTAGTATAGCTCCACTGATGTCAAGGGACCTAGATTGATATACACCACCTGATGAACTGACCTTGATGGTTTTGTTCTCACTCTAAACAAAATGCTATTGCAGCACAGTAAACTTTTCTTAGTTATTGCCTTTAAACAGAAACATTCAATTTCCAATTAGAGTTTAGGTATCATTGCATAAAAAAATGCTTTCACAAATGAGACACACAGTGTAATTTGATGATATCATAAAAAGATTGTGTGTACAGTATGTCTGATTCTGATTTCCCCTTTTCCATTTTAACTCCTTTGAAATAAATGGAGCTACACCTGATTTACAATGGCATTAAGGAGATTAGAATCAAGTCCAGCGTGCAAGGAATAGCATGGGGTCACCCAATGAAATTAAAAGGCAGCAGGTTTAAAACAAACAAAAGGAAGTATTTCTTCACACAGTGCACCGTCAACCTGTGGAACTCTTTGCCAGAGGATGTTGTGAAGGCCAAGTCTATAACAGACTTCAAAAAAGAACTAGATAAATTTGTGGAGGATAGGTCTATCAATGGCTATTAGCCAGGATGGGCAGGGATTGTATCCCTAGCCTCTGTTTGCAGGATGCTGGGAATGGGTGAACTGCGATGGATCACTTGATGATTACCTATTCTGTTCATTCCCTTTGTGCCACCTGGCATTGACTATTGTTGGAAGACAGGATACTGGACTAGATGGACTTTTGGTTTGACACAGTATGGCCGTTCTTATGTTCTTGTAAATACAGTAACATTAAGGATGCAGGTAGGGATGCAAAGGAGGAGTGGTAGTGCATTAAAAGTTTTCAGTTGACTAAGGGAGAGAACTAATAGATGCCAGCCTGTCTTTCTGTAAATAATTAAGATAAACAGTTGCTGCTACAAAATGATGAGATGTCCTGACAAACTGACCAGAGCTGTATCACTGAAGCCAAAGTGTACTTAATTACACCAGTGTAATTTCATTGGCTTCAGTGGAATTATTCTGGATTTACCTCTGTGAAACTAAGAGCAGGATTTGACCCAGTAGGAGTTTTGACATTGGTCTGCTCCTGTCCCCCACTGAAGTCAGAGGATGCTATTCATATCCTACGTAATGTGTAATTTGGGGCATTCATATATCAATGCCAAAGAAGTGAAAGTAAGAGTATGGAATTTTAAGCAAAAGTTGTTTGTTAAACATTCCCTGTGGATGGTATGATTGCCAGCTTTGTCCCAAACTTGGCATTACCTGCAGCCCTTCACATGCAACACTCTCGTGAACTTCAGTGGTCGTGATGCATACATAAAGGCTGCAGAATTGGGCCTTGTATTCGTAGTACCTGCCAAAACAGCAGCAGCACTAGTTAGTACAATCTTTCAGTTCCTGGCATCTGGCCCTTACCAATCTGTATTTCTGGTCTGAAGGAAAAAAACGTCTACTGGGAAGTGATGGGGGGAAAAAATGAGAGAAATGTTTATTAACCTCTACCCTCCTTAGCAGTGTTGGTGATAGTTAGTTAGGATTGTTAGCAAGAACTATGTGGCTATCATTCTCTCTCCCTAATCTATAAATACAGATACACATGATTTTATTTTTAGACAATTTAGGTGTTATGATTAGTGTTTGAAACATTACACAGAAATAATGCTATAGAGATAAGCAGACAAGAAATGTTAACTTTCCATTAATGAATATCATCCAGTTTCCTGATTGCCATTAGGATTAAAGAGAAACATTAACTAATCCATTGTTACTGATTCAGCCAAAAGTGGGCAATCAGAGGACCAAAATGCTTCAACAAAACAAAGCAAAACAAGCTACAGTGGACTGTATTTCTCTGAAGTTGCAAAAGATTAATGAGCATAGGTAGAGACAGGGCAGGACACAAAGCTTTATCTGAAAGCTATGGGTGAAAATGCGACTTAAAAGGGCTCAAATAACAACCACAAAACTTTTTAACTTGGCTGTGCAGAAGATTTATCTGGAAGATAAAATACAAAAACTGAAAGGCACATAAATAAAAATTTCTCACTTTTTTTTAAACTACATGAAGGATTAAAGCAGCTTTTTGTCAGAGAAGAACAGAATGGAGAGTTCTTGTTTGCTTCATTTCTTTCTATTCTCTATTTTATTAAAGACCCTGTCAAGCACTTTTACAATACTTTTTCTTTTCTAATCGTCTATTGTTCATACTATAACCATGAAAGGCTGGTAAGAATTGTCTTCCATTCTATTTTATCCTTTGTGTGTACTCATTGCTTTTTATTTCCCTTTGTTTTGAATGGAGCTGAAATTAACATAACTGGTTTTGTTTACACAGTGTATCATATATCATGGTGTCATTCCAAACTATTTTTCTGGTTTAACAGTATTATTGATTGATATAATCTCAGCTCTTGGAATTGTGTTTGTTAAATTAATATAATGCTACTGCAAATGGAACATAAAGGTCCTCACAAAAATTGTATGTTTTTAAAACTGTCTTATAAAAGAAGTTTAGATTTGAAAGAAAATGAAGTACTTAGAATCCAAAGGACTTCTATCAGGTCATTTAAAATAGTTCAGATTTTGGATCTAAAAAACTTGAGAGTGTTTCTTTAAATTAGATTTTTATGACAGTACTGGAGAGATTTTCTGTAAATTCTTAGCCAGTGTGGAAAACTTGTTGACAGAGTAAAAGGTTGCCTTGTTATCAAGGCCCTGTCTACTCTGCAGCACGATGGACCCACATTTTGCAGCAGGTAGTCTTCAGAACTTGATTCTGCAGCAATGTTGTTTAGGTTAAGCTGGTTATTTTTATAATGTGTTGCTGAGTTCCAGCATAAGGCCAGCTCCTAGAGTCATCCCATTACATCAGATTCTCAGCTTTCATTTAAAAAAAAAAAAAAGACTCTAGCCCTTATTGTGGGGGAGTTTGGAAATGTAATGTGAGCATCGCCAAAGTGGCGATATTAAGACAGCTTGAAGCAATGACTCTGAGCGGGGTGAACTGACTCATTCATCTCTCAGTGAGTTGTTAACTCCAAAACCCATTGCTCTGGGGAGCCCCACCAACCCACCCCCTGCACATAACATGAGGAGAAGAGTGCAGCAGAGCATACCCGACCCACACCACCACACAAATATACCCCACCTTCTGGCATAAAGTACTGGAGGGAGCCCTGCTGCCTTCCCTGCCTTACTGGTAGGGAGAGAAAATCCCTATTGCCTTCCCTGCTGTTCCTGCTCCATTGTGCTGTCTCTGCTTCTCTGGGTGGGTGGGGCTTTGGTGCTGGGACAGGGTCATGGAAGCAGGTCTTTAGGGAGCCCTGTGCTGTTATGTGCCTAGGGTCCCAAATTATTTTAATCCAGTCCTGCACACCTCACAGCCCAGGCAGATGGAGTTCTGCTCAGTGCTGGAAGCTCATTGGTTTGACCCCATCTGCCACGTTCTCTCCCAAAGGCACATACCTTGAGACAGGTGAGGCAGTCCTGAGGAGTGAGGGACCCGGCTGGGAAAGAGCTGAAGCCAAGTCAGCAGGGCAGGGAGAACAAAACATCTGGTACCTGGCTGCAGCGAACTGGCAGATTGTGTGGCCAAAACATGGGATTTCACAGAAGCTTGACAAGATGCCAAATTCTACAGAAAATTCAAGGAATGTGGATTCACAGAATACACAAGACCCAGCATGTTACCAGTGTGACAGACTGGTCACATAGGATGCCTAGAAGTGGACAGAAAGGGACAGCAAAGGCAAAGATTGGCTTTACTATGGCTATGTCTACACTACAGTCTATCTCAGCATAATTTATGTCACTCAGGGGTGTGAAAAACCACCCTCCTGAGTGACATAAGTTACACTGACATAAGCGCTCATGCACAGTGCTATACCAGCGGGAGAGCTTTCCCATCAGCATAGAGCATCTTCACCAGACACGCTGCAGCATGGCCTCTGTCTCAGTCACACACCTATCTTTACATTGTGGCTGCTGCCGGCATGCACTTGAGTGCTTTCCTCATCTAAACACGAGGTGCAATTTGATTATTCAGTTGCTAGATGACACTGCAGAATGTACATGGACTGTAGTAAAATGCACTATAAATCCTTCCATCCGTTTCAAGAAATGAGTTGTTTTTGAAATAAGGGCGTGACTCAGAAATATCAGTGAGAAAGGATCCTATATTTCCAGGCCCAATCACTTAACATGGGCCTGAGCTTCATATGTTTACACCCATGTCACATGGATATGGTACACAGACTCCAGCTGTTACTGTGGCATTGCTATTGGGATGAAATAACACTCATGTAGTCTTTAGGACTTTGAGTGCCCTGGACGGAGACTGAACTTTTAAGTGACCTGGCCAGAGGACAAGGCCATAGAAGATTCAGATGGTGGTAACCAACAGAGTCCAGCAACGCCACACACAGTTATAAGGGGAGTGCCGGCCAGTGAGCTGCTTCTGTACCCATAGTCCTGGCTCTGGGGTGGGGGACTTATACCACTGTGAAAACCTGATAAAGGTATTGCTCAAGTTTGATGGTATCACTATTTTATTCCACTTGAACTTGTTCCAGCTGTCCAACCATGAAGCAATTTAAGACAGCTGCCATTTAAAACAAAAAATCAAGCCACCAAAGTAATACATCCTTTTCCCCATAAATATGGAATTGCCCTCCCCACCCGACCCCCAAAATTATACTAGCCCAACGCAGGCCAATTAACTTCTAGGACATTGACACCTTTTCTCTACCTAAAATTGTTGCAACTTGAATTTTAAATTCTAATAACCCTGCAGGGCTAGAAAAGGGAGTGTTATCATATTGGAAAGAAGAGATTGCCAGCTTCCCAATGGGACTCCCATCTTGCCCTAGAAGGGCCTGAGATAAAGCACATTACAACTGTTAACATTTTTATGTAGGGCAAAGTTATTTTAGTTCATCTTTGAAGGGTTTACTAGCTTAATTTTTCATGTCCTCTTTTCCCTGTGAAGTTGGACTCATGATACCTGGCTTTGAAGATAAAGGGATATTGAAAATAGCCCCAATATTTTTAGAAACATTATAAAGCTAGGTGTCAGGGCTCTTCTGTTGACACACCCTGTTAGCAAGTGTTGGAATCCTTCAAGGAGCTGTTGGCTTAATCCTGTTGACTCATTATAACAGATGTGGCTCATTAATTCTACAGTGATATCAGGGAAGTAGGAGCAGCTCTATGGGCAGAGGGAAGTGGTGTCTAGAAGAGGGAAGTGTATGTAGTGAATTCCTAGGGGTAGCTAATCATGGAGAAATCTTTGGCTCAGGTTTATGGTTTTTGTTTTTAACTGACATTGCCAATAAAGCTGAGTCACAGGAAATGTGTACATTTGCACTACACACCGAGGGGTACTCATACCTGAGTATATCTATCCCAAACCTTGTTGGCTTCAGTAGAGTTTCTTTGTCTTTGCACTGGGGAAAGTGAGAGAAGTAGAAAGCCCAGGATGTTGAGATTCTATTCAAAGCAATTGGGAGCTGCATCTGATTTCAATTTATTGGCATTGATTGGAACACTTGACAAAATGAAATTGTCAAAATATGCCATTTCATTGAAGAACATTCCATGTAGATATCTTGGTTTCAATTACATTTTTGTCAGGAAGGTTTTTTAGTCCAGCATTCTCTCTGGTCACATCTGACCAGGGATTCCTAGGTTTATACGAGGGTAGAACAATCATATGTCTTGTCCTCTTCCTTTGGGATATTCCATAGTGGCTTGTAAGAATAACTCCCTACCTGTTGCTATGGAAAAATAATTGTATATCCTGATCCTGTCAGCTTTCCTATCTACTTAAGCCAAAGCTTTCATCAGCTAATGCAAGATGTTATGAGATACTTAGTATAATTTAACAGGATTATAGTAAAGGTGTTGGCCAATTTAATCTATATAACTGCTATATTAATATATAGGTACAGATAATGCATATTTTTAATATTATATGTCTATATATGCTAGACAGCATATATTGGTCAATATGATTGTCATCCTTTGTACAGCTCTACACCTTATAGTACACAACTGTAATTAAATACCTATTGATTCTGAAATTTCATTCTGATGTGTCCACTACATTTGATTAAGTGTGCAAAATTGTTGGTGACAGAAAACATTTCAAGATCATAAATGCTAAAGGCAATGGAAATATGACCTTTCTTTTTCTAATATCTTTACTTAATAAGAGAATCCTATAAAGTGAATGAAGTTATTTATGCTATTCAGCTGGATTTTTGCCCCCTCCTTGGCTAGAGAATGTCTTAAACTGTTTTAGACAAACTTTAAAATGATGTGATGGAGCAACCGTGCATAGAACCCTTGAATCGCTGTTTTTAACATCATTTAATACACAAGAACTTGCCCAAAGCATAAAGTCTTTCATCCATCTTTATTGTTTTGCATTTAGGCCCAGATCCATGCTTATATACCAGATGGCAACTGCAGCAGAGTTTCAAGCTATAGCTACAATAGATGAGAAGATAAGAGCCTCTTGAGAAAGGGAAAGCCAGACTGCATATTCCCTGCAATTGCACCTGATAACTTATCGCCACTCACTAATTGGCTTGTCCATACACAGGTCATTCAAAATCTGACATTTGTGACTAACTTATCTGCAGCCTGTTCCTCCTGCAGAGATCAACAGTGAAATAGAAACCTGGAAAGAAGAATATTTTATATGAATTGAAAAAGCAGAATTAGGGCTTTTTCATGTCCACATTGCTATGTCACGAATTTTTGTTTGAGAAGAGCCATAATATTTTATGAACTGTCATTGCTAGTTACCATTGCAAACCAGGCTAGCTGAATATGATTGAAACCTATGATAACACCTCATTTTTCTCTTTAGCAGATAGACAGTTTTCCTTTTGGGATTCACAGTCTTTATGTCCAGTAGTGATCTTCTCTTCCCCCACAGTTTCAAAGTGCACTTTCACTTTGCCAGTGGATGGTAAATGACAGTGCTTGCAGAAAAACAAAAGTCTATTACAGAGAAAATAAAATAACTCATGAGTGAGTAATTGTTGCTTTACTTTCACTACTTAAGAGCCATCAGCAACTGCAAAGCTCTGCAGCTCTCGCACAATTTTGTTGTTTGCCATTGTTAATGAAAAAATGAAAGTTTAGCATACAGTACATTGTGTAGTCAACACTGTAATTAGCCCTTTGAAAGATGAAGTATCCACTTGAAAAAAGAAAAAAAGCTACACTCGCACAATGAAATGTCTAAAATTTTCTAGCTAATGCAAAACCTGCAATTTTCATGTAATTATCTCCCTAAAGTCTTAAATTCAAAGAGATTTCTCTTTTTCTGTTTCCCCCACAGATAAACTTGTGCAGTGAGAGCTAAAACAGAATTATTTGCAAAGAGAAGAAAAACACATTGCTGCATTATAAATAAATATAGTTTACACTGAAGAGAAAGCAATCTGCATAATTAAGGTCTTAACATACAATATTCGAACCATCCATGTATAATGAGATCACAGTCAAAATGAAAACACTACCTACCAGAGTAGGTGTGAAAGTACAGCAGATCAGGAGTTGCAATGATATATACATAAATAAATGAAGTTTCCCGTTCAGCAAACATTAAGTCCAGTAAATCATCAGTCCCACATTGTATTTAGCTAAGGCCTGATGTATATCTAAAACTTAGGTCAACCTAGCTATGTTGCTAAGGGTTGTGAAAAATTCACACCCCTGAAACACACAGTTAGGCTGACCTAAACCCTGATATAGGCACTGCTAGGTCAATGGAAGAATTCTTCCTGAGGAGCTGGATTTACTACAATAATGGAGAAACCTCTTTCATCGCTATAGCAAATGTTTACACTACAAGCACTCCAGTCGTGTGGCCACAGCTGTGCTGCTGTAGTGTGGACATAGGCTGTATCACCTCTCCAAGAGGCAGTAGCTAGGTCGACTGGGAGAATCCTTCTGTCCATGTAGCTGCCTTTTGACAGGGGAGGGTAGGTCAACCTAACTACAGTGTTCAGGGTGTGAAATCTTTCACACCCATGAGCAACATACTAGGTTGACCTCAGTTTTAGTTGCAGACCAGGCCATAGCCCTCTTTTTGAAGAAAAATGTGAAAGAGCAGAGATATTAAATGAAGAAGTATAGTAAGGGCCCATCTGAAACCAATGGGAAACTTTCCATTGTCTTCCATGAATTGGGTTTTGGATTAGGTTCCACATCTCTAAAATGAATCAGATGTCTCTGAAGATTGGAAAATTGTTAATGTCCTGTCTTTTTTACTAAAGGAGCCCAGGAAGATCCCACAAATTACAGACCAGAAAACCTCACTGAGAATCCTTCAACAAAGGATAAAATAGTACAACACTAAGATATGCATTGGGGAAAACCAGCAGGGCTATGGAAATGAAAGTCAGGCTTTTCTTATCTGTAGCAGTCATTTGAAAAAATGTTATGAGTTTATATTTAAAATCTTGACTTTCCTCCAGAATTTCCCCGACAGATTTACAAAATAATGGAGGCTCTGAGAGCAGCTTCATTCTTAAAGCTGAGCCAGTATTTTGCCTTTGACAGTAACTTAAATCCCTTCCAGAGCTGAAACATATGTATAGGAATTACTCTGCTGATTGGTGAAGTGCAGCAGCCACAGTTGGGTGATATATAGTAGCTGCTTAACAGAATATAGCTGCTCTGCATGGTAGGTTGAGTATGAGAACTGAAGAATCCCTCCTCCAACTGAAAGCACAGGGTGTCTTTAGCTAAGCCCATGTTAGAATTTGGCAAAGACACCAGAGTTGTCGTTACCATGGTTTTTCAAGTGAGTTCCATTCATGGAACTCCCTTAACTGCATGCAGATCCTTTTGATAATACCTTTAAACCAGAAATTTGGTCAATTCTATATCAGCATTAAAAAGCATATGCTCAGAGATGGAGTTTGACATGGTTTCCTTTGATAGACATTTATGCAATCCAATGACTGGTGATTGCTTCCTGCCACACAAGTTGTGGCTGCACTTCAGTGATGCTGTAAATACAGGTATTTGTAAAGTACTCTTCTCTTTCAGGATAAGGAGAGCTATACACATGCAAAATATGAAACACTAAAGTAGAATAAATAACCAAATGGTAAGGAGGAAAGTCTTGCTGTGGATTAACATCTGGTTAAAGGACAAGAAGCAAAGTATCTTACTGAATTTCTGGAGAAAGGCTAATATTAGGGCAAATCTGCCAACGAGAGTTTGAAGCAGGAGTGTCCTCTCCAATCAACCTCTTCTGATTTCCCTATACTCAGAGAACTCTCTACTTCTCTAACTTAGCCAGAGGGGGAGACAGGAGAATGCTCCCTTGGGGAGACAGGAGAATGCTCCCTTGAGTAGAGCTTGGTTATATTCTAACTACATGTTGTGGACTGAGCAGGGAGTAGTACAAAAGAAGGAAGGCAGGGAGTTTTTAGGTGTGCAGTAAACTCCACACTGCCAATAAAGGAATAAAGGACAAGGTGGATAAAGGTGGTAAATGCTTTTATTGGATTAACTTCTGTTAATGAAAGAGACAAGATTTTGAGCTTATACAGATAGAGTTCTTTAAGTCTTAGAAAGGTACTCAGTGTCACAGCTCAATACCAAGGTGGAACAGATAAGAAGTTAACAAGGCACAAAACGAGATTAAAGTAGCAAGAGACATAAAGGGTAAGAAAACATTCTACATATACATTAGTCGTAAGAAGAAGATCAAGGACAGGGTAGGCCCATTACTCAACTAGGGGGAGGAAAAACATAAATAGAAAATGTGGAAATAGTAGAAGAGTTAAATGATTCTTTTGTTCCAGTTTTCACCAAAATGTTTAGTAGCAATTGGACATCTAACATAGTGAATGCCAATGAAAATAAGGAGGATCAGAGGCTAAAATAGGGAAATAAAAGTTAAAAATTACTTAGACAAATTAGATGTCTTCAAGACACCAAGGCCTGATTAAATACATCCTAGAATATTCAAGGAGCTGACTGAAGACATATCTGAGCCATTAGCAATTATCTTCTAAAAGTCATGGAAAAAAGGTGTGAGACCAAAGGACTGGAAAAAGGACAAATATAGTGCCACTCTATAAAAAGGGGAATAAGGATAAGCCGGGGAATTACAGATGAGTCATCTTAACTTCAGTACCCAGAAAGATAATGGAGCAAATAATTAAGCAATCAATTTGCAACCACCTAAAAGATAATAAGGTGAGAAGTAACAGTCAGCATGGATTTCTCAAGAACAAATTGTGTCAAACCAAGCTAATAGCTTTCTTTGACAGGGTAACAAGCCTTGTGAATGGGGGGAAGCAGTAGATGTGGTATATCTTGACTTTATTAAGGCTTTTGATACTGTCTTGCATGACCTTATCATAAACAAACTAGGGAAATACAACCTAGATAAAGCTACTATAAGGTGGGTGCATAACTGGTTGGAAAACCGTTCTCAGAGAGTAGTCATCAATGGTTCACAGTCATGCTGGAAGAGCATAACAAGTGGGGGTTCCACAGGGATCAGTTCTGGGTCTGGTTCTGTTCAATATCTTCATCAATGATTTAGATAATAGCATAGCCCACTGCCCTTAAAAAAAAATAATAAAGCGGAGATAGGATTAGAACCGGCGGTCTCAGCGGTTTTGCAGGGATAAAAATACACCGTGTCCATGGGTCCTGGTTCGCGAATGCTATTGGGGTGTTGTATTTGGAAATATAGTTGCAACAGAATAAAATTAGTTTATGCAAACAACTTTATTTGTGAAACGTGAACCCACTTTAATTTACCATTTTTGTCTATGCAGTAAATGAGAGGGCTGAGGCGATCAACTGTGGAGTAGGGACCAGTCCATTTTGACTCCAGTGTGTGATCCCTTTTGCCCAACTTTAAATACATTATCTGATCCCCTGGTTCCCACAGTAGGGAATCCCCATTTTTATTCTGATTCATTTTTGTATTCATGAGCTCAATGGCTTGGCTTATCCTGTGCTGCAGGGTGGCTTTGTCTTCCTGCAACTGTTTTAACCACTGCCAGTGCTCATGAGTTGCAAGCGGATTGTTCATCTCTGTGTCTGCCGCTTGTTCTGGGTTGATGACCACCCTTATTGCCTGTCCGAAGAGGATGTGGTATGGTTGGATTTTAGTTCTCAGCCTGTTACTGCTGCGAATGGCTGCTAATATTAGCAGCAGTTTCTCTGGCCAGTTTTTACCAGTGTTGTCTACAACTTTCCTAAGGGCTTCTTTATAGAGCGGTTCATCCTCTCTACTTGTTCTGAGGACTGCAGTTTGTATGGGACATGGAGTTTGTGTGAAACCCCTAATGCTTTAAGCAGTAGAGTAAATATGTCTCCCACAAAGGATCCTCCGTTGTCTGAGTCGATAATCTCGGGAGTCCCATATTTGCAAACCACTTCAGAGAATAGTTTCTTAGTGGCTGTGCGGGCAGTGTTTCTAGTAGGGAAAGGTTCCACCCAACCCGAAAAGGAATCTATGATTACAAGTAGATATTGAAATCCTTTATTACTCCTTGGCAATTTATCAATGAAGTCAATTTGGATTCTATGCCAGGGTCCCAGCCTTCTTTGATGTAGCATCTGAGGCTGGTGTGGAGGATGAGCTTTATCTTTGGCACACTGTATACAATTCCTGACCCATGTATCCACATCATCTCTCATCCCCTTCCATTCTGCCACTTGCTTTAACCTTCCCAGCATCCCTTCCACTCTTTCATGCATGAACTGATGAGCTATGTTCACCAGTTCCTGTCTTTCAATTCTTCCTGGGACGCGGACTGCTTCTAATACCTTCTTTTCCTGGCTTCGGGTCACCGCTGCTATTCTTTCATAATCTCTGGCTATGGCATCAGCACGGTTATTTCATACTGTTTCAGCTGTGGAGCCTTTTCCATGTGCCTTGACATGTTTGATTTTAAGCTGGTTGGGATGAGAGGTAACCCAGGCATAAATCCATCTCCATTTATCTATATATGCTATCTCTTTCCCGTCTGTGGCTTTCCAATTGTTCCTCTGCCAATTAAACATCCAATATTGCACCCAATTTACACAGTAATTGCTGTCAGCATAGATGTATACAGTCTTGGGGCAGTTCTCTGTATCATATTGTTTTAGGACTTGGTATATGGCATGGAGTTCAGAATGTTGTGCTGAGCCATGATCCAAATACCCCTTTAGTACCTCTTCTTCTAAATTGATGGCTGCATATCTGATTCTTTTTTACCGTGCACCACCATGGAACGGCCATCGGTGAACCAAATATGTCTCTCCTGACCCACGGTATTCAATTCTTCCAGGGGGGTGCTTGGGCTTGTGCTATCCTCTGTTCTAGTGTGACTGCTGGACATACATGCTTAGTCCCCTTTTTAATAAGAGCATGTGTCAGCATGTCAGGTTTGGATACTGCGTCAGCCCGGACTCCTCTGTTTACCAGTGTTAGAGTTCACTGTGCCATTCGGGTGTTGGACACCCTGCCTCCTATTAGTTTTTCAGATAGGATGTATTTTAGAGGCATATGTGTGCTTAGTATAGTAATTGGGGCACTGACGGTAAGTGGCTCGAAAGACTGAACTGCCCATACGGGTGTCAGGCATTCACGTTCACAGGCGTCAAAATTTAGTTCAGCTCCCTGTAGTTTTTTAGATTCATAAGCCACAGGTACCAATGTCTGGTTTTCATTTTGTTGCAAGAGAGTAGCCGCCCTGGCCACCTCATTAGCTGCTAACCGGATGACAAATGGTTTAGATTCATCCGGGAAGCATAAAGCAGGGGCTGCTAGGGCTTTTTGCTTCAGGATATTTAAAGCATTCTCCTGCTCTGGACCCCATTCCCAATGCGCCTTCTTTTTTAGCAGTTTCCATAAAGGAAGTGTGATCTCTGCATATTTATAGATATGGGGTCGTAGAAAGTTAAATCCACCCAGCAAAACCCTTAAGGAGTGCACATTGGTAGGGGGTGGCATTTCAATTAAAGCCCGTACCTTCCTTTGATTTACCTGCCTTCCCTCCTGGCCAATGATAATACTTAGGTAGATGACCTGGGTTTGCACCAATTGTGCTTTTTCCAGGCTTACCTTGAAGCCAGTGTCCTGGATCAATGCAACAATGTCCTCTGTAGGTCTTTGTACCTGTACCTCGAGTTGGCCAAAAACCAAAATATCATCCACATAGGAAAAGACGAGTGGTCGGTTAGAGGGACTTAACTGGTCCAGCATATCTACCACATGTTTGTGGGCGATAGCTGGAGAGTCTTGGAATCCTTGGGGTAGGTGCTGAAATGTGTACTGCTGGTCTCTGATGGTGAAGGCAAACCGGTCCTGTGAATCAGGATGTAATGGGATGGCAAAGAAAAGTCAGCCAGATCTATAACTGAAAAATACCTGGAGGTGGCTTGTACCTTTTGGATGACTTGTGTCATATCTGCCACGATGGGGGCCATGGGTATCCTTCCTTTGTTGATTCTCCTATAATCAATAGTTAGTCTCCAGGATTGCCCGTCTGCCTTCATGACTGACCAGACAGGCGAGTTAAAAGGGGAGTTAGTTTTTCTAATCACTCCCTGCTCTTCCAGGTCCTGAATGATTTGGACGAGCTGTGTCTCTGCTTCCCTGCTTCCCTTATCAATATTGCTTCTGTGGGGACACCAGTTCACCTACAATTTTAACACGTGTTAATTCTACCACAATCTGTTTTCTTATGGGTCCAGACCATGGGGAACTTTGAACACCATTTCTCCTGCTGCTCTGCGGTGAGGGCAGCGACGAGCTTATCACTTTTGGCAGTGATAAAGTTGTCACGGCTTGCGGTAGGGAGATAAGGTGGAAGGGTTTCAAGTCTCCATAGAGGGCTTCTGGGGAGATCAATAATAATGTTATTTTTAAACAGCCAGTCCGTGCCCAGAATCATGGCATCGGTCATATGCTTTGTCTGAATCAGGTTCCCTGTGGTGTGGAATCCTTGAACAGAGAATGGTACCTGCACCCATTCTTGTCCTGGGCTAGGTTTTCCCTGAAAAGACTGAAGCATAATGATTTGCCCTCTGGTCCCTGTCTGTGGAGCCGTTTTGATTAGAGAGACCGAGGCTCCGGTATCAATTAGAGCCAGCATAGGAGCTTGATTTCCCTGCTGGACGTAGATATAGTGTCTTCCTCCTGGATCCCATGTCAATTCCCTTATAAACCTCCACTGTTGGGCTCCTATGCCAAGTGGGGGTTCTACATCCAGTGGGCTTCCCTAGTAATATTCCTGATCATTTGAAAGATGGGGAGGTGGCAGGTCCATCAGGGGAGCGCTTGGGGTTGTTACCCCCGAAACGTTTTCTCTCTGCCCTGCAGTTTGAGAATTTCCTTCATAATATCAGACGTGGAAGCTCTATCCCATTTTTCTCTATTCCCTCCCAGCTCTAATAATAACTTCCACGCCATGCGGCACACGTAAGAGGTGGGTCTTTCTAGCTGTTTAGTTGCGTCGGCTGACTGAGACTTTTGAAGGTCTGGATATAGCCAACCCCTGAACTGAGTATCCCCCTGTCCCCTGAATTTTCCCCTTGAGTGTCTTCCGCAGGATCCTGCAAATCCCTTGGTTCCACTTTCATTTGAGAAAGTGACTGTCGGCTCCATTGCCGCTACATATGCAACCCTTTCCTTTTTTATTTGGGGTTTAGGTCCTGCATGTGTGGTAATTTGTTGTACCATTCCCCTTAATTCTTCTAGCGTTGCGGGGTGCCCGTCCTGCCAAACCGCAAATTTCCCTGAATAATATGGTAATAGTGATGAGGCACAGTCTCTCAGAGCCGAGACTGAGAAAGGTAGTGTGTATAGATTGCTAACGCCAGTCACTGTTACCAGACCGGACATTACTTGCATTAATGCCCACCAGGTGAGGTAGTTTTCTGGGTCCTCATTGGGGCCCTGGGTGGAAGCTACAGCTTGGGCTATGAAGTTTCTCCTACCTATTTGTTCCCCGAACATTGCCATTAGCGATAATTCGTTGGCGGGCTCAGTTATTCTAATGCGGTCCAGGGTAGCTCTTTTGTCTGGAGCCGCACATATCCCCATAAGCCGGTAGAGTTCTGTAGTGGTCAGTGCCTCTCTCCCAGTTAATAGGAAGGCATCGGTACACCATCGGGAGAAGACTCCCTGTTCAATATACCTAGGTGATCAGCCATTGACTTTAGGTCGGCTGCTGACACCGGAATAGTTGTTATTTGTTCGTTACCCCCACCCTGAGCATCTGCTCTGGGGGTAGTTATAGTGCGCCGCTCTAAAGCTGCCACTGGGGCTACAGGACCCTTCTGTGGGTTATCCCAAATGTCTCCCTCCCAGACTTTTGGGGGGTTTCAAATTTCTGCTTCTCAATCTGCTAGAGTTTGACAGTCGTCAGGGTTCCATTCTCCTGATTTGACAGCCGCTACTTGGTGGGTAGCAAAACCTAATTTTTGTTTCAAGTGTTCAATAATAGAATCACAGTGATTATAGTTTTCCGGGGCTTTGCCCTGTTTTAATGTTAATTTCTTAACCATGCCTTGCAGGATCTGGTTTTCTTTGATTAAAGCCTGATTTTCTTTTTCTATGTCTTTATAGGCAGTCACCTGGTCCGTCAGGAATCTTTCATTACTTTTACTTTCCTATAAGTCATGTTTTATCATTTTCATCTGATTGTGGGAATTTGTTGCCATTACTTTCCAATTTTCTACCCCTTTTTCCAATTGGGATAGTTTTTCTTTTAGAGACATTTTCTTTTCTTTACAGGCTGTTAGGCGGAGGTAGCTGTCATTACAAGCCTCCCACAGCAGCCAGATCCCTGCAGCATCTCTTTTTGCTGCATTAGGGGGTTTACATATGAGGATACATTGGGCCAATCTATCCTCTAGATCCGAAATAGAGCAAACATCTGCAAGGGCTTGTTCAGTCCAAGGACTGTGCCCATATCTCTGAAGGATTTGTTTAAAGGGTGTTATTTCTTTTACAAAAGGTGAGGTTGGAGCACCTTCAAACTCCATTCCTCCCTCTGAGAGTTTTCTCCCTTGTCTTTTTTTAAACATTTTTAACATGTGTATAGTTTCCTTTGTCACTCCTGAACTCTTACAGCGGGTGACACAGCCTAAATGATCTTATCCTGTTACCCCTGATCTCGTTCAGCGAGCAGCTTTACTTTGCCCTATAGGCTCTTGTTACCCCTGATTTCTCAGTGAACACTTTGGATAAGATTAATTGTAGCTTAAAGTTTCTATGAGCTCTTTTATGAAGCCTCTACCCTCCAGAGGTCAGTAGGCTTTGGTTAACCAAAAATAGAACCGCTCTCTATAGAGCCGGCTGTGTGCACACCAATGTTTACAATACCTGAGGCTTTTTTACCAATATTTCCCCTTTCGCAATTCTCCACCAAAATGTTATACCAATAGAATAAAAACCAGCAGGATCTTATTAAGAGGGATAAGGCAAAGATGCCACATTTATTGTAAATATAATGGTAAAGCAAAAGATAAAAGTAAACAACGTTGTTTGACTACTTATTCATATCACTACTTATTCCTTATACACACACACACAAACACATATATATATATATAGATTCATTCACACAATCAATCATTCAAGTTCTGTATAGGTGTTATAGTTACCAGCCTAGAAGTTGCTCATGCCAAGTTACTGGCCAGGTATCTTGGTCATGAGGATGGAGCCGAGTCTGTGTCAGATGCACCTGATGCTCCTGGAGGCTGGCAGCAGAACCAGAGATTCAAAGTTATCAGTCTTGAGAGTCCATTCTTATAGGAATTAATTCCTATGTTAGTCTATGGGAGCTGTTTCATCCTGCTGTTGCTGACTCAATCAGCAGATGGCACGTTCCTGGACACATTCTTGGGCACATTCCTGGTGGCTCCAAACTGTCCAAAGTTTGTGTTTCTCATCCTTCCAGGTGATGGGGTGGATCCCAGTTTACCCTCCGGGGGTTGTCTGGTCATCCACTTGACACATTCTTCGGCCGATGGATACTCCCTTTCTAGGCTGGCACCTTCCTAACCATTCATGTATATCAAGCATTCATCAGCATACATTCCATATCTTAATCATATTTTAATTTACTGTCTCCACCACTTTCAGGGTGTGTGCTAATTCATTTGAGACTCCTGGCCTTTTAATCACAGAGGGTGGGGGTCTGTCCTAGGAGCCATTGAATGAAGTGAAAGTCACTTAACGGCTTATAGTGTTTGTTTACATTGTATCAATTACTTCAAGAACAAAGTCAATTAACTTGTTTGTAAGTTTTACATAGTAATAAAGTATCTTTCACAGGATAGATATAATCAATTGTTTCTACAGACAGTAGCTTACAAGTTTTAACAGAAAACCCAAGAGATTTTTGTACTTGGTGAAACTGTTGGATTTTAAAGTGTGGGGGACAAATTATGAGGGGGTCACTGTCACTTGGGGGAATCACTGTTAGTACCTTCTTTAATATCCCTACATAGAGAGTACACTTACAGAGTCTGTGGATGATAGCAAGCTGGGAGGGGTTGCAAGTGCTTTGGAGGATAGGATTAAAATTCAAAATAATCTGGACAAACTGGATAAATGGTCTGAGGTAAATAGGATGAAATTCAATGAAGACAAATGCAAAGTACTCCACTTAGGAAGGAACAATCAGTTGCACACATACAAAATGGGAAATCACTGCCTAGGAAGGAGTACTGCGGGAAGGGATCTAGGCGTCATAGAGGACCACAAGCTAAATATGAGTCAACAGTGTAACACTGTTGCAAAAAAAGTGAACATCATTCTGGGATGTATTAGCAGGAGTGTTTTAAGCAGAACACAAGACATAATTCTTCCACTCTACCCTGTGCTGATTAGGCCTCAACTGGAATATTGTGTCCAGTTCTGGGTGCCACATTTCAGGAAAGATGTGGACAAACTGGAGAAAGTTGAGAGAAGAGCAACAAAAATGATTTCACCTGGATCACCTGGATCGATTGGTCTTCAGCTGTCGTTAAGACTGCGCCGATCACAATATGTCCGCCATCCTTCTTGCATTCTTGCCTTTCTTCTCCACGTTCGTCCGAAACGTTTAACACTGTCATCTTCCCATCTTCTTGGAGGCCGACCAGGTGGTCTTTTCTGTTCTCACGGGTACCATTCAGTAATGATTGTGGTCCACCTACTGTCTGTGAACCGTGCTACATGGCCCGCCCATCATATCTTATTATATCTGCTTTCCATGACAATATCTTTCACACCGCTGCGTTCTCTAATAATTTCATTTGGGATACGATCCAGAAGGGAAATTCCCAACATAGCTCGTTCCATTGCCAGTTCAGCTACCGACAGCCGCTGTTCTTCTCTCTTCATCAGTGCCCACGTTTCACTGCCATACAGCATGGCTGGCAGCACTGTTGAAGATATTTGTACATGTGGTCTTGTCGATTTTTCCTTTGAGGATGTCCTTGATGGAATTAAACACACACCATCCTGTCCGAATCCTTTGCGGAAGTTCTCCGTTCATGTCTTGGTGCATATTAACTTCTTGGTCCAAATATATGTACTGTTCCACTTCTTCAATTTCTTCTCCTGTTACCGTTACTCAGGCTTTTCGTAAGACGTCTGATCGCATGTATTTCATTTTGCAATGGTTCATTTTCAGACCGACCCGACTGCTTTTCTTGTTGAGTCTTCGTAGCATGCTCTGCAGTTGGTTGTTGCTTTCGGCAATTAATACGATGTTGTTCGCGAATCTGACATGAGATAATTGTTCTCCATTTATATTAACACCACTCCTCCAAATGATCTTGTTCATATCCATTTCAAGGCAGGCGGTAAATAGTTTTGGTGAAATTGTATCTCCTTGCTTTATGCCTTTCTTGATTGGGATGTGGAGGGGAGTTTCAAGGAGAGTAATGTCTGTTGTACATCCAGTATTCGCTTCTTTCAACAAACTGATGTACTGTGTGTTAATGCCCTGCTCTGCGAGCACCTTTAATATTGCGTTGATCTCAATGCTATCGAAGGCCTTTTCATAGTCAATGAAAGGAATGATTTAAGATCTAAAAACATGACCTCTGAGGGAAGACTGAAAAAAAATGGGTTTGTTTAGTCTGGAGAAAAGAAGACTGAGAAGGGACATAACAGTTTTCAAGCACATAAAAGGTTGTTACAAGGAGGAGGGAGAAAAATTGTTCTCCTTAACTTCTGAGGATAGGACAAGAAGCAATGGGCTTAAATTGCAGCAAGAGTAGTTTAGGTCAGAGGTTCTCAAAGCCGGTCTGCCACTTGTTCAGGGAAAGCCCCTGGCGAGCTGGGCTGGTTTGTTTACCTGCCGCATCCACAGGTTTGACCGATCACGGCTCCCACTGATGTGGTATATCTTGACATTATTAAGGGGGCTCAGGGCAGGGGGTTGGGATGCAGGGAGGGGTGCAGAGTGTGGGAGGGGGCGATTTTTAAGCACTACAATGGTCTTCCGGGGAGGTTGTGGAATCCCCATCACTGGAAGTTTTTAGGAATGGATTGGGCAAACACCTAGCAGGAAGAGTCTAGGTATACTTGTTCCTACCTCAGCACAGAGGGCTGGACTAGATGACCTCTCCAGGTCCCTTCTAGCCCTGCATTTCTATGATTCTATAAGTCATCTATTTAGCCACAGAACAGAGTATATGCCATGTTAGTGCAAACTTCCCACATTGTTCTGCTAGTGCACTTCAACTTTATGTTGGAGAAACAACCTCTAGGGTGAAAGACTAGTTTGGTCTCCATGCTTAACTACAATTTAAGGACAAGTTTTCTTGAGGGAGGAATAGATCTTTTTGTCTACACTACGGGATTAATCCGAATGTATATAATTCGAATTTGAAAAACAGGTTGTATAAAGTCGAAATGTATGTGGCCACACTAAGCACATTAATTCGGTGGTGTACGTCCAAGTACCGGGGCTAGCGTCGATTTCTGCAGCGTTGCACTGTGGGTAGCTATCCCATAGCTATCCCATAGTTCCCGCAGTCTCCCGCGCCCATTGGAATTCTGGGTTAAGATCCCAGTGCCTGATGGGACAAAAAACATTGTCGCAGGTGGTTCTGGGTACAGCCTCACCTCCTCCCTCCCTCCCTCCCTGCATGAAAGCAACGGACGGCAGACAACCATTTCGCGCCTTTTTTCCTGGGTGGGTGAACACTGCAGACTCCATACCATGGCAAGCATGGAGCCCGCTCAGCTCAAGACAGCAGTCATGAACATTGTAAACACCTCGCGCATTCTTGTGGAGTTTATGCTGAGCCAGGACCAGAAAAATGAGGCGAGGAGGCAGCGGCGGTGGCAGCGCAGCGACAAGTATGATGAGGACATTGACATGGACACGGATACAGAATTCTGTGAAACCGCGGGCCCCGGTGCTTTGGAGATCATGTTGTTAATGGGGCAGATTCTATCCATGGAACGCCGATTCTGGGCAAGGGAAACAAGCACAGACTGGTGGGACCGCATAGTGTTGCAGGTGTGGGATGATTCCCAGTGGCTGCGGAACTTTCGCATGCGTAAGGGCACTTTCATGGAACTTTGTGACTTGCTGTCCCCTGCCCTGAAACGCCAGAATACCAAGATGAGAGCAGCCCTCACAGTTGAGAAGCATGTGGCGATAGCCCTGTGGAAGCTTGCAACGCCAGACAGCTACCGGTCAGTCGGGAATCAATTTGGAGTGGGCAAATCTACTGTGGGGGCTGCTGTGATGCAAGTAGCCAAAGCAATCACTCAGGTGCTGCTACGAAAGTTAGTGACTCTGGGAAATGTGCAGGCCATAGTGGATGGTTTTGCTGCAATGGGATTCCCTAACTGTGGTGGGGCGATAGACGGAACCCATATCCCTATCTTGGCACCGGAGCACCAAGCCACCGAGTACATAAACTGCAAGGGGTACTTTTCAATGGTGCTGCAAGCACTTGTGGATCACAAGGGACGTTTCACCAACATCAACGCGGGCTGGGCGGGAAGAGTTCATGACGCTCGCGTCTTCAGGAACACTACTCTGTTTAAAGGGCTGCAGCAAGGGACTTACTTTCCGGACCAGAAAATAACCGTTGGGGATGTTGAAATGCCAATAGTTATTCTTGGGGACCCAGCCTACCCCTTAATGCCATGGCTCATGAAGCCATACACAGGCAGCCTGGACAGGAGTCAGGAGCTGTTTAACTACAGGCTAAGCAAGTGCAGAATGGTGGTAGAATGTGCATTTGGCCGTTTAAAAGGTCGCTGGCGATCATTATTGACTCGCTCAGACCTCAGCCAAAGAAATCTCCCCATTGTTATTTCTGCTTGCTGCGTGCTCCACAATCTCTGTGAAAGTAAGGGGGAGACCTTTATGGCGGGGTGGGAGGCTGAGGCAAATCGCCTGGCTGCTGATTACGCGCAGCCAGACACCAGGGCGATTAGAAGAGCACACCAGGAAGCGCTGTGCATCAGAGAAGCTTTGAAAACCAGTTTCATGACTGGCCAGGCTACAGTGTGAAATATCTGTTTGTTTCTCCTTCATGAAAACCCGCCCCCTTTATTGACTGATTTTATGTAAGGAACCCACCCTCCCCCTTCCCCCAGCTTTCTTTCAAACCAAATAAAGTCACTATCATTTAAAAATCATTTATTCTTTATTAATAGATTAGAAAAAGAGGGAGGGAACCCGGGTGGTATTTGGGAGGAGGATTGCTGGGAAGGAAAAAGCCACTAAGAAAAGGTTAAAAAAATGACAGCCTTTTGCTTGGGCTGTCTACTGGGGTGGAATGAGAAGGTGTACGGAGCCTTCCCCCCCGCGTTCTTACACGTCTGGGTGAGGAGGATACGGAACATGGGGAGGGGGGAGGGTGGAACAGGGGCTGAAGCGGCAGTCTGTTTTCCTGCAGCCGTTCCTGAAGCTCCACCAGACGCCGGAGCATGTCTGTTTGCTCACGCAGCAGCCCCAGCGTTGCATCCTGCCTCCTCTGATCTTCCTGCCACCACCTCTCATCTCGAGCATCTCTCCTCTCCTCACGTTGGTCCCTCCTGTCCTCACGTTGGTCCCTCCTGTCCTCACGTTCACTGGCTTCTTTCCTATACTTTGAAACTGTTTCCTTCCACTCATTCAGATGAGCTCTGTCACTGCGGCTGGATTCCATAATTTCAGAAAACATCTCGTCTCGCGTTCTCTTCTTACGACGCCTTATCTGTGATAGCCTTCGGGATGGAGGAGGGAGGCTTGAGGAATTTGCAGCTGCTGTAGGGAGGGGAAAAAAGAGAGAATTGTTTTAAAAGATACATTTTGCAGAACAATGCTTATACTCTTTCACGGTGACCAACACTATTCACATTACATAGCACATGTGATTTCTGTGCAAGGTCGCATTTTGCCTCTTAATGCTGAGTGCCTGTGGCTTTGCTGCTAGAGATCACAGGTCTGGGCAACAGAATTCGGCTTGCATGCGGCCATGGTAAGCCATTGTCTTATAGCTTCTGCGCCCTCCTTTCCCACATACCAAGCATAGCCTGTAGAGTGCTGCGGTTTTTCTGTTAACATTCAGCAGCAGCAGAAAACAAACTAACCACACCCCCCCGCCATGAATTCTCTTGGATGATCGCTGTACCCCTCCCCCCCACCGTGTGGCTGGTATCAGGGAAGATCCCTGCAGGAACCAAACTAACCACACCCCCCCCGCCGCCGCCCCCCTCCCGCCATGAATTCTCTGGGATGATCACGGTACCCCCTCCCCCCACCGCATGGCTGGTAACAGGGAAGATCCCTGCTAGCCAAACGCGAAAAGCTCAGGGCCAATTTCCCATCTGCGCTTGGCTAACTGCAGGGAAGGATTTATTTTCTGCCACAGGCAAACAGCCCAGTAGGAACGGCCACCTCTGTCCCCTTAATTAAGTTCCCGTATTTCAACCAGGTTACCAGGAGTGATATCACTCTCCTGAGGATTACACAACAAGATAAAGAACGGATGTTGCTTGAATGCCAGCAAACACCGGGACCATACGCTGCCAGGCTTTGTCAGGCAATGATACCAGATTACTTGCTGCAAGCATGGCGTGGTCAAGTGTCCTACCATGGAGGACGGAATAAGGATGCACTGCCCAGAAACCCTGTGGCAAGGCTTTTGGAGTACCTCCAGGAGAGCTTCATGGAGATGTCCCTGGAGGATTTCTGCTCCATCCCCAGACACGTTAACAGACTTTTCCAGTAGCTGAACTGACCGCGAATGCATCCCAAGTCCTCAGGGCAAAGTAATCATTAAAAACCGATTGCTTTTAAAACAAGTTTTATATTTTAAAAGGTAAACTCACCTGAGGTCCCTTCCATGGGGTCAGAGTCTTGGGTACTGGCTTGGGAGGGTTGGGAGGGTACTTCAGTCAGGGTGAGAAAAAGATCCTGGCTGTTGGGGAGAAAGGAGTGCTGTGTGCTCTCTGCAAGCTCATCCTCCTCCTCCTCCTCCTCTCCCCCATCGGCAGAATCCTCAGGTGTCGCTGATGAGACTATCCCCGACCCGGAATCCACGATCACAGGTGGGGTAGTGGTGGCGGCCCCCCCTAGAATTGCATGCAGCTCGGCGTAGAAGCGGCATGTCCGCGGCTCTGACCCGGAGCGACCGTTTGCCTCCTT
The DNA here is from genome assembly GCF_011386835.1 of Chrysemys picta bellii. Lineage (NCBI taxonomy): Eukaryota > Metazoa > Chordata > Testudines > Emydidae > Chrysemys > Chrysemys picta. The sequence goes on along the minus strand of NC_088799.1, from coordinate 41,924,586 downwards.
TGTTTTTTGATAGGCTTGTCTGAGCGCCTTGACTTTCACGCGGCACTGATCTGAGTCCCTATTGTGGCCTCTCTCCATCATGCCCTTGGAGATTTTTTCAAAAGTTTTGGCATTTCGTCTTTTAGAACGAAGTTCTGCAAGCACTGAATCCTCTCCCCATACAGCGATCAGATCCAGTACCTCCCTCACGGTCCATGCTGGTGCTCTTTTTCGATTATCAGCCTGCATGGTTACCTGTGCTGATGAGCTATCTGTGGTCACCTGTGCTCTCCACGCTGGGCAAACAGGAAATGAAATTCAAATGTTCGCGGGGCTTTTCCTGTCTACCTGGCCAGTGTATCCGAGTTTAGATTGCTGTCCAGAGCGGTCACAATGATGCACTGTTGGATAGCTCCCGGAGGCCAATACCATCGAATTGCGGCCACACTATCCCTAATTCGAAATGTTAAAATCGATTTTGGCGCTACTCCGCTCGTTGGGGTAGAGTACAGAAATCGATTTAAAGGGCCCTTTACATCGAAATAAATAGCGTCGTTGTGTGGACGGTTGCAGGGTAAATTCGAATTAAAGCTGATAAATCCGAATTAAAGTCGTAGTGTAGACCAGGCCTTTGTCAGTAAAGTTACTTGGGTGAAAAATCCATTAGATGTCGGATTAAGGAATGTAGGATGACAGGCACAACACTCCCATTGAATTGATTAGGACTGTGATCTAAACAAATAAATAGTACTCATTTAGGGTGTTATCTAAAGCCTACTGAAGTCCGTCCATTGACTTCAGTGAGCTTTGGATCAGTGTATAAAAAGGTGGCAAACATGCTGCTCTGTGATGAGACGGATCATCATATACTTGTAAGCGACCTTTTTATTATGCACCATTTTTTGCTGAGTTTGCAGCACCTCCACAATTCATAAATTTTGATCAATAAAAGTGGGACAACAGGTCTACATAAGACAATGGGGACTTTCCTGTACTTTTCTGCTGCAGAAAGATTAATATGTATGAATAACATCAAGTTTACTGCAAAGTTTGCTTCAGTTTACAGTTGCAAGTAGTTTATTTGTCATGTTAATCTGTGATGTATAACCCTGGATAATTCAGTAGCTGATTTGAAGAGCATAATGTGAGGTACAACTTTCCCAATAAAGGTTCCAGTATTCTGATGAATCATCTACTTTAATAAATCATTGTTTCTGCATAGTAGTTTATGTGTATTAGGATATTTTCCAAGCAGCGCCTGGCATGGATATAACTTTTAACAGACCTGGACTGAATAACAAATGTGGACCTTGCAGCACTTGTGAGATCACATCTGTAATTGACTGTACATTCAGGTTGATGCGAAGGTGAATTAGTTCCAGACAAAAATGCACCAATGGTCTATTGAATAGTCAATTATTAAACACACAATGGAATCTGTGGCTAGCAAGGCATACTGAAGAGATGCCTCTCTACAAATCATACCAGACAAGGATGGTATTGGAATAAAAAAACAGATAAAGTGATATTAACATGGATTTTAGAAATAAGTTTCTGTTTATGGTGAATGTTTCCATTTCATTTCTTTGGGAGAGTAAGCATACAGCTAACCTGGGTATTTATTACATGCACAAACCCAGCAAAATTATGGTAGCAACATCATTTTTCTTGCACTAAAGAAAAAATTTGTCCAATATTCAACCTTCTGTTGTATGGGAAAACAGTTTATTTGTGAGTCATAACGTTGGTAAATGCAACAAGAAAAATAATCTGGCACCTGTTCAAAGACCTGATTGAACAGCAGAAGTGTACAAATTTTTTGCCAATTCATGGGGAAAATCACAAATAATGTATTTGATGAATATGAACTATGTGGAGTTCTGAATATTGTTCAACTGCATAAATCCATGATGGAATATTAAAAGAAACTTCATTCACGAATGTATCTGACAACGGATACGCAGAACCATGTCAAATTATTTGTGAATAGCATTCAACCAGTTCTACTGCTTATTTTACTCCAGGGATATCTTCATTAATGTGTGTGTTGAAACATTACCCCAGTGCATATTTCTGATTAAGATTATAAGTTTGCAGCTCTATCACAGTGGGTTACCATGTTAAGATAAAATGCTTCATTATATCAAAGGGATTTTTTATTCTTATAAGGTATGCTTGCATGGAATGCTATTCTCAGATATACTATATGCACTACATATGAAGGTATAGTTAAATATTGTATAGTAGAACCTCAGGAGGTACGAACACCTCAGGAATAGAGGTTGTTCATAACTGTGAGGCCCCGTCTACACTGGCAAGTTTGTGCTCAGTAAAGCAGCTTTGAGCACTGTAACTCCCGAGGTGTACACACTGCCAAGCCACTTAGTGCGCAGAAACTGCGCACTTGCAGAGCTCTAAAAAACCCACACTGACGAGAGGCGTAGAGCTTTCTGCACCGGGGCTACAGTGCTGCAGTGCCAGTGTAGACACAGTGGTGATTACAGCTCTGCAATTGGCCTCCAGGAGGTGTCCGACATTGCCTGTTCTCACCTCTCCTGTCATCGGTTTGAACTCTACTGCCCTACCCCACCCCATACAATCCTTTGCAAATTTGAAAGTCCCCTTCCTGTTTGCTTGGTGATGCATGCAGTGGTCTCAGCGCATCTTTCCAGGTGGCCATGCCTGCTCCACACACCAGGCGATCCCCCACTTGGAGCAATGCCAAGCTGCTGGACCTCATTGGCATTTGGGGAGAGGAGGCAGTTCAGTCACAGCTCTGTTCCAGCCATCAGAATTATGATACCTACGGACAGATTTCTAGATGCATGATAGGAAAGGGTCATGACCGGGACACATTGCAGTGCAGGGTCAAAGTGAAGGAGCTGTGGAACTCCTACAACAAGGCGCGGGAGGCAAACTGCTGCTCTGGTCCTGCACCCATGAGCTGCCGGTTCTATAAAGAGCTGGATGCGATACTCGATGGTGACCCCACCTCCACTGTGAAATCCCCTGTGGATACTTCATTGGCTTTGTTGCCAGTTGAAAGTGGACTGAGCCAGCCAATCTTGGATGAAGAAGGGGAGGGGGAACCAGAGGCAGAAGATGGCTTGGAGGCCAGAGATGCATGCAGGCGGAGCTCTTTTCTACCCTGGAGGAGCCTAGCCAGTCACAGCAGTCGGATCTTGGCAAAGCGCAAACAGGAGAGGAGGCCCCTGCTAAGTGGATCTGATTTTGTGAATTGCTGAAGTGAGTTGCTGGTGGCAGGAGGGTTGCAGAAAGCAGGCTTCTCTCCCACCGCCTGCCTAGCCTGAGTGGTGGAACAGGCTGTTGATTCACATGAAGCGAGGGAGTGTATCTCCCTCAGAGATCTCCAGGAAACTCATGGAGATACTGGGCAATCCGCTCCTGCAGGTTCCTTAGCAGAGCTGCTTTGTTTCTTGCCCCATTAATGGTAACTTTCCTACACCACTGTGCTGTCACGGAGGGGTGACCATAGCTGCACACAGGGCAGAAGCCGCATGCATGGAGAAGACTCTTCCTTGATTCCCTGCTCACCCTCAGCAGCGAGATATCTTCCAAAATGATCACCTCCTGTGGAAAATGTGGGTACAGGAATGATTATCAGCCCCCCCCCCCTACAATGTTGGCTCTCCCCAAGTGCCCAAGAGCCACATGTCCAGTGTACAGCAGGGTCCAGGAACAGTGATTTACCCTGCCCCTGCGGCTACTCATCATTTTGGGGGTCTTGTGGCTTATGTGTGGTTGCCTGGGGTCAGCCAGTTAGTGTCAGGTGTGTGAGCCCAAAGCCCTGCAGCCAGAGGATGGGGCCCAGGGACAGACCCTGAAGCCGTGCGGCCGGAGCCTGGGGCTGAAGCCCAAAGCCCGAGCCCAGGACTGGAGCCTGAAGCCAGGCATCTAGAGCGTTGGGCTGAAGCTCAAATCCTGGGCCCCACCACCCCTGGGAAGGTGAGAAACTCACCAGCTACCTGTTCCTCCAGCATTGTGCCCCAGGTGTCTCCAGAGGGCGGCAGGGCCCAACCCCTGCTGACGGCTCCAGCAACCAATGCCAAGGCGGGACATCCAGGAGCACCAGGGAGGGGGAGGGACTGCTACTTTCCATCCCCCAATCACCGCCCAGGAGGCTGTGGTCACAAGAAAAGCCCATAGTGGCCAAATGTGGCCATGGTGGCCGCATTTGAGAAACACTGTCTGTAGAGAGTCCCAGTGGTCTGCCCATGTGCTGTAAATTGCAGGGTTGGGTCTCTACATTGCACATGTAAGACCAAAATGGAAACAAGCTCATGTACAAATATGTTTTTTGTTCAGCTACTGGACATTGAAGCACATGCATCAGAAGCAAAGTCTACAAGTATGATGCAACATCCCTTCACTCCTCCACAAATCTGTAAAAAGCTATTACAAGCTGTGAAGGCTCAGTAATGCTGGCAATTTATCCTTTTACAGAACTAGAGCACAAAAGAAACACACAGTAGTGGTACAAGCTAGCTGCTGATTTTCCTCATGATATCACACATGGTATGAGATGTGACAAAGTCACTCCCCTGAGTAGACTGGAGCTACTCTGTGAAATGCCATGGTATCTTGTGATGTATCATAATCATACGGGAACTCTTGGGATTTAACTCATGTGGAGCCAACTTGATACAAAAAAAAATTGAAACATTTCTGTAGAAAATGAAAGAGACAAGGTAGATAAGGTAATAACTTGTATTGGCTCAACTTTTGTTGGTAAAAGGGACAAGCTTTCAAGCTGCAGAGCTCTTATTTAGATCTGGAGAAAGTAATCAGAGTGTCTGAGCTAAATACAAGGTGGGACAGATTGTCAAGCATAAGGATTTCACACATGCCATAGGAGACCATGAAAACAAATGTTAAAATTACGAATCCAAATCCTCAACATATAATGAACCATTACATCCTAACCCCCGAAACCTTTATGGAATGGTGCATTATACGGGGAGGATTTGGACGGCTAGTTTTAACTACATTTGTTTTCATGGTCTCCTATGGCATGTGAAAAATCCTTATGCAACCCCCCCCCCCAAACCAACAGTGCACTGGCAGGAAATATCCTTTTCACTATCCATAGATTGTACTGGGGATTCCTTAACTGAAGCCTTGGACCAGGGCCCTCCCACTATTATCAATAAGCTGCAGGCACTTGTAGCCACAGTATTTGCAATAGTTGTCAGTCAGCCAGAGACTCCACTGAGCTCATTTATCCTTTGAGTGCATTCTTCGATCTAGCACCCTATGATTTTTTTTTTGAGGGTGTGGGGTACCTTGTTGATACTCTAGCCAATCTAATTGCCTGCCATTATAATTCATGCTGTTACTTCCATTGACCTTTCAGCACTGTTTTGCTCTTCCCCAAAGAGGATATTTTTGTTGGCCACAGGTCATTATGATTAATGATATGATAGGTGCATGGTGAGACCTGTGTGGAATGTATAAACACCTTAAAATGAAGGGTAGACTCCCTTTTGTGGGAGAAATTTCGGCTCCTATTTTTGCACCTGCAACTGAATTGCAGAGACAAACCTGAGTATTCTGTTGCACTTACTTAATAGGTGAGATAATCAGTTCCTGTGTTAACAGCCATGGAAGAGGCTTTCAGGGAGGAAACTCAAGGAGATTCCCCCACATCATCTCCTGGGGGGAAGGTATAGCTTGTCTACAGAAAAGAGTTTGAATTCTGCCCACAAACCTAGCAGATCCTGGGGGATTCAGACATAGGTGCTGGAACAAGGGGTGCTGCTGCACCCCCTGACTTGAAATGGTTTCCATTATATACAGTGTCTACAGTTTGGTTCAATGGCTCTCAGCACCCCCACTATACAAATTGTCCCAGCACCCCTGGATTCAGGTGAGGCAAGAGCCATCTGCAGAGAGCTCATGGCCCAGATCCTCAAAGCTATTTAGGTGCTCAAATACCTTTGAGGATCTGGGTCCGTGTGCCTCCACACCAGCTCTAGACACTGGTAGCCCTCTCCTCATCCAACTCCCTGGCAGTGCAGCCACATTGGAGTTGCACTAACAATGTCACCCTGCTGGTCACAGCAGGCCTCAGCACTCCAGTGAGTGAGTGAGTGTGTGTGTAAATTAAAGGTAATACACTTTAGTGCTCTACTATATTACCTTCTACTGTTCATTCCCTCTGGGGCACCTGGCATTGGTCACTGTTGGAAGACAGGATACTGGGCTAGATGGACCTTTGGTCTGATCCAGTATGGCCATTCTTATGTACCTTTTTCCAAATAAATTCAGTGAGACTAGAGGGGGATAATGTCCACCCTCTCAAACATCACCTCAGCCTTCCCAATCACTTCCCTTTCACCCAGCATGGATCCTGTATGAATTGAGAGGGCTCAGGTGGGTCCTGGAGGAAGAAAGATGGTACCAAGGAGCCAATACAACTGTGAACAATGTGTATGGGTGGTTGGAGACAAAGGTGCTGAGAATGTACCCCAATGTGCCATTATCCCCTATTAACAAGTGCAAATATTCCATAGTAGTGGCCCTAATCACTGAGCAACATTGTTTTTCCTGCTTACAGTTCAGGTCTCATTTCTTCCAACCTGACCTCCCTCAGTCCTTTTGCTTAGCCCATTTCTTATGCCTAGCCAATTCTCTCTCCCAGGCTGCCCCTCCCTTTCTCATCTGGTAAAGTGAGCAACCATCCTTTTGCCAGTCAGAGCCTTCCCTAAAACATACATCTGAAGACTGTCTTAATCTGTGAAACAAAGAAACATTTCTATTTGTTAATTAAAGGGAAAAGCTGTTCCTGGGGACAAATCCTGCTTCCGGTCATCTGATGCTTACTGGGCTTTTTGAGTAAGTATTTAGTCTGCCACATACTGGGACTAAGAGCCATGCAAATTGTTGGGCTGCCTCACCAGCCAGGGAAAGGAATCCATCTCCATGCCCAAGTCCTTTTAAAGTCCCTTTCTCAGGGATTTGTTTACTGTTCACTAGGTAGGGTGACCAGATGTCCTGATTTTATAGGGATAGTCCCGATATTTGGAGCTTTTTCTTACATAGGCATGTGTTACCCCCCACCCCTTGTCTCGATTTTTCACACTTGCCATCCGGTCACCCTATCACAGGTCACACAATACAAACAATTCAGTTGAAAATGCTAGTTATAAGTAATCCCCAGAAGCTTTCCCTGCTTCAACTACCCCAGGAAAGCAGATGCTGCTAGCTTCCTCTTTCTTATATATGCTGCCCCAAGCACAATGACACAGGCAGGGATCTATTTAACCCTTTATGGCTATGACAATGTGAAGGTGCTGCAGCCAGTAGTCTTGCACTTGGTTCCACCTGAGCATGCCTTTGTGCCCACATGGAGTCCCACTTACTTTCATCACTGATAAAGGTCCCAAAGGTCTGCCTGTTTGGATCCACTTGATTTTACACTGTATATTGTAGGGCAGTGGAACATTACTATAGAATACTGTGGAGTTGTACAATTGACTTGTTACTTTGCTATTGGTGCCACAATAAAGGAGAAGAGGAGATTCGCTTGGCATGTTTTCTTGTGTGTCTTTCACACAATCCAGAGTTTTCTGCAAACAGCTTTTAGAAAACCTCAATTATCTGGCCTATACAAGTGTAGCAAACAGATGTTAATTTTTGTTAAGGATGACAAAACATTTTGCTCCCGTCATTTTCTGCAGGGATTTTTATCCAATTCCTCCTTGCATTTAGCATCCCTATGCTCATCCCCATAGCAGTATGCATTGGTGGCAGAGCATAACACCATTGCATAGCTCCTTTAAAACCTGCAAAATAAATCCTTATTCCCATAATTTGTGGGCCAGCTCTAGTGTGATGTGTCTTCTTGAATCTAATACTGCAAATCCCAGTGGAAACAATGACAGCTTTCTATTTAAGCTATAAGCTACGAAGCTCCAGGGTAGCGCATGGCAGTGAATAAAGAACTGGTTAAAAAGATTATTTGTGATAGGAACAGTGTCTAATTGGGTGTAGCATTACTTGTATATGCAACAGGGTTAGCACATTTGGATCTCTAGCGTTCCTATACATGTAGAGATGATAAAGACAGAAAGAACTGCAGAATGATCAAGCCTTTTCAGACTGGAAAGGGAATCACAGGGCAAGACAGCAGTAACTAGAAAAAAAAAGTGAACTTTGCTGTGTCTCCAGACTGAGAAGTGGTGAGTGAAATTGAATAGTGCCATATTTAGAACAACTCCATTTGTTTGCAATTTGCAAGAAATGGCAGCATGAAGTGAAAAGGATTGAACAAGAGTAGCGAGAACTGCACAATGTTCTTAGAATGATAATGGAAATCTAAAACAAGAGGCAGGCATTTTAAAAAATCAGAAGTATTGCTAGCGTGTATAATATCTAATCCAAATAACTCATCTCCGAAAGAAAGCAACTTTACAAATGAATAGTTCAGCCATCCAGATATGCTAGCCATAAAAACAGCTGCAATAGAAAAGTGTCAGGTTAGAGACGACAATTAGAAGTAATGTTACTCCCTTTGTAAGTTTGATGAATCCACACATAGGAACTCCAACTGTGCGGTGAGGATTGGAGGACCAGTCCTGCAAGCAGGTACTCATCACCTCTGAAAAAAACTAGGCTATGCAACTGAGTTTGCTTCTCCACCCCCAAATTCAGCTTATTTTAAATGTAAATAATTTGCATCAAAGTTACTATGAGCAGTGCTCTTTTTCTATCAAGACTCTCAATAGTCATAGAAGTTAATGGCAGTTGTGAATGTAGGACAGAATTTGTTCCTATGACAGAAGAGGAATTTTTAGAAACCCTCAGAAAAAACAAACAAACACCTGTGCCTTCCCTCTATGTTTGTTGCTTATTACTGTATCTGAGCACCTCACAATCTTTAATATAATTTATCTTCATAACACTTCTGTGAGGTTGGGCGGTGCTAATATGCTTATTTTACAGATGAGGAATTAAGGCATTGAGAGACTTAGGGTACATCTTACACTACAGTCAGAGGTGTGACTGCAGCATGTATAGACATTTCCAAGCAAGCTTTAATCAAGCTAGCTTGAACAAGGAATGCAGGCCATACTTACAGGAAGTGCAATCTCTTTATTGTGAAAGTGTAACTTGCAAATTTAATTTTTTTTGTTACATAACTGCACTCAAAAACAAAACAAATGTAAAACTTTAGAACCTACAAGTCCACTCAATCCTACTTCAGCCAATTGCTCAAACAAGTTTGGTTACAATTTGCAGGAGATAATGCTGCCCATGTCTTGTTTACAATGTCACCTGAAAGTGAGAACAGGCATTGGCATGGCACGGCATTGCAAGATATGTATGTGCTAAAGATTCATATGCCCCTTCATGCTTCAACCACCATTCCAGAAGACATGCATCCATGCTGATGACAGGTTCTGCTCAACAACAATCCAAAGCAGAGCGGACCAACGCATGTTCATTTTCGTCATCTGAGTCAGATGCCACCAGCAGAAGGTTGATTTTCTTTTTTGGTGGTTCGGGTTCTGTAATTTCCGCATCAGAGTGTTGCTCTTTTAAGAAATCTGAACGCACATTCCACACCTCTTCCCTCTCAGATTTTGGAAGGTACTTCAGATTCCTAAACCGTGGGTCGAGTGCTGTATCTATCCTTAGAAATCTCACATTGGTACCTTCTTTCATTTTGTCAAATCTGCAGTGAAAGCGTTCTTAAAATGAACATGTGCTGGGTCATCATCTGAGACTGCTATAACATGAAATATATGGCAAAATGTGGGTAAAACAGAACAGGAGACATACAATTCTTCCCCAAGGAGTTCAGTCACAAATTTAATTAACACATTTTTTTAACAAGTATCATCAGCATGGAAGCATGTCCTCTGAAATGGTGGCCTGTAGTGGGGCGGTGCGCCTGCGCAGAAGGGCAGCCAATTAGAGAAGGCACAGTGCACCTGCGCAGAAGGGCAGCCAATTAGAGAAGGACTTATTGGGAGCCAATCAGGGCTCAGATTGGAGGCATGCCAATCAGGGCCAGGCTCAGCCCTATAAAAAGGCTGCTCAGGCAGGGAGAAATCAGTCTGTCCCATGCCTTTGAGAGGGGAAGTACTGTCTCCAGGGGTAGGAGACTAGCACCGCGGACAGCGCAGTGCTGGCTAGGATTGGGGAGCAAAAGGGAGCTCTAGCCCACCAGGCTGCAGGCCCTGAAGGGAAGGGCCTAGCAGGTGCAAGGGGCCATAGGGGAAGCAGACAGAGAAGGAGGACAGCAAGGCTGCCACCAGAGGGTCCCTGGGCTGGGATCCAGAGTAGAGGGCGGGCCTGGGTCCCCCCCTCTTCCTCCCTTGCCATACGTCCAGCCATTGGCTGTAGGGAGCGGCCATCATAGACTAGGCCAGATCCCTGACAAGAAGGATTAGAATTTGGGGTGTGTGGTTGGACATGGTGGCTCGGGCTTAGAGAGACTGTTGATCAATCCCCCCTGGAAGGGGGTGTGGATGGACTAAGGGGCACTGCCGGAGGGTGGTCCAGTGGTCTAGAAGAGGATGCTGCGAGTTGGGAGCAATGCGGGTCCAGACACCAACCAAGGGCGAGATGATGGACGGGACACCATCAGGAGGGGGCGCTCCACTGGACAGAGCTAATTCCCAGAGACAACCAGCAGGAGGCGCCGAGTGGTGAGTCCCAACACCATTACATGGCCGAAGCATGAAGGGGCATATGAATTTTTAGCATACCTGGCAACGCCGGCTACAAAAGTGCCATGCAAATGCCTGTTCTTACTTTCAGGTGACATTGTAAATAAGAAGCAGGCAGCAGTATCTCCCGTAAATGTAAACAAACTTTTTTGTCTTAGCAATTGGCTGAACAAGTAGGACTGAGTGGACTTGTAAGCTCTAAAGTTTTACATTGTTTTGTTGTTGAGTGCAGTTATGTAGTCCTTATAGACTAACAGACGTATTGGAGCATGAGCTTTTGTGGGTGAATACACGTATTCACCCACAAAAGCTCATGCTCCAATACGTCTGTTAGTCTATAAGGTGCCACAGGACTCTTTGCTGCTTTTACAGATCCAGACTAACATGGCTACCCCGCTGATACTTGATATTTGTAAGTTACACTTTCACGATAAACAGATTACACTACAGTACTTGTATGAGGTAAATTGAAATACTATTTATCATTTTTACAGTGCAAATATTTGTAATAATAAAGTGAGCATTGTACACTTTGTATTCTATGTTGTAATGGAAATCAATATATTTGAAAATGTAGCAAAATATTTAGTTTCAATTGATATTCTATTGTTTAAAACAATTGTGATTAATCGCACTGTTAATCTCAGTTAATTTGTTAATCACATGAGTTAACTCTAATTAAGCGACAGTCTCTCTCTCTTTCATTTTATCAATATCTATATAGATCATTGGACCAAAGGAATGACCATGATTCCTCAAGGTAGAGTTTTGGAGACAACTTTAAGTACATCTGTAAACAGTAAATGTTCTAAGAAACCGTGTTAGTATCGATCAGAAGCAGCCCCAACAAGAGGATCTAGCTACCCTGAACGTAGCATCATCCTTGCTTTACCAGGTTATGAGAAGAACATTTTTGAATAGCAGTTACTGAGAGGTAAGTAAGTAACACAAGGCAAAAAAAAATTAGTTCTATAATTTCCTTTAACACTAATGACTTATGCAATGAAGTCCCTGCTCATCTCTCTTGAATACTCATCCTTTAGCTGTGCTCTCTGAGGCACTCAATACAATAAGAGTCTTAAAAGTAAACCAATTTATGTCACAGCTAGCATATGACATTTGTAAGAAATAAAGTTTAAAACATGTACCTCTCTGCACCTTTGCATACTGCCAACCAGACAGAATCGTCCGAGGAAACTTAATTCAGCTCACATATCTGCAAGGTGGACTGACTCAAACCACACACACAAGAGCACTGTGAATAAATCTTTGTAGCATCTATAATGGACTGTGTCTAACTGCTTGTTAAGATTTAAAAATAAAATAAATCTCTAGTTACCATTGAAATTGTGCCAGAAGTGCATCCCATACAGAAAAGGCTGAGTGATTATTTCCTCTTCAGATAATATCATTGGAGTAGTATAGGAGGGAACTACACAGTTTGATCTTGATATGTTTAGAATAGAATTTCCTTTAATGATACTTTAAATGAAACACCAGCATGACTAATAAGAAATCCATACAATCATCGTAAAGTCCTGGCTTTAAAGAAAATATGAAGGGTGGGGGAAAAAGCCAAATTTCTCACACTGTACAACAGAACAATAATAATTCTCTCTGGAGAGAAGCAAGAGTGAATCCGAAACATAAGTCTGAAAAATGCCTTTGCCCTTGTAACAGGCTGGTCTGCTGTAAGGGCCAGAGTCCTGGCCCATCTAGCCCTGTTCAATATCGGACCCTGCTGGGAAGGGGACAGGTGATGCCTATAAAGGGCTGAGGGAGCTTATTCAGAAGGAGAGCTGTTGGAGGGAGGTTGGCTCCTGTGACTGGAGCCAAAGTGTACAGTGAGAGGCTTCAGGGCCTATACAGGTCTTGTGAGAGGAAACACTTTTGTGCTGTGATACTTCACAAGTGTTTTATGTGAATTAATAACCGTGCCCTGAGGGAAGGGCCTGAAAGAGACTCTGGGGTGTATTAGCCCTTCCTGGACTCAGGGGATGGCCCAACAAGCCCTATGAGCAGCTGATTCTTTCAGATTGTGCTTAGGCCCTAATTCTAACTTTCAGCCCATGAATTGTTTCAATGGGAATACTCACAAATTTGGCCTCAGCCTATTGGTGTGACTTCAGGGAAAGATCAAATGCTACTAATTCATAAAATCCCTGCCTTTGGGTGGGAGGGGAGGTGCGTATTTAAAAGAGGTCAAAGAAATTGAAGAAGGGGGGATACTGCTGCCCAATGTGCAAGTCAAACATATTGAGTCTGATTCTGTGGTTGGTTCAGCTATTTATCCCAGATAGACATGGTTGTAGTTCTAGGAAGGTTACAGAGCTGAGCTATTCTCTACAACATATTATTTCTACCATTATGTAAAGTGTGAGAACTACTTAAATTTGCACAGTTGATGGCCCTGCAGCTAGGGACATTGACAAAACTGTCATTTTTAATTTGAATTGTTCTTTGCCTTCTCCACCCCAAGTCTAGTAGTAACAAGCAGGATTTTTTTTTCCAGCTATGAAATTATCCTCCCCCTTTCAAAATTGAACAGGCAAAGTAATATTCCACTCCCAACAAAGAGTGACCATTCTGCTTACAATTTCACTTAGGCAGTGCCAGAATTTCCCCCTGATAAATCCCTCTTTTAATATCTATATATGGTAGTGAGCATGCAGACTCCTGTTTTAGGGGGTCAGTGTTCCAGAGCTGCCTGATACAAGGGGGAGGGATAGCTCAGTGGTTTGAGCATTGGTCTGCTAAACCCAAGGTTGAGAGTTCAGCCCTTGAGGGGGCCACTTAGGGATCTGGGGCAAAATCAATACTCCATCCTGCTAATGAAGGAAGGGGTCTGGACTCCATGACCTTTTAGGGTCCCTTCCAGTTCTATGAGATAGGAATATATTTATTATATCTTGCTCTCCTTCCCTTTTGAGAGGATTAATTTTAAATTTTTCTATCTAGGAACGTGGAGAGCTGGAATATGCTACTTGTGTTGCCTTTCCTAATACAGTCACACTAACATCACAGGTAGGTGTAGCCTCCAGGCTGCTACACATCTGAACCAATAGCATCAGAATGGAACAAGTAACAAGGGTATATTGTGCTGAAGCAGTTCACTCACCTGTTTTCCTGCCCCCATGCATCCAGTAACTTCAACTTGGAAATATTCCTTTTCTCCTCCTCATATTAGATTATTACACATGCTCTTCTTCTGGCTGACCATGAAAGCCATGTGGAAGTAACAGCTAGTACAATACGTTGTGATCAACCGATGAATTAGGCTAATTGATCACAATAGAGTTCCATGCACTAGGCTAGCATGCTATCTGATCCTGGCTCCATTTCAAGGTTCTGGAGCTCATTTTTAAAGCTAGATAAGAGACAAGCTGTTGCACTGACTGAGCAATCTGTTATGACAGTTATGATAAACAAGGACAAGGAACTTTGGGTGCAGACTAACTACTGTGAGAGATCAGGAGGACACAGTCTTGTCACTATCTTTAAACATATCTTTCCCTACAGAATAGTAGGATAATGTTTTCCATGAGAAACATTCTTTGGCATAACTAATTCTAATTGAGAGGGCAGCTCCATGTAGAAAGGATATCTAGGGCCATATTCTGACATATGCCTTTTAATTTTGAATATGGCACTAAATTATTAGAAACACTAGAAAGGTTAGATGCGTACAATAAGCACACTGAAAAAGTTCACTCTAGCAATACTATCAATTGCCTTTGTGGTCCTAATTTTAAGCAGAGGGGATTGGTAGAACCACTTCTCATTCTAAAATAGGAATCTCCTTCCTCAACTACTCCAGGATCCTCTCCTCAGTTACAGCATTGGCCCCTCAGAACCATACTTACTAAGGTCTCTGCTCTCTTGTAGACTCTTGTTCAGGTCTTTCACAGGAGCTCCTCCTTCCAGGCTGGGCTCTCTCCCCTCTTATGGGCACCAGGTATCCATTACATTATCAGCTAATGTCTCCCAGTCCCACCCCTCTGGCTAAGAAGCAACTAATTAGGTCCACTATTACACCTGTGCCATAATTAATTGCCTATTAACTCTTTTCAAGCCCATGACATCACCACAACTACCCATTGGCATGGTGGAGGGAAAGGATTTTCATATTGTGGGGAAATGCTATTCTGTGCTGTGCTGCTAAAAAGCATATCACAGTTTATGGGGTCCTGTTAACAAAGTCCCTGTGCCTGTATTTCAAAAATCTATATCTTTCTCAATCTCTCTGGCACATCCGTATGAGCATTAGTCTCTCCCTCGCAGTTGTGTGCTGAGAATACATCCCTCTTCCTAAGGAAAGGATACACGGGAAGAAAACAATATACAATCTTACGAGCACAAAACTCACTAGAGAGCCCAAATAAGAAAATATAAGAAAGGTTCCAGTTATAGACCCCAAATAATAAAACAAGAGAAAAGTTCTGGTTATAAAGGTCATAGCCCCCTCTGTGTGTTTTCAGTTGTATTCTATAGCTGGGGGACTTTAGATTATAGGCCAGATGCACCAGCATGCTCTATAGCTACTTTGCAGTTTGCACCACTCCAGACACACAGCAGCCATAAAGCTGGTTTAACTAGCCAGTTAATCGGGGTTTATAGCTGCTTTGCATTGCCAGAGTAGTACAAATTGTCAGAGTGTATCAGTGAAGCTGGTCTTGTGAGCCCTGTGGGAAAAAGAGCTTGAGGCCAAAGTTTGATCTCATTTACACCAGTGTAAACCTGGTGTAATTCCACAGATGTCAATTTAGACAGGCGTGACTGAGATGAATCTATTATTTGGGTGGCACATTTTATCCATTGTATAAAGCCATATGCATCTGCAGGTTTATAGAAAAATAAATTAATCATAGATAACGATGAGGTATGTAGTAACGGAGTGTGATTTACATATCTCTTAGAGACTAAGGTGCTGTTATAAACAAAACTGTATTGTCTAGTCAATTGAAAACCCAAGTAATGGGCTCTATCTGGGCACAAGGTGAGAAGGTGAAATTCACCCCCCCATCAGGGATCAGAGTGCAGCAGTGTGGCGCAGAGCCCTCCTTGCAGCTGCTACTTCAGCCACTTGTGTGGTGTCTTGGCCACTGGATCCTTGTGCACCCAAATCCAATGCTCCCTATTCTAGCCTATCCCTTTCTCTCCCTCCCGTCTAGGGCTGGTGCGAAGACCACTTATCTAGGCCTGCTCTTTCTGCAACCCCTGCACAGCACAGACCACTAGTGGCACTGAGGACCATGTGCAGTTCTGCCATACCAGGGGGAACGTTCCCGATATTGCACATTCTGAAAAACAAAACTGCAGTGGAAAACACTGTCCCAATTAATGTGAGATTCCCACATTAAATCAGTTATTTTTCCTGGATTGTATCACCATATTTTTAATTAAACAGATCCTAATGAATAAAATATAATGTCCACATTCAGGGACCAGTGAAATCCATCTCTGGACATATGCCGCTTAGTTGCGTAGCACTTCCTAAATACTACACTGTGTGGGGTATGTTAGAAATAGATGAGATATATAAGAGTACTGCCATCTGGCAAGGAGGAAGGGGGACTTTGCTGTGGCAGATTACTGGTACATCAGTGTTTAAGACCTGACATTGAGGTTATGTTAAGAAATTCCCCATGCCAACATCTTGAAATCCTGCATCATTCTTAATCTCTCCTGCACATTAGTATGCGATTTGGTAACTCCCTGACAATAGTGATTTTTCTAAATTGTAACTGTACAGCTTCACTTTGTCAAATGTTGTTTAATCTTTCCCATAAAGATGAGAAGGGAAATATTTCTAAAAGGATAGCAGTGCTGTGCTGTAACAATGCTGCATATAATACAGCTGGGCTGGGGCTGAGAACAGGAGACTGAGGAACAGAACATGGCACAAACTAAAGAGATTGGGCCCAGTCATGGGGGTCTTATTCCTACTGTCAGATGTGAGGCGCTCCCATTGATTTGATTGGGAGTTACTCATATAGTCCAGCAGGGAGACAGGATACCAGTTGTCAGTCAATCCTAACACAGTCAAACCACCCCCTCAACTCCAGGGGAACTTTCCTTTTCACAAGATCAGTGAGAGGGAAAGATGTTAAGTCCTGAGACAAAACAAAAACAATCAACCAAAAAGTTAGGTTGGACACAAACCATTGCACTCAGTTAGAAATGGGGATGGAGCTTCCTAGCCTTGGAGTAATCTCTAGAGCGATAACAAGAAATAGAGGCGTTTATTTTTAAATAGTCAAGTAACTCATGCCTCACAAGCCATGTATTTCTCCTGATAATTGTCTGTGTTTTCCATAGCTCCTAGCCTCTCCTGTCTGACAGGAAATGGTTTGAAGAGTGGGTCAGACTGTCTCCTACCTTCCTCCAAATCACACAGGATAATTTGGCAATGAGTTCTAAGAGATTATACCCTAGACCAGAGGTGGCCAACCTGAGCCTGAGAAGGAGGCAGAATTTACCAATGTACATTGCCAAAGAGCCACAGTAATACATCAGCAACTCCCCATCATCTCCCTCCCTGCCCGCTCCCAGCACCTCCCGCCCACCGGCAGCCCCACCGATCAGCGCCTCCCCCTCCTTCTCCGTACCTTTTGATCAGCTGTTTTGTGGCATGCAGGAGGCTCTGGGGGGGGAGGGAGAGGGGGAGGAGCAAGGGTATGGCAGGCTCAGAGGAGGGGGCAGGAAGGGGTAGAGTGGGGACAGGGCCTGTGGCAGAGCCAGGGGTTGAGCAGTGAGCACCCCCGGCACATTGGAAAGTTGGTGCCTGTAGCTCCAGCCCTGGAGTTGGTGCCTATACAAGGAACTGCATATTAACTTCTGAAGAGCCGCATGTGGCTCCGGAGCCACAGGTTGTCCACCCCTGCCCTAGCCTTAAGAGGCTTGTGTCTTCTGGAACACAGGCTATTTGAATAGAATTGATTTTGCTGGATAGCACTTTACAATGAATCTAATATCAGTTGTGTTTTTAATATGACTGGTGGAAAGATTGTGGGCTAGATCTGAGTCACTCGGTGTTAGATCCAGGATTGGTGGGGGAAGGCTCCTATGGCCCAGATCCCCAAAGGTATTTAGGTGTCTAACTCCCATTGAAATCAATGGCAGTTAGGTGCCTAAAGCCTTTGAGGATCTGGGCCTGTCACCTTTCTGCTCCCTATATCTTTTATCCAATGGGGGACTGAACTGGCCCCTAATGCAGTGTACAGCAGCCTAAGGGCTATTCTAAATCATTTTGGCTAGAGCGATCCTAAAGGGATCTGGCCAGGGGATACTGGAACACCATACAGTTCATCTTCTCCACTGCCTGGCCACATCTAGAAACTCTCCCTATGCCTGCAGGGTGACACACCTTTACCCCACCTGAGAGTGCCCCTTATATCAGTAGACTCACCACTTCTCATAGACTTTATGGCCAGAAGGAACCATCATGATCATGTAGTCTGATCTCTTGCACATCATAGGCCATAGAACCTAACCCACCCAATCCTGTAATAGGCCTATAACCTCTGGCTGAGCTAATTAAGTCCTCCAATCTATTAGAGAAGCTCTTTAGAGCAGCACAAACAGAAAAGAGCTGGGGTCCAGGGTCCAGCTCCTAATGTCTATCATAATTTAATAATGCACAGAAAGAAAATAAAATCTTCTATAAGTAGTACCTTTAGAGGAATGGACTATCCATTGACCAGAAGAGGGAAGGTCTACTCCATGGATCTGGCTGCCTAAATGTACATAGCTGGAAACACAGCCAGAAGTACAGATTAGCCAAATGATTGAGACTGGTTAAAGTTGTGGAACTGTTTTGTTTGTATCAGCAGAGGGAGCCTTTTAAGTAGAGCCATTGGTAACCTGCCTTTACTGCATCATACAGAGGACTATAGCATTAGCAATTCTGATTTCCATCTGTTTCAGCAGCATTATGGCATGAAATAGGTAACAAATCGTTCCTTTTTGAAGTTTTGTATGGATTTATGGTAGTATGCTGATCCAAAGGTGATATTTCTCCTTTTTGATGTTGACTTCCCACAGAGACCCAAGACAACAGTTAATAAAAAGACAATCTGTTTATCTGTTTTAATGCTGTGAAGCCTGTACAAGGAAAAGATTCTCCTCACATGAGATCTGGGACTCCCCCTGACATAACAATGTTGTGGTGTTTTGATCAAGCCAGCATTGTGCAGAGTACATGTATGGCAGAATTTTAAATCTGAAAATAAGACAGGCAGCGACTGTCGCTGGTGGGTTCATTGCTGTCACTTCCTTCTCATTACAGGGGAAATACCAGTGTTCAAAACTCCTCATTATTTTACTGGAAAAGACAGCTTATTTTATCTCCTGTCACTGTTGAAATAGTTGGGTCTGCTTGGCAGTGAGCATACCACCTAATTCTTCTCTCTCTCATCAGAAGTACGATCATTAGGTGAGCTTTAATTTGGAAGCATTCTCAGTCTTTGTTTGCTTGTTTATTCAGCCAGATACATAGAACAATTCCTCCATAACAGCCTAGAAAACTTAGGACATTTTAAATACGGATTTAGATGTTTAACTTTAGCAACCCTAATATTACAATTGCTTAATAATTATTGTTACCATCTACATATTATTAATATGAAATACCTGTATAGTAATTGTTACATTTTATGGACTTTTAAAAAATCAGTCTATCAATTGGATATCATATTAATCAGATTTGACATTCCTTCTTTCTCCTCAGCCCTAATATTCACTTACTGTACATAATTGTTCTCAGCATTCTGGGAATTGTAGTTCAGATGACCTCAGTTAAAACATTGATAGCTAGAGTGACTACATTCCCTTTGCTTTTCATTTTATGGTAAATGTTTTAAAGATGAGCTTTTACTGAACCAAACTGCATGAAGCATTTTAAATGCCATGGAAGCTTTTAATATTTTCACTTACTTAATACAAGTTATCGGATTCAAATTAACAGTTGTAAAAATCTAATCCCCATAATGTAGCTTCTCAAGAAATTGCTGAAGCAGGCATATCAGCAATGGCTAGAACAGTAAAGTAAGAAGAGATCTCAACTTTCATGCAAAAGTTTGAGATTCTAGAAGTCTTCAGTTAATATTACACCTCTACCCTGATATAACACTGTCCTCGGGAGCCAAAAAATCTTATCGCATTATAGGTGAAACCGCGTTATATCGAACTTGCTTTGATCTGCCAGAGCATGCAGCCCCGCCCCCCTGGAGCGCTGCTTTGCCGCGTTATATCCGAATTTGTGTTATATTGGGTCATGTTATATCGGGGTAGAGGTGTACTTCTCCATGGATGGGATTCACAAAAAGATTTGTGTGCCTAACTCCCATTGATTTTACCTTTGTGAATCCCACTCTGTGTGCTTTTGAGTTGCCTAGTTCCTTGACTGTTGGGTCCAGAAGCCAAACTTCACAACATTCACCAGCTGAAATAGATAATTATTAAGGGCTCAGCCATGCCATTTAGGCATAGGCATTGTGGCTGGTACAGAGGGAGTAGAGCTGCTGCTATACATCTTTAGATGATGTAGTGTACCTCATAGCCAGACACCAGAGGGTTGATAAACCTTGATGATTGGCCATTCAAATGGAGCAGCCTTGGACAAAGATGTCTGCTGCCTGTGGCAAACCAATTTTTCAAATCTGAAGTCTAGGGGGATGGTAACTAAGCAATAGATCATTTCGTAATCACCTGGGAGGGTGATCACATATGGAGGCTAATCAGGGAGTCACCTGACAAAGGGGACAGGAGGTTATAAAATAAAGGAAATTTAATTGCCCAGTTTGAAGGGAAAGGGTAATAAAAAGAGTTAAACTGATTGACTCAAGGTTCTGGATGAGAAGCCCTGGGCAGGATGGCAAGGAATAGAGGAAGGATCCTGAATATCCCAGAGGAGTCTGTCCTTAGCCCAAAGAACTCTTCTGAACAGTAAGGAAACTGAGGTAGGGTAATACACAGATCTAGACAAACAAACAACTATATGTATCTTTTTGTTGCTATCAAAGTAAGGAGTAATTTGTTTTAGACTCTTCTGTGGGGTCTCTCTCTGTGTCTGTTTCCCTATCTTGTGCCCCTAGAGGGGTGAATTGAAAACACAGAGTTCCCAAACTCCTGGAGTTCTAGGGGAGGATGTGCTTAAGCTACAGGGCAGCTGAAGGGTCAGTACTAGACCTGAGGGCTAGGCAGTTGGACTGTGGCAACTTAGCTCTTAGAAGGAGGTGCTTGACAAAGGATCTGTACCCTGAGTGTATGTCTAGGGATCCCAGTCAGGGGCAGTGTCTAGATGTTGTTGTGACTCAAAAGGCTTAAAGTATATTGGGCCCAGTGAGGTGGACTCCAAACACAATAATAACTTGGTGAGTGTCCCGAGTGAGGGAGCTCTACTAGGGCTGTATGTGTTTTGGGGAAGGACTGGAACATTAATCACTGCCCCTCTGAATACCATGTGCAGATGTTTTAAGTCTTTGGATCTGTGTATGTGTGGGTAGATCGTATGATTAGCAGTGGGTGAACTTTTTCACTGAAAAAAATTGGATTTTATGAATTTGTGTTGATTTTTGATAAATCGTTAGTTTTGGGAGGGACATTTTTGGAAATGTTGTTGAAATTTAATTTTGACATTTCTGAAACATTGTTTTGAGGTTGGGATAGAGTCACAAGGGGACTTAAGCACCATTCACAAAATGGGCTTGAGCAGGGACTGTCTCCCATGTTTCATGTGAGGGCCCTAACCATGAGCCTATTGGGTTTTCTGAGGGAGAGCTTTCTCAGGTTCTTCTGTTGATGCAGTTTCACTTTGTAGAAATATTCCTTGGAACAGGGACAAGAACCTGGGTGCTCCCCTTCCAGTGAAGTGCCTGAGCCACCAGATTATAGAGTCACTCACTCTCTTATCCAAGGAATATTTCATTATTGACACAAAGTGGAACTGATTCAATAGGAGAGATTATGATAGCTCCACCTCAGCATAGCTAATTGCTGGGTGGTTAAGGCTCTCATATGGGATGGGAGAGAATTGGGTTCCACATTTTGTTCCAGAATGGGGATTCAAATCTGGGGGTCCCATATCCCAGATGAGTGCCCTAACCACCAAATTACTGTGTATAAGGGCACCATCTCCTCCTTCTCTATTTTGTGAATGGTGCCTAGTCCCCTTGTGACTCTAACCCTTCATTTCTATTGTTTGTACATCTCTCCCACAGATTAAACCTTTGGAGTGCCCTCTGTCATTGGGTGAATTTCACTCCTAAGGAATATTTTATTTTAGACTTCAGTCACAGTCAATAATTTAAGTATAAGTGTTTCATATGACATTTAAACAAGAGGTTTTTTATTTTGTTTTTGCTATAACTTGCTGTTAATTTATTTTGTTTTCTACCTGTGTCACCAAGGGGAAAAAAGTAATCTTTATTACCCTGATCTCCACACAATATTTTAGGAGATCTATTTTCTTAAAAGGAAGTTGCTGGTTATCTTGAAGGGGCATTGCTCATCTTCCTAGCACAATGTTAGTAATTCTTGATAGAAATGTGTCACTTATAAATAAGCTTCTGTAATCAGCACACAAGCATCTGGATAAGGCATTCTGTAGTTCTCTGTAGAAGGATTTGTGATTTCTGTTTTCTAAATGCAGTTCTGAGACAAGTCATCTCACATGTTCAAAAATGCCAAGTCAGAAAAATATGAGTAGCTATCTATATGAAGCCATGCTAGATGTGTGTTCATGGAGGAACTAAGCAAAGCGTAATTAGGATTAACTTCTCCTTCTAGGGCCAGATTCTGCCTTTTATTTATGAAGTTGCAAAGCTGTAATTGATGGCACAGTCTAGCTCCTCAAGCCACATCCAAAGCACATTAAAGCCAAAGGGAGTCCTTCTCTCAATGGGCTTTGAACCAGGACCCTACAGCATATTACTTACACACAATAGCTCTGAACTGGTTATAGGGATTAACATGGTCCTGTGTGTGTCATACTTAGACTGGGCTTTTAACTGGTTAATCTTTTGCTAACTAAGGTCCTGCATCTGCTCCCACTGAAGTCAATGACCATGAAGTAGCTCTGTTTCCTTTCTGCAGCCTGAGATGGATTAATTTCACCATCTTCCATGGAGCTTAACCGCCCATGGCCCATATGCCAAACTTAAATATTCATGCTGACCGTGTCAAGAGGCAGGAAGATTTTGTCCCCATATGCAGAGTGAAGCTTCAGTCTAAGGGCAGTGAAAGTCTATTCAAACAGTTCAGGATCCCCCTTAACTGTACTTATCCAAACTCTGTCTAAGATAGTCCCATTGTATATTTGTAATGTTAGTGTTCTTTTTGTACCTTGGTGTTGAAACATTAACAACACATCAAGCTGTTGGGCTTGTCTAGGCTATGACAAGGTCAGTTATTCTTAGCAACTTCAGTAGTTCATAGACAAATGCTGTCCTGATCTTATGGAAATTTTCCAGTTTTCGGAATGCATGTGGTTTTTATAGGGACTGCATTTCCCCATGTAGCACAGGACTTTTCTATGCCTCTGTATGGAGAAAGTGAGTGTCATTTTACATTAGTGCAGAACTACAAGCGCTTTTTTTTTCTTTTATGTCACTTTAGCACAGACCTTTTTCTGCTGCTATGGAAGAAAAGCAAGGTCATATTTCCATTATTGAGAGAGCTTTGGAGGAGTTTCGTTTAGTTCTGACTGAAAATGCTGGGGGGGAGGCGGAGAAGCAGAAATATGAGAAACTAATGCTATTCAAGTTATATTAAGTAGGGCTATGAGAATGTTCCCATCAGGTGAGACAGAAAAGGGATTTGGGGAGTAAAACTTCATCTCAATAAGTGCAAATAGAGGTGATTTTTAGCAAAATGAAACAAAACATGTCAGCTGATTTTAAATCTTTCATGGACTTTCTGTAATTCCCATGTTATCAATAAGGTGATTCCATGGGGCAAATTTAGTGATGTGAGTCTAAATTGAAAGGCAATATTCATGAAAATATGGTGCCTAATTCACCACTGAATTATCCCTGTTTTATGCCACTGTAACTTCATTGATTTCATGGTACTGGAGTACTTAATGTACTAATGATGAGAGCCACTCAAGGCAGAGTGACAAATTATTGTTCCACAACAGATTATGAAATTCTGTTGACAAAGATTAAAACATTAAACATTTTTGTCAGGGTGGGATAGTAATTGTAGACAGTGTGTCTAGAGAGTGCCTCTTTGAATACTTTAAGACCAGCAGTTCACCTTTAACAGTTGCAATCTCGTTTTACAGAGCCTTAAATCTAAGGGCGGAAGAAACTCCATAAATGAGTTGCCATGAGTTGTATGGAACTAGCTCAAACTCATAGTTCCTGTTATGTCATATGCTACTTGAAATTCTCCTTTCATGACTTATGATATCCCTGGTATCTATGCATCTTTTTACATACTGAGCCAGTAAATCATAGCCATTTAGTGACAGAGGTCACCTCCACAAGTGTGAGGTCAACAGAAGATTTTACTGGGGGTGGGGGGAGAAATGAGAGAGGAAAATCCTTTTTAAAAAGTGACACATCTGCGAAGCAGCAGATTCCCATAGTGATTACACTGCTCTACAGCCGAAATGCTTCTGAAATAAATGTAGTCAAACTTTACTAATTCTGGGTCACTGAGAATGAAAATGATGCTTAAAATTGTTGATTGGCTCTAGTTTTCAAGATATGCTATTGGGTCAGTATATACGATCCTTGACTTGGGAATGGCGGAGGATAAGTGAGTTATAAAGGGAAGGGATCTCAATTTAAACCAGAAATGACTAAAATACATCTTTGACTGGATCTATGAATAAATCTATGACTGGGTTTGGACAGTACTTGCTTTTTAGGCAAAACAATGAATGATGCAATCTGAAGCTGGTATTGCATCATACATGATATGAATTGCATCATGTTATTCCTAGAAGTCATGGACGATGCAATCATAATGAAGCTTACATCACTCTGCTGAACAAATTGCCCTATATCAGCTCTAGAAATCATACAGTGTCGTGCTCTCTTATTTGTCAGTGTTTGATTTTGCAAAGGGACACATTTCTGTTTAGCCAAAGTGAGCAGAGATGCCTCGTACTTGTGTGAACAGTGCAGATAACTTCTGCTATGTTTGTGGTGAAGTGACTTTTGCATCACAAAAGCACAGTATAACCACTCTGGTTAAGAAAGCCTATCACCTTTATTTTGGCTGCAAAATCAGAGATCAGGACAAGAGGTGGGCCCCACACATATGCTGCAACACTTGTGCAACAAATCTTCGCCAGTGGTTGAACAGGAAAAGGAAACTGTCATAACTATAAAGGGAAGGGTAACAGCTGTCCTGTGTACAGTACTATAAAATCCCTCCTGGCCAGAGACTCCAAAATCCTTTTCCCTGTAAAGGGTTAAGAAGCTCAGGTAACCTGGCTGGCATCTGACCTAAAGGACCAATAAGGGGACAAGATACTTTCAAATCTTGGGGGGGTGGAAGGCTTTTGTTTGTGCTCTTTGTTTTGGGTTTGCGTCCTCTCTTGGGACTGAGAGGGACCAGACATCAATCCAGGTTCTCCACATCTCTCTAAACAAGTCTCTCCTATTTCAAACTTGTAAGTAAATAGCCAGGCAAGGCGTGTTAGTTTTCCTTTGTTTTCTCAACTTGTAAATGTACCTTTTACTAGAGTGTTTATCTTTGTTTGCTGTACTTTGAACCTAATACTAGAGGGGAGTCCTGTGAGCTCTTTAAGTTTGATTACCCTGTAAGGTTTCAGAGTAGCAGCCGTGTTAGTCTGTATCCGCAAAAAGAAGAACAGGAGTACTTGTGGCACCTTAGAGACTAACAAATTTATTAGAGCATAAGCTTTCGTGGACTACAGCCCACCTGTAAGGTTAATTTCCATACTGATTTTACAGAGATGATTTTTACCTTTTTCTTAATTAAAAGCCTTCTTTTTAAGAACCTGATTGATTTTTCCTTGTTTTAGATCCAAGGGGGTTGGATCTGTATTCACCAGGAGTTGGTGGAAGGAAGGAGGGGGAATGGTTAATTTCTCCTTGTTTTAGATCCCAGGGGGGTTGGAACTGTATTCACCAGGAGTTGGTGGGAGGAAGGAGGGGGGATGGTTAATTTCTCCTTGTTTTAAGATCCAAGGGGTTTGGATCTGTATTCACCAGGGAATTGGTGAAGGTTTCTCAAGGCTTCCCAGGGATGGGAATTCTTGGAATGGTGGCGGCGGACCAGAGCTAAGCTGGTAGTTAAGCTTAGAAGTTTTCATGCAGGCCCCTACATTTGTACCCTAAAGTTCGAAGTGGGGATACAGCCCTGACATATGCCTTTTGCAGTGCCAATGATTTGGAGAGAGCCAACAGCTCATACCAACAATTGTTACTTCTGCATGGTGCCTCCAGTTGGGAAAGGTGTGTCAAAGAAGAAAAAGTGGACTGTGCATTATCCAAACATTCCATCAGCTATACGCCCAGTACCCCACGGAGAAGGACTGCCGGTTCCTGATGCACCAGAATCATTCTCACTTGAGTCAGACGAGGAAGAGGATGAAACTTCTGGTCCTGAACCATCAATGTCACAGGACCCACATTTTCTCCCATCCTCCTTTTTTGAACCACACCTCATAACAAAGGTGAACTGAATGACCTTGTCAGGGATTTGGAACTACCCAACAGTAAGGCAGAGCTGTTGGGCTCCAGACTACAGCAGTGGAATCTCCTGGCAGGTGATGTTAGGGTTTCCATGTTCCGTGACCGTCAAAAGGATCTTGTCCCATTCTCCTTCTTCATGGAAGGTGATCTTGTAGCCTGCAACAACATTGATGGTGTGATGGCAGCCCTCAACATCGTTCACGATCCAGATGAGTGGAGACTGTTCATTGATTCATCGAAGACGAGTCTTAAAGCTGTTTTACTGCATAATGGCAATGTTTTGCCATCAATTCCAGTTTGTCATGCAGTCCATATGAAGGAAACCTATGACCACATGAAACAACTTTTGAGGTGCATAAACTATGACCAACATCAGTGGCAGCTTTGTGGCGATTTGAAGGTTGTTGCTCTTTTGCTTGGTCTGCAGACTGGATACACAAAGTACTGCTGTTTTCTCCGCGAATGGGATAGTCGTACAAGAGATTCCCACTACATCAAGAAAGATTGGCCACTCTGACAGTCATTGGAGCCTGGGAGGAAAAGTGTTCAGCATCCACCACTTGTTGAATCAAGGAAGATTTTGTTCCCACCCTTACACATCAAGCTGGGTGTGATGAAGAACTTTGTCAAGGCCATTGACAAAACACAAGCAGCTTTCAAGTACCTCCGTGGAAAATTTGCAAGGTTAAGTGAAGCTAAGATAAAGGAAGGTGTCTTTGTTGGTCCTCAGATTCGTGAACTTCTTTGAGATGATGCATTTGACCATACACTACGTGGCAAGGAAAAGAGGGCATGGAAAGCCTTCCAGTTAGTGGCAATAAATTTTCTCGGAAACAACAAGGCAGACAACTACAGGTTGTTGGTGGAAAACCTCTTCAAGGCATACAAAAGCCTTGGTTGCAACATGTCACTAAAGATACATTTTTTGCACTTTCATCTAGATTTTTTTCCACTGAACTGCGAAACAGTGAGCGACGAGCACGGCGAGCAATTTCACCAGGACATTGCAACAATGGAGAAACGCTATCAGGGCAAATGGCCCATCAATGCTTGCAGACTATTGCTGGACAGTGACAAGAGATGCTCCATTTAATGAATACAAGAGACAAGCCAAGAAGCGCTGAGTAGACACTGAATAGGACTAAACTGTGTACATAATAGTTTTTTTGCCTTTTGTTTCATAATAAATTTTATTTATATAACCCTTTTGCTGCTTTTTAAAGTGTTACATAAACAGGACAGGTGAAATATTATCATGTAAAGCAACCATAAACACATGAAAAGACCTAGGTTTACAATTTATGATTAACTCTACTATCTACACAATATACATAGACATAAAATGTAAAAACTTAAATATCTTAGAAACAGTAGCCAATCAGTTGTTTTAATTGTCATATTTGAATTCAGCCCATCAAAATACATAATAAATAGCACATTTTATCTCTGAAGCAGACGACTTCTCAAAAATTGCAGACCAGTGTTACCCATGGTGGAGCTGCCTATACCCTTTGAGCTTTAAAAAAAAAATCAGGATTTTTAATTGTTTTTGAAATCTTGTTCCACACAGACAAGGAAAATGTCATCTGTTTTTTAACAAAAGTGAACATTCCTGTCAACCACAGTTTCATGGTGTTATCCATGGCTGTGTTGGCTTTGTCTTAAACAAGCAGAATACAAAGATTGCTTGGCTCATCATTACACTTATTAATAAAAGCTACAGATTGCCAAGAGTGAGCACTAGCAAAATATGCATCTTGCATTTCCTTTCAGAGCACCTGGATGTGGGGAAATACAAAGTGATAGAATTGTGGTGAGATAAATATCAATAATGTGTATTCTAACTATTTTAAAACTTATTTTAACGAATTTCAGGGCTGAGTTAATGCCTACAGAAGTCAAAATGGAAACCTTTCCTTCAGTAAGCTTTGGATCAAGCCCTTGATATTCATGAAAAGTCCTGAGTGGACTTCTTTGTAGACTGATACCTGTTCCATTGATAAATAGAGGGTAAAACACAAGCTGTCAGTTCAAGTTCACAACCCTGAGACTAAGGGTATGTCTACAAGCAGACACTGTGTATGCGCTAGCCTACCTGACTAGCTTGAATCCAGCTACTGAAGGTAACAACAGTAGTGAAGACAGAGCAACGAGGGCTTCAGAGCAGGTTAGTGAGCTGAGTACGTACTCACGGCTTGTACTGGTCTTGTACTACCTGTGATGAAGCCTATGCTGCACTGTCTACGCTGCTATTATTACCTGTGCTTGCTCGATTCAAGCTAGCTCTGATAGGCTAGTCCATGCACAGCTTTTGGTTTTGTAGACATACTCTTAGAGGAATCCCACCTATAGTGATGAGAGAGTAGTTCATTCTCCATGCTTATTCATTCCTTGGTCTCTGCGATGAGACTGCTAGCAAGGGAAACAGTAGAGCCAGTTGTGACTGTGAGTTTGTGGAGACACATCCATGGGGAACTGAACCCATCAACTCTCTCCTATCTCATTTAATATAGGGCCTTAGAGCCATCAGATGGTAATAGATTTTGATCACTCGCAACCTAATGTGTTGGATTGACTTAGCGCCAACACACTACCGACATTTAAAGCATATTTGGATTCTAAAACCTTTGCTGTTAGGAAATGTCAGTGCCTGTAATACAGTATATATGTTGTTTGCACCCTAAGCACTCTGTAAATGTCATACTAGTAAGAAATAGAGATCAGCTGCTTATAAATGATAGGTTATTGGGAGCAGGAAGAAGGGGATTGTTTTTGTTTTAAGTACAGAATCAATAGCAGGCATGAAAATCTTTTCCAGAATATAGATAAAAAGAGAACCTAGGGTAAATGAGAAATCTCCCGTCTTTCAGAATACACTGCAGCTGGAAAGTAGTGGGTTTATCATTGTGTGGTCCTCTTGGCTATTCCAGCAAAATGCTTCACAGGAGGTAAAGCTGCTACAAACTTGCACCTTCCAAGCTTTAATGAATTTGACCTTATGAAATCCCCGTAGGGTAGTGCAACTTTTCCCATTTTACAGATGGGGTGACTGGAGTGCACGCAGATGAAATAACAGGAAGTATTTGGCAGATCCTGGAGTGGAAACCAGGTCTCTTGAGTCTCAAGTATGGGCCTTAGCCACAAGATGTCCCTTTCCTCCCACTGACTAGACCTCACTCTTTGAGTTCATAACACTGGCTAGCCCAAATAGGGAAGCAACCCTTGTTTTGAAGCTAAAAATGCCAACCTTATCTGGATGTATTATTTCTGTGTTGCAACACATCACATGTGATTATCAAAACCATTTTAAAAACTAGGGCTCATTGATCAAAATTCATCTCTGCCTTTGTGGTCAAAAACTTGATAAACTAAAATTATTGGAGACAGTGATCTTTTCTACCAAAATCTAATTCAGGTAGTTCACTGAAGCTATAAAAACTATTGATCTGAGGGTGTGAATTCCTTGCACATCACCGATGATGTAGAATGAATTTATGAACTGAAGCACATGGTGAATCAATCACAAATTCATTGTTTTTTAGATCTTAACACAATGTTGCTTTGAATAGCTTAGAAATTACTAGTGCTAGGATGATTTGGTCTGTCTTTTATATTTTGAAAGATGTCTGGGAAGCCCATTATCTATAACCTATTAAAAGTTTTCTGGTAATACTCACTGTTCAGTTTTTTTGTTTTACAAAGTTTGTTCTATACTTAGAGGAAGCTCTTAGAGGAAGTTGTCTAATTTTCATTCTACCAGAGGCCGACCCCTTCCAAGCTGAAGTCCAAGTGGTCAGTGGGTGTTCTGTTACAAATATCTACAGATATTAGTGGATTGTTTCTGTAGGATCAAGATATGTATTTGGGAACACATTGACCCTCCATGTTTTCCTCATAAAAATCCCACTGTATTCTACAATGACATCTAAACTGCATTAAAAGAACACAATTCTGAAATCAAGCATTCACAGTTTCAGAAATGCCATATTTAAGGTCACCAAAAATCTAACAAGTCTCTATTGAGCATGTGTGAAGTGAGGTTTTATAAGACTCATTACTTGACACTTTTACAGAAGGTTTATAGAGCTGAAGTTGAAGAAAGCAGAGCATAAGACTAGCCACTACTGAGGTTGGAAGATGCAATTTTGAGGGATTTAAGGAGGCTAAATCCTCTCATCCTGACTGTTGCCCAAGGAAACAGACTTGCAAAGGACCTTTCAAGATGGAAATCCATTGTGCATGTCACTATGACTACGACATAGCCACATGAAGCTGATGCTGCTGTTGTGTAACTTGACCAAATTAAGGCAGTTTTTCATGGGAACAGTAAAAGGCATATCCTTGAGAGCACTCCTTTGCCAAATTTTAAGGCTTGGCTCCGAAGCATATAGATGCAAGAGCTTCTAAAAATAAACAAAACCCCAGACCCTTACAACCAATTTAACATAAGACAAACATAATTTTCCTTAATCTTGTTCTGAGAAATGGCTGAACAATTTTTGCTGAAAATTTCCAAACTCCAAACAACTGAGCATCAGGCAAACATCCAATACGGAAAATTTCAGCCTGAATGGTTAGAATCTGACTTAGTTATAAGCAATTAAAAACTGGGTCTTACAATGGGAAGTGTCAGCCAACCTTAATTAAAGGTATCACTACCTGCCTTGCCTATAATAGTGATCCAATGCACTGTACTAACACTACTATCAGAAATGTGTTTTGAACCATTACAGTATATAATCTTTTATAAAGGGTCTGATCAGGCTCTGCCTTATAACATTCTCTGTGATTAGTTGCCAAGATATGATGTTAGACAAAGGGGGTAATGTGTTCCCATTTCATAAGTTATCCATTGCTTTTATCATGCAATGTGTTAACAAATCTAAATTTTTTGCAAGGATTTTTCAGATAATTTAGAGTCAGATTATACCCTCTTAGTCCCAAGGGGGAGCAATTATTCACATAAGTAGTTCCATTGACTTGAAGAGTGCTATGTAAGCGAGTAAGTGCTTGGCAGCATGAGTAAGGGGTCCACAATATGGCCCATAGACTATAAGGAGTTTGAACAGCTAAGACAATTGAGAACAGTTAGTTAAGATTAAATATGCAAATTCTAACAGGCCATAATTGGACCTTGACAATTGTGGAGTAGATTCTGGGTTTGTGTTTTCTATCAATTTTATGTAGAAGCCACAGATATGGAATGACCATTCCATTTCACAATAATACCTAGCAGTTCTTTACTCATGAGACTAGCGCAGGATGCTAACTATATCTAGTGAAAACTGATGACTAGTCCGACAATTAAGGAAGCTTCTGAAACTCTGCACTTATGTAACAGCTCCAAATGTCCTATATCACAGCCTGACATTTTCCAGCCAGAGCTGGAAGGGTTCTCTAAACCTAAGGCTGCCTGAAATAGTTTGGGATCTGGAAATATTTTTCAGTTCCTACCACATAAACACTTCGAAGGATTTTCAGCACCGGGGATAGTTCCCGTGTTTAGTGACAGCGAAGCTTTCCCTTTGTGCAACTACCAAACCACTAATCTTTCCCACAAAATCTACAGATAGGGAAGCAGTAACAGCAAACCTTGACAGCATATTTTGTAGCTAGAAGAGGAAATTCACAACCCTTCTTCCAGTATTCAGGTACCTCTCACTGTTGAATTCCTAATGGACTAGAGGGTTTACAAAGTGGCACAATGTTAATATGTACACAGTACAAATCCACTGGATTTTTATTTGTATACTACAAATGATAGTTGGAAAGATTTTCTATTTGTAATTTCTATCCTATATCCACCACACTCCTAGATTAAATTAAATTATCAAATTTGACTAGCTACATTTCTTCTCGAGTAAGTGCAAACCTGTAGGATCAGCACTTTCAATACAGTCCCAATATGCTTACCTTATGGGTGCATCCTGAGTTTGTTAAACTGTACATCTGGAATATGCACATAGATGCACATTCTATTGCAGTAGTTCTCAGCTTTTTAAATAACTAAGCTCTTGGCAATAGCCACCTGCTTCCCCCACCTCCACTAAATCCCTCATGCCTGTTTTTCTTTAGTCAGTGATCGCCTCGCAATCTTACTTTAATGATGAATTCAGTCCTACCTATGTTGA
This sequence comes from Chrysemys picta bellii, assembly GCF_011386835.1. NCBI lineage: Eukaryota > Metazoa > Chordata > Testudines > Emydidae > Chrysemys > Chrysemys picta. The sequence goes on along the minus strand of NC_088799.1, from coordinate 41,892,105 downwards.
TCTCCAGTGCTGTTTGTTCACTTATCTATCATGCAACTATAAATGTAATATCCACACACCACTTCCAGTTTCAAATTCAAATCTGTGTGTGCTCCAATGTGCAACAGAACTTATACAGTTTTATAACTCCAATTATTTGCCACGCACAAAGATTCTCAATAGTGGATTAGAATACATACAATTGAATGTCTTTTGGGTCTAAGTATCACTAGTAAATGGTTAATGATTTTGAGATTTAAGGGGTCATGATTAGCCTTCAGATTTTACTGTCCATTACAGTGATTAGCAGGGAACTGACATGTCCTATAAATCTATTGTTTCAGACTGAAGCATCACAAAGCCAACAGCTTTACATTGTCAAGGCTATCTTCACAACTAAGGATGTCTCAAATTTCATTTGTTTTAAGTGAAAGATTAGATTCTTGATGACAACAGCAAAATCTGAAGGAAATCCCTAAATCCTCATAATTTACAGGTGTTTTTTATTTAATTTATTTATTTATTGCAGGGTTCATGGATTTCCATTAGGCTATGTCTACACTAGCACTTTTGTCAGTATAAAATATGTTCCTTAGGGGGTGTGGAAAAAACACACCTCTGAGAGAGAGACATACGTTACACCTACAGAAGCCATGGTGTGGACAGCACTATGTTGGTGGGAGACCGCTCTCTTGCTGACATAGCTACTGCTGCTTATTGGGGGTGGTTTAATTATGTTGATGGGAGAGCTCTCTCTCATTGGCATAGAACAGCTACACGAGGGATCTTAGTGGCACAGATACATTGGTATAGCTCTGCCATTGTAAGCTCACTAGTGTAGCCATCTTAGAACATGACTCAGATAATGCATAAAAAATTAAAATAAGAGCCCTTTTTTGGTAATCTGATACCTGCTGTCATATAGGGCAGTAACTCAAGGCCCATTTCAAATTTTATTGCTGCTGGAAGATGTATTATAGGGCATTGCTAAAATATCCAGTATAGCTGCAAATAAACTTCCTTGCAAATCTCTAAATGATGCTACTTTATGGCCGTTTGGAATACCTCGTAAATGCTTTTTTATTAAGTGTGCTTAATTTTAAATAGATCTCTAAATTGTAGAACATTTAAATGTCACTGTTTGAATATTTATACTTTCTGCTTTCTAAATACTGAAACGGAGGCAGAAATGGCCAAGAAAAAAGACATTCCCTGATGATATTCATGCTCAAAGAGGGGAGATCTGACAGAGTGCTGGAAGCTAACAGGTGAGCCAGCACACTGGTCACATAGGCACCAATCAGTTCCCCTAGAGAAGGCAGAGTGGGGATATGCAGCTAATTAGCTGATGAGGCTGGGAGGGCAAATGAACCAATTAGCCATCAACTGAGGGCTATAAAAGAAATGCAAGAAGGCTGTGAGTGAGGAGGACCTGGGCTAACTGAGTCCAGTGCACTCTGAGATCTCTGGCCCTGTGCTAAAGGGTAAGAAACACTGTAAATACTTTGCACCAGACTGTTGGTGATGGGAATGTAAAAATCACATGACAGCGAACTTACTGGACAGTCTGAAAGGTTTTCTGGGGTAGCAAAGGATGGGGACGGAGTGTGCCCCATAACAAGTGGTTTTAAAGATGTCAAAAAACCTGGGGTGGACTGCTCTCTCTAGGAACAGGACAACTGTATGCAATACACTATCTGTTTACTAATGTAACTTATGCAAAGATACAATTGGTGAGCAGGCAAGTCTTGGTTCTGCAGTTATAACTTTCTTGATCACTCTGGGCTACCTTCAAAAGAATAAAATGATTAAATTCATTCCTACTATACTGCAGTTTTACAATGTACCATAGGCAGTTCTATAAAGAAGCAATAACACACAACAGTGTATTGTTATACCAGATATCTGCACGTAGTGCCTGATTCAACTCTTATTGAAATCAGTGGGAGCCTTTCCACTGACTTCATTGGAAGTAGGATCAGGCCCAGACTGCATTGCATGATTAGATTATAGCTAGTTATATAGACCATAGCACCTAAGCACCTTCCAAGTATTTGTGGATTTATCCTCACAACATCCCTGTGAGCTAGCTAGATTTAAATCTGATTCTACTGCAGACTCCTTGTGTAACACTGGCAAAGTCAGTTACTCTTTGCCTCAGCATCCAAATAAATAAAATTGTATAAAAAGATTAATTAACCAACTTGTTCCAGTACACACAGGAAGCTTGTGGCAGAACTAGGAATGAAACCCATGTGTCCTGAGTCCCATGCCAGCACCTTTGGACCACAAGTTCATCCTTCCTCCCAAATAACTATATCAGGGTTATTAAGCAATAACCATGAAGTGTGAATGTATAATATCAACACCCATCATGAAGTGGGTTATTACTTATAGTTAACCATTATAATACTTTAAGGGTTTTTTAATTTAAAAAAGAATAAAGTTGCCCCATTGAAAAACTACTAGTTTAAGCCTTATTAAAGGCTTAATGTTGCTATATCAAAGCAATTAGATGCAAAAGATTTCCTAAAAATTGCTGCTTTTTTTTTTTAATTGGCTCTTGTGGATCTCAGCATATACTCAGCACCTAATTTTTCAAACAATGACCTCATTTTTACATCCACAATTATTGACAGGTGCAATGTAGATAACCTCAGATGGCTACAGTAGCAATCAGATACTTGGACATCAACATATTGATGATGTCTACCAAAATGGAGACCTGGTGGTGGTAGGGGTCAGAATTTAATACTAAATCTACATGAGTATCTGTTCTAGGATCCCTTCTATTCTGTTCTACAGCTATGTTTTACCCCTCTCCCATCCAACTGGTCTTATAGATAGGTTTAAAATAGATATGGGGAGGGGGAAACAAACCCTTCTAGAACTCTCCTATCAGCTACAAGCCATGTTTATTCTTGGTGTAATTACATTGACTCAGTAGAATTGCAATGGGGGAAATTGGCCCACTGTGTTTAAATACAGTGATATCTAGGAAACTATTATCCCAACGTGGCCTGGACTCTAGTATCTCGTAGCTCTTGGCTGCTATTTGGGGCCTTTCTGATCCTGTTGCTGTGGATCTTACTTGGCAATGTAAAAAACCCTACGACTAAAATATCTATTTAAAAATTACAGTATTTCTAGTAAGAAGAAAGTTATTGGTACTAATGGAATAAATGAAGAGGGCAAGAGAAAACGATACTATGATTATATGGAGGTCAAAAGAAACAATGGATCTAGAAATTGTAAGTTCTGAAAAACATAACACTACAATAAGCAGTAACCCCGAACTTTGCAAGTGGATTAATGGCAACATCATAGTTATATTTCATTTTAACTAATTGGATGGTATTTAAGATAAGCATTTAGTGTGTATGCACATATACCCCCACCCCCAGCATATGTGGCAGTCAGTCACATATATATATAATATTTGGCAGAATGAATGATAAATTCTGGAAATTGCAACATCAGAATTTTTTACTTCAGTGATAGGGAGGCAGGTGTTTGGAGGCTGCATTGTAAGGTCTGAAAAATTCTGATTCTACTGTATCTGATTCCTGGAAATGGTCTTCTAATTGTTTTATTATGCTAAAGAACTAACTTTCTATCTCATGCTGGGTTATTTCTAACCCTGTAAGAATAATTTAAAAGTTTGCAAACTAACAGCAAACTTCTATAAAGGTTAGAAAAAATATACATTTTGAAAAAGCTGATGTGCATACTCAATTTATATCTCTATATCACACATAATAATGCTTGAAATTCATCCTCTGAAGCTTGAATGTGTAGACACTGTCCATTACCCATGAACCATATATACTGGCTGTCTATGGTTCATTGAAAATCCTTTTCCATAGGCATTGGGAAAAGAGATGTGATGTATCAATCAGTCAAAGGAATGAAAGAAACGTTTTCTGTTGAATAATAAATATGTAATTTCCACATATAGGTAAATAAATATACTTATGTGAGAAATAGATTTTAGATAATGGGTTAGATCGTCAGCTGGTGTAATTTGGTATGGCTCCAATGAATTCAACACATTTCTCAGGAAGAAATGAGAAGGAAATATGTCTCAGTGGATAAATGGACAGTTTTTTACTTTTGAAAAATCTTGGTTTGAAATTGGATGAGGTCATAGGCCATATTGCTTTGTTGGGGGTCTAAACCCTGATGCCCAGGGGAAGTTTATCCTCCTCACACAAATCAGCAGAGCTGTTAACTTTTGATCAGGAGAACAGCAGGAATGCTGAGTGTCAGCAATGAGTTGCATGTCATATATAGTGGTGCTTCCACAGCATCTGTGTGTGTGCTATGACTTGCTCTGTGTTACTGATCTCTGTTTTTATGTTGTCAAAGATTCAATAAACTGTGTAGAAATCATTCTTGTCATTAAAAGGTGGAAAACTGAATCTCTCTTCCTTCCCCTCCCCATCACCAAGGGTAACTCACTATAACCATACAATAATAAAAGTGCATGGCCTATGAAGACTTCAGTGTATTTTATACTATTGATTAAACACTCCCCATGATGTATGGTAGTCCTTATAATAGTGTTTAAAATGCGGTGGCGTGGCACAGCTTGTGCTAAGCCATCCACTGTGAATATGTACTGTAGCAGGCTTGCACCATAGACTGGAGATCTTGTTTCTAGTCCTACCTCTGCGACTGAGGTCTGGTGTAATATTGGTAAGCCACCTGAGCCCTTAGTTTTCCCCATCATCTATAACATGTGGAATTAATACTTATCTATCTTTGTACAGGGCTTTAAGCTCCATGGATCAGCAGTGCTCTGTAATACAAAGTGTAAGTACTGGCATATTAAAGGCTTTACTTTTTCTATGTCTTTTACTTTAATGAAATCCTATGGTGTAAATTCCCATCTTGATGTATAAGTAACTGCACATGTAAATCACCACTCAAGTTAAGCACATACATTTTAGGCCTATGTTTAGTTTTCTAATTCATAGCATGTGATAGATGCCGGATTAACACTGGAGACTGAAGTCTTATTTATGCTTCAAGCAAGAATAGTACAGGCAGTGGCAATATAAACAACCCCATACTGCCAATATGCCTCAATCCTGACTCTGAGACACTATCTCTAATTCATTCTCCATGCCCAGTTAATGCTTGGCTTCCATAATGAGACTGACAACGAGGGTGCCCACTGTGATGATGATTTTTGTAATGCAGACACCTGTCTGCTATGAACTGACCTAGACACCAACTCATTTCACATAGACAATCAAATGGCAATGAATGACAATCAGTCATTACTATCTTGGCCCCCTTTTGAACCAGTCACCTAGATTCTTTCTTATAATGAAGCAAGCATCCTTGCACATGCACTGGTCACTCCCTTGTGAATCATATTCCTTTCTGTCCCTACTGTTAGTGATGCTGTCTAATTTATCCCAGCAATTTTTTAAAAGTTATGATTTAAAATAAACAAATTGAGCTTCTTGTTTTTAAGGATTAAGCATTTAACATTACATTTTAAGTCAAACTGCAATCAGGCCAGGAGTGTCACTTCATGTAGCAATATGTAAAACCCAAGCAGTCAGATATTGCAAAATCTGTTCAGTAAAAACTAAACATTTGTAAATATGTCCCTCAAGATCTGAAAGCCTGTAATGTCATATTTTTATCCAGTAAGAACTTGAAAGTCTACATATAATGGAAACCATCTTTTACCACTAATAATATAATAAGAACAAATTGGACAATGATCACACATGAAACAGAATAGATAGTGCCCTGGGAGTATATCTAACAGATTGTAAAAGGTGATGATGTTTACTGATTTCCAAAGAAACTCCATTTTGGAAGTGACAGATGCAGCCTCTGCAGGGGAGGGTGCTGGCTTCTCAGTCAAATGCCTGCTCTGTGGTTCCCAAAGAGGATTAGAATGAAACTATAACAATCCCATGTTTTTTAAGTGCAAGATGCTAAGAAATGTTAAACCTTGGATAGTATTAGTCTTAGATCCTTTTGCAGTGTTAATTCGCTTTTAGTTTTCTCAAATACACTCAATCTATTTCATTATTTAAAATGACCTTTGGAATAATGCCCTGCGTATTGTTACAGGGAAGTCTGCATGCATTTTATCTCTCATTTATCAAACTTTTATGAAGTAGCAATTATGTATATGCTTCATGTAGAGGGCACACACTTAAAAAATTGCTGGGTTATAAATTTTCCAAATAATATTTCACTTTCTCTCAGAATGACAGACTAGGAAACTGATAGTGTAGGCATAGCTAAACTTTGAAAGGAAATTAGAGAACAGCTTACTAGAAGCTTTTTTCCCCCCGGCAGATTAAATTTTCATTGAGGTTATTTTCTAGGTGAGGAGAACCTAAAAATGTAGAATTCAGAAACCCTAAGGGATGACCTGCTTCATTTGTAAAGCCACTCCATTTAAAATGATTAAATGCCTACCAAAGTACTAGTGGCTTCAACATTACATTTCCCAGCTTGTACTTACAGACTTTTTTTTTTCCTCCCCATCTTTAATAATTAGCATGAGATTTTATGGGCCTTTTAATAAAAATATATTTGGGTTACTATGATGGAAATGTGGCATTCCTGCTGCTGAAGAATACCAAATGTACTATGCCGTATCAATAACACATTAATCCTCTTTTTCTCCCTTATATAAGTAGGTGCCTGACTGGAAAAGCATGTTGGACTATAGAAGGATGCTGAGCTGCTTGATAAAATGTGAGCTTAACTCTGACATGTATTTGGATTTGGTTACAGAGAAAGGCAGTCATTTTTCATAAAATTAGCTCCCAAAATGATTGCAACTTGTCAACAGTAATAATTGTTAGTACAAGCCAACAAGTTTTATTCCACTGTTAAGAAAAAATATGCAATTATCTTGTGTGTTGTTGCATGTCGGCTCCATTACCACCACATATGATGAAGAGTATATGTTCCACAGGATATACAACAGGGTGACCTCCTATATATTTTACTGTATTTAAAGAAAAAGGTGTTATAGAAAATTGATTGATACATTATGGGGAAAAAATTGAGAATCAGTAGGCTGACCTGAATGTCAAAAGAGAGACAAGGTGGGTGAGGTAATATCTTTTATTGGACCAACTTCTGTTGGTGGAAGCCCTGGTCTACACTATGAGTTTAGGTCGAATTTAGCAGCGTTAGATTGATTTAACCCTGCACCTGTCCACACGATGAAGCCATTTTTGTCGACTTAAAGGACTCTTAAAATCAATTTCTGTACTACTCTCCGAGAGGATTAGCGCTGAAATCGACCTTGCTGGGTCAAATTTGGGGTAGTGTGGACGCAATTTGATGGTATTGGCCTCCAGGAGCTATCCTAGAGTGCTCCATTGTGACCGCTCTGGACAGCACTCTCAACTCAGATGCACTGGCCAGGTAGACAGGAAAAGCCCCGTGAACTTTTGAATTTCATTTCCTGTTTGGCCAGCGTGGCGAGATTAGAGGTGACCGTGCAGATCTCATGAGCAGAGGTGACCATGAAGTCCCAGAATAGCAAAAGAGCTCCAGCATGGACCGAACGGGAGGTACTGGATCTGATCGCTGTATGGGGAGAGGAATCTGTGCTATCAGAACCCCATTCCAAAAGACGAAATGCCCAAATATTTGAAAAAAATCTCCAGACCGTCGCTGCAGCCCCTGTGTAACCACTCGCCCTCCTCACCCAGATGCCAAGAACGCAATGGGGGGGCCTCTGGGCACCCAACCACTCGACCCCAGAGGTCTGCCCAAGCAACAGAAAACTGGCATTCAAGAAGTTTTGAAGTGCAGTGTGGCCTTGTCCTCCCCTCCTCCCCTTCTCCGCCACCCCACCTGGTGCTTCCCTCTTCCCCCCACCTCTCCCAGCTACGTTGGCAGTTATCCCCGCATTTGTGTGACAAATTAATAAAGAATGCATGAATTTGAAACAATGATTTTATTGCCTCTGCAAGTGGTGATCAAGGGGGGAGGGGAGGGCAGTTGGCTTACAGGGAAGTAGAGTGAACCAAGAGGGTGGGTTTTCATCATGTAGAAACAAACAGAACTTTCACACCGTAGCCTGGCCAGTCATGAAACTGGTTTTCAAAGCTTCTCTGATGCGCAGCGTGCCCTGCTGTGCTCTTCTAACTGCCCTGGTTTCTGGCTGCGCGTAATCATCGGCCAGGTGATTTGCCTCAACCTTCCACTCCACCATAAATGTCTCCCCCTTAGTCTCACAGATATTGTGGAGCACACAGCAAGCAGTAATAACAATGGGAATATTGGTTTCGCTGAGGTCTTACCAAGTCAGTAAACTGCGCCAGCACACTTTTAAACATCCAAATGCACATTCTACCACCATTCTGCACTTGCTCAGCCTATAGTTGAACTGCTCCTTACAACTTTCCAGGCTTCATGAGCCATGGGAATAAGGGGTAGGCTGGGGTAGGTGCGATAGAATGGTGCTGCTCACCGAGGTCGGCCAGGAGCACCCAGGAGACGACGACGACTGCTAGCAGTTGTACTGCACTGTCTGCTGCCACGAAGGCAAGGAGCTGCTGCTGTGTAGCAATGCAGTACCACATCTGCCAGCAGCACCCAGGAGACATACGGTGACAGTGAGCTGAGTGGACTCCATGCTTGCCGTGGTATGTCATCTGCATGGGTAACCCAGGAAAAAAGGCAAGAAATGATTGTTTGCCGTTGCTTTCACAGAGGGAAGGGAAGGAGGGGGGCCAGACGTCATGTACCCAAAACCACCCACGGCAATGTTTTTGTCCCATCACGCATTGGGAGCTCAACCCAGCATTCCAATGGGTGGTTGAGACTGTGGGAACTGTGGGATAGCTACCCACAGTGCAATGCTCCGAAAGTTGACGCTAGCCTCGGTACTGTGGATGCACTCAGCCGACTTAATGCGCTTAGTGGGGGGACACACAATTAGCTGTATCAAATCAGTTTCTTAAAAATTGACTCCTATTAAATCAACCTAATTTTGTAGTGTAGACCTATCCAAAGAGACAAGCTTATGAGCTTCACAGAGCTCTTATTCAGGTCTGGGAAAGGTAACCGGAGTGTCACAGTTAAATACAAGGTGGGACAGATTAAGCATGGCAGGCTAACACATGTTGCAGGAGACCACTTAAAATGAAGTGGGCAATTGACACCTCTGCTGTCATAGGACAAAGGAGGATTTGTAGGTTTATAAAATGTTGTAATGAGCCATAATATCAGTGTCTCTGATTCTGTGATTTTGGGGGGGGGGGGGGGGTGTCCAGCAGAGTTATGAATTCAGTTTCCCAGGTTTATCTCTTGAAAATGTTGTGTATTGGTTTCCTTTGAGGCTGAGGACTGAGAGGTCTGATAAGGAATGATTGCTTGAGGAAAGTATTCATCCACAGGTGATAGGTTGTTTGCCTTATTTTTGTGACTTCATTGAAGAGTGTAGTGCTTGTCTGGCTTCACCATTTGATGCACTGGATGCAGTACATCGTATGTTGTGATAGGCATGCATAGGCTCAATGGATCTTGGGAGGTATGTCTGTGGGGGGAATATTGATCATCGTACCAGTGGAGATGCATGTTCAGAGTCTAGTGACTCTTTGAGCTGTTGTCCTTGGCTCTGATGAGCTTGGCAAGGTTTGGGGGTTGTTGGTCCAAGAAAAAAACATTGCCTCACTCAGCTTGTCTCTTATCCAGGGCCCAACACTGCTATAACAATACTGCAAAACAACTGAATGTCAAAGACAGTTTTAATCTGGGCCTGTTGACCTGACCTAGGTTGATGAAATGTAGGACACCACGTTCCAGTTATCAGTGCTTTGTAAATTGGCTTGTCTTGAGTCTGCTCCTAAAGAAACTATGAAACATAGAGGGGTCTGATTTCCCTCCTGGAAGGCAATTATTACTTGTATGACAATAACACCTAGACAATGCACATACACACAGTAAGACAGTCCTTGGCCTGAAGAGCTTACTGTCTAAAAAGACAATCCAAACTGTGGAAGAAACCAAGCATTCCTATGTAACAGATGGGGAACAGAGTGAATAAGGGCCAGATTTTTAAAGGTATTTAGGCATTGATTTCAATGGGCATTAAGCACCCAAATACCTTTTAAAAAAATCTCTGTACATGTCTTCCTGTACATTATACAGGATGTTTGTGGTAGAGACAGGAATTTAACCCACCTCTCTTGCTTGCCAGTCTAGTACTACAACCACACATCTCTCCCTCCCATTATAATAATCAGTTAGTTTTGAGCCACATCCACCTTGAAACTTTACAATGAACCAAATAAAAACTCATGTCTATCACACGCTGAAAGACCTTTTAATGGATTATATTCGATGCTTTTATAATTTCTTCCACTTGATGCCCATTGGGGAGATGCAGTAAAAGATCAGTATTTTATTAGAGTGGTGATACTCACATTTTTGCTATTACAACTGCTGTCAGCATTATAGGCTTCAGTTTGCAAGGGTTTATAAGCTAGATATAAAAATTCAACTTCACTGAAACTTGGCACAGAAACTTTCAGACCAGGAATGAATTTTAAAAATCTGAATATTTTGTTTTGTCAATTTACAAAAAAGAAATCTCAAACAAAAAAAGGGAGGAGTTTGAGTGTATTGTTCTCCTGTTCCTCAAATGAGATAGGATAAAGTCATTGTGTAACACTTTTTTTTGAGGATTTTTTTTATGCAATTTATCTCTTAAATCTGTGAATCTTTCTGAAACGGGTGCAATTTCACAACACTTCAAAAATTTTCATTGACAATTTTAGTGATTTTCCCCCCTTTCCCCCTCATGATCTGCATGTGGGAGGTAAAAATCAAAAAGCTACCTTCACTCAAAGTCCCACTTCAGATTTTGTAAAAAGCTCCCTAAATAGGAGGAGTTGTTGTCACCCAAAAACCTAGTCTAAGGGCTAGGAGGAGCCAGGAGATCCCTACTTCTATTCCTGTGTCAGCCAGGGAGTAACCAAAAAGCAGTTTTAAGGTTATGTAGTACTAAATATTTAGTAGTCAGGTAGGTAAATAATCATTTTGTAGCTGGAGAAATTGAGGGTCAGGACTAAATTATTTGTCTAAGATCAAACAACAACTGCTAGAGCCAAGTTTAGGAGGAACCCATCTGTCCTATTGCTAGACCTATACCTAATCCACTAGACCACAATGCCTCCTATGTAAGCCAGTTAACCTTTCTGAGTGTTAGGATTGTTATTTATCTATCTACTTGCAGTTGTGGACATCTTATATGTATATTTTCACATTTTCTTTTGAATAACTATAATCACTCTCGTGTTACAACAAGGCAGAGAAATTGAGACACAGAAAGGTTAATTGACTTGCCTAGAAAGCACTTCATTTCACAATCTGTTAAACTGGATGATTACCTTCTTAATCATAACCAGATAAGGGCCCAGTGTGAAGGGGTTTCGATCCTGTTAAGGGACAGTCTGGACCTGACAGTCTGGGTGTAGTCAAGAATCTCTGCTATGCTCTGGGGCTGGGCTATATAAACACAAAAAGGAAATTAAGCAGAGGGGAAGATTAGAAGTCATTCGTGTAGGACTCAGGTCACTAGTCTGATCTGGGTTCTAATATATATTTCTTGCTTAGGCCTCAGACTAAGATCCACATAACCCAGTTCATAAGGCCCTTACCTCAGAGCTTGAAGTCAGCAACCAAACTCACAATAAAAGTTTTATATATAATTTTTTAAACTATAAATTAATGGGAATCAATGTAATGTTACAAAATAGTATTTGAGCAGGGCTAGGTGAAACTGGTGGGAAAAGATTGAGAATTTACTTAAATGTTTCTACTAATTGATTTCATGCAATTCCATACTTCCCCTTCCACTCCCCCATTATTTGTGTGTGTAGAATTTTACTATAAGTTTGGTTGCTCTGCCAAGGCTGAGGTAAGGGCCTTTTGAACTGTGTTCAATGGCTCTTGGCCTGAAGCCTAAGGTAAAGGGAGAAAGCCAGCCATCCTGTAAACCTCCTTCTTAGACTATTAAGGAAACTCGGAGTTCTGACTGGTGTTGGAGTCCTTAAAGGCAGACATTTGGTGGTTTTGTTTGTTTTTGGCACTCCTCTTGGATACTGTGGATCCTCCTCCTAGAACTGCATCTGCACACATGCACCCTTACGCCTGCATGGAGTATCACTGAAGCTATGGGATCAGAGCCAGTGTGTGTAGAAATGTGTATAAATGAAAAGTATTGTTAGAGACAACAGAAGGAGTAGAGCTTAGAACCTCTCTATCACTGTGTCTTTGCAGAGTGCCTCTTCCAGCAGCTTTCATAATTCACAAGTGCAACTTTTCAACTGAAGGTAGCTTTCCCAGGTTTTTGGACACTATTGTGAATCACACACTTGAAATTCTACAAACACAAAAATATGAAGGGTGGGGGGAAGAGTATGAAATTCCATGAAATCAGTTAGTGAAAACATTTTAATAACATCTCACATTTTTTTCCCTACCAGTTTTACCTAGCCCTACTCAGAAATACTATTTTATAAATTAATTCCCATTAATGTAGTCACTTTTGCTGCTGTATTCAACCCTTCCCTCCGTACCTCTCCCCATTACCAAATAAAAAGCTTTTTTGCTTTTGAATTACAATAGTAAATTGGCCCAGCTTTGCTAGAACATGTCAGGCTGGAAAAGCAAGTGGGGGGCGGGGGCGAGATCTCTGGTGGCCATCTGGACAGAGCTGCTCAGGTGTAGGCTAGGTGTACACTTAAAATGCTATGGGGCACAGCTGCAGCTACTGCCACTCTAGAGGAGCTGGAAATAGATACAAGGAAAATGCTTCTCTTCCCTCCCCCCATTTTTTTGATTAAAAACAATTCTATTTATTTATTTATTTAGTGAAAATCCCTTTTTAAAATGGATTTTCCTCAATTTGTGGTTAATCTTAAAGCCATTTTTTGTTGGGAAAAAATGTTGTTTTTCAACCCTCTGGTTGGAAGCACCACTGCCCCTGTTTCCTGCTGTTGTTCTTTGGTGGGTCCCAGCTCCTTCAGTGCTTGGCCCGCCATGTGTGCAGGTTACCATCCTGTGCATTATGGAGTGTCTGAGAACATGCCCCATAATACATAATAGTAAAATCCTACATTGAAACACAGGAGGCAACAGACAGCAGCCAGGGCCAGTCCCTGCTACCAGCTGACTAATTTCCCCATGTATCCTCGCCACACTCCTCTCCAGTAGCATCCTGGCCTCTAGGTGGTTCTGTGGATCTCAGTTCTTTCAGACCTTGGACTATATCTATACTACAAATGCTACAGCTGCACCGCTGCAGCGTAGACATGTATTACAGTGACTGAAAGGGTTCTTCCATCACTGTTGTAAATCCACTCTCAGAGAAGCAGTAGCTAGGTCGGTGGAAGACCTAGTGGTGTCTACAGTGGGGCTTAGGTTGATTTCCCTCCCCCCCCCAGTATATTTCACAGGGTGTGAAAATTTTCATACTCCTGAGTGATGTAGTTAAGCCAACCTAACTTTGTAGACCAACCCTACAGTTCCACTCTTCAGGGGAATCTGTGCATAACAGGCCACTGGCTAGTGGTATCTACAGTGCCTTCACCTCTTGGATCTTCCAAGGAAGTTTTTCTGAAACTCAAGCCTGCACTTGACATTGAGACAAGAGTCACACAAAATTTAATTGAACTTTAGCAAGTTTTTGGATGAACCTGCACTGAGTTTCAAATTCTTAGGGGGGAGGGGAAATGAAACCAGGCTACTTTTGTATGCAACAAAGGCTTTTACATCTGAATTAGTTTTAAAACTGCCCATCTGTAGCATGATTTTCTAATGGAAAATCTTAGGGATTTTAAACACTTGGATCTACCACCCATCACATATGGGGATAATGTCCTATTTACCTTACTCACAGAAGTAATCTCACAGACTCCTGTGGAATTATTCATGTGAGTAAGACAAGCAATATCTAACCCATAATACCTCCTTATGATCTTGAGAAATTGTAATTTGGACAAGAGCTAGACAAAACTTCTCCAATTTTGAAATTTTGGTTGTTTCAAGTTTTGGACATTTGGAAAAAAATGAGAATTTAGATGTCTTTTTTTTTTAATGGAGCTGCTTGAAAATTTTCATATTTTGAAAAAGAGGTGGAGTGTGATTAAACAGGTCTAGGTGGGATATTTGAGCTTTATTCAATTATTTTATCAGCAACTTCAAGGCTCTAAGTATTGTATGGGTTGACATAGAATCATAGAACTGGAAGGGACCTCGACAGGTCATCTAGTCCAGTCCCCTGCACTCAAGACAGGACCTAGTATTATCTAGAACATCCCTGACAGGTGTTTATCCAACCTACTCTTAAAAATCCCCATTGATGGAGATTCCACAACCTCCCTAGGCAATTTATTCCAGTGCTTAACCACCCTGACAGTTAGGAAGTTTTTCCTAATATCCAACCTAAACTGCCCTTGCTGCAATTTAAGCCCATTGCTTCTTGTCCTATCCTCAGAAGTTAAGAAAAACATTTTTTTTCTCCCTCCTCCTTGTAACAACCTTTTATGTACTTGAAAACTGTTATCATGTCGCCTCTCAGTCTTCTCTTCTCCAGACTAAACAAACCCAATTTTTTCAATCTTCCCGCATAGGTCATGTTTAATGACCTTTAATCATTTTTGTTGCTCTTCTCTGGACTTTCTCCAATTTGTCCACATCTTTTCTGAAATGTGGCACCCAGAACTGGACACAATATTCCAGTTGAGGCCTAATCAGCATGGTGTAGAGCGGAAGAATTACTTCTCGTGTCTTGCTTACAATACTCCTGCTAATACATCCCAGAATGATGTTAGCTTTTTTTGAAACAGCGTTACACTGTTGACTCATACTTAGCTTGACCCCTAGATCCCTTTCCACAGTACTCCTTCCTAGGGAGTCATTTCCCATTTTGTATGTGTGCAACTGATTGTTCCTTCCTAAGTGGAGTACTTTGCATTTGTCCTTATTGAATTTAATTCTATTTACTTCAGACCATTTCTACAGTTTGTCCAGATCATTTTGAATTTTAATCCTATCCTCCAAAGCATTTGCAACCCCTCCCAGCTTGGTATCGTCCGCAAACTGTATAAGTTTACTCTCTATGCCATTATCTAAATCATTGATGGAAGATATTGAACAGAACAGAACCCTGGATGTCAATCATATTAAAGTAACAATGACGATATAGTCTCTTCAGTGTTAATTCTAAAGCCCTGTTTCAGCCAGGCCTTGACTACTTTGTTTCAGCAACAGGGAAAATCATCAGGATTTCTCTGTTATGTACGAGGGTCACTTGCAATATGTGCACATTGCTGCTGGGAGTGAACCCTCCAGCCCAGGAAAACAGACTTGCATGAGCTGGGCTGGAGCTAGTGCACTAAAATTAGTAGCATGGATGGCTCAGGTGACATCTCAGTCTCTTATGTGCCCCCCCCAAACCCTTGGTCTGAGCTTGGGTGGCTAGCCAGTCATCTCTGGAACCACAATGCTCACACTGCTAGTGTTAGTGTGCTAGATCAAGCCCACCTAACAAGAGTCTGTCTAGCCAGTCTGGGAGCCTCATTCCTAGCTGCTCGTAGACATACCCTTTAGTATTATCCTGTCTTCATAGGGATAAGTAGGTACATTGTGTGCACACTGCAGCATTTGAAACAGGATTTTTTGCACTAAATCTTGTCCATAGGATCTAGTTCTGGAACACTAGTGCTCAGTCCTGCTGCCTTCCCTTGTGAGGATGCCTAAGCAGAGAAGCAGGTTTAGGGAACCTATTTCTCTGCACATGCAAAAGGGTGGAATATCTCCTAACATTAAGAGTGTGCTAGGACATGAATCCAGTGAGTAGGTGGGCCCATAAATTACAGCATTAGGAAGGTTCATATTGTGGGGCAAGAGGGATTGCCCAGTCCTGCAACTGGCTAGTCAGTATGTGCAGTCAATTCAATACATCCCTATTACCTACCCTGGTCAGCAGGAATCCTATTAAAAGAGAAGCTATAGGAAGATTCTCTGCTCCTTGTGCTGGCCAGGAAAAGAATTGGGGGCTTGATCTCACAAGGTGTCGAGCACCATGGCCACAATCTGGCATAAATTGTGCTTGATCAGGGTGAGAATGCTCAACCCAATGCAGGACTGAGCTTGTAGTGTGTGGAAAACATAGCTCTGAGTCCGAGAATCAAGTAGTAACATTTCTCTCTGGCATCTAGAACTGATACCACTGGCCCTTTGCAGAGCCAGTTAGGATTCTCTGTAAGGGGCACTTGTGAATCAGTTTCTCTTTGTACTAAAAGGAAAGTTCCCAGATTTTCAGCTGTTCAACAAACATGTGGTTTCCACTTTAGAAACAAGGGCCCAGTCCTGCCTTCAGGTTCACAGACACTACTCCCATAGAATCAATGAGTTACAGCCATGTATCTGTAGGAGAAACTGGCCAGCATTGTACTATACACTTTGTATGTAAATTAAATAACCTCTCTATTTCATCTAACAGAGCAAAAAGGAGCTAGTTTCCATAGTAGATTAATGCATGATGCCTCTTGAAATCCAAACTCAGATTTTGATTAGGCTACAAGTGAAGTCTGGAAGATTAACAGCCTTGGGAGAAACGTTTCTATTTTCTGGATGGGATGATGGACAACAACATAAGGGTGTTACCATCCTTTTTGAAAAAGGGAGTGGAGCATTCCCTGCTTGAATGGAAATCCATCAGCAACAGACTTATGAGAGCCAGGCTGAAAGAGAAACATAATAATATTACCCTGATTCAGTGCTATGCTCCAACAAATGACAGTGATGAAGAAGTAAAAGACAAATTCTACCTTACACTACAGGCAGAGTTAGAGAGAGTACCACGTCACGACCATCATGGGAGACCTGAATGCCAAGGTCGGTAAGGACAACACAAAAATGACAGAGCAATGGGAACACATGGGTGTGGCACTATGAATGAAAACAGAGAGAGGCTTGTTGATTTCTGTAATATAAATGACCTAGTCATCAATGGAACCCTATTTGAACACTGTGAAATTCACAAGCTGACATGGTGTTCTCCAAATGGCAGAGATAAGAACCAGATTGACCATATCATGATAAATGGTGACGCTCACTGACAGATGTGAAAGTGAGAAGGGGTGCAGATGTTGGCAGCAATCACCACCTTGTGACAGCCTCCATCAAGCTAAAACTGAAGTGTGGGTCCACCAAACAAGGGACAAAGACGTTATGATACTGACAAGCTAAAGTCCCTTCGGTCTGCAGGTAAAGATCAGCTTTCAAGCACTTGCAGACCTTGATGAAGAGGAGGGGAATGCAGATGAGGAGATCAATAAGAAGTGGGACAAAGTAACAGCAATTTATAAACAGAGCAGTGAAGCCTGTCTAGGCTACAGGCAGAAGAGAAGGAAGGAGTGGATTACACCCAGCACATGGAACGCCATAGAAACCAGACGAGCCCTGAAGAAAAAATTTTAGACACGAAATCCCAGAAGCTAAAGAACAAATACCATAAGTAGTATAGCAAGGCACACTGGGAGTCAAACGCCTTATGAGAGCGGACAAATGACATATAGATAATCTGGCAACACAAGCAGAGGATGCAGCTGCTCGTGGTGAACAAAGAACCGTCTACAAAATGACATGGTTTATCAGTGGTAAATGGCAGACACCAACAAACACTCTTATCAGGAACAAACAAGGACACCTACTAAAAACCGAAAAAGAACAAGAAATGCACTGGACAGAGCATTTCAAAGAATTGCTGAACAGGGAGCCACCTAAAGAGGAAGCAAACATCCAGGAGGCAGAAAAAGGTCTTGTTTAATGGAGATATTCTATCTCCTAGAACTGGAAGGGACCTTGAAAGGTCATTGAGTCCAGACCCCTGCCTTCACTAGCAGGACCAAGTACTGATTTTGCCCCAGATCCCTAAGTGGCCCCCTCAAGGATTGAACTCACAACCCTGGGTTTAGCAGGCCAATGCTCAAACCACTGAGCTATCCCTCCCCCCTTAAATAGCAACACAAACACCCCAACTAAGGAAGAGATCATTCAAGCCATCAAATCCTTAAAAAATGGGAAAGCTCCTGGCAAGGATACCTTGAATGCAGAATTGTTCAAGGTAAATCCTAAATTAGCAGCATCTATCCTGGCCCCTCTATTTACATCAGTCTGGGAAAGGGAAAAAGTACCAGGTGAGTGGACCAATGAGGTTATAATGAAGATACCAAAGAAAGGAACTCTGATTGTAATAACTGGCGTGGTATCACACTTTTATCTGTGCCAAGCAAAGTATTGTGTAAGATCATAGTCCAGCATATATCAGAGGCAGTTGATAGCATTCTCAGAAAAGAGCAAGCTGGTTTTCAGAAAGGGCATGGATGCACAGACCAGATCTTTATTCTATGAAACATAATAGAACAGTGCTTAAAATGGCAATGGCAACTCTATATAAATTTCATAGACTTTGAGAAGGCTTTTGATAACATTCACAGGACCAGCCTATGGCACCTTCTGCTGGCATATGGAATTCCTTTCCATATAATCAACATAATCAAAAGCTTCTATTTTAACTTTACATGCAGTGTTGAACACAGTGAGCTCAATTTTGAAGTCAAAACAGGAGTACGTCGGGGTGTGTCATGTCTGCAATACTCTTCGACGTTGTGATCGACTGGATAATGCGGTGTACAACAGAAGACATACCAAGAGGCATTAAATGGACACTCTTCTCATCCCTTGAAGACCCGGACTTCGCAGATTGTCGCTGTCCTGTCACATACCCAGCACCATATACAAGGAAAAAGCAACTCAACTCAACACATTCAGCCAGCAAATTAGACTGAAAATCAACCACAATAAGACAGATATCATAACCTTTAATATTGCCTCACCATCACCAGTACAGATAGAGGATTATGTTCTCACCAATGTAGAAAAATTTACATTGGGCAGCACCATCAGCCAGGAACAAGCCAGGACATCCAGAACAAAATCAATAAGGCTAGGAACACCTTCAGGAGCTTAAATACAGTCTGGAAATCATCAAAATACAATACCAAAACCAAACTCAAGATTTATCAGAGCTGCGTACTTTCAACACTTACTTCATAGTGTAGAATGCTGGGGAATGAGACAGTATGACATGTCCAAACTGTCTTCATTCCATACAACCTACCTCAGAAAAATCCTCCATATCTTTTGGCCCAGAAAAATCTCAAACCAAGATCTATTGACACAGTGCAGCCAAGAGGATCTGAGCACCATCATTTCCAGGAGGCACTGGAGATGGATCGGTCATGTGCTTCAGATGGAAACTGATTCCATCACCAGAGAAGCAATAAGTTGGGCACCTGAAGGCAAGCGAAAACGAGGCCGCCTGAAAACATGGCAAAGAGCTGTGGAAGCTGAGCTGGGGCACAGCTGGGGAACCATTGAAAGACTTGTCAGAAACAGACAGGAGAGGAGGAGCTTCGTCACTGCCCTAAACGCCAGAGGTGTAATAGGAACATGATGATGATGATTATGACCAGTGAAGTAAATTTGGCAATCTCATATAGTGTCAGGTGGACATTATCCCCAAACAGGGCAGTGTTGTATCAGCAGAGACAATCCCAGGATCCAATTATATCACTGTGACCCCTCCATGGGAGTGTGTGGGATCCCTGCATAAGGCCCCCCAGGGAGCTCAGTTATCTCTGTGACAGCGTGTACAGACACTGCAGAGTGTCCCCCATAGGTCTGGAAATCTGTGCAGGGGAGGTGTGGGAAATGGGCAGACCACAGGTGAAGCATTGGGATACAGTGTGTTACTTGTCCATGGCATCACCCTCCACTGGGTTCTTTTAAACAGGCCCTTTGGGCAGCTGCAGCCAGGAGAGTTCCTGGTAGAATGGCTGACAAGGATAAGTGCCAGAGGGAGCAAGCACTGCCTCATAGGCACTGAGCTTGTGCATAGGAATCCTTTGCCATGCATGGGAATCCTGGACTCTATCCTAGAAGATCCATTGGATTTGCAGGCAAGTCCAGGAGCCTGTTCCATGGGGAGTTGGTGGGGAAGGTGTGGGACGACTGAACACTTTGAGAGCAATCTCTGGGAGGAGAACTGCAAGAGATTTACCCTCCTTTATGCCCATAGACTTTTTGTTCCTGCAAGAGGCTGACATTCTATCACAGAAATGACTTTCAGCCTCCAAGGAAGTAGAAGTGAGGAATTATGCATCACTGTTTAGTACCAGCTAATAACCAGTTCAATCATGGCACCGCAAACTCAGAAATGGTCTTGGCTACACCAGTGAGAGAAAATTTTCAGCACTAGTGAAACTTGAAAAAATTCCCCAAAGTAATTTTTCCACTTCATTTTTTTGCTAGTTTGAAGTGAAACATCATACACCCAGGAAGAAAACTGCCATATAATTGCAGAAAGTTGTTTTTGCTAGGAAAAGGGCAAAATTCTCTGTGAAAATGCAAAATTTTAACCTAGGGGAAAACTTTAAGAATGTCATATGCTTGTTCAAATCAAAACTTCACTCTTTGGTGACCTGCAATGGAAATGCCATGTTTTCCTACCTGAAAACAGAAGGGATTTCCTGTGCATGAAGTGCAGGTTGGTAGTCGTGGTGCAGGAGAAAAAAATTGGATTGGATTGGCAAATTGAGACACTACAAAGAAAGAGAATCTGAGGAGTTCCTAGAGAACAGATTCAGGAAACACCAGTACTCCCGGCTGAAGGAAAAATGGAGCTGCCCACAAAGGAATCAGTGAGACAGGAAGTCAGAGAAGAGGCCTGGCAGTTTGTAACCCTCAGAGGCAAGAGGTCACTGCAGCATTTTACATGGTTGAAGACAGAAGAGGATGAGCAGACTGGCCATCAGAGAAGAGAAGGAGGAAAAATTCAACAGCTAAAAGTTTCAAATAGAAATTTCAGGTCCTCAGCATGGAAACTATAGAAGATACCTATCAAGATCCAACAGCTCTAATGGAAGGGAGAGATGTATGGAACATGCATGGGTGGCAGCTTGGTCCAACATGTAAGAAAATCAAGCTTACCCAAGAGTTCTCCAACTGTCCAAGGTAGACAGACTATCCTTGTTGAATATTCAATACTCAGAAGAATCAAAAGAACATTCTGCAAGGGACAGGTGGACAACAGGTCACTGTGCTGCCTTTCCAGAGCTAAGAGAATATACATCCATCTAAGACTGGATAGGCTTCTGAAGCCTACAGGCAAGGATCCACTGGTGATGGTTCATATCGGCACTGACACTGCATCACAGCATCCCTCACAAATAGTAGATGACTTCTGGGAACTCAGAAGAGTGCTAAAGAATATCCAAACAATCTTCTGAGATCCTTCCAGAATCTTCTGCCTTCTTTTGCTCATGGAATAGGAAGTGAATCACTGGCTAGGTAAGTGGTGTAATGTAGAGGGCTTTGGTTTTGTGGAACATTGGTTCACCTTCTATGGGGAGAAAGGGTTCTATAGGTTGGGTGGCCTCCACTACAGTAGAAGATGGGGGGGCAATCTCCATGGGGACAGGCTGGCTAGAGTAGTCAGGAGGGGGTTAAACTAATAGGGGGGAAAAAGTAGGGCAAAAAGAGGGAAGATATGTGTACTCAGTTAACACAAAATTGAGATGCTGAGAACAAAATTAATCAAGGAACCAAAGGACATGAAGGAGAAATTTCTTGAGTTGCCTATACACTGTTAGGAGCCTGGGTAACAAACAAGAGAAATTGGAATTGTTCATTTTTAAGCATAAATTCAATCTCATTGGTATTACTGAAATCTGGTGGGATGATTCGTACAACTGGAATGTTAAATATCAATGGTTACAACCTATTTAGGAAGGATTGAGTGGGCAAAAAGGGAGAGGAAATGGCATTCTGTCAAAATGGCATTACTGGTTTCTGAGTCAGTTTTCTTCTGAGTTATCAATCTTGAGTGACTATAAATCAATCTCCTAGCAGATAAAGCACAAGATGGGGTATTAGCTGGTGTCTGCTACAAACCCCCAAATCATACTAGGGAACAGGGTGTCTGCTTCCTTACACACTTATCTACAATGTGTAAAGAAAAAAATTCTGTGATCATGGACTTCAGTCTGAGTAACACATGCGTGGCCAGTGATCTGAACGATCTCACGCTGCAGGACTAAAACATCTTTGGAATTTTTAAATATTACAGAAGACAATTTTCTAACTCAAAGATTTATTGCTAACATGGGGGAACTCTATGCTGGACTTTGTCCTAACTGACGGAGGAATTGATCACACAACTAAGTTAATTGTAGCTTAGGTACAAGTGATCATGACTTGATTGCATTTATAATGTGCAAACAGAATAAAGTCCTTACCATTATTATATATACTTGGTGCTTTAATAGAACCAATTTCACAAAACTGAAAACAGTTATGAGGCAAATCAGCTGGGAGAAAGAATTTAATCCGAAATTGCATATGATAATTGGGAATAATTTAAGAACACCTTACTAGATGCCTCAAAAGTCACAATTGGAAAGAAGGCTGTGCTAGTTAAAAAAAACCATGTGATTTAGAGGGAAAATAAAGGTATCTGTAAAAAATAAATTAAAAAGATGAAAGAAAGGGGAAGTTGATAGTTATGAATATAAATCCTTAGGAATTGTAGAAAATTTACAAGGGAAACAAAGGGACACCAGGAGAAATGTATGGCCAATAGAGTTAGGACTTATAAGAAGGAGTTTTTAAAATATATTAGGAGCAAAAAGAATCCTGATAATGGTATTGGTCCATTACTAGATGGAAAGGGTAGAATTATCAATAATAATGCAGAAAAGGCAGAGGTGTTCAATAAATATTTCTATTCTGTATTTGGGGAAAACACAGATGATGCAATCTCAACATATGGTGATAAAACTCTTTCCATTCCACTAGTATTTCTGGAACATGTTAAACAGAAGCTACTAAAATTAAACATTTATAAATCAACAAGTGTTGCATCCAAGAGTTTTTAAAGAGCTGCCCGAGGAGCCTGCTGGACCATTAAAGTTTATTTTTTTTCAATGAGTCTGGGAGCACTGGGGGAAGTTTCAGAAGACTGTAAGAATGCTAATGTGCCATTAAAAAAAAAAAAAAGGGAAAACAGGATGACCCTGATAATTATAGAGTTGTCATCCTGACATTGATCCTGGGCAAAATCACAGAGTGACTGATACAGAACGTGGTTATGTTACATTCCTCTAGTTCATATTAATTAATACAAATCAGCATGGGTTTATTGAAAATAGATTCTTCTTCCCCTTCTGCCTATGCCCAGTTTTGCGTTTGTTATGTGGCTACTAGAGCAATTATTGCTGGACAGGGTTTGGGGGGCAATACAAAGAATTATAGCCAACATTTTCAAACTTGAGGGCTTAAAGTTAAGCATCTAAATCCAGAATTGAGTACCTAAATATGTGGAAAGTTTCAAGGGTTTTGAGTACCTCCATCTCCTGGTGATGTCAATTGGAACCAATGGTGCTCAGCATCTCTGAAAAAAATCAATCCACTTACTTATTTAGGTGTCTTGCTTTATTCACCTAAGTCTGAAAATGTTGACCTGTGTTTCAATGGATATGGACTTTCATTTTAATCAATAGAAAATAAATGTTAGAAGTGATTGTCTGCCTGCAAAATTAGAGTAATTGCCTATTTTCACATGTATCTCTTCCACTTTCCCCTTTCATATGTGCCCTGCGTGTTGCAGCAGGTACTTAATTCCAAACAAAGATGAAATATTCCCTCCCAATGAAACTGCTGTAGACTGATGGTGATTTACATACACTGAATCACTTCATGATGTGACACAAGACAGAACATCATATGCTGAGAAAATGACAGCTTTTTAAGTAGGGCACAGAGAGCATTACTGCCAACATTCATTTAGTCCTGAACTAGCAAATACCGCCATTTAGTGCTGCCAAGTCTCTCGCTTCTGGAAGGACAAATCCACATTTTGGGACCAACTCCCACTCATAATTAATTTTTGAAACTAGAGACATACTAGCCAATCAGTGGGAGAGATTCAGATGCTTGTGAATATGGAGAATGAAATTCCAACCAGTAGAATCAGCAGGAATTAACTTCCCTGTGCTGTGATTAACTTCAAGAGCCTGATCCCCAAAAATGCAAGCAGAGGGAATTTAAAATTAAAAACACACCATGTGCTTTGACAGAATGTAATTGAAAATTTTCTCTTTGCTCCTTTAAAAAATATTCTAGACCTCAGACAATATATTGACTGTCACATGAATATTTTATAATGAGGACAGATGGCAATGCACCTACTTATTTTTTTTTAAAATAGATCTGTTAATTTTCATTATAGCTTGCTCAAAGAAGATGGCGTTGCACATGAATGTTTCCCCACTTGCAGGCATTATGTTCCCCCTCCTACTTAATGATTATAAGAACTCAAGTCCCAGATGGACATTCGCTGGGGCAGCTTTCCTGGGGACCTGCATGATGTTTGCTAGTAGAGAGAGGGCAATCTAAGGCCTCATGAGCAGATGGCAAATACTAGACAATAATTTATCACAGTACGTTTCCAGACACTGTTTACGCAAGGAACCGTTGGAGCCCCTGGAAAAATATGGGGCAGTTGCACTTCTCCTCCATGCTGAGCCTCCAGTATTAGGGAGCTCTTAAGAAAGAGGAGGATTTCAAGGAAACAGTCCAGAAAATTGCATCACTAACTAAAAATTGAAGTCTAGAGGTCAAATTCTGATCTCATTTACATTGTGCATCTCCACCGTGCAACCAGCAGTGTTGCATGGGGGGAATCCAGGTTGAGCCCTAAGGTAGAGACGAAATTTCCAAACCCCCATCGTCAATACAGTGGTTTGTTCAGCCACTGAGGGTAGGGATACTGGCCCTGCTCTTAAGTAGTAATCCTGATTACTACTACTTAGCTCAAAGGAATTGGCTGCAGAGGAGTTGGTTCTTTCAAATGCAGAGCTATTACACAGGGCCGTTTGGCCTCCTCCCTGTGCTTGTGGAGTTGGAAGCACTGCATGTAGCCATTGAGCAGCGTAACTCCATTAAAGTCAATCAGGGATGAATCTAGCCCATAACGATTAATATACCAGAGCCTGAAAAGGTCCATGGACTGGCAGAGAAAATTGTTTAAGGCATAGGCAGTCTCTCATATGAAGAGAGACTACAAGGACTGGGACTTTATTGAGGCATAACAAAGGGGATAATAAACAACTCACTGGAAATCCCCATTTCATTATCAAAAAGATGCTCAAAATTGCGAAGCAGTGAAAGGTAAAGGGATGAAAGGAACTACCTCTTTGTATACACAATGTAGTCAGATAGTCAGTCTAGGTTATTCATTACAACAACATAGAGGACAGGTTCGCTGCATGGTGTGTAAAGAAGTGTTTCCTTTCCTGACAAATAGCTTAGCTGGATGTTGGAAAGGATTTAAGAATCCCATGGACAGTAATAACATTTGCAGTCATGCAAGATTAAACAGTGAAAATCAAGCCCCACTGTTCAGGGCATAAACTGATTTCATGTTGTAGTCTGGGGAGAGATTCTCCCCCTAAAGAGATGCAATTTAGTAGGTGGATTAAGGAGGAGGGTTTATCTCCCTCTGAAACACTTGGTGCTGCCTGCTGCTAGAGAAATTACTGGATGAGCTAGAATAATGGCCTGATTTGGTATGGCTATAGCTCACTACCAGATAGGCTAGTTTTACTGGGCTGGCTTTGAATGTATGGAGCAGTCCTCTTGGCTGGATACCAGAATGTGAAGCATTCGTTCTCCTATATTATTCTGGCTTCAGCTAGAAGACAATGAAGCAAAATTCATTTTTAGCAGCTGCAGAGGTGGAAAAATCCCTCCCACCCAACAAGTGCTGCTACTTCCCTTTGGTGATGTCTTCTTTCAGGTAGACACTCCTACTATACAATGAAAATATCTCCATGAGACACTCTCAAGTAATGACAGATGCCTCAAGGCCTCCTTAGGGAGAAGGCTTAATATGGCTTTGTGCTCATTTACCCTTTGTGCATGTTTTAGGGAGCTGGAGGTAGCTGGTAATTGCTGTGCTGTACCTACTAGTAGAGAGAAAGCAAAGAATGGCTAAAGAATACAACATGTAAACTATTATTTGTTCCCTACAAAACGGTATCAGTTTTTTAAAAAAAAAAATATCGTTCATGCTTCTGTGTATCCAGTTGTATTTAGTGCTGAAGTTTTACTGCATGAAATATGGAATTATTTTGGCAAGGTTATGGGGGTTGGGGAAGAAGAGTCATTGCTTCCTTTCTGAAGCAACTCCTTGGTTGCAGAGACTGACTGACTGTAATAATACTCACTAGTTCTTACATAGTGTTTTTCATCTGTAGATTTCAAAGTGCTTTACAAAGGAGGTTAGCATCATTATCTCCAGTTTACAGACACAACCTATGACTCCTGAGCCCCCTTCAGAGCTACCAGGCCATGACTAGCCCCATCTTCACATCTAAAATAAGATGTAAAAGTGAAGCTGAAGAAAAAGTCCCCTCTGCTCCAAAACATTTCCATCTTGTCTACCCATTTCTCAGCTTCTTGCACAGTCATCTCTCTGCATTTTTCCAAGCACCCTTCCAGGTTTTGTATAAACTACGTGAGCTCATCCAAAAGGCCACTACCCTGACCACACATCAATCCTTCACTGCCCCATTTCTGCCATGTTGCTTAGTGACTTGTACAGTAACTCCTCACTTAAAGTCATCCTGGTTAATGTTGTTTCGTTATTACATTGCTGAGCAATTAGAGAACATGCTTGTTTAAAGTTGCGCAATGCTCCCTCATAACGTTGTTTGGCAGCCACCTGCTTTGTCCACTGCTTGCAGAAAGATCAGCCTGTTGGAGCTAGCTGGTGGGCGCTTTGAACCAGGGTGGACCGGCAGCCCCCCATCAGCTACCCGCTCCCCTAAGTTCCCTGTGCGGCAACCGCCCAGCAGGCTAGCAATTGCCAGATTGACAGAGCAATAGCTAGAAAAATGAGTCATTCTACCTAAGAAGGCTTACACTTTTAATAAGTTTACTTATAAGTTGTTGTCTACATTGGATTATCTGTCTTGTCTTAGACTATGAACTCTTTAGGGCAGAGACTGCATTCGATCTTGTGTCTGTGCAATGCCTAGTACACCAAGGACTCAACCTTGGCTGGAGCTTGTAGGCACTACCAGAATACAAATAACAAAACCCTCCACAGAGTTCATATAAGCAGAGGAGAATCATTAAAGGAGGGGCAATCAAATGGCAGTGAATGAAATCTTGAAGAAAAGTAGGTGCAATAATTCATACAGATAGCATCCATTTACATTCGACATTGACAAGTTATCCTTTGGCCAGCATGCACCCCATAGCAAAATTACTTAAATTGCAATCTATTTAGGGCGGGGATAGACCATCTTTTTGTTCAGTGTTTGTAGAATACCTGGTATAAGGTGGTCCTGATCCATGACTGGGGCTCCTAGTTGCTCCCACAATACAAATAAGTAAATATATAATAAGGACCATTTTAGGGTGGGGTGAATTACAGTGTAGCCAGCGACTGGGAATCCTATTTTTGGAAGTTGCAAGAAGAATGTTAAGGATGGGGAAAGTCAGAAACCGACTGAATAGGATTTAATTACTTTTATCACATTTACTAGTACTGTCACACTCCAGCAAAGCAATCTCTTTACATCCCTCTGATGTCCCCTAGTTATGGAGAAGATTAAAATATGGTTATGGTTCAGTGGCAGAGGCAGAAAGAGGGAGGGGTGACTGTGGCTACAGAAATGAGCCTGTGAAGGGGAAATATTCATCGTATCAGTGGCCTTTCTCTCTGTCTTTCTAAATATCAATAGTGGGCAATTCTCAACACCAGGAATCCAGCTAGTTCTTAAGCAAAAAAATCAGATATTCCTCTGTGTGTTAGAGAAAGAGGTGAAAGAGACTGTATGTTGATCCATCTACTGAATTGGCCACTTCCATGTCCTTTTCAAAGGTTGGGTAACAGAAAGACGGGAATTATTACAGAACAATTAAGTCCTTTTTCTTCCTAATGTTGTGCTACTATCTTCAGTTCTTTCCATCCAGGAGCTGCTGCCTCAGAAGCAGATGCTGATCTAGTCTATTAATTCTAATTAGTATTCTTGTTAGTTGTATGCAGATGGTGAGCTTGGTGTTGAAAACATTGTCCTTACCCTGAGAAACATACAATTGAAACAACTAATGATGTTGATATAGTTGGATAGCACACTTGCAGTGTCAGTACCATTATCCCCATTTTACAGAGGGGGAAATTGAGGCACACAAGTGAAGTGACTTGCCCAATGTCACACAGCAGACCCGAGGCAGATGAGAATAGAATGTACATCTCCTGAATTCCCCTCCACTTCTCTAGCCATGAGGCAACATTGCTTCCGATTGCCTGGAGAGGGGCAAAGGCAAAACACACCAAGGCAGGAAGAGGCACTTTTGGGCATGCTGGTCAGTAACAGTAAGTGACAATCCACAAGCAAGCTGCATCCCCTCTTTTTGTTCTGCTGTGAAAGTGGAGGCCATGGACCTGTCCTCCTGTTACTGTCTAGAATTCCTCATTGTTGGTTGGCATTCCCTCTCCTTGTCATCATTCAGTGGCTGGCCTGAAGCCTTACTGACTTCTGGACTGACCTAGTGAGTTTTATGTATTATTGGTACCCAATATTTTTCTTGACTTTAAAATCCTCTATTTACTCTAATTATTTGAACCTGGGTTCACGTCTGGTGACCTTTTAACTGGCTTGGCAAGCCTCCCGACAGTGTCTTCTGTGATGGTCTGCAAAGCACAAAACATAGCCTAGGTGGAACACGGGGGTTTTTATACAAACCTTTCTGATCCTGAATATCTATGAATGAAACCTTGGAAAAAAAATTAGTTTCTCTGCTGAGTATCCCAACAATAAATCCAGGATGGGATTTTCATAAGTGCTCAGTGTTGTCCTAACTTAATTCCTATTGACTTAAATTAGAGCAGAGTTAGGCCATTGCTAAAAGGTTTTGAAAATCCCCACAGCCTCCAGTGAGGAGGTTTACTGTGATCACAAATGTGTGTGAATTTTGCATAGTTCCTCCATGCTGCCCATCTGCTCCAGGCTTGTGTGCGCAGGTAGTGGAGTGAATTATCCAATCATCCTGCTTTCTGTGGTGCTTGGAGATCACACTGCTTGGATTTTATATATTCATAGTCCTATCTCTTCACAACCAGGGCAGAGGGAAAGTGTGGTGTGTGGACAAACCTGCTCTCCAAAGGGTAGCTAGTGCCACGGATCTAATTTTAGGCCTATCAGCCTTAGAGTCCTATTAATTGCCAGGTGGGGTTTTCCAAGTCTGAGTGCTTTAAATGACACTAAAGACATTAATTAACAAAAATAGGCTGTTAATTTAAAGTCATTAAATTAACAGCCTATTTTTAAAAACAAAACAAAACCCCAAACACCTTAAACTGTGAGTCTTGCATTTTTGCAGATGATATGGGAAGTATAGATTAATGCACTGAGATCTCCTAGTAATTTAACACTTAAAATCAAGGTACAAATCTCTTTGAGCCATGATGGAAATATGATATTTCAAACTAGACACAAATAAAAGCTTGCGATTAAAAGCTCAGAATAATTACTGGCATGTAAAATTTAAAATATTAAAGATTTACTTAATGAATATTTGAACATATTGAAGCCTTTGGTATAGAAGAGATGGCAAAAGTTATTCAGCATTGGTATCTGAATTTCAGGTCATAGTCTGACTCAAAACCTGGCTAATTTGTACTCTGGGCAATTGCTTCCGCTCCATTCCCTAGTGATAGCAATACTTCAGTGCCAGCCTGTGAGCAACTTTATTCTGTTTGGTTAGCTCAGTTGCTGACTTGTTCAGATCTTAATGATATAAAACAGCCATAATGAAAAAAGGCAGCTGATTACAAGCAAAAGGTCCAGCTGAGTGAGTGTAAGATATGCAAAGAGATTCCCAGCTGAGACCAACTTAGCACAGCCACTATTGACTAGGCTAGAGGGAGATACCCTTTTGGCACACTTGGTAGAGAAGCTTCAAATGAGTCACCAGTGCATATCAGGTCTGATAATGTGGGTATCACAGCTAGGGATCTCTAGGATTCTTTGATCCTGCAACAGTTCTCACCTGTCAGCCTGGTTTGTGTAAACCATGACCAATGCATCCGAAGAAGTGGGTATTCACCCACGAAAGCTCATGCTCCTATACATCTATTAGTCTATTATCACAGGACTCTTTGCTGCTTTTACAGATGCAGACTAACACACTACCCCTTTGATACATGACAATATGTTCGCACACAACATTCCCTCCAGCCTCTGCTGCACCTGGGCACTAAAGAACCTAATCCTTAGGCTACATCGATACTACCAGCTAAGAGGGTGATTCACTGCTCACATGCACACCCGCTCTCATTGAGCTAGTGAGTATATAAATATTGTAACCTTGGTAGTATGACAGTGACAGCACAGGTTAGCCCCTCCAATTATGTACCCATAGGGTTCAGGCAGGTTTGTGCTCGACTAAGCTGTGCCACTGCTACCGCTGCCCCTGCTACCAGGGCTATGCTATTATTTGTACTGGTGCTAGGTCTCACTGAGTAAGTATATGTGCTGGGAATCAAATCCTTTGCTTGTAGTATAGATGCTTTGTTCCAGGTGGGCCTGACTGTTATAAAAAGGCAGTCAGCAGCGAACCAGCTGAGCGGCGAACAGCGGAGGCTAACAGAGGGAGTTTGCCTGGAAGTTCACCTGCGGAGAGCCCACTGAGGCTTACGTCTCGCAGGCTTCTGTGAGTTGCTGCAACAGCTGAGGAAGCTCTTAGAAGGAAGGTGATATGGAAGGTGAGTGTTCAGTTGTTGTAACCTGCACAGGTTGTGCCATGTTTGTCTTTCTTCCACAGGACAGAAGCAACTTTGTCTGTACAAAGTGCAAGCTGGTCTCCATATTGGAAGAGAAGGTTCGAGGTCTGGAGAAACAAGTATCGACCCTGCATTGCATAAGAGAAAATGAAGATTTCCTGGACAGACGTCAGGATATGCTTCTACAGGCACAACGTTCTGAAGAATCGGAGCAGGTTGCGCAGAGGGGACTGAGGGACGGTGAAGAAAATTGGCAGCATGTGACCTCCAGAAGAAGAAAGAGGAGCGTCCATGTACCAGCAATGGAGATACAGGTGAACGACCGTTTTCATGTTCTCTCCACAAGTACTAATGCGGAGAGTGGAGTAGATGATATATCTGAGGGAAGGGAGCAGAAGGAGATTCCATCGATTGGAAGGCATGAGATGCACTGTCCTAGGGATGGGGGTTCCACGACCACCACTACCAAGAGAAGGAGGAGGGTGGTGGTGGTCGGGGACTCCCTCCTCCGGGGGACTGAGTCATCTATCTGCCGCCCTGACCGAGAAAACCGAGATGTCTGCTGTTTGCCAAGAGCTAGGATTCACAATGTGACGGAGAGACTGCTGAGACTCATCAAGCCCTCGGATCGCTACCCCTTCCTGCTTCTCCACGTGGGCACCAATGATACTGCCAAGAAAGACCTTGAGAGGATCACTGCAGACTACATTGCTCTGGGAAGAAGGATAAAGGAGTTTGAGGTGCAAGTGGTGTTCTCGTCCATCCTCCCTGTGCAGGGAAAAGGCCTGGGCAGAGACCATCGAATTGTGGAAGTCAACAAATGGCTACGCAGGTAGTGTCGGAGAGAAGGCTTTGGATTCTTCGACCATGGGATGGTGTTCCAAGAAGGTGGAGTGCTAGGCAGAGACGGGCTCCACCTAACGAAGAGAGGGAAGAACATCTTTGCAAGCAGGCTGGCTAACCTAATGAGGAGGGCTTTAAACTAGGTTCACCGGGGGAAGGAGACCAAAGCCCTGAGGTAAGTGGGGAAATGGGATACCGTAAGGAAGCACGAGAAGGAAAGTGCAAGAAGGGAGGACTCCTGTCTCAGACTGAGAAAGCGGGACGATCAGCGAGTTATCTTAAGTGCCTATACACAAATGCAAGAAGCCTGGGAAACAAGCAGGGAGAACTGGAAGTCCTGGCACAGTCAAGGAACTATGATGTCATTGGAATAACAGAGACTTGGTGGGATAACTCACATGACTGGAATACTGTCATGGATGGATATAAACTGTTCAGGAAGGACAGGCAGGGCAGAAAAGGTGGGGGAGTTGCATTGTATGTAAGAGAGGAGTATGACTGCTCAGAGCTCCGGTATGAAACTGCAGAAAAACCTGAGAGTCTCTGGATTAAGTTTAGAAGTGTGAGCAACAAGGGTGATGTTGTGGTGGGAGTCTGCTATAGACCACCAGACCAGGGGGACGAAGTGGACCAGTCTTTCTTCCGGCAACTAGCAGAAGTTACTAGATCGCAGGCCCTGGTTCTCATGGGAGACTTTAATCACCCTGATATCTGCTGGGAGAGCAATACAGCGGTGCACAGACAATCCAGGAAGTTTTTGGAAAGTGTAGGGGGCAATTTCCTGGTGCAAGTGCTGGAGGAACCAACTAGGGGCAGAGCTCTTCTAGACCTAATGCTCACAAACCGGGAAGAATTATTAGGGGAAGCAAAAGTGGATGGGAACCTGGGAGGCAGTGACCATGAGATGGTCAAGTTCAGGATCCTGACACAAGGAAGAAAGGAGAGCAGCAGAATTCGGACCCTGGACTTCAGAAAAGCAGACTTTGACTCCCTCAGGAAACTGATGGGCAGGATCCCCTGGGAGAATAACATGAGGGGGAAAGGAGTCCAGGAGAGCTGGCTGTATTTGAAAGAATCCTTATTGTTATTGCAGGAAAAAAACATCCCGATGTGTAGAAAGAATAGTAAATATGGCAGGTGACCAGCTTGGCTTAACAGTGAAATCCTTGCTGATCTTAAAAGCAAAAAAGAAGCTTACAAGAAGTGGAAGATTGGACAAATGACCAGGGAGGAGTATAAAAATATTGCTCAGGCATCAGGAAGGCCAAATCACATTTGGAGTTGCAGCTAGCAAGAGATGTTAAGAGTAACAAGAAGGGTTTCTTCAGGTATGTTAGCAACAAGAAGAAAGTCAAGGAAAGTGTGCGCCCTTTACTGAATGAGGGAGGCAACCTAGTGACAGAGGATGTGGAAAAAGCTAATGTACTCAATGATTTTTTTGCCTCTGTCTTCACGAACAAGGTCAGCTCCCAGACTGCTGCCCTGGTGTTGTATCCACCAAGCAAAGTATTAACAACTTCAACAGAACTTTATTTACAGTGGAAGTCTCTTTTCCAAGCTATAGCTGCACACTCTGTAACTCTCCCAGCTTCCTCAACTCCTCCCCCCTCCTTCCTGTTTCCTGTCCTTTCAGACTCCCAACAGCCAGTGCTCCCAGTTCCAATAATCACATATAGCATCTAAACACCACATTCCCTCCTCTCTTAAGAAACTTTCCAAATTAAAATAAACATTGTTGTTCTAACCACAGGTACAAATATAAAACAAGACACTATACTGTTGGCAGGAATATTACACTGAAAACACTGTAGATACTACATAACATAGTCTTTAGTCCAGGCAGGTGGTCGTCTGAGTCTGACAGGCCGTCTCTCAAGCCCCGGTTCCAGTGCAATGTCTTGTTATGTTGGTTCTACAGTGAAGTCATCCAGTGCAGACTGGGTGTTGGCATAATCTCCTCTTGGTGCATAGGCAAGATAAGAAGCATTCCATACCCGGCCAGTCTTTTTGGAATGATTGCACTGAGCTACTTTTGCAGGACATCCTGTGTAGCTTGCAAGATGTTGTGGGGATCCACAGCGAAAGCATGCTTTTACTGTATTTTGAATTTGCTGATTGTGGCTTTTCATTAGTTTTTCTTTTGCAATTGTTTGTCTGCAGTGATAGTGAACTTTTCTGCAAAGGAGTCACAGCCTGGACTGGGCCTCCTGTACCCTGGCTCATTATTTTGGCTTCAGCTGTAGCTGACTCAATCTGAGTAGCAATGGTTATTGCTTTTTCTAGTGTAAGTTGTGGTTCTAGAAGTAAGCATTCTCTTACATGAAGCATTGTTGTTTTCTCAACGAGCTGGTCTCTAATCATCTCATCTGCCATATTCCCAAAGTCACAAGTTACAATCAGACTCCTCAGGGAAGCCATATACTGCATTATAGTCTCCCCTGGTTTCTGCTCATGCTGGCGAAATCTGTAGCGATTAGCTACTACATTCGCTTTTGGCACAAAAAAGTTCTTTAATGCAGTGAGTGCAGTCTCATATTTATCATCTGCAAGGGGAAAAGTGTAAAATATATGCTGCCCTTCTGCTCCAAGGCAGTGGATTAGCAGAGCATGCTTTCTTATTTCAGAAATCTCTGTAGCACTGATTGCAAGCACCCCCTTTCCCTTGACTCAGCTGTTGAAGTCCCCAAATCCTGTGATTTAAGGACTTCAAGTCGCAGAGAATCCTCCAGTTAGCGACCCCCGCCCCATGCTGCAAATGCTTCTCTGGCTAGCTGTTTAGATTTTTGACTGCTTCTCTCCCTGTTCTCTGCTGCTTCTGCTCACAGATATGCACACAAAACAATACCCAGTGAAGTTCCCTGCACACATAGCCGTTTCTAAATGACCTTACACATGGTCTGTTTTAGGTAGTGGCTCCTATTGTTTCAGCTGTCTTACTCCAACCTTCCTCTCCCCCCCCCCAAATCATAGCTGCTTCTGACATTTATCATGAATGCAGGGTAGTTGTTACACACCCCCAGATTCAAACAGGTTTCACCCAGCCTCCACCATAACAAGAGCAATAAATAGAAATGACATGTCTTAGAGATGTTTTCTTTAATTTAAGTTGAAGTGCTATAGTCCGTAGAATCCTAAGCATATGGACCATGTTTCGCCCTAACTTACATCCCTGGTAACTTGTTTTTTAAGGTAATGGGTTTGCACAGGGCATAAGTCAGAGTGGGTTATGGTCCAATGGGTGTTGTGTGTTAAATAGTATTTTCAGTTCTCAGTTTTTGTCCAAAGCTGAAATTAAACAGGGGATCTAATGTCCCTGCTCCTGCCTGGTGGATGCACTCCATGCCTGTTACCATGGCAACAGGTGTCAGCCTGCTGAAAACAGAGCAAGTGAAAGTTGGGAAAGAATGATTATTTTAAAGCACTTAGTTTTTGTAGCTCTGACAACTGATCCTGTATCCAGTGTTTGTAGCCATGTTGGCCCCAGGATATTAGAAAGACAAAGTGGGGTGAGGAAATATCTTTTATTGAACTGACTTCTATTGGTGGGAAAGACAAGTTTTTGAGTGGGGGAGTTTGAAATCCTCCTTGTCAAGCTCAGCACTGGCTGCTAAGTGACAGCTGAAACTCCTATTTTGCAAACAGCACCTACATGCTTTAGGGTGTGAAACACTGAAAGTAGAAAGAAAAAGTTTAAATTGTTAACAAAAATGCAATGAAATTCCCATTTTTTTTCATATGAAATGGGAATGTTTTTGTTGCGTTTGGCATAAGGGAATGTTAAGTTGTCAATTTCAAACTTTCATTTTAACAAATTAAGGCAAAAGTTTTCACATCTTTGAAACCTGGGTCTGAAAGTGAAGGGCTACGTAGTCCTTCTTGTTGCAAAGATAGATTCCAAATATGAGCCAAATCATTCTGAGTCTGCAGACAGACGCCTCCATCTTGGCTATGCTCTGAGCAGCAAGAGAGGTAACAAGACTTGTCAGTTTCCCCTGCTTCTAATCAGAGCTCTCCGGTAGTAGTGAAACTAAAAAGCATCATGTCAATTTCACTCTATTATTGCTTGGCAAATTCTGGAGCAGCAGCTAGGACTTCTTGCATTGAAACTATGCAATGGGGAAGAGGATACAAAAACTAGAACTGGTAGAGGACTTTTAGTGACCCCAACATACACTAGTAATGGCAAAAAGAACAGGAATACTTGTGGCACCTTAGAGACTAACCAATTTATTTCAGCATAAGCTTCTTCAGATGCATAGCGTGAAACACACATTACTATAGTAATGGGTTACGCCCAGCAGCCAGAAAGCTTCTTATAAGGCACGGGTGGGCAAACTACAGCCCGTGGGACCATCCTGTCCAGTCCCCGAGCTCCTGGCCCGGGAGGCTAAGCCCTGGCCCCTCCCGTGCTGTCCCCCCTCCCCTGCAGCCTCAGCTCACTCACTCTGCCGCCGGTGCAATGCTCTGGGTGGTGGGGCTGTGAGCTCCAGGGGCAGCGCAGCTGCAGAGCCCGGCCTGACCCGGTGCTCTGAGCTGTGTGGTGGCAGCGGAGGCAGCATGGCCCGGCTCCAGCCCGGCAGCGCAGCTGTAGCACCGCCATCCACCGGTGCTCCAGGCAGCGCGGTAAGGAGGCAGGGAGGTGGGGGTGGGGGTTGAATAGAGGGCAGGGGAGTTTGGGGTGGTGGTCATGGGGCGGGGGTGTGGATGGTGTTCGGGGGGGAAACGGCGTTGAATGGGGGGGAGAGGTCCTGGGGAGCAGTCAGGAATGAGGGGGGGGTTGGATGGGGTGGCGGGGGGTAGTCAGGGGCAGGGGTTCTTCCAGGGGCAGTCAGGGGACAGGGAGAAGGGGTGGTTGGATGGGGCAGGGGCCCTAGGGGGGCCATCAGGAATGAGAGGAGGGGTTGGATGGTGCGGCGGGGTTCTGGGGGCAGTCAGGGGATAGAGAGTGGGGGTGTGTGGACGGAGGTAGGGGTCCCAGATGGGCCATCAGGCAACAGGGATGGTTGGATGGGGCAGGAGTCCTGGGGAGGGGGCAGATAGGAGGTGGGGGGTGGCTCACGACCCCCTCCCCTGACCAGCCCTCCATACAATTTACGAAATCCGATGTGCCCCGCAGGCCAAAAGTTTGCCCGCCCCTGTAATAAGGGGTGCAGGTGAGGGGAGAAACCAGTAAAGCTGCTTCCCCTTTTCAGCAACCAGACAATGGGAAGGAGTAGGTGGCTTCATATTTGAGACATGTACTACCCCCAGACCAATAAAAAGATGGAAGAGCTGGATCCAAGGACTGCATCCTCCCCCATCTAAAGTAGCTATGGATCTGGCTGATCTCTCCTCACTCAAATTTTGAATCAATGTCTAGCACAATAGGCTTGATCCTCTTGCTTATAGCTCTCTGCTAAATTTTTCAAGCCCTAAACAAAATGACAGCAGAGGTTTTATATCCTTTTGTTGTGATTAATTTTCAATAAACATCAACTTAATAACGACTAACCACTTACTTCATATTTATCTTAACGATGAAACATCTCAAAACAAAATATATACAAATTGAAGCATTAATTCTAGAAATTAGAGCTTTATGAATGGCCTGAATTGTGCAAAAACAGATGTTGACATTTAGGAATTATAATATGCCTTAAAAAAAAAAAAAAGAGGGGACTGTACTGCTTAAAAATAGTACTGGGCTTATTTTAGTTTGGAACTTAATTCCCATGGGCTTTCATAGGAATTTAGGTTTCTAAGTTACTTAAGTGCTATAGGATAAATGCTTCTATTTTTTTTTTAATGGTTAGCTCTCATCTTGCAAATCTACTTTCTAATCTTTGCACTTCAGTCACTCTTGCCATTTCTTTGGCCCCTTCTCTGATCTTTTCAACCTAGGAGGCTTGCATTCTGCTACATAATGTGCAGTGCAGCATGCTCTCTCAGGAGCTGAGCAGTAATGTTTTTGTGGGCCCCAGCAGGCCTCGGTGGTATGCCTGCTGACTTCACTCGGGAAGCACCACACCTTGGGTTTTTTGCAAATGATAGGATTCCCCTCCATTTTAGGTTCCTCATCCCTCACACTCAGTGTGATAAAATCTACACAGATGGAAGTACAGTGGAGAAAGTGAAAGTCAGTAAATTCCCATTCTCTCCACACACAGTGAGAAGCAACTGTAGTCCAATTTAGCTCCACAGCTCACAGAAGGGTACTTGCACTCAATCTACCCTAACAAATCCACTATCTTAAAGCTCTTAGGATTTAAACACAAAGGCACTCAAGTACTTCACACATTTGTTTTTAGAAGTTGTTTTTTTTAAATAAGCTGTAGGTCTAGGTCTATAACTAATAGCAATGGGCTAGCTTCAAAAGGCTGACATTCATTGGAGCAACATAAGTTTGGATAAAGAACAGGAGTACTTGTGGCACCTTAGAGACTAACAAATTTATTAGAGCATGAGCTTTCGTGGGCTACTGCCCACTTCTTCAGATGCACCCGAAGAAGTGGGCAGTAGCCCACGAAAGCTTATGCTCTAATAAATTTGTTAGTCTCGAAGGTGCCATAAGTACTCCTGTTCTTTTTGCGGATACAGACTAACACGGCTGCTACTCTGAAACCTGTCATAAGTTTGGATGCATACCTGAAGCATTGCCAAATCTCAAATCCCCAATCACAATAGGCCTGGCTCTTTCCCTCCCCACATAATCTACCAGAGACCAGGGAAAATGTGGGCGAGTGCATTTATGATCTTGCAATGGAGCAAACTGCTCCGGAAACTCAAAAAGTAGGGCTCTTCTTAAAGGATTAATTCAAAGATGTGTTAATGGCACTGAGGGTATGTCTACTCTACAAAATTAGGTCGAATTTATAGAAGTCGGTTGTTTAGAAATCGTTTTTATAAGGTCGATTGTGTGTGTCCCCACACAAAATGTTCTAAGTGCATTAAGTTGGCGGACTGCGTCCACAGTACCGAGGCTAGCGTCGACTTCTGGAGCGTTGCACTGTGGTAGCTATCCCACAGTTCCCGCAGTCTCTGCCGCCCATTGGAATTCTGGGTTGAGATCCCAATGCC
Source organism: Chrysemys picta bellii (assembly GCF_011386835.1). Classification (NCBI taxonomy): domain Eukaryota; kingdom Metazoa; phylum Chordata; order Testudines; family Emydidae; genus Chrysemys; species Chrysemys picta. The sequence goes on along the minus strand of NC_088799.1, from coordinate 41,853,296 downwards.
GGATGGGGCAAAAACAGTGTCACGGGTGATTCTGGGTACATGTCGTCAGGCCCCTCCCTTCCTCCCTCCCTCCCTGCCATGAAAGCAACAGCAGACAATCGTTTTGCGCCTTTTTTCAGCCCAGACACCATAGCACTGGGATCATGGAGCCCGCTCAGATCACCGCGGCAATTATGAGCACTTTAAACACCACGTGCGTTATCCTGGAGCATATGCAGGACCAGAACCTGCCAAGGCAAAATCAGGTGAGGAGGCGACGGCAGCGTGGCGACGAAAGTGATGAGGAAATAGACATGGACATAGACCTCTCACAAACTATGGGCCCCAGCAATGTGCAAATCATGGTGTTAATGGGGCCCGATTCTGGGCCCAGGAAACAAGCACAGACTGGTGGGACCGCACAGTGTTGCAAGTGTGGGACGATTCCCAGTGGCTGCGAAACTTTCGCACGCGTAAGGGCACTTTCATCAAACTTTGTGGGTTGCTTTCCCCTGCCCTGAAGCGCCAGAAAACCCAGATGAGAGCAGACCTCACAGTTGAGAAGCGAGTGGCAATAGCCCTGTGGAAGCTTGCAATGCCAGACAGCTACCGGTCAGTTGGGAATCAATTTGGAGTGGTAAATCTACTGTGGGGGCTGCTGTGATCCAAGTAGCCAACGCAATCAAAGAGCTGCTGGTATCAAGGATAGTGACTCTGGGAAACGTGCAGGTCATAGTGGATGCCTTTGCTGCAATGGGATTCCCTAACTGTGGTGGGGCGATAGACGTAACCCATATCCCTATCTTGGCACCGGAGCACCATGCCAGCAAGTACATAAACCGCAAGGGGTACTTTTCAATGCTGCTGCAAGCACTGGTGGATCACAAGGGACGTTTCAGTAACATCAACGTAGGATGGCCGGGAAAGGTACATGATGCTCGCGTCTTCAGAAACTCTGGTCTGTTTCAAAAGCTGCAGGAAGGGACTTTCTTCCCAGACCAGAAAATAACCGTTTGGGATGTTGAAATGCCTATAGTTATCCTTGGGCACCCAGCCTACAACTTAATGCCATGGCTCATGAAGCCATACACAGGCAGCTTGGACAGTAGTCAGGACATGTTCAACTATAGGCTGAGCAAGTGCAGAATGGTGGTAGAATGTGCATTTGGACGTTTAAAAGTGCGCTGGCGCAGTTTACTGACTCGGATAGATCTCAGCTAAACCAATATTTCCATTGTTATTACTGTTTGCTGTGCGCTCCACAATATCTGTGAGAAGGGGAGACATTTATGGTGGGGTGGGAGGTTGAGGCAAATCGCCTGGCTGCTGATTACACGCAGCCAGACACCAGGGCGGTTAGAAGAGCACAGCAGGGCGCGGTGCGCATCAGAGAAGCTTTGAAAACCAGTTTCATGACTGGCCAGGCTACAGTGTGAGAGTTCTGTTTGTTTCTCCTTGATGAACCCCGCCCCCCGGTTCACTCTACTTCCCTGTAAGCTAACCATCCTTCCCTCCCCCCTTTGATCACCACTTGCAGAGGCAATAAAGTCATTGTTACTTCACATTCATGCATTCTTTATTAATTCATCACACAAATAGGGGGATAACTGCCAAGGTAGCCTGGGAGGGGTGGAGTAGGAGGGAAGCGCCGGGTGGGGTGGGGAAGGAGATAAGGACAAGGACACACTGCACTTTAAAACTTTAAAACTTATTGAAGGCCAGCCTTCTGTTGCTTGGGCAATCCTCTGGAGTGGAGTGGCTGGGTGGCTGGAGGCCCCCACACCGTGTTCTTGGGCGTCTGGGTGAGGAGCCAATGGAACTTGGGGAGGAGGGCTTGGTTACACAGGGGCTGTAGCAGCAGTCTGTGCTCCTACTGCCTTTCCTGCAGCTCAACCATATGCTGGAGCATATCAATTTGATGCTCCAACAGCCGGAGCATTGACTCTTGCCTTCTGTTAGCAAGTTGACGCCACCTATCCTCTTCAGCCCACCACTTGCTCTCTTCAGCCTGCCACCTCTCCTCGCGTTCATATTGTGCTTTTCTGCACTCTGACATTGTTTGCCTCCACACATTCTGCTGTGCTCTGTCAGCGTGGGAGGACATCTGGAACTCTGAGAACATGTCATCCCGAGTGTGCCTTTTTCGCCTTCTAATCTTCACTAGCCTCTGCGAAGGAGAAACATTTGCAGCTGGTGGAGGAGAAGGGAGAGGTGGTAGTTAAAAAGACACATTTTAGAGAACATTGGGTACACTCTTTCACGTTAAATCTTGCTGTTCACATTACACAGCACATGTGCTTTCGTTACAGGGTCGCATTTTTCCTCTTATATTGAGGGCCTGCAGGTTTGTTGTGAGAGATCACTCACGCAGTGCCAGGCAACAGAATTCGGCTTGCAGGCAGCCATGGTAAGCCACAGTCTTTTGGCTTTTTTAACCTTCATAACATGTGGGAATGGTTTCAAACAGCAGCGCCCTCATTTCCCATACCAAGCACCCATTGGGTTGGCCATTTAAAATGGGTTTGCAATGTAAAAGGAGGGGCTGCGGTTTCCGGGTTAACATGCAGCACAAACCCAACTAGCCCCCTCTCACTCCCCACCACACCCAATTCTCTGGGGTGATCACTAACAGCGGGGAACATTTCTGTTCAGCAGAGCAGGAACGGGCACCTCTGAATGTCCCCTTAATAAAATCACCCCATTTCAACCAGGTGACTGTGAATAATATCACTCTCCTGAGGATAACAAAGTGAGATAAGGAATGGATGTTGTCTGCATGCCAGCAAACACCGTGACCATACGCTGCCATGCTTTGTTATGCAATGATTCCAGACTACGTGCTACTGGCCTGGCATGGTAAACTGTCCTACCATGGAGGACGGAATAAGGCAGCCCTCCCCAGAAACCTTTTGCAAAGGCTTTGGGAGTATATCAAGGAGAGCTTTCTGGAGATGTCCCTGGAGGATTTCTGCTCCATCCCCATACACATTAACAGACTTTTCCAGTAGCTGTACTGGCCGCGAATGCCAGGACAAATTAATATTTAAACATGCTCGCTTTTAAACCATGTGTAGTAATTACAAAGGTACACTCACCAGAGGTGCCTTGTGTGCCCTCGGGGTCTGAGAGCATGCCTTGGGTGGATTCGGGAGTTACTGGTTCCAGGTCCAGGGTGAAAAACGTATCCTGGCTGTTGGGGAAACCGGTTTCTCCGCTTCCTTGCTGTGAGCTATCTTCAATGTCTTCATCATCATCTTCCTCGTCCCCAAAACCCGCTTCTGTGTTTCGTGATTCTCCATTGACGGAGTCAAAGCACAGGGTTGGGGTAGTGATGGCTGCACCCACTAGCATGGCATGCCGCTCAGCGTAGAAGTGGCATGTCTGTGGCTCTGTCCCAGACCTTCTGTTTGCCTCTCTGGTTTTGTGGTAGGCTTGCCTTAGCTCCTTAATTTTCATGCAGCACTGCTGTGCATCCCTGTTATGGCCTGTGTCCTTCATGCCCTTTGAGACTTTTTCTAATGTTTTGGCATTTCGTTTACTGCAACGGAGTTCAGCTAGCACTGATTCGTCTCCCCATATGGTGAGCAAATCCCATACCTCCCGTTCGGTCCATGCTGGAGCTCTTTTGCGATCCTGGGACTCCATCATGGTTACCTGTACTGATGAGCTCTGCGTGTTCACCTGGGCTCTCCACCACGCTGGGCAAACAGGAAATTCAAAATTTCGTGGGCCTTTTCCTGCCTACCTGGCCAGTGCATCTGAGTTGAGAGTGCTGTCCAGAGTGGTCACAATGGAGCACTCTGGGATAGCTCCCGGAGGCCAATACCGTCCCCACTATCCCAAATCTGACCCGGAAAGGCCGGTTTCAGCGCTAATCCACTCGTCGGAGGCGGATTAAAGAAATCGATTTAAAGAGCCCTTTAAGTCGAAAAAAAGGCTTCGTCATGTGGACGGGGCCAGACTTAAATTGAGGTAACGCTGCTAAATTCGACCTAAAATCGTAGTGTAGACCAGGCCTAAGCCTCTGTACTGAGTTGTGTGTGAAGTGTTAGTGGGAAGACAAGGAAAATGGAACCCAACTGCAGAATGCACACTTCAGAGCTGATTTCTTCCTTTGTTCAATTATCCTTATCTCAGAAGGGGGAGACTTGGACATTCGGACCTTTGGGAAATAGATTTTGGAAAAGCAACACAACTTGCTAGTTAAGGTCCATTTTAGATCATGGGACTGGGCTTGAAAGTGCTGCTGTTGATAATTTTGGTGTTAGCCATCTGGTGTTAGGAACACAGAATTACCAGGCAGGCAGCACTTCAGCTTCCTACTGATGCCTGGGACATGGCTCAATATTAGCCAATTTGTTTGTTCTTATTCTGGTTGTTGTCCATGGCTCCTTACTTCCTCCTAGCCACAGCAAGAAAGGAGGGAAACTCCTTTCAACAGTGGGGAGGGAGAAATACATACACACAAAATGTATGGGGGAGGGGGAGGAATAAAACAGCCTGGTAGAGAGGGCTGATTGGATAAAGCCAATGAAGGGTGTAGCTAAGGGACTATAAAACTGGTCTCCAGCCCTAGCCTTCTCCCATTCCCATGATATTACCATATTTCATGGGAATGGAGAGGAAAGATCCCAACTAGGGCAGCAAACAGAGCTGGGGAATTTGTATTCATACCAGTGGGGACACTCAGGCTACCCGAGCAGTGGCAGTAGGAGAGGAGAGACAGCAAGTACTGTATTGCACTTCCAACAAGCAAGGAGATTATTTGCAGAGCTGCCTCTGGAGCTAGTGAGTCGTAGGAGTGGGTTTGAGGCAGCTGGCCCTGGGTCAGAACTGTATGGTGTGATGCTGTTCTCCCCCCACCAAAGTTCTGGCATTAGGGATGACCTATTATCCATCTGAGTCCCATAAAGCCCATGTTGACTAATATAGTCCAGGGCAGGGCTGGCTCTAGGCACCAGCTGTTAGAGGGGAAAAAGGACGGAAAGGCAAAAGGAGGAGTGTGTGTGTATAAAGACAAGAGACACTTATGCTTTCTGTCTCCCTAGGTTCAGCCTCCGGGTCCAGCATCTTTCATCTGGTAGGATCCCTTCTCCTGCAAAGAGGACCCTTCCCACCCTAAATAATGAGGAGTCAATTAATAAAGGTAAAATCAAATAAAGTGTATTGAAGGGTTTATAACAAAGAGTAGGGCAAATAAAAAGGGAATAAACAGCAAAATGGCGCGATACAGTGATTACCCCCTCAAACTCAACCCTATGAAACAAATATAAAAAAAACCTTCTTCACAGATCAAAGCGACAGCAGGTGCTTGGGACCTCAGTCCTCTGGCTAATGGCAAGCCTTTGGAGAGGAGCTCCAAGGAGTCCCTTGATGTTCCTTTGGGATCACGGGAAAGCAGAACAGATGGTACACTCAGGAGATGTTGTTTCTTCTCCTTCTCTCTTCTCTTTACAGGTGATGAAGCTGTTGGAGGAAAATCCCTAACCCTTCTATCACTAGGATGGATAGATGCCTGCAGGTAAGACCCGTGACCGTTCCTGGCTGCTACTCAGATGGACAGCCCTGAGGCCCTGTCCGGGGCAGCCTTTTATACACTTGCCTGGGAAACCCCTTAGAAAAGGCGGGAAACCCCTTCTGGGAAACCCCTTAGGGAAAAAAAAAACGTTCTGACTGGAAGTTGTTTATAACTCCAGGAGAAATAAAAGAGCGGGAAAAGAAATCCATAGCTCATGTGGGCATAAAACTCCATTTTGGAACCAACATGGATTCCTGTAGTCACAAAACATCTGAAAGTGAGCCCAACCTAACAGCGTTCCAAGCATGTGCTTGGGGCGGCACTTTTCAAGGGGAATTTTTTTGCTTTGGCCGAGGCACTCTGCCCTGCCCCCTTTTATTTTTTTGTTGCTTGGGGCGGAAAAAAATCTGGAGCCAGCCCTGGTCCAGGGGTATGGAGAATGTGGTTCAGGGCTCAATAGCGTCTTATTCCCATCTGCTTGGTAAAAAAATAGAAGGAAGCAAGGATTTGGTAGTGAAGAAGTTAGGCTCAAGAGAAGAATGAATGCAGTTTTCCTGCCTCTAAATTAGAGGTGGTACACTCTTATTTAAATCTGAACTAGCACTGTATCCTGGGTTAATTTTAGCTGCAGTTTGTTACATGCCGCTTGGGAAGATGTAGTTAGTTTGCTCTGTTTGGGTGTAGGTTGCTCGTATCTCCAGGGAAGGAGAAATCATACAGCCCTACAGAAATTAACATGACACTGTAATATATTGCTGTGAGTCTGATTTAGCATGTCAGTGATGTGATGTCACTGGCCCCCCAAGACAATTACTGCACCAGGACCTGTAATCAATTAATATTAGAATGTATTCAGAATACATCTATACTTTGTAACCTGCAGTGAGTATATGAAGAAAGTATACAGAGAGCGGTTCTAATATGCAGCCTCACTTATTGAAAATGCTAATTTTTAAATGCTTATTTTAAATTGGTCTGAACTACTGAGCATAACATACCACACAGACACCACAAAATCCCCCAGACTCACAAACCATTGAAGATAAGTTAGTGCTCCTGGGCCAAATATCCATGTGTGTGTAATTGCACAAGCAAAAGGGAACGCAACTTGTGTACAATCTGCAAACTCACCATTCTCACATGCGCCGGTGTCCAGTCTGGCACATAACTAGACATCTGCACACACAATTATTGTGACTGTATGTGTATATGTACAGTAAATGCATGCACAAAAATTAAATTTTGTCCTACAATAACCCCTCTGTCAGAGTCGGGCCAACTGCACCTGTATTTCTCCTTAGTGGTTCAGCCAGGGCGCCTACTGCCAGGTTTCTGGCTCTTTAGCTGTTGCCCTTCTGGGGTAAAGACCCATGTCTCTCTCACTCCTGACCGAGGTATTTCTAGGCTCAACAGTTCCATTGCCTTTACTGTGTCAATCACAGCCAAAGACAATCTGCCTAAACAGCCCTGCTTCACTTCTCTCCTCAGAGATGATAGTGTAATTACTATAGTTATAAATGACCATACAGCACTTATGCAAGCATATTGTATTCTTAATAGGGCTGTTGATTAATCGCAGTTAACTCACGCAATTAACTAAAAAAGAAATTAATTGCTATTAAAAAAAATTAATTGCGATTAATCGCAATTTTAATCGCACTGTTCAACAATAGAATACGGTACGAATTGAAATTTATTAAATGTTTTGGATGTTTTTTACATTTTCATATATATTGTATTCTGTATTGCAACTGAAATCAATATATATATATATTTATTACAAATATTTGCACTGTAAAAATGATAAACAAAAGAAATAGCATTTTTCAATTCACCTCATACAAGTACTGTAGTGTAATCTCTTTATCATGAAAGTGTAACTTACAAATATAGGGTTTTTTTGTTTCATAATTGCACTCAAAAACAAAACAATGTAAAACTTCAGCACCTACAAGTCCACTCAGTTCTACTTCTTGTTCAGCCAATTGCTAAGACAAACAAGTTTGTTTCTGTTTACAGGAGATGATGCTGCCCTCTTATTTACAATGTCGCCAGAAAGTGGGAACAGGCATTTGCATGGCACTTTTGTAGCCAGCATTGCAAAGTATTTATGTGCCAGATATGCTAAACATTCATATGCCCCTTCATGCTTCGACGACCATTCCAGAGGGCATGCGTCCATGCTGATGATGCTCATTAAAAAAAATGTGTTAATTAAATTTGTGACTGACCTCCTTAGAGAATTGTATGTCCCTGGCTCTGTTTTACCCGCATTCTGCCATATATTTCATGTTATAGCAGTCTCTGATGATGACCCAGCACATGTTGTTCATTTTAAGAACACTCACTACAGATTTGACAAAACGCGAGAAAGTACCAATGTGAGATTTCTAAAAATAGCTACAGCACTCGACCCAAAGTTTAAGAATCTGAAGTGCCCTCCAAAATCTGAGAGGGACGAGGTGTGGCGCATGCTTTCAGAAGTCTTAAAAGAGCAACACTCAGATGCAAAAACTACAGAACCCAAACAACCAAAAAAGAAAATCTGCTGGTGGTATCTGACTCAGATAATGAAAATGAACATGCGTCGGTTTGTACTGCTTTGGATTGTTATCGAGTAGGACCCGTCATCAGCATGGACGCATGTCCCCTGGAAAGGTGGTTGAAGCATGAAGGGGCATATGAATCTTTAGCGCATCTGGCACGTAAATATCTTGTGATGCCAGCTACAACTGTGCCATTAGAATGCCTGTTCTCATTTTCAGGTGACATTGTAAACAAAAAGTGGGCAGCATTATTTCCTGCAAATGTAAACAAACTTGTTTATCTGAGTGATTGGCTGAACAAGAAGTAGGACTGAGTGGACTTGCAGGCTCTAAAGTTTTACATTGTTTTATTTTTGAAAGCAGTTATGTAACAAAAAAAATCTACATTTGTAAGTTAAACTTTCATGATAAAGAGATTTCACTACAGTACTTGTAGGTGAATTGAAAAATGCTACTTTTTTTTACAGTGCAAATATTTGTAAGAAAAAATAAATATAAAGTGAGCACTGTGCACTTTGTATTCTGTGTCATAATTGAAATCAATATATCTGAAAATGTAGAAAAAATCCAAAAATATTTACATAAATGGTATTCTGTAATTGTTTAACAGTGTGATTAATCGCAATTAATTTTTTTAATCGCTTGACAGTCCTAATTCTTAAGGTTTAAAAATAAGCATTACAAGGAAAACATTAATAACAATAAAAGAGTTAACATGCATGCTAATAAGCTTACCAGAGATCCCTCACCCTCCCCAGCTGTCTTCAACATCGGTTCTGGCAAGTGAGCTCTTCAACCCACCCAAAAGAATCTCTTTTGTGGTCACAAGTTCATAACAGTCTCATCTTAGACCTAGTGCACATGAACAGTTTAGTCCCCCTACTTTATACAGTTTGAAGGTTTTGAATGAGTATTTTCAGGAGCAGGTAATCAGTGGAAAATTGGCTTCTCTCCCCAGGGTGTAGCTTCAAAATAATGGATTTGAAGTGGGTCATTTGCATTCCCCTCACCCCACGTATTTCCTAGAAAATTTACTTCACATGTATTGTCTCAAAAAGTCCTTTGAAATATCTTCGAGAGTGCATTAATCCTGTCATCGTGCTAAAGAAGTTCTATACAATCTCACAATAATAAATATCCATATGAGTTTTTAATGCAATGGACTTCACAGATGTTAAGCTTAATTCAATAAGGTTCAATTTAATTCAGTAAGGCTTGCCCAGGATATTGTTATCTGTCACACCCTCATCTAATATTTACTCTTCCAAACCCTGTAAAAGCCTCAGAAGGTCCTGATCTCAGTGGAACAGTCATGGATTTGCCAGGTATGGATGGGAGAGGGAGTAGGTTGCAGACCTTTAGTATGCCACAGAACATGATTTCCACCCATCGGTGGGTGGGTGAGTGCAGAAAAGGATGTGGAGCACATCTGTGACTATGTGGAAGTATTGGCTGACCTTCCCCACATTTTGCTGTCCCAAAATCCTCCTGCCACCCCATGTATTGGAGCACAGCAACCATGTAAGAGTGGAGTGGCTTCACAAGTGGGCTGAAGGATTCCAGTGGCCATACCTGCCATGGGGTGCCCCAGCACACAGTCTGTTTGGATAGATTTTGCACAGGGAGAGGTTTTGGCCCATTGTGACAAAGGCACATAGTTCTGTGGTCTGTAGTAAATATCATTATACTGTAGATCATGGAAAATGTTGTACTATGTTTGTAAATACTACAGTGAATTTGCACACTGACTAGAGCACCACTATATTCTGTAAAATATAGAGATAATGCCACAAATTTTATATTGTATTACAGCAAACTTGCATTAAAATAAATAAAACTATAAAAACACTATAGCATGCTAGCCTTGTACTATAACTTTTGCTGTAGTAAATGTTTCCGGACTAGTTAAATGCTCATGTTGGCAAACCGAAGTAGACTAGCTCATTGTACTGATAGAGTGCTGTTTCCATCCCAATTCATGTTGTTCCATTTTGCTCCAGCCTCATTTCTTGTTCCCAAAGTATACCAGGCAATTTCTATAGAAAGTCCTAGATGGGGAGTGCACTAGTCATTGCTAAATCAGTTTCTGTTGCATGTGTTATAGTGCCCCAGTAAATTCATGATGCAAACGTGTAGCTAATCAGGCTGTGGGCAGATAGGCCTAGTGGTGAAAGCAAAAGTTCAGCCTACCAGTTACAGCTAGATCCCAAAGTAGGCAGAGTCCAGGACATGAGCCAAGGGACAATACCAGAAGGACAGATGCCAAATGCCATATCGGGAGGGTGAACATAAAAGTGGCCATACTGGGTCAGACCAATGGTTCATCTAGCATTGTCTTCTGACAGTGGCCAATGCCAGGAGCTTCAGAGGGAATGAACAGAAGAGGTAATCATCAAATGATCCATCCCCTGTCAACCATTCCCAGCTTCTGGCAAACAGGCCAGAGACACTTCAGAGCATGGTTTTGCACCCTGCCCATCCTGACTAATAGACATTGATGAACCTATCCTCCATGAACTTACCTAGTTCTTTTTTGAACCCTGTTATAGTCTTGGCCTTCAAAACATCCTCTGGCAAAGAATTCCACAGGTTGACTGTGTGTTGTGTGAAGAAATACTTCCTTTTGTTTGTTTTAAATCTGTTGGCTATTAATTTAATTTGGTTACTCCTAGTTCTTGTGTTATGAGTGTTATAAGAACACTTCCTTATTTACTTTCTCCATGCCAGTCATGATTTTATAGATCTTGATCATATTCCCCCTTAGTTGTCTCTTTTCCAGGCTGAAAAGTCCCAGTCTTATTAATATCTCCTCAGATGGAAGCTGTTCCATACCCCTAATCATTTTTGTTGCCCTTTTCTGAACCTTTTCCAATTCCAATATATCTTTTCTGAGATGGGGCGACCAGATCTGCATGCAGTATTCAAGATGTGGGCGTACCATGGATTAATATAGAGGCAATATGATATTTTCTATCTTATCTATCCCTTTCGTAATGATTCCCAACATTCTCTTAGCTTTTTTGACTGCCACTGCACATTGAGTGGATGTTTGCAAAGAACTATCCACAATGACTCCAAGATCTTTCTTGAGTGGTAACAGCTAACATCATTTTTTATGTATAGTTTAATTATGTTTTCTAATGTGCATTACTTCGCCTTTTATCAACATTGAATTTAATCTGCCATCTTGTTGCCCAGTCACCCAGTTTTGTGAAATCCCTTTGTAACTCTTCATAGTCTGCTTTGAACTTAACTATCTTGAGTAGTTTTGTATCATCTGCAAATTTTGCCACCTCACTCTTTACGCCTTCTTCCAGATCACTGATGAATCTGTTGAACACTACTGGTCCCAGTATAGACCCCTGGGGGACACCACTATTTACCTCTCTCCATGTTGAAAACGGACCATTTATTCCTATCCTTTGTTTTCTATCTTTTAACCTGTTTTGATCCATGAGCGGACCTTCCCTCTTGTCCCTTGACAGCTTACTTTGCTTAAGAGCCTTTTGTGAGGGACCTTACCAAAGGCTTTCTGAAAATCTAAGTACACTGCATCCACTGTATCACCCTTGTCCACATGCTTGTTGACCCCCTCAAAGAATTCTAGTAGTTTGGTGAGGCATGATTTCTCTTTACAAAAACCATGTTGACTCTTGCCCAACAAATTGTGTTAATCTACGTGTCTGATAATTCTGTTCTTTACTATTGTTTCAACCAATTTGTCTGATATTGAAAGTAGGCTTACTGGCCTGTAATTGCTAGGATCACCTCTGGAGTCTTTTTTTTTTTAATTTTTTGGCATCACATTAGCTATCCTCCAGTCATCTGGTACAGAAGCTGATTTAAAGAAGTAACATACCACAGTTAGTACTTCTGCAATTTCACATTTGAGTTCTGTCAGAACTCTTGGGTGAATACCAGCTGGTCCTGGTGAATATTACTGTTTAATTTATCAGTTTGTTCCAAAACCACCTTTAATGACACCTCAATTTGGGACATTTCCTCAGATTTGTTACCTAAAAATAATGGTTCAGGGTTGGGAATCTCCCTCACATCCTGAGCCATGAAGACCGATGCAAAGAATTCATTTAGTTTCTCCACAATGGCCTTATCTTCCTTGAGTGCTCCTTTAGCATCTAGATCATCCAGTGGCCCTGTTGGTATCACTAGGCATAGCTACCAGGTAACTCAGGGGAGTGGAAGGCCATAAGTGCCGATGAAACTCCTTTGCTCTGGGTCTAAGTGAGCCACAGTGACTCCATCTTGAGAACTTTCACCTACTTCTATGCTAACTGCTTACATGCTGAAGCAGGCTAAAGCAGTAATGTAATGGTCAGCTTTTCTAGCAGATAGCTGCTGTTTCGTTCATACTAACAAGGTCAAAGATAAGCAGACAAATGGGAATCTTCCTAACTGTAACTGCTTGAGGAGGGAGGGGAAGGAGGGATAGGGGGAAAAGTAACAGACAAAGCCTGCACAGAAACTGCTTGGAATATAAAAGAGAAAACTTGCTTGTATTTGCTGCGCTTGATTTGAGACATGTTGGTCTCCTAGTGCCTATTCAGAGCTCTTGAATAAAGTTGTTTTGCTTCTCCACACCGGGCAACGAACCCCGCTGTTTGCCTCCTCAGGCCCTTTTGGGCTGGCAACAGTTTTGGCGTCCCTGGGTGGGCTCGAGGCTGAAATTTAGCCTTGCTTGGATCCCTCCTGGCGGCCGACGGATTACAGCGATGACTGACGCCCAGCGCACCCCGGTGACTTCATTGGGGGCCTCGGCGGAGACGTGGTTTGCTCGACCCCGGAGGGCACAACGGTGCAACGCACTCGAGTAGTGGAGAAGCAGTTGGGGGCGACGGTGCAGAACCAGACCCTTGGATAAGGTAGGAACAGTCCAGTGGGGACTTCACCTGTTTTGACCTGGGGACGCCCAGTGTCTCCCTAGAGTATGGGGCAGGGACAAAGTACAGCCGGCAGGGTACAGTGTACACCCTTAAAATGCATTCTGGGGAACTGGAAAGTGTTTGGATCGGACCAGTTGATTAAAAGTAAATTGAAAAGGTTCTGTACAGTTGATTGGCCTCAGTATCAGCGAGAGTGCCAAGAAAAGTGGCCACCGGAAGGATCACTTAATTACAACACGATCCTTCAGTTACTTTTGTTTTGTCAGAGAACAGGTAAATGGAATGAACATCTCTATGCGTATATGTTTATGGTGTTAAGAAATAGGACTGATATTTTGCACAAGTGTCATTTGACTCCGACAGGCTCGGTAGTACCTGCTGCTAAACCCTCCTACAGTTGTAATGGCAGAATTGGTGTCCCCTTCGGATCCTCCACCCCCACAGGCTCCAGAGAGTATCCCCTTGGTGGGATTGTATCCGTTGACTATTGAGAATGTGGTAGCCCGTCCAGGAACACAGGAGCATGCAGCCCAGATTGTGCTAGTGTACTCTCATGTTCCTTTTAACCCAGTACACTTAGCTGCCTTTAAGGTAGAAGCAGGGGAATTCTCAATGAATCCAAGCAAGTTCATTTCAATCTTTGAGGGGTGTCTAGCAAGCCATAAGCCTGACTGGGATGATTGCAATATACTTATGAGAACCTTGTTGTCTGAAGTGGAGCGGAATCAGATTATAGCTAAGGCTGAGGAGGAAGCACAGAGAAGGCATTTAAGGTTTAAAAAGGAAAGCTATTGGACACCAGAGGTTGTACCGAGTGGACTCCTCAAAAGTGAGTGTGCTTGTCCTGGTTTATTGCTTCAAAGCTCTGTATAGAAGTTATGTATCTGAAAGGGTGTATAATGGCAATGTGTATGTGTTCATTGTTGGGGAAAAGATGTATGAGTGAAGAGTGGAAGGTTCCTTTGTAAGTTAGAAGAAGCCAAGAAAGGGAGAAGGAAAAAGGAACAGAATGAGTTAACTGGAAAATATAGCTAGCAAGCTCAGTCATGCTGGCCCTATCCAAGGACATTGTTCACAGCTAAGACTTGGCTGACAACCAAGAGAAAGGGGGGCCTGAATGTGCCCAAGCAACTATGAGATCTGCAAAATACTGCCAGGCATAATGAGGACAACAGAAGGGTTAAAAAGCAGCTTTGCTGGACAGTATTGGCCCAGGGATTTAAAAATTCCCCCACTCTGTTCGGCCAGGCTCTGGCCAGAGACTTGGAGGAGTGGGACAATGAGGACAAAGTCCTCCTTCTGCAATATGTAGATGATTTGCTAATTGCTGCTGTGGGTCTAATCCCTTGTCTTAAAGCTACTGTGAGTCTCCTGAACTTTGCTGGACTCCGAGGATACAGGATAGCTCGAAGCAAAGCTCAAATTGCACTCTCTGAAGTTCAATATCTGGGATTTCACATCAGGCGGGGGAGAGACGACTCTCAAATGACAGAAAGGAAGCTATCTGCCAAAGTCCTATCCCTAGCAACCGTAAATGGCTTAGAGCATTTTTGGGCATGGCAGGTTTTTGCAGAATATGGATCCCCAGAGTTTGAACTGTGGGCTAAACCTCTGTATAAATGTGTTAAGGGAGCGGATCATGACCCCTTTCACTGGTCCCCAGAAGCTGACAGGGCATTTAAAATCTTGAAAAGGAAGCTGATGGAAGCACCAGCCCTGGGTCTGCCAGATCTCTCTAAGCCATTCCAACTTATGTACATGAAAGGAAAGGGATAGCCCTGGGAGTGCTTACTCAGTTACTAGGTGCCTGGAAACGTCCCGTAGCCTACTTTTCTAAGCAACTGGATCAAGTTTCAAAGGGTTGGCCAGCATGTTTGAGGGTGGTCGCAGCCACTGCCCTAGTGCTTGGGGAAGCTGAAAAACTGACACTGGGAGGAACTGTGCAAGTGTATATTCCCCATATGGTTCAAGCCCTGCTGGATACTAAGGGTGGTCTCTGGCTCACCCAGGCTCGGATTGCTCGGTACCAGGCAAAACTGTTAGAGAATCCTGAAGTTACCCTGCAAACCTGTCCCTCCCTTAATCCAGCTACCCTGCTACCAGAGACAGAAAAGCAGGAACATGACTGTCTGGAAATCATAGATGTACACTACTCTAGCCGCCCAGATTTAAAAGATCAACCACTTCCAAATGCTGACTTGGAATGGTATACTGATGGCAGTAGTACTGTTGTAAATGGGCAAAGGAGGGCTGGTTATGCTGTTGTGTCTCTCCATGATACCATGGAAGCTGAAAGTTTACCTGCTGGGACATCTGCCCAACTTGCTGAACTAGTGGCCCTGACTCGTGCACTCGAGCTGGCAAAAAAGACAAACGGGTTAATATCTTTACTGATTCAAAGTATGCTTTTGGGGTATTGCATGTTCATGCTGGTTTGTGTAAGCAAAGGGGAATGCTAACAGCCCAAAGTTCTCTGGTTAAGCATGGGTCTCAAATTCTCCAGCTGTTAGAAGCGGTACAACTCCCCTCAGCAGTAGCAGTGATACATTGCAAAGCCCATCAAAGGGAAAATCAAGATGTAACCAAGGGCAATGCCAGAGCAGACAGGGAAGCCAAGCGCGCTGCTACCCTGAAGTCACCAACAGAGGAGAATGCCCAAATGCATGCCCTCATCCCATCAGTAGGTGAGCTTGCAGCTCCTCAGTACTCCCATGAGGACAGAAACCTGGCTGACAGGCTCGGTCTCCAGGAAAAGGAGGGATGGTTTTATTCCACAGAGGGAAAAATCCTCTTGCCCAAGGGCCTAATCTGACCGGTGTTGCAGAAACTGCATCAAACCACCCATGCAGGCAGAGAGGCTCTTACCCAGCTTATAAATAAATATTTTCTAACCTCTGGACTTAACCCCCTAGCATCACAGGTACAGGTTGAATGTTTAATCTGCCAAAAGAACAACCCTTGACCAGGAGTAGCAGTGTTGCCAGCCACTCTGGAACCTACCCCAGGCCCAGGATTGGTATGGCAAATAGACTTTACTGAGTTTCCCAGGACCCAAGGGTACAGGTACCTCCTCGTCTTGGTGGATCGATTCAGTGGATGGCCTGAGGCCTTCCCATGTCGTAACAACACTGCCAAAACAGTGGCTCTTAAGTTTGTCAAGGAGATCATTCCTCGCTTCGGCCTCCCCCAGTGGATGGAATCTGATAACGGAACACACTTCACATCTCAAGTTGTTCAAAAGATATCAAGTGCTCTGCAAATCCCCTGGAAGCTCCACACACCATGGCGACCACAAGCCAGTGGAGTAGTGGAACACACAAATTAGACACTCAAGCGACACCTCTCAAAGGTCTGTCAGGAGGCCTCTCTTAGGTGGCTTGCTGCTTTGCCCCTTGTGTTACTCTGAATTCATGCGCTCCATAAGGGCAGGTTAGGGCTTAGTCCCTTTGAGATTATGTCTGGAAGGGCATGGCCTCTGAATGGTACACCGGTTCTGGCAGGGGAGTGGGAGATGGGGTGTGGTTTCTTGTCTCAGTACATGTGCTCTCTGTCTGCTGTTCTTTCTTCTCTTCACAGATACACCAAAGATTCACAGCCTCTTCTGCTGGATGCCCTGGTCCACTCCTTGCAGCCAGGCGATTCTGTACTCATGTGGACCTGGAAGGACGAACCTCTCCAAGAGAAGGGGAAGGGACCCCACACTGTCCTGCTTGTTTCCCACACAGCGGCAAAGGTCGAAGGACACAAGAACTGGATTCATCACTCTCGACTGAAAGCAGTACCCGCTCCTGAACAGTGGACTGTCCAGCCTGTGGAAAAGACTGCCAGTGACGATTTGGGACTTAAGCTGTTATTCAAAAGACAGTAAGGGTCACTGGGAATGCCTGGTGATCTCTCTAAACAGCCACAGCACACCCCCGGCGAGAACCCTGAGCATTGGTTTTATCTATTCACAGAAGGCCGACCTAACCTATGGTCCTGGTCCTTTTAGTTTTTGATTTATTTGTTATCAATAATTCTTATCCACTGGGCATTTGGGTTGTTGTAATCACAATATGGGTTCAGATTTAGGGTTTCTCACAACATTCCTTTTTGTCACAGGAGCAATCCTTCTGTTACCTACTGTCTCACTCAGTTTGCCAATGATAACCTGACCATAGAGAAATGCATAAGTTCTGAGCTGTACCAGCTTCGACTGCTGGCTTTGCAAAACCGTCAGGCCCTAGATTATGTGTTAGCTTCACGGGGCGAGGTCTGTGCCCTTATTGGAGAAGAATGTTGTACCTATGTCCCAGAGTTTTCACAGGATATTAACAAGCATATCTTGTCAGCCGAACAAGCCTTGAACCAGTGGAAGGCCCAGGAAGGGGAACCCACTATTTTTGATTCCCTTTGGGGTTGGTTACCTGGTCTAAGGGGACTAGGGGGAGGCATTGTTTGCATCTTGCTCATAGGTGTTGTGATATGTTTTGTCCTTTTCCTTTTGCTCGCTTGCTGTAAAGTGCTCATATGTAAGATTTGTACCTCCCCTTCCCCAGAGGTTCCTTTATATTCTCTCATTGATGATCCCAATTGTATGGAGCTTAATCGCATTTTGTCTTTAGAGTATGAGAAAACTCTGTCAAAGGTTTGTTGAGTGTTCTCAAAGGAGGGATTGTTGGTGTCACTAGGCATAGCTACCAGATAACTCAGGGGAGTGGAAGGCCATAAGTGCCGATGAAACTCCTTTGCTCTGGGTCTAAGTGAGCCACAGTGACTCCATCTTGAGAACTTTCACCTACTTCTATACTAACTACTTTACATGCTGAAGCAGGCTAAAGCAGTAATGTAATGGTCAGCTTTTCTAGCAGATAGCTGCTGTTTCGTTCATACTAACAAGGTCAAAGATAAGCAGACGATTGGGAATCTTCCTAACTGTAACTGCTTGAGGAGGGAGGGGAAAGAGGGGTAGGGGGAAAAGTAACAGACAAAGCCTGCACAGAAACTGCTTGGAATATAAAAGAAAAAACTTGCTTG
Source organism: Chrysemys picta bellii (assembly GCF_011386835.1). Lineage (NCBI taxonomy): Eukaryota > Metazoa > Chordata > Testudines > Emydidae > Chrysemys > Chrysemys picta. The sequence goes on along the minus strand of NC_088799.1, from coordinate 41,835,336 downwards.
TATTTGCTGCGTTTGATTTGAGACATGTTGGTCTCCTAGTGCCTATTCAGAGCTCTTGAATAAAGTTGTTTTGCTTCTCCACACCTGGTGTGTCTATTAGTGCGAAGCACACCGGGCAACGAACCCCGCTGTTTGCCTCCTCAGGCCCTTTTGGGCTGGCAACAGCCCCACTGGCTGTTTAGCATGCTTCCTGTTTCAGATGTACTTAAATATTTTTGCTGTTACTTTTTAAGTCTTTGGCTAGCTGTTCTTCACATTCTTTTTTGGCCTTCCTAATTATATTGTTACACTTCACTTGCCAGAGTTTATGCTCCTTTCTATTTTCCTCAATAGGATTTAACTTCCACTTTTTAAAAGATGCCTTTTTGGCTCTAACTGCTTCTTTTACTTTGTTTAACCACAATGACACTTTTTTGGTCCTTTTGCTATGTTTTTTTCATTTGAGTCATAAGGCAGAGGCAGGAATCAAAGGCAGAAGTTTGAAGCTGAAGGAGATCAGGGACTGGAAGCAGGCTAAAACAGAGCTGGGACAAGGGCAAATGTAGCTACAGGCATAGTACATATTGAGTGGGGACAAGCTTATAAGCCGGACTGCTAAATCAGCAGGCAGTCAGGGGCTATGGCCACTCTCAGTTCCAAGGTGGTAGAGCTGGGCACATTGGTTGCCTAGCAGCGAAGTTAGTTGGGGAGCAGACCAGTATCTGGTCTGGTCTCCGACAGCACGGATATGTAATTGCATGCGTAAGTCATCATGCAGAGCAAGACTTTGTTCTGTTGGAGGCTGGGGTTCAGGTTTACTTTGAGGGGCCATAGGGGTGGCTGGTTACACCTTATCCCTAAATCAGTTTCATTTTGGAAAAAGTGGTTGTGTTCTCCTGGTTTAATTCAGGACTTGATCACTGATTAACAGTCAGTGACTTGAATTCATCTTGTGATAATAATCCACCTCTTGGAACTGCCTTATTGCTCATATAAAGTAACTTTGTGCCATAAAAATGTATTTTTGTGCTGGAAGGAGATGAGTCTGGCAGTTTAGAATGTTGAACAGATGGCAGTTTAGAAACCTGGACTGCAAATTCAGCTGTGCTTTGGGGTTCACACAGATCAGGTGACCCCTTTGGAATGTTGAAGAGCCAATCAGGTTCCAATCATGGCAATTTTACAATAGCTGGTGTTGCATCCTTATTGAACCACGAAAATAGCAGCTATTTTCATTTTCACATTATCAGTGTGGTATAAACTGCTGGATCCACTTTCTCAATGTGAACCTAGGTAATCAGATGCTACCTAACAGCTGTGCTTCTGTGGGATGTTACTGTAAATATCTCAAATAATTACGTATTCTTTTGGTCTTTAAAAAGTAGTGTTTGCAGGATAATGCTAAAAAAATATTATTGCCTTATGGCATTAAACTGGGAAAGAGCACTCTCATGCTTTATTCATTAATTAAATGCAAAAAAGAATTATGTTAATGCAGCATTATGGTTGGTATTAAATGAATTAATGTATTTAGCTTTTCTGCACCTAATGTAGGGGCTAATCACTTACACAATTTAAAATCCACACAATCCATAAAGTATAATAACAAACAGCAACCCATAGCTAAATTGGCTCATAGATTCATGTAGTTTATAGCCAGAAGGGACCACCAGATCAGCCAGTCTGATCTCCTATATATCACAGACCACCAAAACCACTCAGCACCCACACACTAAACCCAAGTATTACAGCTCATAGGAGTCTAGACTATTATGTGCTAAGAATAGGAGGGATTGAGGTGCACCAATGCCCAAGCTCCTGTAATGGCAGGGAATTGATTAAGTGAGATAGGCCCAGATAATCCCAGTAAGTGACCTATACCCTATGTTTCAGAGGAATGTGAAACCCCCACAAGGTCACTGCCAAACTGACCTGGGGGAAAATCCCTTCCCAACCCTATATATGGTGATTAGTTAGACCCTGAGCATGTGTGAAATAACCATTCAGCCAAGCACCCGAGAGAGAGAATGTTCAATGCCACCTCAGAGCACACACTGGCTCATCCTGTCAGGGCTGATGATGCCCTGAAACATGAGTTGTTAGGAACAAAAGACAAACTGGAAGTGAGCCCCAGGGCTCCTGAGCCCCCTGCTCCCTGCCACCACAAGCATCTATCCAGTTTATTGCACTGAGTGCAGCATGTATGACTACCTGCCCTGTGGGTGCAAGGCGCTCCTGGCCCTCAGAGACCGCGTACGGGCTTTGGAGGCCAGGGTGGAGGAACTGGATGAGCTAAGGGAGGCAGAGAGGTATGCTGATGAGGCTTTCCGGGACACTGTAGAATTGTCCCACCTCCAGTCAGACAGCCCCTGCGCTGTTGAGGAGGATGAAAGGCCCAGGAAAGCAGAGCAGTCAACGGGAGCAGAGGGAAACCTTCCCATAGTTGGGACCCTCCTCCCAGATGGTGTTAGGGTATCCTCTCACACTGAGGTTACCTCTTCGGGGGAGGGAACTCCAGTCACTAGGAAAAGACAGGTGTTAGTAATGGGAAATTTGATCATTAGAAACATAGATAGCTGGGTTTGTGATGATCGGGAGAACCGTATGGTGACTTGCCTGCCTGGTGTGAAGGTTGCGGATCTCTCAAGGCATTTGAATAGATTTATGTGTAGTGCTGGGGAGGAGCCGGTGGTCGTGGTACATGTAGGTACCAATGACATAGGGAAGGGTAGGAGAGACATCCTGGAGGCCAAATTTAGGTTGCTAGGGAAGAGACTGAAATCCAGGATGTCTATGGTGGCATTCTCAGAAATGCTCCCCGTTCCACGTGCAGGGCCAGGTAGGCAGGCAGAGCTTCAGAGTCTCAATGCGTGGATGAGACGATGGTGTAGAGAGGAGGGGTTTAGATTCATTAGGAACTGGGGAAACTTTTGGGATGGAGAGAGCCTATACAGGAGAGATGGGCTCCACCTAAACCAAAATGGAACCAGACTACTGGCACTTAACATTAAAAAGGTTGCAGAGCAGTTTTTAAATTAGGAGATGGGGGAAAGCCGACTGCTGCAGAGGAGCATGTGGATCGGACAGAGACTTCTCTTAGAGGAGAGTCTATTGATAGAGATTCTCTAGGTTACCGTCAGGAGCAGAGGAGGGAAGAGGATAATGTAAGGGCCAGATCAGATGAGAAACATTCACATAAAAAATCGGACACATCAGAAAAGGGCAGACAAATAAACAGTGACAAGTTTTTAAAGTGCTTGTACACAAATGCTAGAAGTCTAAATAATAAGATGGGTGAACTAGAGTGCCTCGTGATAAAGGAGGATATTTATATAATAGACATCACAGAAACCTGATGGACTGAGGACAATCAAAGGGACACAATCATTCATTCCGGGGTACAAAATATATCGGAAGGACAGAACAGGTCATTCGGGGGGGGGGGGGGGGGGGAGTGGCACTATACGTGAAAGAAAATGTAGAATCAAATGAAGTAAAAATCTTAAGTGAATCCACATGTTGCATAGAATCTCTATGGATAGTAATTTCATGCTCTAATAAGAATATAACATTAGGGATCTATTATCGACCACCTGACCAGGATAGTGATAGTAATGATGAAATGCTAAGGGAAATTAGAGAGGCTATCAAAATTAAGAACTCAATAATAGTGGGGGATTTCAATTATCCCCATATTGACTGGGAACATGTCACCTCAGGACGAAATGCAGAGACAAAATTTCTCAATACTTTGAATGACTGCTTCTTGGAGCAGCTGGTACGGGAACCCACAAGGGGAGAGGCAACTCTCGATTTAGTCCTGAGTGGAGCGCAGGAGCTGGTCCAAGAGGTAACTATAACAGGACCGCTTGGAAATAGTGACCATAATATAACATTTAACATCCCTGTGGGGGGAAGAACATCTCAACAGCCTAACACTGTGGCATTTAATTTCAAAAAAGGGAACTATGCAAAAATGAAGGGATTAGGTTAAACAGAAATTAAAAGCTACAGTGACTAAAGTGAAATCCCTACAAGCTGCATGGATGCTTTTTAAAGACACCATAATAGAGGCCCAACTTAAATGTATACCCCAAATTAAGAAACACAGTAAAAGAACTAAAAAAGAGCCACTGTGGCTTAACAACCATGTAAAAGAAGCAGTGAGAGATTAAAAGGCATCTTTTAAAAAGTGGAAGTCAAATCCTAGTGAGGTAAATAGAAAGGAGCATAAACACTGCCAAATTAAGTGTAAAAATGTAATAAGAAAAGCCAAAGAGGAGTTTGAAGAACGGCTAGCCAAAAACTCAAAAGGTAATAACAAAATATTTTTTAAGTACATCAGAAGCAGGAAGCCTGCTAAACAACCAGTGGGGCCCCTGGATGATTGAGATACAAAAGGAGCGCTTAAAGATGATAAAGTCATTATGGAGAAACTAAATGAATTCTTTGCTTCAGTCTTCACGGCTGAGGATGTTAGGGAGATTCCCAAACCTGAGCCGGCCTTTGTAGGTGACAAATATGAGGAACTGTCACAGATTGAAGTGTCACTAGAGGAGGTTTTGGAATTAATTGATAAACTTAACATTAACAAGTCACCGGGACCAGATGGCATTCACCCAAGAGTTCTGAAAGAAATCAAATGTGAAGTTGCAGAACTATTAACTAGGGTTTGTAACCTGTCCTTTAAATCGGCTTCTGTACCCAATGACTGGAAGTTAGCTAATGTAATGCCAATATTTAAAAAGGGCTCTAGAGGTGATCCCGGCAATTACAGACCGGTAAGTCTAACTTCAGTACCAGGCAAATTAGTTGAAACAATAGTAAAGAATAAAATTGTCAGACATCTAGAAGAACATAAATTGTTGGGCAAACATCAACATGGTTTCTGTAAAGGGAAATCATGTCTTACTAATCTATTAGAGTTCTTTGAAGGGGTCAACAAACATGTGGACAAGGGGGATCCAGTGGACATAGTGTACTTAGATTTCCAGAAAGCCTTTGAGAAGGTCCCTCACCAAAGGCTCTTACGCAAATTAAGTTGTCATGGGATAAGAGGGAAGGTCCTTTCATGGATTGAGAACTGGTTAAAAGACAGGGAACAAAGGGTAGGAATAAATGGTAAATTCTCAGAATGGAGAGGGGTAACTAGTGGTGTTCCCCAAGGGTCTGTACTAGAACCAATCCTATTCAACTTATTCATAAATGATCTGGAGAACAGGGTAAAAAGTGAGGTGGCAAATTTTGCAGATGATACTAAACTGCTCAAGATAGTTAGGACCAAAGCAGACTGAGAAGAACTTCAAAAAGATCTCACAAAACTAAGTGATTGGGCAACAAAATGGCAAATGAAATTTAATGTGGATAAATGTAAAGTAATGCACATTGGAAAAAATAACCCCAACTATACATACAATATGATGGGGTAATTTAGCTACAACAAATCAGGAGAAAGATCTTGGAGTCATTGTGGATAGTTCTCTGAAGACGTCCACGCAGTGTGCAGAGGCGGTCAAAAAAGCAAACAGGATGCTAGGAATCATTAAAAAGGGGATAGAGAATAAGATGGAGACTATATTATTGCCCTTATATAAATCAATGGTACATCCACATCTTGAATACTGCGTACAGATGTGGTCTCCTTATCTCAAAAAAGATATACTGGCACTAGAAAAGGTTCAGAGAAGGGCAACTAAAATGACTAGGGGTTTGGAACGGGTCCCATATGAGGAGAGATTAAAGAGGCTAGGACTTTTCAGCTTGGAAAAGAGGAGACTAAGGGGGGATATGATAGAGGTATATAAAATCATGAGTGATATGGAGAAAGTAGATAAGGGAAAGTTATTTACTTATTCCCATAATACAAGAACTAGGGGCCACCAAATGAAATTAATGGGCAGCAGGTTTAAAACAAATAAAAGAAAGTTCTTCACACAGCGCACAGTCAACTTGTGGAACTCCTTGCCTGAGGAGGTTGTGAAGGCTAGGACTATAACAGCATTTAAAAGAGAATTGGATAAATTCATGGAGGTTAGGTCCATTAATGGCTATTAGCCAGGATGGGTAAGAAATGGTGTCCCTAGCCTCTGTTTGTCAGAGGGTGGAGATGAATGGCAGGAGAGAGATCACTTGATCATTACCTGTTAGGTTCACTCCCTCTGGGGCACCTGGCATTGGCCACTGTCGGTAGACAGGATACTGGGCTAGATGGACCTTTGGTCTGACCCAGTACGGCCGTTCTTATGTTCATCTGGTCATGCAATCACATTAATAAATTCATTCATCTCTTGTAAACCCAACTAAGTTGTTTGCTCCCATTAATTCTATGGGGAACCTGTTCCAGAACCTCACCCCTCTGATGGTTAGGAACCATCTTCTAATTTCCAGCCTGAATTTGTTCATGGCCACTTTATATCCATTTGTTCTTATGCCAACATAGCCTTAAGCTTAAAGAGCTCTTCATCTTCTCTAGTATTTAGCCCCGTAATGTAGTTATAGAGAACAATCATATCCCTTCACAGCCTTCTTTTTGCTAGACTAAATAAGCCAGACTCTTCGTAGGATAGGCCCTCCATTCCTTTGATTACCCTAGTTGCTCTTCTCTGTACTTGTTCCAGCGTGAATTAATCTTTCTTGAACATAGGTGACTAGAATTGTACACAGTATTCCAAATGAGATCTTACCAGTGCCATTTACAACGGCAATAATACTTCTCTATTTCTACTGGAAATACCTAGCCTAATACATCCTAGGACTGCATTTGCCATTTTCACAGCTGCATCACATTGGTGGCTCATAGTCATCGTATGATTGACCCATACACCTAGGTGTTTCTCCCCCACCATCTCTTTTAACTGACGAGTCTCTGGTTTATAGCATAAATTCTTATTAGATCCTAAATGCATGGCCTTGTACTTTGTACTATTGAATTTCACTCCATTGCTGTCTATATATACCACTGAGGTTTAGATTGTATTCCCCCTCAGACTAAATCTTCCCCAAAAGCCTGTGTGTGTGTGTGTAAGTTATGGACTTTGCAGTATATTTTGAACTTTAACAAATCTTGGTTATTTCAGACCAAGGATGGAACAAATTCCAGGCAAAGAGCCATCATGAAAAATGTCTTTCCAGCAGCTCACTCTCAGCTGAACTGAAAAGGCTCCAGCTCAGTTGCTCCTTCCGACTGGAAATACGGTAACACAGGGGGAGAAGGGCAGTCTCTGATATAGCCAGGTTCCAAATTGCTTAAAGCTTGTTAGGTTAAAACCAACATCTTCAAATTCCAGCTATGATCTGAGAGGCGGATCACAGAGCTCCTGATGTCATGATACAAACCTTAATGAAAGGATTGTGGTTGTGTCTTTACTGTAAATCTTAGCTACAGAGATTCTCCTCAATAAATGGGCTGTTGCATTCAGTGCCACCTCCAATTTCTGACTGGCCCATGTGGAATGTATATTGGCAGTTTTAAAACACACATCAGGAAATTCAAAGTTAGAGCTCTCCCAACACTGGGGTCTCCATCCTCACTTCATGCCTTGTGAAGCACCTTATACTGAAGCATAATGCCTTCCAGGGGCAAAAACAACAAGGAGTCTGGTGGCACCTTAAAGACTAACAGATTTATTTGGGCATAAGCTTTCGTGAGTAAAAACCTCACTTCATCCGAAGAAGTGAGGTTTTTACTCACAAAAGCTTATGCCCAAATAAATCTGTTAGTCTTTAAGGTGCCACCAGACTCCTTGTTGTTTTTGTAGATACAGACTAACACGGCTACCCCCTGATACTTGCCTGCCCCTGAAAGTCATTTCCTGGCAGTTCCTCACTTGCTAGAGGAGTTGAGGGCCCATGGTTTTGCCTCAGGCATTTAATCTAGCCAGTCATTAAATGACAGGAAATGCCTGACCTGGAAGTCATTTTTGCTATTGTAAGCCTTTAAAGTATTTTAAAGGGAAAGACAAAATATATGAAATTTTATTATTATTTTATTTTGTGTTGTGAACTTCAAGGTTGAATTACATGTTGCCATGGATATGGGTTTCTGTTTATATATTGGTCTTTCCCTAGCAGTTAGAGAACAGCACAGGAACTAAGAGGAGTGGGAGTACCTGCTCTAGATTCAATTAAGTTTATAATACTGTATATGTTAACTTTTTAATACCCTAAGGTATAGTTATAGTCAGAAAATGACTATGTAAAAATGGCAACTGCTTTCTCAACAGATCTGTTTGCTGTGAATGTAGTCACCCTCAGAGTCACATCTTTTTAATATAAGAACAGCCATACTGGGTCAGACCAATGATCCATCTAGCCCAGTATCCTGTCTTCCAACAATGCCAGATGCTTCAGAGGGAATGAACAGGGCAATTATCGAGTGATCCGTCCCCTGTCGTCCACTGACAGCTTATGGCTTAGGACGCCCAGAGCATGGTGTTGCCTCCCTGGCCATCTTGGCTAATAGCCATTGATGGACCTATCCTCCAGGAATTTATCTAATCCTTTTTTGAACCCAGTTATAGTTTTGGCCTTCACAACATCCCCTAGCAATGAGTCTCACAGGTTGACTCTAATGACAAATATTTTCTTTTTGTTTTTATTCCTTTTTGATCTATAAGACCAAAACCGCTAAGGGAGCATGAAATTAGTTCTGTTGTGATTTATGAATCATAAACAGAATTATTAACTGAGTTGTAGCTGCAGAATATTTATTACTAGTGGTGACATGTTAACCAAGAAAAAAGTATTCCTCGAGTTTTGAATTTCAGTTGGAGTTTACTGGGTCAGCAGGTAGGGAGAAAAGATCTTAATACTTGTAAAGCAAGCAAATTTGATCTGGAATCGTTGATACAATAAATATGGAACCACCACAATGGCATAATTAGAGTCATTTTTCCAAAGTGTAGCTGCACTTTTAATCTTAACTTTAATACAAAATAATCCAAAATCTCAGCCCTGAACACCATTGAGCTTTGAGACAACAAGGGATCAGGATCCAAATCCTGCAGCTTGGATTTCTATTTCTGTTTTCCCACTGACTGCCATGGGCTTTAGATCAGCGTCATGTGAGTAATGTAGCCAATTTACAGTTGGAATAATAAATTCAAATTTCCTGTGTTTTGTGTTTCAGATATTGGTGTGTGTGGTATGTAGCAGTTAACAAGCAGCCTTGTATTTATTAGGATTTTACCTTGAGTTAGCTAACTCAAGGGAAGAAGTAGAACACAATTTTTTTTTCCTAGTGAAGAGAAGGCCACTGATTAAAGGCCAAGAGAGAGCTGTGATTGATTAGACATTCAAATAGATGCAGTGTGTGATTCCAATAAATACAAAAGGACACGTTTCTAAAAATGGAGGCTAAATATCCCTCGCAAAACCTGAGCATGTGCAAATTGCCTATACTCTAGATTGTAAACTCTTTGATGCAGAGACTGTCTTTTTGTTTTGTTTATTCAGCCCCTAGCACAGTGGGGTCCTGGTCCATGACTAGGAATTTATGGTAATTATAACTAATAATGCAGGAGTGAAATGTGCATGCAAATTTGAAAATATTTGGTCCAGAGTTCTTTTATCTGAATAACTGTAATATGATATATTCATCACCTATGTTCATGAGCTGAAACATGTTTTTAAGAATAAGCAATCAGTGTGCTTGCATCTCAATATATCCGGGGCGTCTCATACTGGTGTGGGTTTTTGTTTTTGTTTTTAATTATAGAGAGAAAGCTGGTCAGAACTTAGAATTTCCATTGTCAGGAAATTGACATTTTTAGTTTATTTTTTATTCCTAATTGGAATGAAAGTCAAAATTTCCCCCATGGAATGAAACTTTTGAAAAAAAAATATTTTGGGTGAATCACACCTTTCTTGTTCTAAAAATTGAAACCTTTAATTTTATATTTATAAAACTGAAATGTTCCATTTTGATAGCAAAATAATTTATCTTGATTTTTTTTTTTAAATGAAGTTTCTTCAAAATGAACACATTGCCGTAGAACATTTTGGTTTTGAGGAATCAACATTTTCTGATGTAAAAATGTTTGGTTGGAAAATTTTCAACTAGCTCTAATATATTAATTTATATAAAAATTCACACCTCACTATGTTGTTGACAAGTCTCCTTGTCCTGGATCAAATTGGATGATGAATTTAGATAGTTTAAGGGTGCTATAGTAGCAGAAGAGTTTAAGCTTCAGCAAGAATGAATGATGCTTTGAGATCTACAAACGTAGATAGATTTATATTAGCAATAAGGCACACATGTTTAACAGTGAGGGTAATTAACAAATGGAACAACTTCCCGTGGGCAGTGGTGAATTTTCCAGCATTTGACATTTTCAAATCAAGATTGGATGTTTTTCCAAAAGATGTGTTAGCATATAACCTGTTTATCAGCCTGAGATAGAATTTTGGGTTTCACTTTTTGATACTCTCATATCTTATACTAATATGTGTAAACAAAGGATGAAGACACTGTTTTACATCTGCCCACAAATAGATGGGGTGAAAAGAGATAAGAGATGGAACTAAAGTATTACAGGCAGGGCCGGCGCTTCCACTAGGTGACCCTAGGTGGTCGCCTAGGGTGGCAGGATTTGGGGGGCAGCATTTTGCTGCCCTTGGCAGAAATTCGGCGGCAAGGGGTCCTTCCACTCCAGATCTTCGGCGGAAATTCGGCGGTGGGTCCTTCACTCGCTCCGGGACCCGCCACCAAAGTGCCCTGAAGATGCAGAGCGGAAGGACCCCCGCTGCCGAAAACCCCAGCCCCCTGAATGCTCAGAGGAGGAGCGCTGCCGCCTAGGGCAGCAAAAACCCTGGCGCCACTCCTGGTTACAGAGTATGGTGGGAGTGTAATATCTGAGCATACACTGGAAGGCTGCTTGGCTCCTCTCTCAATCCAAGGTCAAGCAACCAGTTAGGAGGGGCAAGAGGGAATGGGGGGCAGGCATAAGACACACTAAAAGCCAAAGAAAAGCCTGGCCTTGGCCAGAACACAACCTCACTCCTTACCCCTCCCATGGGATACAAAAGAGGTGGGATGAAGACCCCACCTCATGACCCTCCCAAATGGAACATGACCATAAGTCAAAAGGTGTGTGACTAGGGGCATGCACTGAAGGTATATTTGGGCCTGCTAAGGAGGAGGAGGTGGGAGTTGGGACTGGGGACACTGGCAAGGCTCTGCGGCATCAGAGCTGGGAATGGAACACTGGGAAACAGACTCTGCTGGTGTGTAGCGCTATGTATATGCTTACTTGGAACTAACCCCAATAAACATTGCATTGCTTGAACTTCGGATCATCTGCTTTCTGTCTGCATGACAAGAACCAGGGGAGAGGGTGAAGGGAAAGCCCTCTAACAATATGCTGTAGTTCAAACAGGAATTAATTCAAGAAAGTCCTATGGCCTGTGTTATACAGGTGATCAGACTAGTGGTCCCTTTTAGCCTCATAATCTATGAATATTGTACACACAGTGTGTATTTTTTAAAACACTGATGGATTTGCTCTTCCTAAACTCGCTTTCTACAAACACGTCAAAGGCATTTGTTCTCCTGGGTGACTAAGACCCCGGTCAAACAAGGTAGCGAGCACCCTTAACTCTCATTGATTCAATGGGATTAATACATTCTAGGACTGGAAGGGACCTCGAGAGGTCATCGAGTCCAGTCCCCTGCCCTCATGGCAGGACCAAATACTGTCTAGACCATCCCTGATAGACATTTATCTAACCTACTCTTAAATATCTCCAGAGATGGAGATTCCACAACCTCCTTAGGCAATTTATTCCAGTGTTTAACCACTCTGACAGTTAGGAACTTTTTCCTAATGTCCAACCTAAACCTCCCATGCTGCAATTTAAGCCCATTGCTTCTTGTCCTATCATCAGAGGTTAAGGAAAATAATTTTTCTCCCTCCTTCTTACAACCTTTTAGGTACTTGAAACCTGTTATGTCCCCTCTCAGTCCTCTCTTTTCCAGACTAAACAAACCCAATTCTTTCAATCTTCCTTCATAGGACATGTTCTCAAGACTTTTAATCATTCTTGTTGCTCTTCTCTGGACCCTCTCCAATTTCTCCACATCTTTCTTGAAATGGGGTGCCCAGAACTGGACACAATACTCCAGTTTAGGCCTAACCAGTGCAGAGTAGAGCGGAAGAATGACTTCTCGTGTCTTGCTCACAACACACCTGTTAATACATCCCAGAATCATGTTTGCTTTTTTTGCAACAGCATCACACTGTTGACTCATATTTAGCTTGTGGTCCACTATAACCCCTAGATCCCTTTCTGCCATACTCCTTCCTAGACAGTCTCTTCCCATTCTGTATGTGTGAAACTGATTTTTCCTTCCTAAGTGGAGCACTTTGCATTTGTCTTTGTTAAACTTCATCCTGTTTACCTCAGATCATTTCTCCAATTTGTCTAGATCATTTTGAATTATGACCCTGTCCTCCAATGCAGTTGCAATCCCTCCCAGTTTGGTATCATCTGCAAACTTAATAAGTGTACTTTCTGTGCCAATATTTAAGTCGTTAATGAAGATATTGAACAGAGCCGGTCCCAAAACAGACCCCTGCAGAACCCCACTTGTTATGCCTTTCCAGCAGGATTGGGAACCATTAATAACAACTCCCTGAGTACGGTTATCCAGCCAGTTATGCACCCACCTTATAGTAGCCCCATCTAAGTTGTATTTGCCTAGTTTATCGATAAGAATATCATGTGAGACCATATCAAATGCCTTACTAAAGTCTAGGTATACCACATCCACAGCTTCTCCCTTATCCACAAGACTCGTTATCCTATCAAAGAAAGCTATCAGATTGGTTTGACACGATTTGTTCTTTACAAATCCATGCTGGCTATTCCCTATCACCTTACCACCTTCCAAATGTTTGCAGATGATTTCCTTAATTACTTGCTCCATTATCTTCCCTGGCACAGAAGTTAAACTAACTGGTCTGTAGTTTCCTGGGTTGTTTTTATTTCCCTTTTTATAGATGGTGTAGCGAGGCGGTGGGATACCCCCCAGCCCTGCTGAGGACCGAACCTCCCCTAACACCAATGTGGGTGGAGCCACCGGGTCCGGTGCCCGCCCCTCAGAGGTCACGGCGCCGACCCGGAAGTATAAAAGCCTGCCTGCAGAGCTCAGTGGAGAACAAGCCGGCAGAGAGAGCAGATGTCTGTGGCCAAGCTCCCGCTTGGGAGACAGCAGCAGGCCGCAACTGGCCTGCTGACTCACCAGGCCAGCCGAGCCTACCCCTCGCCCATTACCCTGAGGAGAACTGGCCGAGCCTGCCCCTTTCCAGCTATCCTGAGGAGGACCCAAGCCTGCCCCTTTCCAGCTATCCCGAGGAGGAGCCGGGCTTGCCCCTTTCCAGCTACCCCGAGGAAGAGCCGAACCTACCCTTCGCTACTTACCCGGAGGAACCAATGCTGGTGGAGACCACCGAGGACACTAGTCTGGCCCAGGTACCCTATGAGGGTGAGTGTGGAAGTAGCCCGGGGGCAACCGACCCCAGTCTGGCTGCAGCACTGCCAGAGCCTATGTCAGTGTGTTGCGGCCAGGATCCCCACTGACAGCAGTGAGTTCCGCCACTGCTAGGGCCCCGGGCTGGGATGCAGTGGAGTGGGAGGGCCTGCGTCCCCCCTGCCACCCACTCCTTGGGTGGCAGACTCCCCCTTTTCCCTGGCCTAGAGAGGCTGGGACCTCTTGCTCCTTGACTCAGCCCCTGCTTAAGGGCCTGGGTTCCTGACTATTTGATTGCTGCCCCACCCTGACCTAGGGCCTGGATTGCTACAAACTCTTTCACTCAGCCCCTGCTTAAGGGCCTGGGTTTCCGAACTATTGGCTCAGCCCCTGCTTGAGGGCCTGAGCTCCAGACTGCGTGGTTGCTGCCCCACCCTGATTGAGGGCCCGGGGCTTTTTCTGACCTATTCGCTCAGCCCCTGCTTAAGGGCCTGAGCCTCTAACCGTGTGTTTGCTGTCCCACACTACCGCTGGACCAGGACTGACGGCTGACCAGAGCGAGGCGGTGGGATACCCCACAGCCCCACTGAGGGCCGAACCTCAGCCGAGACTTCTACAATGGACACTATATTTGCCCTTTTCCAGTCTTCTGGAATCTCTCCCGTCTCCCATGATTTTCAAAAGATCATAGCTAGAGGCTCAGATACCTCCTCTATTAGCTCCTTGAGTATTCTAGGATGCATTTCATCAGGCCCTGGTGACTTGCAGGCATCTAATTTTTCTAAGTGATTTTTAACTTGTTCTTTTTTTATTTTATTTGCTAAACCTAAAACCTATCCCCTTCCCATTAGCATTCACTATGTTAGGCATTCCTTCAGACTTCTCTGTGAAGACCGAAACAAAGAAGTCATTAAGCATCTCTGCTATTTCCAAGTTTCCTGTTACTGTTTCTCCCTCTTCACTGAGCAGTGGGCCTACCCTGTCTTTGGTCTTCCTCTTGTTTCTAATGTATTGATAAAAAGTCTTCTTGTTTCCCTTTATTCCTGTAGCTAGTTTGAGCTCATTTTGTGCCTTTGCCTTTCTAATCTTGCCCCTGCATTCCTGTGTTGTTTGCCTATATTCATCCTTTGTAATCTGTCCTAGTTTCCATTTTTTATATGACTCCTTTTTATTTTTTAGATCATGCAAGATCTCGTGGTTAAGCCAAGGTGGTCTTTTGCCACATTTTCTATCTTTCCTAACCAGCGGAATAGCTTGCTTTTGGGCCCTTAATAGTGTCCCTTTGAAAAACTGCCAACTCTTCTCAGTTGTTTTTCCCCTCAGTCTTGATTCCCCTGGGACCTTACCTATCAGCTCTCTGAGCTTACCAAAATCCGCCTTCCTGAAATCGATTCATTGTCTCTATTTTGCTGTACTCCCTTCTACCCTTCCTTTGAATTGCAAACTCTATGATTTCATGATCACTTTCACCCAAGCTGCCTTCTACTTTCAAATTCTCAATGAGTTCCTCCCTATTTGTTAAAATCAAGTCTAGAACGTTGTGAGCACTTTGCTGGATTGAGCTCTATGTCCATGGCAGATTTGATACTGTAGGAAATTATAGAGTTACGGAAGTGCAAAAAAATACATTACAGCACTCATACAGTGAAAATACCATTTATTCACGTTGCAGTTTAAAAAGTCTTCTACTGCTGTAGCATCATCAAATTGTCCAAATTTGTTGCTGCATCATCCTATTTGATCCAGGTCAGGGATTCTTGTCAACAACACAATGAGGTTTATTGCTGCAGACTGAGACTTTGAAGGAGAGAAGGGGAACAATATGAACATCAGATTTTTATCATGCATTTTTTAGTAATATGGGTGATCATCTATTGAAAACATTTAGTAATTTCATAAACTTTTAGTATGATAAATGTAGTTTCTGATGTTTCATTACTCAGAATTTAAATAGATAATCGATATAATATATCTATCAATTTAGATACCATGATGATGGGCAAAGTGCTCAGATACTAAGGTGATATATGTGATATAGGAACTTACATAAATTAAAATAGAATCTTAGATGAGTAAAATGGGCCAGATCTTAGTTGGTGTAAACTGGTACAACTTCAACAGAGCTTTGTTGATTTATACCAGCTGGCCCAATATATTTTTATTTAAATTATTAATACTTTTCTATTATGGCAAATCTCTTGTTTTATAATGCCATGATGATTTTTTTTAAAAGTATAATCATATTTGGTTCAAATTCTTTTACTATTGGTGGCCAGTATTACATTTGTCTGTAACTGTGTTTGTACTGCATACTTAGAGGAACATATAATCTGATTTAGAGCTAAACTTAGTTGCTTGTCAAAAACAGTTAAAAAGAAATGTCATATTACATATAGAGATGTCAGCACATTTTCAAATTTTACATCTTTCCTTTGAGTTGATGGTAGTCAATAAAACTTGCAGCTGACCTCTTATAGAAGCTCATGTTCCTGCTTGCTATTAGCAGAAGTAAAAGGGCTACCAAACATATCATCATGTTGTTCACTTCTGTAACCCACGGATAGAACTCTCACTGTTTGAGTGAATTATAGATGGAGAAAACTGAACCAGTTCTGAAATTGCCTGCCTTAACATAAATTAATTTATCTCAGAAGACTACAGGGAGTTACATCACATTAAACACAGGAGAGAATGAAAAGGGATGATGCAAACATAACTCAAGCATGCCACATTAATACAGGGGTCATTGGTAATGAGTTATTTGTGTGGCCAGGGGCCAATGCAAGGATATTAATAGATGAAGTGACAAGACTGACTCCAGAGTTCGGGGCTTTCATTGTAGGGATAAGAAGGCTCAAAGATAAGTGGGCAAAATCAAAATCCTTGCTTTAAGCTTAATATGATTCTCCAGAACAGGATTTCATCACTTTTACTTTCCTAGTTACAATGCCTGAAGAGGCTTACTGTTTTATTTTGTCTTCCAAATAGAATAGTTTTATTTCATTTAGTATAAATGGAAAGAGCATTGGCCTTCTGCAGCATTTCACAAATAAATCTAGTGTATCTGAATCTAAACAGAGGCTGTGGTATTCTGGACTTTTTCCAAAGCATTTTATAATAATCAAATTTGACAGGGATTACTTACAAGAGCAAGGCACTTATAAATAGGAAAGACCAAGAACAATTTTTCTTGTCTTAATTCAGTCACAGAAATGTATTTGGATGTTGTTATTATTATAACTAAGCAGGTGTTGATGTCACTTTGAAAGCAGCGCAATCTAAATATGTCAATACCCGACATTGTAAATATCTAATTATACTGTGGTGTATAAAAAAAATACTTGGAGATGGATCCCGAGATATACTGAGTATCCACAACTTTCAATGAAGTTGAGGGTGCTCAGCACCTGGCAGTCTTGAGTCCATATTCAAATATAGTACAAAGCACAGAGAAGTATTCTCAGCAATAACAACTGCGCTGCTTGAGAAGCGCAAATACATGTTTGAATGGGGTCTATTTTTAATGTACTCTCTTTCTCAGATATCATGGTACAACGAATATTTTAGGTATCCGATATAAATGCTTTGTAGACACAGGGATCCAAATTCATCACTGATGTAATTCCATTGAAATCCAAGGATGATTTTAGTTTGGCATTGGTACCAAGTAGTAAGCATTAAAGCTGGTAAAAAATAATTGCAGACTGAATTTTTTGATGGAAAACTGTTCTATTTCATCGAAGTCTAAATGTTTTGATAGCAAATGTCAATTTTGATATTTTTTTTCTATGAGAAACATTTAAAGCATTTAGTGTCATTTCAATTCATTTTTTAGCCTTTAATATTAAAATGGATATAAATATATATGTACATATATTAAGATTATGAGTACCAGTGTATATATAATATATTTAATACAATATAAATGTCAACATAAAACAAAATGTTTTGACACTATTCAAACAAAACATTTTGGAATTTTCATTGTATGGAAAACATCAACATTTTGGCTTTTTGTTTCAATTCATAACTATTTTTATTTTCAAAATGTTGGAATTCCCCATGGAATGGAAGTTCTAAGAGCAGACATCCCATGGAAAGTCTTTCAGGGGACTTTGTTTTCAATGGGAATTGTGCTGCTAAGTCACTGAGGCCGAGATCATTACAGGCATTTAGGCTCCTAACATCTGTGGAAATCAGTGGAAGTTAGGAGCCTAAATACCTTTAAGGAACTGGGCCTGGTAAACTTGTGAAAATCTCATCCTCAATTTCTGTCTGCTTGTTTTGAACAGGAGCTCATTTCCACTGTCCTCATTCATGTCCGGGGGCCACTCATAAGAGTGAGGAACTCATATGCATTAAGGATTATTATAAAATCAACCTTTAATCAAGTTTAGACTCATTTTTCAGGGCTAGATTCTTCCTGGCCCTTACACAGTACGGAGAAAAGAGCATTAATGTCCCCCTCTCTGTGAGAGCTGCATAAGGGCCTGACAGAATTGCAGACTCTGCAGAATATGGGGTCTGCCCCATCCCTATTTCTCTGGTGGCTCATTCATTTTTTGTGCCTGGCAGCTCCAGGAGGCATTTTGCCTCTCTAAGGGCTGCTGCTGCTCAGCACTGCCCCCGTGAAGGATGGCACAATCGAACCCCCATAGTACCTTCTTATCCTTAACACCGAGCACACGCCCTTTTACTCTCCCTTCGTATACACCTCAAGATGTTTGTCTTTGCTGTGAAGATGTGGTGGTATCATAACAAGATGGGTTAGAAAGAGCCATAAGTCTAAATTCTTGCTGCATTTCCATGGGTGCACATATTTCTCCTTTCTATAGGTAACCGTTAAAAATTAAGCTATATTAAGAAAGCAGAAAGTTTGGTTTGGATCTGAATGATTCTTATCTGCAAAGTAACTTGAAAACTCCTCACCACAAGAAAAACATGACTGTAACCAGGTGGTGGCAGCCTGGGTTAACCAAGCTTTCAATCATCTACTAGAGTTCTATTGTGCATGGCTTTCCCTACGCTCTGCAATGCACCCTTTATTTGCCACATGTGCTGCTGCGGAATAAAACTGAGAATTCATTATGATGTAACGGGTTGGATCCAGCACATGACATGAGCTAGCGGCACTCTAGCCATCTCTATTCTTGCTTCATCTGTCGTAGGTCATCTGAAAACAACGGTGTCCCGTAAAAGTGAAATAGCAAGCAGAATATCTATGGACCACTGTACTAAAGGTTGTGAACAAAAAATCATGAGGTATGGACAGAGATCTGTTGCTGTCACTGTACATGCACTCGGAGCCACCTTAAACCCACTCTGCTCTCCTAAGAAGGATAATCTAAAACAGGTCCCTCATGCCAAAGGGATAAGAATGCTCCATCCACAAACAGCAGTAGCCAGCCATCACAACAGTGTAAACATTACCTTAATTCCAGTCTAAATATTAGGTCCAGAGCACAATAAGCTCTATAGGTAGAACCAGAAAGCACCTAGGACAATCCCAAGGTCATCCTGGCAGCTACACATTCCTCAGTCAATGGGAAAAATCATCATTTGTATTTACAGAGAAGGTAGTGAGTCCGACTAGCCTTGCTGTCTATGATGCCACTACAGACAGGAACCAGAGAAATGCAGCCAGGACCTGTGAAGTACAGTGGGGTGATCTGTACACTATTAGTAGACATACTCTGCCCACAGCCCAGGACTAACCTGTCTTCCTAGAAGACACACTCAAGTCGATCTAGTTTTGGAGCTGGTAGCCTTTGAGCTTAGCTGCAAAAAGCACAGCTGCTCCTGTTCCTTGTGCCTCTCTTGGTGCCTGATG
Organism: Chrysemys picta bellii; assembly: GCF_011386835.1. Taxonomy (NCBI): domain Eukaryota; kingdom Metazoa; phylum Chordata; order Testudines; family Emydidae; genus Chrysemys; species Chrysemys picta. The sequence continues at coordinate 41,816,056 of NC_088799.1, read as the reverse complement.
AATACAGTACTGTGATGGATCTGCAAAGCATGGGACTGTAGCTCCCATCTGTCCCCTCCCCTCCCTTCCCCACTGCAGTCAGGGCTGGATTAACCTTTTGTAGGCCCTGGCACCTGGACCATTCCCGCCCCTCACTCTGCCCGTGCTCCACCCTGAGGCCCCACCCCTGCTTGGCCTCTTCACCTTGAGGCCCCGCCTGTTGCTCGCATGGGGGGTTGGTGGGGAGGGGGCAGAGAGGAATGCATGGTGGGCAGGGCCTCACGTGGAAGAGGCTGAGTGGGGGCAGGGCCTTGGGGTGGAGCAGAAGAGTGGGACCATGGTCCAGGAGTTGGGACCTCTTCTGAGCATGGACTTGGTGCCATTATAAATTCTGTACTGATTGCATTTCTCTTTCCCCTGGCCAGATAAGGAGAAAGGTCCTGACCCAGGAAGTAAATGGGCTCTGTTTGGGAGCCACAGGCTTCATGGGAGCCAGGAGCTGCAGGGAAATTGAAGCAGTGACTGCATGGCAAGCAGGGGGCTGGAAGTATTACGACCTTTCTATAGACACATTACTTGACCTCCTTTGTACAAGATTTGGTGCAACTATAGGACCTTGGTTGCAACAATGATCGATACGGTCACAGTTCATGTCAATAATATCACATCTACGCTGCAATGTAAGTCCAGGTTTAGTGGGATTCAAGTCAGCTGATCTATGTTAGGGAACCCTGGTCTTGAGCATCTACATTGCATTTTAACCTTATGTTAAGATTTTTCTGACCCATGTTCAAAACTAGGGCTCTGGCATCCACTCTGCAATGCGCAGACCCAAGCAGGGCTGGCTCCAGGCACCAGCATTCCAAGCAGGTGTTTGGGGTGGCAATCTGCAAGGCGCGGCAGTCCGTGTGTTTTTGCCACCCCAAGCAGCGCGCCGAATTGCCACTGCGGATGGCAGGAGCAGTCCATGTGCCATTAGGGCGGCACATGTGTTTTCGCGGCAGCGGCAGTTCGGTGGCAGTGTCTATGTTCAGCTGCCTGCGGCGGCAATTGGGCGGCTTCTGTCTTCCGGCTGAAGACAGAAGCTGCCGCCGAATTGCCGCTGCCGCGGAAACGCACGTGCCGCCCTAACGGCACACGGACTGCCCCCGCCGTCCATGGCGGCAATTTGGTGTGCTGCTTGGGGTGGCAAAAACAATAGAGCCGGCCCTGGACCCAAGTCAAAGTAACTAAATCCAGAGTCCCTAATGCCTCCCCCTACCACCAGATGTGGTCACTCTGGCCCTAGAACCATGATGCGCCGTGGAAAACTTTACTATCCACCTTGCCTATTACCAGGAAGCAGCTTGCTTTGCAAAAGGCTTACTTGGTTTGCTCTCCATTGCAAACCCAGGAGGCTTTCTGATACTGTGCTTGCAGATAGGTGATCAGAAAAGAATAGGTTAACACAGACCTGAGCTGCTGCCGTTTACAAAGGGGTGTGGCTTCTGTTTTCATTGGAGTGGATTGCAGATTGTTGGGATAAAGCGGAATAAGGAAGTTGTCCCTTGAAATTGTGGGATACTTGTGGCGAACTGCTGGGACCTGAGTCAAGCAGGGCTGCATCTACACTGCAAAGCAATAGGGCTGGTTTAACCCATTAACTGGCTTAACTTGAGCTTGGACCCTCCACCCTGCAGGTCCTGGGACCCTGTATGAGCCCTACATTAGCACAATTGCAGTGTAGACACACAAGGGATATTAGGCTTGAGCCTGGGTTCAAGTGCAGGCTTATGTTGCAGTGCAGACATTCCCTCAGGGGCATTATTATTCCTGGACAGTGGAGAAAAGTGAGAACTGACAGATCCTTGGGGAAGGGCTGTGATCTGGAGAAAGAGAGAGACTTTGTGAAGATTCTGGACTCTCATTTGGACTGTTCTTTGGATTACCATTACCTTAAGAGGTGAAGTTTTCATTAAGCAAGATGGCTAAGCTATCAACCAACAAGGGGAAACTGAGACAGCAGCATATATTACATAGATGTAAAACCCTTTGTTGTAGCTGACTGGGTGAAGTGTCTTTCTAATCCCACTAGTGAGTCACTAGCTGGTTCATGCTCTGAAGTGTGAGGATTGATAGTCTTTTTACAGTTTTTTTTAAAATTCTACTTGTTTCTGTTCTGAAATTCTCATTACTCACATAAATGTCAAATCCTCTTGATTCCTACTAAGTTCTTGGCCCCACTTAAGTCTTGGATGCCACAGATTAATTAGGTATTGCGTAATAGATCAATTTTGCTTTGGTCAGTCTTAAAATTTTGCCTCTTCCATTGTAACAGGTAAATGGGAGAGCCTGATTTACCTTCTCTGTCATTCATTACTTTATCATGTCCAATCTTGGTCATCTTCTTTGAAGTAAATCGGCCTAATGTTTTCAGCCATTCATATGGAAGTATTCCTAAGTCTCTAGTTATACTTGGTGACTGACTGGCAATGGGGAGGTGTATCCCTTTGTTAGAGCCACAAAGAAAAGGGGCCAAGATGTGACTGATAGCCTGCAGCCACTCTGGTCAACCTTGCTTTAGGGTCCATACAAAGGGTTTTCTTTGTGGATTTTGTATTTTAAGACCATATATTCTAAGAATTTGCCTGGTTACACTCAATCACCATTGAGCATTTTGAATTATCAACATTTCAGTAAGAGTCCGCATGAGTTGTGGCATACCACCAATCAAAGCAGATGAGTTCTAATACATGAAATGCGTGTATTTAACATTTGCAATACCAATAACAATACATATTTGAATAATAGGGAATGTGAGGAGGAGGGTTGGAGGGGCTAGCACAGACCTCAATTTTCATTTGATACACTGACCACTCTCTTTAATGTGAAAAATATTAATCGTATATAAACAAACACAATTATAATTTTAAGTATTTTAACCAAATACTTCATTTTGGAATCATTATCAATGATTACTAGTGTTTTTTCTCACTCAAACTACAGTCAAATGTCCTAATATGAGTAATATAGGTCCTTACATGTCATTGCCATTTTCATCTGCAAATGTTAAAGCTGATGTTGTCAGGTCATTAGAACACAACACACCTCCTTGCATACATGGAATATGGCACATGGTAGTTTGACATTGCTACATCTATGTCTCATAGATTTACAAAGGGCATCACTCTCACAAGAGTACTTGATTATCTTCAAAATATCTGGAGGAGCAAGCACAACATAGTCTGGTAGAGTTTTTGGAAATGGAGAATTGGAACTGTCATCACTTACCCATCCATACTACACTGGATCAAGTGGTGGTGCATCTGGATCCAATGCACTTATCCCACACACATGCCTGAAGTTTTGCTTGTTCTACATTTTCTATAAATGCTTCAGTTGGAGGTGGTAAGGAGCTGAGATCTGGTGTTCACATAGCATCTTTGCCAATTTTTGCCACCCATGAGTTCTGCCATCTTCTGACATGGTGACATAATTTGATTGTCCATGGGATGCAGCCATGAATTCGGTTGCCTGTTCAATGATATCAGGCACTACTGCATAGATGTCCCCCAGCAGAGAGAGGGAGTATCCAGCTTTCAGAATATTCAAGGCAGTGCCTTTGCCAAGGCCAAAATAGGAAGCTATTGTATTACAGCCTTAGGGCATGTCAACACTCCGGAGCAATCGATCCAGCAGGGTTCGATTTATCACGTCTAGTGAAGATGCGATAAATCAACTGCCGAGCACTCTCCCATCGACTCCAGTCCTCCACCAGAGCGAGAGGCGCAGGCGGAGTCAATGGGGGAGCGTCAGCAGTCGACCTACTGCAGTGAAGACACCGTGGTAAGTAGATCTAAGTATGTCGACTTCAGCTATGTTATTCACATAGCTGAAGTTGCATAACTTAGATCGATTCCTCCCCCCTGCAGGGTAGACCAGGCCTTAGAGTGCATGGGCAACTGACAATCCTGGTACAATGTTTCGGTGTTGCTCTGCAGCAGCATGGATGTCTATTACAGCTTTCTCTTGGACTGGAGGTTCCATAACCACTAAAGATATTAGACTCTGTTGAAGGTAATGGTGCAAAAACAAGGCAAAGACATCAGTCATCTGATAATACTGATTTCACTTTTGCAGCCGTCACTATTTGTTGTACAAGGATGTTGTTGGCTTCCTCATGTGAGGTGGCCATATCTTGTCTGTTGATCACCATTTTCTGGCTTTATTTCAACTGGGGTTTTGTCTCTGCCTGTGGTGACTAGCTTGTGCTACTACATGTTAGTGAAACTTCTTGTCTTGAATGAGTGCTGTACAAGTAATGTCAATCAACTGTTTCTTTGAGTAACTATCAAAACCATTTCTGTGGAGTTAGCTGTGTACTTGTACTCAACTGATGCACTCTGCTTGCTTCCTTAGCCCTTCTAGATATTCTGTCACTGTTAGTGCTGAAGTCTCTTTGTATCTGTCAAAGAGAGGGTATACATTACCCGCTGCTAGCTTATGTTTGGTATAGACTATATAGACTATAAAACTGGGCACAAAGTCCTTCATAGTACCATTTGATGGACAGTGTACTATCCAAAGAACTGTAGAACCATCAATAACTGTGCAGGGACTTCTTGATACCTCTGTCTGCAGCTACTTATTTATGTCTGACTTAGCCTGGGCAATCCTCAGGTCACCAGAGTCAGTGAACAAAATATTGTTGACCTCAGCCTCTCGCGAACTTGCTTGTAGGCCTGTTACTCAAGAATAGACAAGGTTAGTGTGAAGTACCTTTGTTGGACCAACCTGTGCATGCTTTTTTGTCACTGTCAGTGTCTCTACTATCCTTGCTGTTGTCAGAGAACCCTGTGGGATGGCTACATTCTACATTGCCTGATGGGGGTACCCGTCTACCCTTGACAGTGTTTACTTTTGCCACTGGGGTGCTTAGTGGGTGTCTAAGGGATTGATACACAGCTCTAGATTCTTATTAACAACTCTCTGCCCATTGCATCTGCCACAATCCTTTACTTCATTTCTTCTTTGTGGCTCTCTTGAATCTGTGCCTCATTAGTGTCATTTCTGTTTGCAATATCTTCCACCAGCTGCATATGTAGAGGCTAAGAGCCCAAGTCTTGATAGTCTCTGGTATCAAGGTGATCCTGATGATGCCACTGTGGTCACAGAAGGTGGTTTCTATGTACGTGGTTTCTATGTATGTTCTATGTGGTTTGTATGAAGGTGGTTTCTATGTAAGTTTCACTCCATATATTATTCTATATTTCTGCAACATAGTGCATGACATGTTCACCTTTCATGAACGGCTCTAAGATGTTACCTGTATGGATTTCTGGTAATACAATGATAAAACAGATTAAACATGTCCATATTAGTCTAACCAAATTCTTGTAAAAGATAAAACATACGACGTGAAGAGTACTGTGAACAGGCCTACTAGGTAGTGCAACTAGGTAGTGGTAGCTAGCATGGAAACTAAACAATGAGAAGTATAAAAGAAAACAAAAGGTGAATAAAGAAAACAGGTGATTGTGTGTTTGGTTTATAATCTCTTTGTGTCTGTAATTGTCCAATATTTGAAAATTAACTCTCATGATTGAATATGTAAGAATTTAAGTGTGCCTGCTTTGAGAGTATAAGAATATGCCTTTTGCCTTGTTTCAGGGGCTGGGCCAGGAAAGGGCATAATAGCAAGGTATATGGCTAATACAGACACTGATGCAGACATAACATATGTACCTGCTAGATAATTATGTTCCATAACAAAATATTAGTGGGAAGTTTTTATTAAAAAATGAATTTCAGTGAAAGTGGTTTCACTGTCACCTGGAGAGGGGTTGTAATAAGTGCTCATATTTCGAAATGCTCAACAGCGACAAGAGGTCATCAGCCAGTTTCTTTGAATGTTGTGTCTCAAAATTCAGAATCCACAAGAAAACATTGCATGGACACCAAAACAAGATACTGCCACAAACTTGCATTTGGCTACTGGACTATGATAGTTCCTGGTCCTAGTTAGCAGCAGTGCAGAACACTGGAGGAGACTGACATGCTACTGCCTGGCCTCCATAGTTAACATGGAACCATGTAGTTTGCTCCCTGTGGTGCACCCAACCCCAACTGTAGGTTTATGTTGAGCTCTGGGCCATGGGGCTGTTGCCTTCTTGCTCTTTGTGGTATCTTGGGCCTTTGAGGATGCCTGAAGGACAAGGATTAACTATGGTTACCTTTACTCAGACTGCTCTAGGCACCAGCAAAACAAGCAGGTGCTTGGGGTGGCAAATTACCAGGGGCAGCATAATGCTGGGCCCCAGCTCCGACCTGAGGCAGTGTCCTGGGCTGGATCCTGACAGCCTTGTTGTTCTCTGACCGGGTGCTGCCGGGGCTGTGCGGCGGGGCAGGGGGAGCTAGCTCAGTGGGGAGTGTCGTCCCTGCCGCTCTCCCACGGGCAGTGGCCAGCCCCCCTCAGGCAGGAGCCGGTAGCACGGCCCTGCCCCGGTCACAGAGCGCAGGGGGTGGCGGCGGAACATGGCGGCCGGGCGGGCCGCTCCTCCAGCGCCAGCTGCGGGCTCCTCCTCGGCTTGTCCCTGCCTCCGCATCCTCCTCCTCCTCCCCCCTGCGCTGCCTCCTGCCCGGAGGGGGAGAGGAGGGGAGCGGCAGCCCGGGCTGAGCCGAACTCGTGCCGCTGCACAGGCCGAGCCCATGGCCAGCTCGCAGGGGTCCCGGGGAGCGGGAGGCCCGGGCACGCTGCCCTGCGATCACCAGCCGCCGGCTGCTCTGCCCCGGGCCTTGGCAGCCGAACCCCGCAGCCGCCCCAGCTCGCTCCACGTGAGAGCTACAGGCGGTGCCCCCCGCCCGGCTGGCTCTGTCCCCGGCCGCGCCGCGGGGTGACCGCCCAGGACTCTGGGGTGTTGCTGAGGCTGCCCCAAGCCAGGCTCCCCGGGGTCCGCTGCTCCTCCAGCCACGGGGGCCCTAGGCCAGTGTGGGAGCCGGGCTGCAGCCCTGCTCTCAGAGCCTCCTCCCCTCCCCGCGCTGCATAGCAAGACATGGGACCATGGGCAGGGCTGCTACAGCCATTTCAGACTGGGATTGGCACCAGGGGAGTGGAGGTGATTGTGCCCTGGCTGGAGAGACTGGGCAGCCCTCTCTCCCACCCCCCCCAATGCCTGCTGCTTGCTCCTGCCGGCACAAGGCTGCGACGCCCAGCTCCAGAGGGCAGCACCAAGCCCCCGGGCGTGCTCGCGGGGAAGGAGAGACAGGAGGCAGAGCGGTTTGGTGTCTCCCACGCAGCTCCAGGCCCCTCTGGCTACTCGGCAGCGACAGCCAGTCTGGGTAGCCCGCCAGCAGCGTGACTTGGTCCGACCCGCACAGACCACATGAGCCCTGGGGTTGGCACTGACGTCCTGCCTATGCCAAGGCCTCCGGCGCAGGCGCAGCCCTAGCTCTGCCCAGGCAGACACAGCCCAGCTCACTCCATGGTCGGCCCAGTGATTAAATGAGTACACTAGTAAGAAATTGTTTTAGTTCACTAACTACAAATTCTCAATTTTCATTTTTTTTTATTTTAAACAGTCAAAAACAAAACAAAACAAAACAAACCATTGCAATGTGCAAACATGTAAAAGCCAAAAAAAAAAGGAGGGGGGGCAGCCAAATTTGTTTTTGCTTGGGGCGGCAAAAAACCTAGAGCCAGCCCTGGCTACAGGGTAGGGAAAGTTCCAGACATGTGCATCAGGATAAGGCTAGCTGCTATTCAATGTAAATGTATTACAATAGGAGTAGGAGAGGGAACTGCACTGTCTACATGACTGTACCTTGCTAAATTGCTGACCCAGAACCTCTTTAAGGAACCTCCCTGGCACTCCATTTCTCATGTTCTGCTTAACATTCATAGGGATGGTTATTTAAGGCACATGGGGAAAAAGGCTTGTTTCAGGCCGGCTTTTTCTGGGAGGTAATGTTGTGTGCCATTGTACTGTAGTGCCAACACATGATTTTATCATGATTCTTATGAGTTTTTTTTTTCCTTCTAGCCCTTCCTGGAGTCATGTGATTACTTGAGAATCTTGGCTTTCACTTTTAAAATAGTAAGCTTCTAGACCTCACGGTGGCAGATAAAAGCCAGAAAACATAAACCTCCTCTCCCCCCTTCCCCTCCACGCTTAGAAACCAGAAGCCAAATGAAAAAAAAACCTCTCTTTTTTAAATGTTATGACTTGGCGGGGGTGGGAGGGAGGGAATGGGGCTGACTCTTGGGGTTTTCTTTTTTTTTTTTTGGAATGCTTGGAACTGGTAACACTGCATACTCTGGCATTTCCATAATTACTTTTTTGATTACCCACATTGCTCTGCTGCTCAGCTGTTCATTATGTTCTTACCCACACTTTGCTTTTTATTCAATACTCTTCATGTTCCACTTCACTGTATTCCCTTATTCTCCAAGAAAACTCTATTTCTCTATTGTTGACCCCTTACTAGCCTTTACCATTGACAAATGTGTAGGCCTGCATGTACTGTTGCCATCCTAAGTGATGAGTCAGAAAATGGATCACTTATTTTTTATGAGGCTGGGGATGTTTCCCTGGATATTTTCCCCACTTACTGCTCCTGCATTTAAAAAACCCCCCAAACATGCCAGCTTTCTGTTAGGCATTTTCCACCTTTTCTCCCTCAAGCAGGCCTGCATTGCGATTTCACTTTTCAGCTGGGAGAACACAACAAGGCTTTCCCTAGAAGCCTGTCAATGCAAATCATTTAATTAGGCCCGAGGGTGATCATTCTAGCGGAAGTGCAAAGCTCTTCCTCCTCTTGGACCTGGTAAATGCTGCCTTCCCAGTGCTCAGTCTTGTAGCTGATGGAGTGAGAGACATGGAGATATGCATCCCCTCTCCTGGCTGTACATACACTCTTTTTTCAGTTTTATATTTAAAATATTCATGTCTAATTTTTTTGCTTTCTCACAAGGAACAAAGAAGTTCGGTATTTTTCCTTCACTTACTGATGGTACGAGAATGTTACCATTATTCAGCGAGTTTCAATATTCATTCCCAAATAAGATTAGATTTATGCAGAGTTATGATCGAGTACATATCAGTAATTTAAGGATAAACATTACAGGGATGTTGTAATTATCCTTGAACGAAGCATTATAAGCCTAGGAAATTCAGAGTTTACTACAAACTTCTTGAGGTTAGGAATACAAAGCTGGGCACCCTTCACTCTGCCCTATAGTGACATCATGCAATAACCAAATGATCATGATGAATGCATTTTAATATCTCTGGTCCCAGATCAGATTAAGTTGATTCTTAAGGACATTAGGTATTTTCTTATTTTTTTCCTGTTGTCACTACGTGCCTAACCTGTGCATTACCTTCAACTCATCTGAGACCAAGAAAAGGCTGACACAAATCCTGAATTTCTTAAAGGTAACAGATTTCTAATAAATGTAAACTCATAAACTAACTGATTTACTTGTAAATTCCTAGAAAACTCATTCTGTATTCAATGAGTAAGTGCTGTAAGTTTCAGGAAGACACACTATTTTTTACAAAGCAGAAGTTGAATTTGTGCTGTACATACAAATGTAACTGAACCCTTACTATGGAGGCCCTGGTTATGACTCCATAGCTTTTTATTTGCTGCCTTGAGAGTTAAACTTTCACACCCAAAGCTAATAGGCCAACCATGTCTCATTGTCAGCACAAGAGTCAGGCTAACGTCTTTCTTCTGCACACACTCTTCATGTGTCATAATCTGATTTTTTAAAGTGACTTTTAAGTCTTTGTGGAAACTGCCAGACTAACAGTGTGATAAGCTGAGGCCTGATTCTGCTACCTGTGCAATTTCTGAATGCTAAGCAAGAGTGGTAGATTCAAGCTCTAGAATGGGCCCACTGCATCCTGGGCAGTAGCAGTGCATGCCTCTCCACTCTACTGCACTAATGTGCTTAAACCTTGACAAGGAATATTCACTCCTACTAGTGAGGTTCAGTGTCCATTCCCAAGGAGACTCAGTTGATACTGTTAACAAGCACATGGATTAATACCATTTGTGATGTTGGGGCTGGTCATGTGGACACTAATCCTCTAAGGGCATAGACTGAGGCCACCAGTTAATCTAACCAAACTGCCCAAATTCCTGACATGAGTAGGATTCAGTTCAGTGACCTAGAGCTAAAAGGCTATGTACCATATCCCACTGCCAGTCCCCTGAGCTACCCAGTTCTTTGTAGTGGAAACTGATTCAGTTGCTTCCCGGGCAGCATTAACTTTGTCTTTTTTTAAGCTTAGTTCAGGATCAAATGAAATTCAGTCACTCTGATTGCAAAGCCTTAAGCATGCCAAAGGAGAACAGCCTCTGCATTTTCCAGATCAAATGCCATCATTTAATCCACTAAAATAATTTAGATGATTTCTTGATATTTAACCAGGCATTTTTTTAAAATTCCACTTGCTGCTTTCTGGGTATAACAGTGATAGCAAGTAGAAGGTTCATAGAGTAGGCTAACTAAAGAGGAAGGATACTCTCATGGTTAAGGTCCTAACCTGGGACTCAAGAGGCCAGTGTTCATTTCCAGAGACTTCTGGTGTGACCATGGGCTAATCACTTAATCTGTGCCTCAGTTTCACTGTCTGTAAAATATTACGTGTTTGTAAAATGGTCAATAGCATTTCCCTACCTCACAAGGATGTGTGAAGATAAACAAAGTTTGTGAGCTGCTCAGATACTGCTATGATTGGGAGGGGGTTAGGGTATATAAGTAGTTTTAAATAGCCCCCACATCTAGAAACAAAATGGTGAAGACTAAAGCTATTTGTTCTTAATCAGTCCTGACAAGAATTCACTGAATTTAGCCTCTTTCTCTGCTTGCAGAATGTCTGGGGAACAAGCTATAATTTCTGTTTAATTACTGAATAAATTTTACTTACCTCATTTCTGGCAGAATTCTAAGCCTTTAGATTAGTCTCATAGTTTCCTGGAAGTAGTTGATATGTGGTATTCACCTGAGCTATCTTAGTTCCGATTCGTCACAAATCACATGGCATGGTTTCAGTGTCTTGACGGATGACAATGACTAATAGTCAGGGGAAGAGTTTGACTGAAAAACAATGGGGGCCTAGAACGTCTCAGGGAAAGAGCAGATAAAGCAGGATTAGGGAATGTTAGCACACTTTAAATCTTTTCTTTCTAGGCCAAGCAGCCTTGCTGTAGGCATAATTCTTACAAAAGTAGGCCAAGTAAGATTAATACACAATTTTTTCTCCTCGAATTGACACGAGTCTTGAAGGATGCAGTCAGATGGGCATCTCAAAGGACCTAACCCTGCATGGTACGATGTACTGCTTGCACAGGGATGAGCACCCACCTCTGACTGAAATCAATGGGAATTATGGGCATGTAGCACCTCAAGAGCTTCAGCCAAAAATGTCTCTAAACCAACTGTCTCAATGTACAGAAGAAAGTGGCATAACCTCTTCAGCACATAGTGAACATGGCAATGGAAAGGTGCAGCTTTTGTGGCAGGAAACATTGACAGCCATAAAGAGAGCTCTGGTTCTTTGGCAGGTGCATCTAAGATGAGTCACTTCAGTGCTTTGAAGCATATCCACCTATGTAACTTACAGTGGAACATGTTCCATTTGAAGTCCAACTAACACTGTAGACAGCTATACTTTCTTTACAAAGATTCTGCACCATATAAAACCCCACAAAGTCTGGAAATGAACAGTTAAAGGATCCAGTATGTTCCCTCTCCCCTATAATCCCTCATGACTCTGTTTTACCCATCTGATTTATACTGTGTAGCATATAGGAATTGCATAGTAGCCCCTTAAACAACTTTAGGCCCTTTAGTGGGACCTCCCTGTGTTCTATTGCAGAAGCCACTAAATCCTGACAGAGAAACAGCATATGTACATAGCTATAGTTAATAAACACAGCTATTTGGAACTGTTGACTAATGTATGCTGGCCAACATACAAATATATATCCTACTAACAATATGTATTATCTACACCAGTGGTTCTCAAAGCCGGTCTGCTGCTTGTTCAGGGAAAGCCCCTGGCGGGCCAGGCCGGTTTGTTTACCTGCCGCATCTGCAGCTTCGGCCGATTGCGGCTCCCACTCACCGCGGTTTGCCGCTCCAGGCCATTGGGGGCTGCGGGAAGCAGTGCGGGCCGAGGGATATGCTGGCCGCCCTTCCCTCAGCCCCCATTGGCCTGGAGTGGTGAATCGCGGCCAGTGGGAGCCGCGATTGGCCGAACCTGCGGAGGCAACAGGTAAACAAACCAGCCCGGCACGCCAGGGGTTTTCCCTGAACAAGCGGTGGACCAGCTTTGAGAATCGCTGATCTACACCACATATATATAATAATAATATTAGTGTGCATTGAGAACCACTAACATTAAGCACAAAAATTGTAATAGTGATATAGCCAAACTGACCATAACCCTGTTCACTTATGCTCAATATCCCATAACTCCCTGCATTTGCAGAAATAAGCATTGGCATAAGCAAATAGGAAACTTGTCAAAATCAAGATACATTTGCTTTATGTCTCACTACAAAGTAGTGATACTAGCATTGCATGGACCAGTACCTACAATGCTAGTATCTAAAACAAAGACAAGGAAGGAACAGAGCACTAGTTAACGAACTGGGACAAACTGATGGGTTGGATTTTAGTGACGTGTAAAGAGATGAGTAACTTCTAAAATCATCATATAAATAATACCAGCTGAAAAGTGTAACTTGGGGAAGCACACATTCTGCGTAAGGTTAATGTAACATTGCTGCATGGGATGGCTCCTTGGAGATTGGTATTATATAGAACCTTTTTCCTGTACCCTATTAATAAACCTAACTGACATTGGTTATTTGGTCTCTCGAGTATATTGCATAATGAACCAAAGTGTGGTCAAACAATTAGCTATACAATTTATCAACAGAACCCCACTATATCTATGGCATTTCCTCATGTTCCTAATGTTGTATAGAGAACAAAAACAAAATACACTGGCTATGCAAATTAACTTTCACCCTCCTAAAATTTGCCAAGAATATATGCCAAGTGCCAAACCGCAAATTACTAGGGGGATCTAAAATTCCATTTGCTATTCAAGGAATCCTTTCCCAAAAGCCTTATATTTTTTTGAGCTTAGAGAATATTTTTGTAGCTAAATTTGGGCAAGCAGTATAAATCAGGTAGGTGATAGTGAGGGATGAAGGATTATAGGGCAGTGGGGAAAATGACTTAATTTCCGGGCATTTTAATCTTCAGGTTATTTGAAAAGGTGCAGAATATTTGTAAAGGGAGTATAATGCTGGCTTTGTATGTGAGCTGGGCTTGCCTGAAACACACTTCCTATCTTAACTTTAATGAAAATTTTTTGTGGGGAGCTGCAAATACAGCTCCAGTCGCTGTAGTACTTAGGAGCTGAATGAAGCGCCTGACCAAATCAGTTGCCTTTTAAAAAATAAAAATCTCAGGACTTCAGAATAATATAACATGCACAGTCATGCCACAGTTCTGTGATGGGAAATAGTAGGAGGCACAATACCTTTCAGAGCTACGTTGCATCCACCACTACACTCCTTCCTGGGATACAATTTGCTCCCCTGTGCCCAGTCTGGACTGCCTCCTGCCTCTGCAGACTGGGAGGGAGCAGTCACTGCATTTTTGAGAGTACAGGGTTTGCAAATGTAGCTGGATCTTGCATGGGCCTCACAAGCTGGGGAGGCTTCTTGCACACTCCTCCTTCCCCCAGGAACAAAGAGGCAGAAGACACCTATAGGGTCATCTTGCTCTTTCTTTTACCAGCAAGGGATTATTCCCTAAAGCAGATATGAGCTAGTCCATTCAAATCCACCACAAAATTTAGCTCTCTCTTTTTTACACACAAGTATGAGGCGCAAACAGTTAATGCAGGGGAATTTTATCCAGCTATGAAGTAAAAGAAGAATGTGATGAGTGTGCTACCTTCCCAGGAGCTGCAATCAGAACCACCTGTATATCATCAAGGTGGCTCCCCATTCTACTGGAGGGCTTCCCTATTTAAACTGCAGGAGGAAGTTGAGTGGGTGGGGACCAGAACAACTAGCAAGTGATGGTGTTCTCTAGCTCAGCCCTCTGAGGATTGGGGAGACACTTATGTTAATTTGAGGATCTGTCTTCTCCTTGCCTGGGCTGTTAAAGTGAACCAATTCTGGCCCACTGAAGGGGGAAACTGAGGCAGGCCTTAGCAGAGCCATACTTGGCCAGAAGGCAGTGCTACAGGGCAGGCACACCCTTTTACAGTGAGGCATAGGGATCTACTAGTTGAGGAGTTTTTCTTCTGCTATGAGTGTGGTTACTGTGTGTGATCCCCAGATTTTAATGACATTTTATATGAAGCTGGGGTCAGCTATACAGCTCTTACTTAAATTGCTTTAATTTGTTAAAATATATAAAATACCTACATTACTGGATCTGGACTATAATACTGGACTCTATGCCTAATCTTTCATTAAATGGATTAGTTATTTAAGATGAGGGTTGAATAATATGAGTGCAGTAAAAATGCCAAGAGATGGATTTGATGTCTCAATTTAAGAGAGAATCAGTTATTTCAATTTCCTGGAACATGTGTTGGTTCTGTTTGGAATGAATCCTTTCCAAGATGACTCTGGGCTGCCCTACATAAAAAGATTTGAATTTCTTGGACAAACCCCTTTTTTGGAGAGGGGGGGTAATTGGAGTTTGAGAAACTTGTTTTGAATTCAGTATGTACAAAATGTGATTACAAAAGATGAACCAAGCACACACATACATAGTTGAGAATAATCTTGACTCAAATATTTAGAACAGGTAGATATGGATGCTCTGGGACATTGTTCTGACTCTGTCATAGTGCCATAAGAATAATAAAGTGCATTTAAGATTCATGCCTAATGGCTTCCACAGTAAAATGAATTTAATAAAGACCATTGAACATCATCTGTAAAATTTCAGTGAATCTGCATTGCAAACTTCCATTTGGAAAAAATACAGAAAGCAAATAGGAAAAGAACCCAACATTTATTTTAAAAATTTTAGTTTTGGGTGGGGAGAATGCTAACTCATGATTTCTTAATGGCTGGTGTTGTCAATATGATAATGTTATGCACTTTATGATACCTTCTGGCCTAAATGCTTTGCAAAATTAATAAATGAATCCTAATCAAACAGCTTTGGCATAGAGATATTATCCCTGTCTTACAGGCTAGGGAATTCATGCATAGCTGAGAGACTGTCTTTCAGTTGGTAGCAGAGCCAGAAGCAGCAGCATCTTTTTCCCAGTCCTGCACTTTATCCTTAGAAAATGCTTTGTGTTTTTATCCATAGGACCAAATCATACTCCCCTTGACTTCAATATCAAATGTTTCACTTATGCCAAATCTAATAGACAGTATTATTTCAGAGACAGTTCAAAAAAATCATTGGAACACATTCTGTTTTTCATGTTGTTTATAACATGATTAATTCATATATTAAAAATATAAAGTAATGCATGCACAAGCTAACCAGGGTCTGCCAATACTGCACTAGCAGGGTGCATTCTCATTTTGATGTATTCATTGAGGCTGTCAATTAATCACATGATTAACTAAAAAAAAATAATCATGATTAAAAAAATTAATCACGATTAATCGCACTTATAACAATAGAATACCAACTGAAATTTATTAAATATTTTTGGATGTTTTTCTACATTTTCAATATTGATTTCAATTACAACACAGAATGCAAAGTGAACGGTGCTCACTTTATATTATTATTTTTTATTACAAATATATGCAATGTAAAAATGATTTTAAAAATAGTATTTTTCAGTTCACCTCATACAAGTACGGAATAGCAATCTCTTTATCGTGAAAGTGTAAATTACAAATGCAGATTCTTTTTGGTTACATAACTGTACTCAAAACCAAACAGTATAAAACTTTAGAGCCAACAAGTTTACTCAGTCCTACTTCTTATTCTGCCAATCTTTCTGCCAAGTTTGTTTACTTTGACGGGAGATACTGCTGCCTGCTTCTTATTTACAACGTCACCTGAAAGTGAGAACAGGCATTTGCATGGCACTTTTGTGGCCGGTGTTGCAAGGTATTTACGTGTCAGATATGCTAAACGATCATATGCCCCTTAGTGCTTCAGACACCATTCCAGAGGACATGCTTCCATGCTGATGATGCTCGTTAAAAAAATAATGCATCAATTAAATTTGTGACTATACTCCCTGGGGGGAGAATAGTATGTCTCCTGCTCTGTTTTACCCGTTTTCTGCATATGTTTCATGTTATAGCAGTCTCGGATGATGACCCAGCACATGTTCATTTTAAGAACACTTTCACAGCAGATTTGACAAAACACAAAGAAGGTACCGATGTGAGATTTCTAAAAATAGCTACAGCACTCGACCCAAGGTTTAAGAATCTGAAGTGCTGTCCAAAATCTGAGAGGGACAAGGTATGGAGCATGCTTTTAGAAGTTTTAAAAGAGCAACACTCTGATACGGATACTACAGAACCAAAACCACCAAAAAAGAAAATCAAACTTCTGCTGGTGGTATCTGACTCAGATGATGAAAAAGAACATGTGTCAGTCCACTCTGCTTTGGATCGCTATCAAGCAGAACCTATCATCAGCATGGAAGCACGTCATCTTGAATGGTGGCCGAAGCACTAAGGGGCATACGAACATTTACCATATCTGGCACGTAAATACCTTGTAACGCTGGCTACAAAAGTGCCATGCGAACGCCTGTTCTCACTTTCAGGTGACATTGTAAATAAGAAGCAGGCAGCAGTATCTTTCAGTATTCAGTATTTTTCTTTATTAGCGTTTTGGGGTTTGTCTTAAATCTTTATTGCATTTTACTATATAAAGGTGAACTTCTAAATAGGCCTCTAAAAATACAGTGGCAAATCATCTTTGCGCACCTATTTACATGAGCAGTTGGACACTTGCCCACACAAATCAGATAACTACATCTAGTTTGCATTTTCATATGCAACATACCATTGTGTTAACAAATGTGGGGTTTGTCATCACAAATGGGTGCAAATGGAAAATGCCTAGAAGAAGGCCCATTTAAAGGCCCATTTAGAAAAAAAAATGGGAAAAATTGGTTTAACTCCTATGTATGAGTAACTGTCTTCCACAATGGTTGGAGATAGGGTGAATGCCACACCCATGTTCTTCATGGCTTAACACATCTCTAAAATAATGAACGTACACTTGGAGCCAGTGTGAAGCTCACCTGTATATTCTGCTCAGTGTGCAGGTACCTAGACCAGCACCATTCAAACACCACTGTAAATAGCTAAGTAAGTGACTGTAAATGGCAGTTCATTTGCATATGGAGCTGTGAAATGACAGACAGCACATGCAGGGGAAGCTGCCTCTGAAAACAGGAAGAGATCCTAAAATTTTTATAAAAGATTTAACTTTCATTAGTGGCACTACTGTTGAGTTTTTTGTGTCTGAGATTTTTCTCTCTCTGTTACTTTTTCTGTAGTGTGTCTGTACCTCCTCATTCATCTAAGAAAAACATTTTCAAGGAGCAAATCATGCTGGTCCTCTTTTACTCTGTTGCTAACATTCACTAGCCACAAGTAACAGCAGTGACCATTCTGATGGTGGTATGAGCAGAAATTCTTATGATGGTGGGTAGACAGAACAAAATCTTCATTCCAAGAAGGGCCACTTATAGACAGACATACTTAGCATCTGGGCCCATAGGGAGAAGGTCACTGGTTTCTGGAATCAGACCTGTCCACTGAAGAAGGAAGCTGGAGTAGAGATGAAGATACAAATTGCATTCCTAGCTATCTCTTGATATATTGCAGGGTACCAGGATGTGCTACAGAGTAACTCTGCTCAACACAATACTGTGTAATATACATGGGAGGGAACTCCCAAGTTTGCTCAGATTGTATGCCTGCCTGGCATCTGACCAGTCTTGTTCCAAATAGTAATTCAAATTAAATCAGATTCCAGAATACTTCTATCTCCCCTGAGCAAAACATTACTGACATGGGCAAAAATAGATTATAACATCCTGCAATCAGTCCCTTAGTGGATGTTTTAAATGCTAGGAACAGTTCCAGAAGGAAGGGAGTAGGGGAGGCTGTGATTATGTGTAAATAAAATGCCTGAGCTGTAAATAACAGCAGAGATCAGAGCCTGAAGCTCACGCTTTCTGGATAGCATTTGACAAGACCTTAAAAACCCATTTAAACTAAGTTTTAAAAAATGGACTTCCTTATCTCCTCTTGCATGAAGGGAAACTGTCAAACAGGATGCTTAATCGAGATCAGTTTGCTAGCTGTACAGTCCTATCTTTAATTGTGCGCTATCATTTGTAGATAACTCTGGAATTTATTCACATGGAACTAGCTGTCCCTGGCTTTCTCCATACTTTGCACTTCTGTAGGACCAGGAAATTGAACCGACTCCAAACAGACCCACCTGGCCTCTGATCCATAACCAGATATCAACTAAATGCTCTTCTTGCCAGGATTGCAAGATTTTAATGATAAAAATCTAGCAGTTGCCATCCACACCAGGCTTCAGAAAATGCTGTAAACTAGCTATGGTTTGAGATTGTCCTGCCATGCGGGCAGGGGACTGGACTCGATGACCTCTTGAGGTCCCTTCCAGTCCTATAATCTACGAATCTATGAATTGTAGAAGACAATATCCTTTCCCAAATTAAGAAATCATATTGGCCCGAGGAACAGTGATGCAGGAGAGGCGAAGAGAAGGAGCATGTGGTATGTGTGTGTGGGGGTGGGGGGGGAGAAGGGGGACTTTCAAATGTACAGAGGGCAGTTAGGAGCTAACTCTCACCAAAAGAGATTTGGTGCTTGTGTGCTACTGAAAATCCTCTCTCCCTCACCAAAGGCAGGCTTGCTAAAATTTCCTAGAAAAGGATACAAGGCTATTCAGAATATGGACACCGACTCTTGTAACTCATTTTATGAAAGCCTAACACATGAAATATACAAGATTGGCTGTAAGAACTGGATTTATGCTGAACAATTAGAATGTCACTTATCTGTCATAAGTGAGACTATGCACAAATTTGAGGAATTATGGTAACATTTCATTGACCTGGATTTGAAAGGAACTCAGTAGGCGGAAGAAATAATGGGGGCGGGGGGATTAGCACCTGCACTAACTCCATATGCTGTTAGATGTTATAATTATCTTAAAAGCCCTGAATTGTCTGTGCACCTGCTGAAATGCTACCTCTTGCCTTCTGCCTCATTCTTGTTGTTATTGTTCATCTTTCATGTGGTGGTGCTAAGAGAATTGAGAGAATAACTGATTTCAGTTCACTGACAATTCCCAACATCAAACAAAAAAATCAGTTTGGGTCAAACCAAAACTAAATCTTCTGGAAAATTTTGGTGAATCAAAAAGTTGACAAATTGTCTTGGATTAAATGAAGTGTTTTGCTTGACCTGAAATGTTTTGTTTCCAGGAACATTTTAAAATAAAAGCAAAGGAAATAAAGGGCTAGATTTGCAGAAGGGCTGAAAGAGAGGTGCTGCCACCTCCTTTTATAATCTTTATCCCAGTGGTTAGGGCACTCACCTGGGAGAGGTGCTACTACTTCCTTTTATAACCTTTATCCCAGTGGTTAGGGCACTCTAGTTGCCAATGCATATAGCGCTCTTCAAAATGTAGAGTAAGAAATGTTCCCTGCCTGCCCCAAGAGTTTGCAGTCTAAGATGAGACTAGCAAAGATAGGACCCAGGATAATTAGGGAGAGGAGAGTGTAGGAATATTACTGGTGGAAAATACAGAACTGAGATGCTTCCTGGAAGAAATTGTTTCTAAGGTGGGATCTAGAGAGTAATGTTTTGGTGTACAAGAACTGGGAAGCTGTTTGGAGTTGAGGGAGGATGTGACAGAATGTAAAGAATCAAGAGTAAGCTGTGGATGGGACAAGTAAGGAATACATTTAGTGGAGAAAAGGGGGTAAGAGGATGGGAATGAGAGCAGAGATATGTTGAATATGAGGACAAGGAATCTGAATTTGAGATGGCAAGACAAGAAGTCAGTGAAAGGATATAGGGAGGATGTGATCAAATGGGTTGGACAACTCAGTGGTTGCAGTAATCCAGGACGGGTGGATGTGAAGATTTTTAGCAGTGGGTACAAAGAGGAAAGGGTAGATCTGGGTCTCTTCTTCAGGGAGAAACAATAGGATTTCATGAGGGTCTGGAGAGTAATGTGGCACTGAAGCTGAGACTGGGAGAATAGTGGAAGGTATCAATGGTTATATTGACAGGAGAGAGTACAGAGGAGTTAGAGGAAATCATGAATAAGTCTGGTTTGAGATGGTGGCAGCAGGACAATATGGGAGATATTAGAAACAGCCGCAGCTGTAAGACTGGACTGAGAGAGATTCCACCCCGGACTAAATCTGTTTAGAAAGATAGTGATTGAAATTATGGAATTACTCTCTTTGGATGACATGCTGTACAGAGGAGGAAACTCAGGGCAAAATCTTGAGAGATTCCAGCAATTAAGCCATAAGTGGAGCTAAATCAGTTAAGATATTGTTGCTGGTTCTGGGAACTGAACTTTGCAGAACAGGAGGAGAGCTGTCTCAATGTAGGGCTTCCACCTTTGGAATTCATTCCCCCCTCAGAGTTTAGTGATCTTCAGAAAATGATGCAGCAAGGCATATTTCTTTGGTTTAATCCTTGTGTAGGTTTCCTTTTCCCCTGATGATTTCTGATATGCTTCTGGTGGCAGCCAGCAGTGACAGTTGTTTGATATAGCAGTAGCTCTTTAAACTACACACTGGGTAGCTTTGAATAATTTATATCTATAACTTTTGTAAACTGCTATGGTAATAAGCACTTTTGTAAAGGAATCATTAAATAAACTTGTACAATTCCCTTCTACAGCGTATTCCAGCCTTCCTACTTTTGAACACTTGACCTGGGACCATTGGAATGCTAAAAATGTATAATTATAGATGACAGTGTGGAAAAAGCAACTGTGTCTGAATACTGAAATGACTTGCTATAGCACATGAAAACAATTTAAATAAAAATAAAACTTGGCAACATGAAACCTTCTTTACAAGCCAAGCCTGTAGATTGGGAGTTGATTCTATTCTCCCTGATACTGCAGAGGAAATCTACCAACATTCTAGCCAAGCCACATCATTCCCACTGCCTCCCATAATCGAACTGGGATGTCCTTTGTTACATAACTAGTTTGGAGGTATATACTCATTTTGAATAAATCTATTCTGCCACTCAAACTTGAAGTAGATATCTTAGGCCTTCATTACCCTCCCTATGGGTAGAATATAGACCAATACAAGGAATCATAAAATTACTTGAAGGATAAATCATAGTGATTCTGGCACCTGAGCTGTTGTGAATTAACATACGGGGCAGGCTCTTCATTTAATTTTAAATAGCGTAGCAGGGGTCTGCTTGCAGGTAGTTAGTGCCAAACTCATACCCCTGGCCTTGGGATGAAAATCCTCTTACAGCTTCTTGTCACTATGAGCAGAGGCGTGATTTCCAGTTCACATAGACATACTGTGCTAGCTCTTATCTGAGTTAGCACACTAAAAATAGTAGTGTAGCCATGGTAGCATGGGCAACAACAGCACCTTGCTAACATCCCTGAGTACAAACCCACCTGAACCCCATGTGTGCATACTCAGGGCTACTAGCATGTGGTGTGCTGCTGCTGCCCATGCTACCATGGCTATGCTCCTGTTTTTAGTGTGCTAGCTCAGCTGAGAGCTTGCCCAAGTATGTCTGTGAGAGCTGGGAATCACACCCCTCGCTTGTAGTGTAGACACAGCCAAAGGGATTCATCCAGATGTCACTCCTACACGTTTATCAGCAACCCTACAGTTCTTGGGGCCCCCAGCATCACTCCTCCCTCAGTCACTGATCCGGGGTCACCTTCCCCGTGGATTCTTGCTGCCTATCACAAGATGTGCAAGTTCACAATAGCCATACAGAGGGGCTCCTCCTTGACCTCAGACTCAGCTTGCTGTGTCCCAGCAGCAGCACATTATATGCCTCTTTAGCGGCTCATGTACATCTTTCTCGAATGGCAGTCCAATCAGAAGAGAGCTAGCAACAGGAAGTAGGAGTGAGATTTCCTTCCAGCTCTCTGATCAACCAGAGCTCTGGGAAGGGGTTGAGGAGAGATGAGCTTCTTGTGTTTCCCCTGCTCTGGCCAATCTGGGCTCCAGCTTCAGGGCCAGCCTTCACAGCACTGCTGCTGATGTGTGCACGTGCTCCACAATAGTTTGTTCAGCTGAGAGCTCCAAGTTATGTTAGCACCACAGGGGCCTACCACTATGAAATGAAGGCAACTTGTTCCTGGAGCAATTGCAATTAATATACCTTTCATTTGTGATAAATGAGGTTAATTCTGGGTGTTTGGGTATAGACTTAAATAGGAAATGGTGAAAGTTCTTTGGCCTTAAAAATATACAGTGTAGCAGATGTAATCCTTTATTTATTTCCCACCCCCCATCCTCTGAAATACTGAAGCATTAAATAGCAACAACATTGCAGATAAATATGACGAGAGGCACAATGACCAGTGTGAAAAGCAAGAGGGGGTAATAGGTTAGCAAGCAGCGGTGTCCTAGTGTTGCATAAAATCATGGCTGGTGATGACAGTATTTCTGGAGTAGAATAGAACTGGCTTTATTATTTAAACTTATCCCTCCCACTCAATTTCTCCCAGATTAGGAACTCCAGGGCACAGACAATAAATTTCTAATCCACACTTTTGAATCATTTTTCTACATCCATTAGAATAAAGACAAGGGAAATTCACGATTTATGGTGAAGTTCATGAGACCAAGCAGATGTGTTGCTTTGTTATAGAAATTTCTACCTTTGACAAAATTGGCTAGTCTGTATGGATCAAGTGACAAATCACTTTCTACAGTCTATTTGCCAGTATTTTCACATCTATATTTAGTACAGAAATAAGCTGTTAGGTTTATATGTCAGTATCATTCTACTTATAGTTAAAATGATTTTAGCAGCTAGTGAATACAATGGTGTTTAATCTGTAGTTTTCCAATCACAGAACAAATTGAGTGAATTAAAACATTGGATGTAAATGAACAGAAACCTGATAAATGGATAGCTGTGCTACACCAAAAATATTTGAATATATACTACTGTTTGGGTCTCAAAGAGCTTTACAAACTCACAATGGAACTTACTGCCCACAAAAATAAGACTAAGTACTCCCTGTATTCAGAACTAAATGCAAACCCCATCTCCCTGTCCTACCTTTCCTGGAAAAGCTCTCTTGAACACATCCTTGTACACTATGTATAAATATATAAATTCCAACAATAATTAAAAACTTGCTCTGGCCAGGAAGGCTGGGAAAATAAATTTTTGCTTTTATTTCTCATGGAAAGCGCTCAGGTCATGGTGTACCTAGCTAGAGGAGTACAAAATCAGGGTAGATACTATCGCCACTTCACCAATGGAGAAATTGAGGTGAGAGGTGAAACAATTTAATCAAAGCCATAGGGTATCTGTGTCTGAGCTGGCAGTAGAAGTCTCAGTCCTGTCCCCAGACCACACCACTCTCTCTCTGAAGAAGTTTATTCTCTTTTAACTGTTATTCATATAGGAGGACTCCTCCATTTTCCTAATTGGCTAGGGGTAGCATATACTGATCTCACTGAGCATCTGCACCTATTGCTCAACACTATACGTGATCACAGGATGTAAACATATACATATTTATTAAGAAATATCAGTACACTAAAAAAGACCTTTAGCTGAACACCCTCTACTGCAAATGACTTCAATGTTGCCTCAGCCTCAGAGGGAAGAGTATCAGTGCAGGAAAGTAGATCCATTGTTCCTAGAATCATAGAAATGTCAGGCTGGCAGGGACCTCAAGAGGTTAAGTCCAGCCACCTTTGTTGAGGCAGGAGAAGTGAACCCAGACCACTCATAATGGGGGGTTTGTCCAATCTGTTCTTAAAAGCCTCCAATGATGCAGATTCCACAACCTCCCTGCCAGACCTTAAGTACCCTTATAGTTAGAAAGTTTTTCCAAATATCTAACCTAAATCTCTCTGCAGTTTAAGCCCATTACTTCAGTGGACAAGGAGAACATTGATCATGTTAGGGGGGGAGGGATAGCTCAGTGGTTTGAGCGTTGGCCTGCTAAACCCAGGGTTGTGAGTTCAATCCTTGAGGGGGCCACTTGGGGATCTGGGGCAAAATCAGTACTTGGTCCTGCTAGTGAAGGCAGGGGGCTGGACTCAATGACCTTTCAAGGTCCCTTCCAGTTCTAGGAGATGGGATATCTCCATTAATTATTATTTAAAATTAAATAATTATAATTATGTCCTCTTTATAACAGCCCTTTACATGTATATCAGGTCCCCTTCAGTTGTCTTTCCTTAAGACTAAACATGCCCAGTTTTTTTAACCTTGCCTCACAGGTCAGGATTTACTAAACCTTTTATCAATTTTGTTGCTCACCTCTGGAATCTCTCCAACTTGTCCATATCTTTCCTAAAGTGTGGTGCCCTGAATTGGACACAGTACTTCAGATGAAGCCTCACCAGTGCCAAGTAGACCTGGACAATTACCTCTTGTGTTTTACATCCGATGCTCTTGTTAATACCACCCAGAATGATATTTGTCTTTTGTTGCAGACTTTTCTGACTCATAGTCAACCTGTGATTCACTATACCCCCAGATCCTTTTCAGCACTGCTACAACGTAGCCAGTTATTCCCTCCTTTGCAATTGTGCCATGACCCTGAGGGTCTTGACCAGGGTCTACGGGGCTTCCAGTTGACTGATGTTTCCCTGCTCGTATCCAGTGGCTGGCAACTGACTGATCAAGCAGAAAGACCGTGAAACTAGAAGCTACTTTATGGAGGTCTCCCTCAGGCCATGATTGGAGGAACACCAGGAACACCGACTAGTCATGGCTTCCTAAGAACTGGAGGAAGATGGAGTCAGAAAAAGCACCCTCGTACAATAGGAGTCTGATCTGATTGGGGCTCTTTGACATTACTGAAATAAAAATATTTAATAATGTGAATTCCCTCTTGCCCTCCTCACACGCTCAGCTCCATCCTTGCCTAGAATGAACCAGGAACAACGGGTTAACTTTAATCTTTGTCAAGTTATGTGTATAGTACATAATTTGGTGGTCTGCAAATCCCAGAGCTGCTCTGGCAGTTCTGGAATTTACAGAAAGTCCTTGTAAACTCTCCTTCAGGGCCAAAGGCATGAAGGATTCATAGAACTCCAAGGATCTACTGAGGGGTTTAAGATGTTGCAACTAGCCCTGAGGTCCAGCGTCTGACACAAATTAGAAATCTTATCATCAGGGTGCAGGGGGAGCCTGTTTTGCTGGATAAAGGCGATAAATCTCACTGAGCATAATCCCTTGGTTTAGGAGAGGGCAGCCTACATGTTGATACACTGAGGGAGAGCCCTGATTGCTTCCTAAAATTCTGTTAATCTAACACTGCTCCATTTTGCTGCTGGAGACATTGGGCCTAATCCTGTTCCTGTTTGCAATGGAAATTCAGTTGGAGTTTTGACATCTGAGAACAAGATTGGGCTCACTGTAGCATTTACAATAGCTGAAGAATAGTGAAATTTAGATGGATTACCTGTCAATAAAACAAGATGACCTGGCAATATTTGCATCCAGAATATTGGATGTTAGTGTTTTCTAATAGAATATAGATAGAAATGTGGATTTTCTATGGCCGTCTAGGAGTCAGATTTTGTGGTAGCAACATCACTGAATTTTCACCTGGTGTATCTTACTGTAAAACTATGGTCTAGTCAGAGTTGGGAAAGCTAACACACACACCTGGTGACCAGAAACTTATAGAGCCAGAATTTCAAAAAAGCTCAGCATTAGATTTTCACGGTCTTGGCATTCAACATGCAGCCACTGTGCTGAGCTCTTTTGAAAATCTGGTTCCAGTTGTGGATGTTGAGCTTTCTTGAAAATTCTTGCCATCGTACAAGTACCACCACAACCATGATCACTACCATAAAAGATGCTCACATGCTACAACAGTGGGAGCTATGAAAGTGTATTTATGGAATATGCATTTTCAACAGTACATGTATATTCCCTTCTATGAGCAGTCAATGTACAATATGTATGGGAATGTTTACATAGACCATGACCCTCTTGGCTAATGTGGGCAGAACCATGGCTTATGCCTGCATCATCAGCTAGAGCTCCTTCCTCTTGTCCCTGACATCATTCATAAAATACAATCTTTGCTTGAAGAAGAGAGACCAGCTACTTAAAAAACAAATATTTGGCACCTCCAGTCTCAGTACTGCTCATCTACAACCATGCCTGCATTTAACTCTCACTTTTTATTAAACTATCAAATTGGGAGCTTTTATTGCTCCCAATTTAGCATTTCTAATAAAAACTTGAAGTTAAAAGCCTCTATGGGTATTGGAGCTTGCAGCTGTGCTTGCTCTTGATTGAAGGGAGAAAAAACTCAGCTTTCAAAACCCGCACCTGCAGTTTCAGATCAGTAGGAGATGAGAGGGGAAGAAGTTGGGAGAGAATCGCAACAGCAAACAGGGATGGTGAGAATGGGGAAGGAGTGAGAGAGAAATATTTGTGGAGTGGTAATAGTTATAATATATATGATAGTTATATATATTCTGAAAACCCCTCAGAATTTGGAAGTTGTTAATAACCACACAAGCCTTAGCCTTGATTATCAATTTTAAAATTACTGCAATAATTAGAAGTGATGATTATGAGCCTCATAGCTACACTGGAGCTGTTTTTGTCTATTACTGTAAAATTCTGTAATGTATAATTCTCCAGGCCTCAAGGAACTTCAGTTTCCCCATAATTAGTCTGGCTGGGAAATGATCTTTTTCCCATGAAAAATTCCTACAAAAACTCACAAAAATTCTGTTTTCATCAAAAATGTCTGTGTCAACAAAAAGGTCATTTTCTGCTAAACACTTTAATGGAAAATTCCTGACCAGTTCTACACCTAATACACATTATTCAATTAAAACCTTTTTATAGGTTCTTTTCATAAATGTTATGAATGAAATGTATTATATGTGTCAGTAAATAAGCCTAGACTTGTATGTATGTATTATATGTGTCAGTAAATAAGCCTAGACTTGTCCACGTATTTTTATAGCTTTACTTTATTTTTAAAAATTAAAATTAGCAGGCTAGGCTTCAGGAGTTTCTGGTGGGATGAAAGAGGCATTCCAAACATGAACCCTTCTTTCTGAAGAGCCATGGGAATCAACAGGATTCTTGCTCTTCTCTTGCTACCAGCTTCTGCAGCTGCCTGGGAAATAAAGGTTGCTGGCCTAGTGAGAGGTTGAACACCAGCCTGCGTTTTGTTTAAAAAACTAACTGAAAACAGATATTTTTAATAAAAATGATGGTTAATAATTTAAAAGTACCTGATCTGTGATTGCTGATCTCATGGCCAATTCTGGGGAAGCAGAGAAGTCAATCTGATGTCTCATCGATTACAAAAGCATTGCAGAATGCTTATGGTGAAATCCTACTTCCATTGACTTCCCTGACAAAACTCCCTTTGACTTCATAGAGGCAAGGCTTCATGCTTCAGTTCTGATGACAAATTCAGATCTGTGTGGACAGAATTGTCAGCCCATGCTGGATCTGTTTGAAGGATGAGAGCCTTAAATGGCAACACTTCAAATTTTGTGACTGGATGACATTTAGCCCTGGTTTAGTTCCATTAACTTCATTGGAGTTTTGTCTGACTGTACCAGTTCTGAAATTAGATGGCAGACTGTAGGAGCTTTCTGGGGAATTGCTTGCTCTGGGGAATTTCTGTTCTAAATTTAATCATTTAAAAATCTCTGGACAGGGTTTTTTGTAAATAATGTAAAGTCTATCCATTTTAAAAATGTAGGAATTATTTTGGGGATGTTTGGCCTGTGCTGTACAGGAGATCAGACTAGATGATCACAATGGTTTCTTCTGGCCCTAGAATTCTTCTGGATACCTGCAGTCTGTGATTAGCTGAATGAGTAGTTTGTGTTTGTGCCATGACAACACACACATCTGTATATGTTCAGTACAAATGCTTGAGAATGCCTACATGTGTCTTTATATAGAAATATTCAGGTTTCTCCATTTATACTTAGATTCTAAACTCTGTCATTTGCAATAGGCTAGGTTGTGATGCACTGTCCCACACTTGATTGCAATGGGACTACTTCTTGTGTGAGTGTAGCCTTCATCAGGTACTATTTAGTGTGCATTGCAATCTGGCCCTGTGTATTTGTACGGTGCCTAACAAATTGGGGTCCCAATTGTGGTTGGAACTTCTTGGTGCTCACATATGGAAGTGATAGTGATAAATTGCAGAGCCATGTAATAAACATAACATCCACCTAACCTGCTCTCTGTCTACTAATCCATCTCCCTGGAACTTATTCTAACATTTCAAACCTTTGAGCAACTTAAAACAGCTAACCTACCCAGGTTGCATTCTTTTTGATCAGTCATTTAACTTGTATTCATTGTTGTTTGTATTGAGATAGTGGCTAGAAGACCCAGTCTGTGATAAGGTCTAATTGTGCCAGGGACTAGATGTGTAATTAAATGACTCTCCTTGCTCCAATCCCTAGTCAAGAGCTATAAACATGTTCACATAAATTTAGTCATAGAGGTAATCTCAGTCCTTGCAATGGAACCATTTTTTTGTAGCTAGTCCAAACTAGAGTCCACTGACTGTGCAAAAACCACAACCAAAACCATAATCAACCAGTAAATACGCTAAATATATGGCTAAAGAGACTGTCAAGGGGACACAACATTTTACATTTAGTTACTGGTTAAAGACTGACAGAGGCCACAAGTAAGCAAAAGTCATAATGATCAGATAATGGTTTGTTCAGTGATTTTATTTTTTTAAGTGTTGGTCTTGGTTTTGTTCCTAAAGAATTGACGTCCACACAGAACTCCCCCCACCCTCGCAATGTCACAATTCAGTTCTAATTAGTGGTGTCCTTCCTGGCAACCTCTCTAAAAGAGTTCAAGTTATGAATGCGAATAGAGACCCAGTTCTTGATGAACTTTGGAAGGAAAGCATGCACTGTTACTGCCCATAGTGTTCTTATCTTGTGGCCTTAAGGGCTTGATATTGCTCTCACTGATGTAAATCAAAAGAAACTTAATTGAAGTCAATGGATTATTACCAGTGTACAACTGGTGTATGGTTGAGGAGAATCAGGCCCATAGTCTACAGGCTGTCAATTTGGCACCCTTCAAATGTACTAAATTCATATAGGTGTAATGTTTTGACACCATGCCATATTTTTGTTTCTTTTGAGTCACTCAGGCGGTGAGCAGACTCTGTTGGTAAATCCACCACAATTATCAAACAGCACTTCTCAAGATCCAACTTTCTATGCATTCAGTTAAGCAGAACATATATATCGATCTGTAATAATGCCATCAATTGTCTCCCATTAATACTATACTAAATCTTATAATATGTCAATGTATTGGGCGTTCATCTCTGGAGAACTGGTTTCAGATCCTTCTCTGGACACAAAATAATAATACATTAACTCCTCATTTAACGTTGTAGTTATGTTCCTGAAAAATGCGACTTTAAGCAAAACAATGTTACGCGAATCCAATTTCCTCATAAGAATTAATGTAAATGAGGGGGTTAGGTTCCAGGGAATTTTTTTTCACCAGACAAAAGACTATATTATATATATATATATATATATATACACACACACACACAGTACAAGTTTTAAATAAACAATTTAATACTGCTACACAGTGATGATGATTGTGAAGCTGGGTTGAGGTGCAGGAGTCAGAGGATGGGATATTTCCCTTACTGCTAAATGATGAACTAGCAATTGGCTGAGCCCTCAAGGGTTAACTCTCTCACTCTACAAGGCAGCAGGAATGGAGAAAGGTATTCTCATTTCCCCTTTAAGTACACTGCTTTGTTAATTAGATCAGCTTGCTGAGACCACAGCTGCTGCAAGCTCCTTCCGTCCTGAGCCCTGGTGTCCCCCCCGCTCTATGGAAGATGGGGTAAGCAAGTGCAGGAGCAGGGTGGAGGGAGACACCCTGACATTAGCCCCCCTCTTCCTTCCCTCCCCCCCGCACAACAAGCAGGAGTCTCGGGGAGCAGCTCCAAGGCAGAGCGCAGGAGCAGCACATGACAGTGCAGGGAGGGACAGCTGCAATTGCTAGCCTGCTGGGAGCTGCTGCACAGGGAACTTAGGGGAGCAGGGAGCTGATAGGGGGAGCTGATGGGGGGGGCTGCTGGTCCACCCTGGTTCCAAGCCCCTACCAGCTAGCTACAACAGGCTGCTCTTCCTGCAAGCAGTAGACAAAGCAGGTGGCTGCCAAACTGTTAGAAGGGAGCATTACACAACTTTAAATGAGCAAGTTCCCTAACTGATCAGCAACGAAACAGCTGTACTTAAGTCTTATATAGTGCTTTTATTAGTAGATTTCCAAGTGTTTTACAAAGAAGTTTAGTGTCACTATCCCCATTTTACAGATGGGAAAATTGAGGCACAGGAAGGTGAAATGATGTGCTCAAATTTACTCAGTGGGCCAGGCTGGGGACTAGATCTTGTCACTAGCCAACATTGCTTCCTAGAGTTTTGTGTTCTCATTCTAGTCTCTAAGGATGGCTGTACAAGTTGAAATAGTTTGGTAAAACTGGCAGACTTTATCAAGTACAGGAATTTGTTTAATTAATATTTGGCAACGTTCCTTATTGAACAGATATATCAAATGCATAATATTTGAATTCCTCACTGTGAGTGATTTTCATCCATTTTGAGCACACATGCATATCAGTTGGTGATTAGGGAGCACTTATCATACTTTAATACAGTGAGTACTTTATTGATTACTACAACCCACAACACAAAACAAACAACTTTTCAAAAAGAAGCAGAGTTTTCTTATAGTGCTAGGGAGAGTAGTTAGAGCCTGACAATATTACAGATTGCACAGCTCACAAATGAAATACTTAAAAAAACCCAACCTAGTGTAGTAATGACCAAATATTTTGGTCTGACCCAGTGAAAAGTTAAATAAAATAATTCTGGTGCTAGTAGTGGGGGGAGAGGGGAATGCATGTATGATTATACTTAATCAACCTCACTGGCTGTTTCTTTATATTTCCCCAGAGTTAGAATCATGGTGAAAAATTATCCTTGTGAAAAAATATATATAAGGTTTAATCAACTCATGAATTAAGGAAAGTTGCACTGAACAGATGAGGTATTAGAAGTGAAGACAAGCATTTAAATTAAGAAAACAGCATGAATAGATTGCACAACTTGAGTCCAAGAACCCTTGATCTAGAGATTTAATGAATGCAAGAGAAGACAAGAAGGAATACATAAAAAGATACCATTAGTGCTCTGGGGTTATAGGAAGGAAAGGGACTCTTCAATGTGAGAATTTCATTTGAAAATGTTTACATTTCCTGCAAAATGTTCATGATGGGACCCTATGGCAAAGTGCTGAAAGAATAGGACACTAAAAAGAAATTAGAGATATTTTTCCATGATTTTCTGCACAGCTCTGTACAGCATAGCATTCTACCTCTTGTAGGGAGAGATCAAAGCCATGGGAAAGCAACATCTAATGAAAGGCATCTGGGCCTTGGGATAAAAGGAGGGAGTGTATGAAAGGGTATGACAAGTGTGTAGCTATCAAATCTGACATAAAGACAGAGAAACAAGAACACAGCCTGTGACAATCCACCTATCTTGTGCCATCAAAAAGTGAGGAGCTGAAGGAGTATGAGTATGCACACAAATATCTCGTTAACTTCATAGGTAAATAAAAATAGTGCTGATGCTGTGATGTTGATAGAAAATGGCCACATTTTTAATGCATATGCTATTGGAAAAATTAGAAGGATCGGATTTTTGACTGCAGAGGAACTGAAAAGCAATCAGAGGCTATGTACATGCTTCATGGAAGAAGCTTAACTTTTGTGCCTTATGTAACATAAATGTTGAGTATTAATATGGATTTCCAAGGTTCTCTAATCAATCAGAACTTGTGGAATGCACAGAGTTCACAGTCTACTGATCAGCTAATGAAAGGCCATTTCCAGAAACTCTGGGTTATTTCTTTGTACTGTATTTTAAAGTAGACCCACTGATTTTAATGGGAATTGGCTACAAAATGTTGAGACTGTAGTAGCTACAGGAACCTACAACATTAATTTTATTCTGCACCAGAAAGTCCACAAACATGGAATATAGGGATAAGCAGAGCAGATCAGATCACTGTTCCATCTGGTCCAATATTCTGCCTTTGACAGTGGCCTGCACCAATTGTTTCAGAAGGTGTTAGTGCAGTGGTCAGTTCTGGGGAAGTTTCTTCCTAATGCCAAGCAGATTTGTTTGGGTCCTGAAGCATGAGGGTTCAATCCTTTACATTAGATGGGATAAGCTCCTTCCCTCACTGTGTGTGGTCTCATGATTCATATAAAAGTCTAACCATTTTTTTAAATCATAGTCTCAAAGATATCTTCTGGCAGTGAGTTCCACAGGTTAATTAGATCCTGTAGGAAAATACTTCCCTGTGTCAGTTTTACTCTTGTCACTTTTCGGTTTCATTGGATGGCTCCTTGTTTTATAACAAAACGTAAATGGAAGACCCTGCCTTACCTACTCTAATCTATTCTTTATTGTATATTCTGCTGTCCATGTACTCTCTCATCTCTTCTCTATACCTGGCAGTCTTTTCAAGATCTCTTCGTATGTTTGCCCTTCCATGACTAATAGCTTTTTCATCCATCTTTGAAACTTTTCTGTTCTTTTGTGTGGTAGGTGACCAAAACTGAATATAACATTCAAGGTGAGGGTGTACCATTGGTTTGTAGAATGATATTTTTGCATTTCAGTACAACTTTCTAACCCATGCTTGAGACATCCTAATACTTATATTAATTTTAACCACTGCTGCACACTGAGTAGATTTTTTCATTGAGTTGTCTGCAGTGGCTGAATTTCCTGTGTGGTTACACTGTAACTTAGAACACATGAATGCATATGAATAGCTCAAGGTATTCCTTGTGTTTTACCTTGTATTTGGTAACATAGGATTTCATCTGGCATTGTGTTGCCCCGTTTCCTGGCTCTAAGATGCTCTGGAGTTCCTTGCAACTTCACTAACCTAAATATATTTGTGTTGTCTGTAATTTTTGCCACCTTACTGTTTATCCCCTTTGACAGT
Organism: Chrysemys picta bellii; assembly: GCF_011386835.1. Taxonomy (NCBI): domain Eukaryota; kingdom Metazoa; phylum Chordata; order Testudines; family Emydidae; genus Chrysemys; species Chrysemys picta. The sequence goes on along the minus strand of NC_088799.1, from coordinate 41,782,774 downwards.
TCATTAAAAATATTGTAAATAGTTAATACGCTGAATAACTATATTAAAAATTTAATGATCCAGTCTTAACAGTTTGCCATGTTAGAAATTGGTTTTATATTCCTTTTTTGTTTGCTGTCTCTTAAATTGGCCTTAAACCAGCCAGAGATTCCCCTACCCTGGGCGAATTCCTAGCTGGTGCAGTGGTAGCACTGGCAGCCTTCTACACCAGCAGCAACCTGGGATAAGGAGGAGCGGCAATGTTAAGTGTGGGTTGGGGGTATATTGGGAATGGGAGGGGATGTAACAGAGCTGAGTTTTGCTATGCTTATTCCTCTGCCAGTTTAAAGGACCTTGAATTGCTTGAATGTGCTCTTGAATCATTCAATAAATTCATGTTGACTGTGTCATGCTCCTTTTTATGTTTACTTTCCACAAATATTCTAGGGAACGAGTTTAGCGGAAGGGATGTTTGCTCAAACTTTATGATAATATTTTCAGAAGCAAATATTTTGAATCCATATTCATGAATATTCTGACTGGAAAACTATTACTGAGAGGTAAGCTAATCAGATCTTTAAAAGAAAACAGCCTGTGTTACCTGTTTGTCCAATCCAATTTCAAATATTAAACACTCACAACAAAATGCTACTAGTGAGTGAACTACAGATCAAGAAATTACTTGGCAAATCATTTTGAATAACAAACACATGTGAGGGAAAATTTGTTCATAGACCATTTGCAAACAGAAATTGATAGCATTCTAGTGCATGGATAGACTTGTACATGAAAGATTTGCAAGACATGAACTTGGTTATCCTTAAGAAAATGCTTAAATTCCCTTAAGGATAGATTGCCAGAGAGGTTAAAGCAGCAATCTCATTACAATCAGATGCCAGACTGGTCTCTCATATTCTTGTGCAGCTCTCTCAAGACTACTTAGACACAATGGTGCAGTTAGACATTAAGAGCTAGATTGCAAGGGCTTGTGCACTAGAGACTATCTCTGTGGCAAGTACCATGTCCCCCAGTGCTGTTCCCCCTGCACATGGGGGTTGCACGGTTCTCTCTATTCATTAGGGAGAAGCAGATTGCTCCCCTTGGGGCACCTACCCTGAGCTAGAGCATGCAATGAGGTCAGCAGTTAGGTAAAAATGTTTAGTTTTGACTTTGTAATTTCAACTCTATTAAAACATTAACTTATAAATAATATTTTATATTGTTTCAGCATTATTGAAACAAACTGTTTCTGAATAAACATTCTTGAGAACTTCCATTCCATGAAAAATTGAGAAATGTTAATTTTTCAACATTTGTTTTGTTTTGGATTGGAACGAAAAACCACAATTTCCCATGGAACAGAAATTCCATCTTCTGATTATCGCTGTGCAGGGCAATAGTAACAAGCTGTCACTGTACTAGTCAGAGCACAGAGTGACTGCAGTAGTGAGAGGCTTTAGCACTGCTAGGCAAGCAGGGGGAGACTTCTTGCTCACCCCTCTCCAGCCAGCCAAGGACCTCTGAAAACCTGGCTCTAAAGACAAGCTTGCAACAATCAGTAGTCTATTCTCAAACCCTTTTGTACAGTAGGAACACACCAACTCACAGCTTAGCCCATACAATTTTATTTGGGCAGCATTTGAATAAAAGCATCTGTATTCATTGCAGAACATAATAAAGGCACCACGCCTGGATTACACAGTTGAGCAATTGTCCATTTAAAGAAACATCCCCAATATAATAGAGACACAAAAAGCTTTCCTCAGAAGTTTCTATAACAGATAATGTTTCCAAATTTTAAGAGTGTAATACTGTTTTTGCCATTGTGGACTAACTCTTTTGTCTATCATAATACTGTCCATTCATAATCACAAATCTATTACTGAATGATGTCCCTTTTCTATTGCACATTTATTTTGCCTTCTCATCTCCCCTTCGGTATAATCTCTGTCTAACACCTGTTCTTTAGGAGTTGAAACCTTTATTCTTATTGCTTTCACATTTTTCTATTTGTCCTGTCTTCATGCCATTGCTTTGCTCATTGTGATTTTAAAAGAGAAAATCTGTTGCTAAGAGGCTGTTTCAAAAACAACATGGCTGTTCTGGTCTGAAAGATAGCATAGTAAGGCAACAGTGAAAGATCTGCTCCATGGTTCCTTTAGGATGTATTCCTTTCTCTCACAGACCAGCACAAAGTCTATGTAAAGAGGTTGTGTGCAGAGAACTTCTCAGCAGTTAGAGGGATTGCAGAGGCAGAATCTATAACCCAATTCAAGCCAGGTCTACAGTACAGTCTCTACAGCGGCACCGCTCTGGTGCTGCAGCTGTATTGCTGAAGTGCTGTAGAGTAGATGTTTCGTACATCAACAGAAGGAGTTTTCCCATTGAAATTGCTAATCCATCTCTCCAAGTGGTGGCGACTAGGTCAATGGAAGAATTCTTCCATCGATCTAAGCGCATCTACTCTGGGGGTTAGGTTGATCTAACTACAGCACTCAGGGTGGTAAATTTTTCAGAGCCCTGAGCAACGTAACTAGGTCAATCTAATTTTAAGTGTAGACCAGGCTTCATAAGCATGGCATTGGGCAGTCCCACAGGCGTTTTGTAGAATTGTGCTGGAATGTGAAGCAGAACCTGCACTGAAATAGCAGCCCCACCCTTCTGAATTGTAATGTGAGAAATTTTAATCACTAAATACAGTAACGACTTCTTTAGTTCACCCTCTTGACCTCTCACATGGCCCCCTTGCATAGTGACATTTTCAGAGAGGCTACTGAATCCACCTGCTCAACACTGGTGGAGGCATCTCTGCATAGATGTAGGGGCAACTTTCCAAAGAGAGGGACAGCGGGCTGTACAAAAGGCTTTGCGCGATCCCTCAGCTGAGAGCGTAAATAGAGCTGGGAAACATTTTCATTTGAAACTTTTTCCCCCAATGGAAAATTTTCAACTTCTTTCTTTTTTTTTAAATTTTCCATGGCTTTTCTTCAAAACCACTTTTCTCTGCCTTTCTTCCCTTTCCCCCAACTGGATGCAATAGAAAAAAAAATAACCAGAGGTTTTCAGTTTTCTTCTTTTTCCACCTAACTTTTTGAAACTTCAACTTTTTAAGAGTTAAAGTGGCAAAAGGAAAAGAAGAAAACTGGAAATGTGGGTGTGTGGAAACTCCTAGTTATCATTAATTGTATTGCATGCAGTAGGGAAAAAAAGGGAGGAACAGTCGGAAAAAAAACCCATCAAGTTTTGAAATGGTGAAGAAATGCTGCATTTTGTTCCCTGCATAGTGGAAACAACTTCAGAATTTTGAAATGTCTCATGAATTTCCCCCCCAGTTTTTTGACCAGCTCTGTGAGACGAGAACTCGACCCACTGACTTTCTTTCTTCTACCCACCTTGTGAGAGATGCACAAGAGAAGAACTGGAAACACCATTACTAGACTGAGTAAGATTATTTTGTCAAAAAGGGAAAATATAAATTATTCCTTTTGGGATATATTGGGGCATATTCTCAAATCTCATCTGGAGTAAATTGTCCCATAGATTCTGAGAAAATTCAATTCAGAAACACTGAGCTAGGACAATTTACACCAACTGAGAATCTGCTCCATACTGTATTGTCAGTCCCTGTGGTTCATGTATCCTTGGATGCTGAAATAGGACATATGCTCATGGGGATAATATCTACTCCCATGTATATATGAGCAAGTGAGTAAAACTCAGTGGAATTATATTAATGTAAATGGGAGAAGAATGTTGCCCACAGTCTAGAAAATAAATTCTTTATTCTGCGATAACATGTTTATGCCCACTATACTAGGAGGATATTTTGCATGTTAATGTTGCATTAGACTTTTATGAATGAGCTTGTGAAGATAGTTTTAATAAGGAAGCTAGAATCTGAGGTCCAAACTTTACCTGGATTTCTCCATTCTTTTAAATGAGAACCATCAATGTCACAGGACCCACATTTTCTCCCATCCTCCTCCTCTGAACCACACCTCATAACACAAGGTGAACTGAATGACCTTGTCAGGGATTTGGAACTACCCAAGAGTAAGGCAGAGCTGTTGGGCTCCAGGAGTGGCAGGTGATGTTAGGGTTTTCATGTTCCGTGACCGTCAAAAGGATCTTGTCCCATTCTTCTTCATGGAAGATTATCTTGTAGCCTGCAACAACATCGATGGTGTGATGGCAGCCCTCAACATCGTTCACGATCCAGATGAGTGGAGACTGTTCATTGATACATTGAAGACGAGTCTTAAAGCTGTTTTACTGCATAATGGCAATGTTTTGCCATCAATTCCAGTTTGTCATGCAGTCCATATGAAGGAAACCTATGACCACATGAAACAACTTTTGAGGTGCATAAACTATGACCAACATCAGTGGCAGCTTTGTGGCGATTTGAAGGTTGTTGCTCTCTTGCTTGGTCTGCAGACTGGATACACAAAGTACTGCTGTTTTCTCTGCAAATGGGATAGTCGTGCAAGAGATTCCCACTACATCAAGAAAGATTGGCCACTCCGACAGTCATTGGAGCCTGGGAGGAAAAGTGTTCAGCATCCACCACTTGTTGAATCAAGGAAGATTTTGTTACCACCTTTACACATCAAGCTGGGTCTGATGAAGAACTTTGTCAAGGCCATTGACAAAACACAAGCAGCTTTCAAGTACCTCCGTGGAAAATTTCCAAGGTTAAGTGAAGCTAAGATAAAGGAAGGTGTCTTTGTTGGTCCTCAGATTCGTGAACTTCTTCGAGATGATGCATTTGACCATGCACTGCGTGGCAAGGAAAAGACGGCATGGAAAGCCTTCCAGTTAGTGGCAATAAATTTTCTCGGAAACAACAAGGCAGACAACTACAGGTTGTTGGTGGAAAACCTCCTCAAGGCATACAATAGCCTTGGTTGCAACATGTCACTAAAGATACATTTTTGCACTCTCATCTAGATTTTTTTCCACCGAACTGCGGAGAAGTGAGCGACGAGCACGGCGAGTGATTTCACCAGGACATTGCAACAATGGAGAAATGCTATCAGGGCAAATGGAGCCCATCAATGCTTGCAGACTATTGCTGGACAGTGACAAGAGATGCTCCATTTAATGAATACAAGAGACAAGCCAAGAAGCGCCGAGTAGACACTGAATAGGACTAAACTATGTCCATAATAGTTTTTTGCCTTTTGTTTCATAATAACTTTTATTTATATAACCCTTTTGCTGATTTTTAAACAGGTCAGGTGAAATATTAAACTGACATAAACAGGTCAGGTGAAATATTATCATGTAAAGCAACCATAAACACATGAAAAGACCTAGGTTTACAATTTATGATTAAAACTCTACTATCTGCACAATATACATAGACATAAAATGTAAAAACTTAAATATCTTAGAAACAGTAGCCAATCAGTTGTTTTAATTGTCATATTTGAATTCAGCCCATCAAAATACATAATAAATAGCACATTTTATCTCTGAAGCAGACGATTTCTCAAAAATTGTAGACCTTATCCTCAGATTCCAGTTTAGCTCTACTAAGGCTGCACTGAAATGTCTGGTCATCTGTTTGAGGTAAATGTTCTTTGATGTAAGAGGAAAATGGCTGGTAGGGATGCAAAATGGCAGGGTGCTTCAACTGAAAAGGAAAACAATTTAGCATATTGAACTGACCAACTGATGCCATTTTATAATAAAATTCAATTTGATTTTACATAGCATCCTCCATACGAACAGAAAGATCTAAAATAAGCCAGACGTTAATAAAACAAATCAAGTATAGCTCTCTACAGATATTACATGGGGCCTGCTCCTGACATACACAGGGATCTCTTTAATTAGGAATGTTGACTCTAGTTTGTAGTGATGTTTGCCACATAGAGGTTATTGGTTAGTCTCAGATGCTGACACTGACCATTATACTCTCCCTGTGCTAAATCCACTCTGACAAGTCAAGTTGCCTCCTGGATATGGCATTGTTTCTCTGATTGATGTATGACCCCACTAGAAACAGCTAGTATGTTGCAGTGCTGTCTAGTTTGCTATATTACAGTGTTGTTAAACTTTGTTTTATAATTTATTCTGAGTTGTACTCTAATCTTTATCCTGTTATCTTAATCTCATACTCCCATCAATGATCCCAAAGACTGATTGCTGTAACAAGTCAGGGTGGGCTGATTAATTTAAATCACCCATTTTAGTTCTGATTTAAACTTGCAAGCAGGAAGCCTTGATTAAAACTGATTATTTAAATCTTGTTTTGCATTGTACTTTTTAGGTATTTTCTAAAGATAGGTTGATTCTCATTGGCTAGTGACCATTAAAACATATTGAACTGCAACTAAATGTGGACTTTACACTAATTTTTGTACTAATTTTTGCTACTCAGGTAAGATACTAAAATATATACACATTTGTTTACGCAATTATATAGCTTAACATACATTTATTCAGATTCCTAATTTTTACCTTTTTGTATTATGTTAGAAAATGGGGAATGACTCATTTCCTATTTACTAAATGATGATTAATTATTTATTTGTGACTTGTGTCCAGTTGTATTTGGATGGAAATTAGAATTCAATTAAAAATCCACACAAATAGTATTTCTAAATGGTGTTTTACTAAATAAAACTACCTTAAATGTGCTGGATACCTAAGAAAAAATAGTAAATTTATCAAAACATGTTTTGCATTTAAAACTGATTTATTAAAAAAGAAAATATCTGTAGTTAATGAATAAAACTTATTGTTTTTGGAAACTATGTCCTTCAAGACTTAGAACTAGTAGATCCCATTCTTGTTTTTATTCATTGATTGGAAGAGAAAAACAATCTTTACTGTTTTTTTTTTTTTTTTTTAATTTTCAATTGGTTTTTCAACTTTGAAGGATTGGTAATTGAACTGAACTTGTTGAATAAACGGAGATGAAGAAAATATTCTCTCTTCACCCATGGAAGAGGCTACTGCTATCAAAAATTGGTTTTGCTCTTCAACAAACACTGATTCCCCCAGTTCAGTGGTTTGACTTTCTTTACATTTTCAGCAGCAAACATGTACTGATGGAATACTATTTTAAATTTAATAGCTTATAGTAAATGTATGCCTTAACATAGGTTGCCCTAATTTTAAATAGGGTTATTTTTAAAAAGAAATGTATTTAATTTTTTTTTAATCTAACAAATAAAAAATCTTCCAGGACTTTTTAAAATTGCCAATTAAAAATGTCCAAGAGAAGTGTCTTACACGGATATTTTTAAAAACAATACACTGGCTATTCTGGAAATGTATTGAAGCATGGGATTTAATTCACAGAGGGACAAAAATCTGTCCTCAGTTTTGCAGTATTCATTGCAATCAGTGGAACAGAGTGCCTGTATCTGATGACATACTGCTTTTAGAGCTCCAAATAGATGGAGATGTCTTTTGCAGTATAAGGCCTAGTCAAAAGTCACTGAAGTCAATGGAAAGAAAATCATTGACTTCAATGGACTTTGGTTTGGGTCCATATTTTGCATCTTTGACTTTGCATCTTTTTTCAGAATATTTAGTGGGTTATAAATCATTGTTACAAACATACCAGCGCTGTCTTTGAAGCGGCACATGAGGTCTGTTCCTTGCTCATGACCACTGTTCAGCCTTTCACTTTCTCCTACTGCCACTTCCATCTTTGGCTGCGTGATCACTTTTCATTTAACAGAACTCTGTCAGAGCCTGCATAGGTGATTTAAAATAACTATTGCCCTTTTCGAGCCAAGCGGGGATGTTCTAGCTGGGAGGAGAAATTGGTGATAGTCAGGTATTTCTTTGATGCAATCTTGTTTATTTACAAGGAATGTACAAAGTCTTATTTCTTGAACACAGGAGGAATCGGAAAATAGGGGATATCATCTTTGCTTATAGCCCCAGGCCTCTTTAGCTAGGGTTACCATACATCCGGTTTTTCCCGGACATGTCCGGCTTTTCGGCAATCAAACCCCCATCCGGGGGGAATTGCCAAAAAGCCGAACATGTCCGGGAAAATGCCGGCCGGGCACTTCCCCTCCCGCGGTGGCTCTGCTCCTCCCCTGACTCTTCGGCTCTGTTTAAGAGCTGGGCTGCCCGAGCGCTACCGGCTTCGGACAGCCCACATGCCGCCGAACCCTGCACCGACGGAGCCCGGGAGGGGAAGTGCCCGGCTGGGGGCGCAGGGTCCGGAGGCAAGGGGGCTGCCCGAAGCCCAAGTGCTACCGGCTTCACGGTTTGCCGGGCAGCCTCCAGACCCTGCTCCCCCCGCTGGGCGCTTCCCCTCCCGGGCTCCAGCTGCGCTGGGGAAGCACCGGCCAGGGGCGCAGGGTCTGGGGGCTGCCCAGCAAACCATGAAGCCGGTAGCGCTCGGGCAGCCCTTTTTGCGTGGCTGGGAGTGGGAGGGAGGAGGGGGCAGAGTTAGGGCGGGGTTGGGGCGGAGTTGGGGCTGGGGTGGGAAATGGGCGGGGCCAGGACCCCGTGGAGGGTCCTCTTTTTTATTTGTTAAGTATGGTAACCCTACTTTAGCCAGTATCAGGCCCAGAACCTTCCTCAAACCTTCTCCAGGGTCACATGGTGCTTACAGGCTGCTGCTTGGCCATCTCCCTCTCCCTCCCCCCACCTCCGCCCCTCTCAGTCTCTCCCAGGTGTTCAGTTCTGTCCTCCCCTCTCCTCCGCCCTCCCCCCCCCATATTTACCCAAACAATACTCAGCCAAGCCCCTCTGCCTACTCAGTCCAAAACTCCTGAGCTGGTCCACAACCCTTTTTGTCACAGGTGAGGGGTGTGTGATTGACTTATCCTGACAGTTACGTTAATTGAGGGGTATGTTCACATCCAGTCTCAAAGAGGTTTGTGATCAGTCACCAGTGCCTCTCAGTGTAGCCTAGCTGCAGAAAGAAAGTGTATTTTTTAATCTTTCAGTTTGATGTGCTATTTGGCTCTCTCTCACTCTCTCTCTGATTTTTGTTGGTATAAATTTAGAAGCAGAACTTAAATGCTGAAAATTTTGAGAAAACCTAAAAAAAGACAAAACCAGAACAAAAACGGATTGTCATGCAGCGAAGGTATGATTTTATGGAACACTATTTAGCTAAGACCCGTTCAAGGAGAAACTCCAGCGGATTGCCAGGGGCAATCTCCGTAAGATGTGGTTGCTGCTAGAGCCTGCTGTAAATATTCTGCTGTTTTGCAATTGGCAACGGTTAAACTTGGTACAAATACATATAAAATACTTAGGTGTAAAATAAATATTTCTTTTCTTTCCCTTCAGAGATAACCACATTAATACGATAAATATCAAGAAGAACAAATAACTAACTCAGTGGCAGGGATTCTTTAGTAACTATTGCTAGCTTGTTCATTTCATTCATAAAGCTGCATAAACTGGGCTTGAAAACTGATAAGTGTACAATTTTGAACAGCAATTCGCTGTCCTAAACTGCAGTGGATCCATCTTTAAGGCACCCCTTTGTTTACATAAGATGAAATAAACAGGTTGTCCACGTCACTTTGAGCAGAAGGTCTTGGTTCTCAAGCTCTGCTGAGAAGTATACTTGCAATTAATGCTCTGGATATAGAATTTGTGTAAGGTGAATTTGTAAATAAAATGTGTACAGAAGATTATCAAAGCTGGTGCCGGCCTTCTTGAACAATATCTGAAGGATTTTTACATCTTGAAACGATCAGCAAACATTTGCACATAGCCATAAGATTCTGCTCTTACAAATATTTATGACTAGTGAGTTTTTTGCAACAATAAAATCTTAAAACAACATTGCCAAAGACTTTAAATTCTTTTTAAATTCATTTAAAAACCAATAAACAGGAAGGTATCTGTTTAGGAAGGATCAGATGCTGCCACCTTACTAAATAAGACTAGTCAAGGAATATGGTAGTGTTCAATGAGATAAAATGGGGTAGAATCTGGTCCTTTCCTTTTGTCTTTACCCTTTGGCACTTGTTTGTGTTCATTATTGTAATTCTGTTGCAGCAGTAGCAGCCCTGGCCCACTTCTTTCCTTATAGTAAAAATGGAATTGGGTCATTACTGCTAAAGAAGAGTGATCAAGGCCATCCATCCATCTAATTCTTAAAACTGTTTCTGTTCAACAGTTTTCAATGGCTGAAAGCTATAATCCATTCTGTTCTGTCTGGCACATGCATCCCCTGACATAACACTGTGACTTCCGCCTCCTTGGCCCAATCTTTCTTTCTTTCTTTCTTTCTTTCTTTCTTTCTTTCTTTCTTTCTTTCTTTCTTTCTTTCTTTCTTTCTTTCTTCAGTCTCTGTTATGTCCCGTGAGCTTCAGAATGGAATAAGATATGATCTATCTGGCTCTGGAGGTGGGGGTGGGGGTGGACGGAAGCAGTATGGTCCTAGTGGGCAGAGCACTGGACTGTGACTCAGGAACCCTGTATTCTACTCCTAGCGGTGCCCATAAAGCTGCTGTGTGACCTAAGTCAAGTCAATTCATCTCTCTGTGGTACTGTTTACCTTTCAACCCTATTTCTGTCTTGGTTGTTTAAATCATAGATCTTAGAACTGGAAGGGACCTCGAGAGGTCATCTAGTCCAGTCCCCTGAACTTGTAGCAGGACTAATCTAGACCATTCCTGACAGATGTTTGTCTAACCTGCTCTTAAAAATCTCCAAAGATGGAAATTCCCTAGGTAATTTATTCCAGTACTTAACCACCCTGACAGTTAGGAAGTTTTTCCTAATGTCCAACCTAAATCTTCCTTGTTGCAATTTAAGCCCATTGCTTCTTGTCCTATCCTCAGACGTAAAGAAAAACAATTTTTCTTCCTCCTCCTTGTAACAACCTTTTATATAACAGTTTTCAAGTATAATGTCCCCTCACAGTCTTCTCTTTTCCAGACTAAACAAACCCAATTTTTTCAATCTTCCCTCACAGGTTGTGTTTTCTAGATCTTCAATCGCTTTTGTTCCTCTTCTCTGGACTCTCTCCAATTTGTTCACATCCTTCCTGAAATGTGGTGCCCAGAACTGGACACAATACTCCAGTTGAGGCCTAATCAGCACGGAGTAGAGCAGAAGAATTACTTCTTGTGTCTTGCTTACAACACTTCTGCTAATACATCCCAGAATGTTTGCTTTTTTTGCAACAGCATTACACTTTTACTCATATTTAGCTTGTGGTCCACTATGACCTCCAGATCCCTTTCTGCAGTACTCCTTCCTAGGCAGTCATTTTGTATGTGTGCAACTGATTGTTCCTTCCTAAATGGAGTACTTTGCATTTGTCCTTATTGAATTTCATTCTATTTACTTCAGACCATTTTCCAGTTTGTCCAGATCATTTTGAATTTTAATCCTATCCTCCAAAGCACTTGCAACCCCTCCCAGCTTGGTATTGTCTGCAAACTTTATAAGTGTACACTCTATGCCATTATCTAAATCATTGATGAAGATATTGAACAGAACTGGACCCAGAACCGATCTCTGTGGGACTCCACTCCTTATACCCTTCCAACATGACTGTGAACCACTGATAACTACTCTCTGGGAATGGTTTTCCAACCAGTTTTGCACCCACCTTATAGCAGCTCCATTTAGGTTGCATTTCCCTAGTTTATTTATGAGATGGTCATGCGGAACAGTATCAAAAGCTTTACTAAAATCAAGATATCATATGAGATATTTAAGCATTTTTCCTAATTTCTACAGAAGTAATGCTGTAAAATTACCATTTTACCATAATTAATTCTTAGTATGTCCAAGTTTTGTGCCATGGAACATTTAATTGAAAACTTAAACTTATGAAGAAGCACAAAATGCAATTTACAGTGATGGCTGAAACTACACATGACCATACCCCTCCCCCCCACAAGTTGTAAGTAGGTGTGTACATATACTTACACTTACATACTATATATGCTGATATAGTCATTTTATGCAGGAATAAACTGCTTTCCATTTTCAGCTTTTATGATTTTGCATTCAGTACCTCCAAACAATTCATAAGAAACACACTAGTAAGCATCATTATTGCATTGTTGAACTGGGTGTAAACATTTTACAAGCCATGTGTTCAGATTTTTTTTTAACTGAAACATTATTTCACACCTGTCTGCTTTCTGGGTCACCAGTTAATAATGTCTCTGCTTAGGAATGAAATTGGGCTGTTATTAGCTGTTTCATCTTTAATTAGGCTACTGTGGATCTTCCATCTCTTATGGCTGCAGCTGTAAATGCTGTATCATCTTTGTGGTTATTTCTCTTTACCTTATCTTGTATCATCTAGTATACAAGATGTCTCTGTTTTCTCAGGGAGATTCCAGATATAATAGCCTCATTTACAAATCTCGATTAAGTACACAGTAAATCTTGTAAGAACCTGAAACTTACATGAAGAGTGACAGCATTCATAGGTATCAATTAAATATCATACTGTGTCTTGAAAGGGAGAAATCTTTCAAAAAGGAGGAGCAAAATTCCTAAGCTAATTTCTGTTCTGACGAGCCCTTCCTGGAATTCCATTGGATACGGTGCTAATAATGTTTTAAAGAAAAATGTGAGGGGATGATCACAGTGGTCTACAGGCTTCATGATTTCAGAGACTGAAGGCCACAGTAAGAGAGATGTTTGGGTTCCACAGCTGCCTTTTATGATGCTATATGGAAATGGAGAACACAACCTGTTTGCTTCCTCACTACAAAGAAACCCAAGTAGTTGTGGCCAAGTGGAAGGTGGGCAAAGTTGAGACACCTACTGGGAGCCACAGAGCATTCCTGGAGAGAAGTATGGAAAGAAACAAGACTCAAGAGAATGCAGATGAGACAAGCATTTACTAATTGGGCAAGGCATCCAAATCCCTGAAAGCTCTCAGTGAGGAGGGTTGCTAGTATTGTGCACAGATATTGGAGGGATTGGCGCCATTCAGAAGTGTCCTCAGAAAGTATTGGCAGGTAAGTGATACACCCAGTAGTAGAGCTGGGTGACATTTTTTCAGTGAATAGTTTTATTTGCCAAAAAATGCAGTTTCAGTTGATCTGAAGCTAGTCATGAATTGTGTCAAGTTTGCCAAATAGATTCAACTGAACAAAAAAAATGGTTTGGAAATTAAATGTTTTGTTTTGATCTTTGTGATGGGGTGTTCACTCCGCGTTTGTCCGGAAAGGGTTAATGTAGAGTCAGAAGGGGAATAAACCTGACAGGCCACAGTTAAGTAATCCCCTGACAGAGTGAGGGAGTCCAGCTGTGGAGGAACCAGCTGGGCTGGACTTATAAAGGCAGGAAATTGGCTGTAGAGGGGGCTGCTGGGAAAGTCTTCAGTCATTCCCCTGGACAAGAAAAGAGTGCTTGGAGGTGAGCAAGAGAGGTAGCCTACAGTTACGTCCTGGGAGAGGGAGTTAGGAGGCAGGCAAACCCAGAGAGGGGGGAGTGTTGGATGGTAAGGAAAGGGCTTAGGGAAAAGCAGTAAAGTCTAGAAGGTAATAGACCTTGGCTGCTGACCAAAGGGTTCCTGACCTGGAACCCAGAGTAGAGGGCGAGACCGGGTTTCCCTACTAGCCACTGAGGGAGTGGCAACGGGGCAGTGAATGGGAAGCCTGCTTAAGATTCCTCAAGAAAGACTTTGATACTCTGGAAGGGGAAAATGTATATAGTGACCTGGCTGGAGGGTCACAAAGAGGCAGTAGCAGCTTTTGGAGCAGGAGTGAGGGAGCTGCAGACCCAGGGAGAGAGGTGGACAGATGGCACACAACCATGGGAAGGGGCGTCGACCTCCTGAAACTAGTCCCCAGAGCGGCCAGGAGAAGACCCCATCCAGAGGTGAGTAGAGCACCTCATCACAACCTTGCTTGAAATATTTTAGGCTTCTTGATTCCCTAATATCATTTTAAAAAATGCTTTTAAGTTCAAACCAAAATGAAACTTATTTGGGTTTATTTATTTATTTATTTTGGAATTGCCAGTCAACCAAAAAACCTATTATTTACCCCACTCAACTCAGTGGCTTTGGCTTTCCTATAGCACCTCTCTGCCCGGACTCCTAATTCTGTGGTAGCAGAGTCTGTTGTTTTACAGTCGGTGTCTATCAGATCTGCCCTCTCACTGTGACACAGGCAGTAAATTATACCTGGCAAAAGCATTGGCTGGAGGGTTGTTTCTTTAGTGCTAATAGTACTTGGCATTAATAAGGCACTTCCCATCAGAGACTCTCTCAAGGCATTTTACAAACAATAAGTTGAGCCTCACAATATCCCTGCGGAGCCGGGTGAGTAGTAGTATTCCCATTGTATAGATGGAGTGAATTTTTTAGTTTACCTCAGGGGATGCTAGATTTGATCATCATACGTTGTGGCTAAACTTGTAGCTGGGACAGCCTCTTGTACCCTCTCACCAGGGATAGGATGAAATGCTAGTGTGATGCTTATTGCTTGTGCTCCACTAGTGTGAGGGCGTGAAATATGAGATGCTCTTTGCTGACTAGAAGCTCCATAGTGGTCCCAGGGGATTGAGACATCTTCCCTTTTGTCTGGTCTCTGGTTGGGACACATTGCAGGGTTTCCCATCTTCCTTTTTTAACAAAACAGCTCAGTTTACTATTCCCCTAACACCTTCCACAGATACACAGCAATTTGGGTCCCATTTTCCCTACCCATACTGGGGCTGAATTCCTCGATCCAAACTGGCCTGGCATAAGAGGATGGAACAGACTAAAATTTGTTTTTTTCCAGCGATGGGGGGAGGGAAGGCAGGTTACCTATAAATGAACCAATCCTGAGATGAATCACATAAATGTAGTGTTATCTCGGTATGATCTTAGGAAGCAAGGAAGCATATGGGACAAAATATGAAACTGCACAGCATTTTGGACAAGGGACCTGTGATTGGATGTTCACCCCACACTCATCCCAAAAGAGTTAATGAAGGCCAACTAACTTATTAGGCTGCATATTGTAAGAATTAAGGCTGAGAGGAAAGCCCTAAATAGGGGAAGCTCACCTGTGAAGGAACAAGCAGGGCTTCTATAAAGCAGGGAGGGTTTATTGGAAATAGGTTGGGGAAGTGGAGGAGCTGCTCTATCTGGTTGTGTTGGAGACTAACTGGAGCCCCTTTCCAATAATGAAACAAGGCGAGGTAAGGAATCCCAGGTTGGGGAAAAGGAAACCAGAGGGGAGAGAAAAGAATGAGCCCATTGATGCAGAAAGACTTTGAGACCCTGGAAGGGGGAAACGCATAGTAACCGGCCGAAGGGCCAAGTCCTGAAGAGGAAGCACAGCTAGTGGCAGAGAGTGAGAGAGACTGGCAGCAGGGCATGCAGAGAGCAGCAGAATGGGGCCTTGGACCTGGAAAGAGCTAATCCCCAGAGCAGCCAGGAGGAGGTGTCACCTGTGGTGAGTGGACCACATGACAGGATTCTTGTAAAAATATTCCTTAGTGTCTAATAATCACACTTGAGGTATCCAGCCACTTAATGTCATGTTAAATTCCAGTGGGACAGATCCTGAGCTAGCTTAAAATGGCACAGCAGGATTAATTTTGATGATGCTATACTGATTTACATCAGGTGAGGATCTGGCACAATAGCTGGATCAAATCCTGTGGTTCTTTTCCAAATATTGACTTAGGCAAACTCCCATTGAGGTCCATCAGGTTTTGGATGGACCTGATTGATCTTTTTTTTTTTTTTTTTTTTATAACCCTTATTGTAGACTTGAGATTGCAGAACATTACTTTGGTTTCAAACAGGGGCACTGAAATTACTGTGTTTCAGGTTTCATTTTATCTGGTTGGAATGTTCCATTTCAGAGTTTTTTTACTAGACAATTTGAGGGTATTGTAAATATCACAGAGAAGCAATTACCCTTGAACTCAATGTTCTTTTTGCTTAGCTACCCCCTGTCTTAGTATATCACAGCTCTATGTCCAAACTATTTAAACAGCTAGTGTTGGGGGAAAGATAAATATAGCTGTTAAAGCCTGGAAGATATGCTTCTAATACTGATTGGCAAAAGAAGGGGTTTCCATAATTTGATAGTTATTCAAAAGTAAATGGTGGACTTCTAATGGGAGAAATGGTCTATTATGTTGAAGAAAGAGCTAAAGGCTAATTTTTCTTTCATTGCAAAAAAATAAAGCTCCTGATAATGAGGCTGACATTTGCCAGTTGTTAGCCTCTATTTTTTACGCAGAAAGAATTCAAACTAGCCTTATGGCTAAGGTCACTTTTGGCCTATTGTAATCATGCTGTCACTGACATGCAGTTTTATTTTAACAGTTGCTACTTGTTCTACATAAAGATGGATATATCTTCCTGGAAAACAGAGAAGGGTTATATTTGACTTTAAGCAAACAAAGCTGTATGTCTTTGGAAGGATAGGAGTGGGAAGGTGAGAAAATAAGAATGTTTATATGGGATGGGTTATGTTTACATAGGGCCAGATTGGGATGCCATTACTCATATTGAATAGTAACTTACTCCAACAGTAGTCACATACTATTCAGAGTGAGTATGGGTGTCACAATATGGCCCATAATTTGGTTCCCAATGTATATACACCAATATATAGTCTAATATTGCAAGATGCTGATCATGAAGTGTATAGGGGTAGAGGCTGCTTAGCACCTTACAGAAGAGAACTCTAAGATCCTCCAGTATTTTTGAATGCAGAACTTTCATTGACCTGGATGACGATGCTACAGTGTGTGTGTGCAACTTAATCTGTGGCACTATGTGATGAATAATAATAACTGGATCAGGACCTGTATATCAGAGCCTACATTGAACATTGGGCATTCTCCTGTCTCTGGCTTGGACACTTTCAGGATACCTCTGCTCAACACCTCCAGCAGCCATTGGATATCTCACCTTCCTGAGGCTCTGACCCCCTTTTGTGGCTAGATCCTCAAAGGGAATGGGAGCTAATTGTCCGAGGGGGGTTGCAATGAGGATTTGTGAAGCAAAGCTCAGGATTACTGTGGTTTTAAAGCAATGAGAAAACAGGCAATGGAGTGAGGAGGAAGGTTTTGCATTGGGTGAGAACGTTAGTTGAAAACTGGGTACAGGTATGGATGGCACAGTAAAAAGGACATTTTAATCACATGCCTGACTCCAGTGGGAGCAGGAATAAGCCCCCACTTATCTATTTTTAATTTTTATAAAATATCCCCGATAACATGGCTTCTAGATACATGTGCAAATTTTAAAAGCACTTCATAAATTGTATTGGTCAAAAAGACTCTTCAGTGCACTATAGTAAGCACCAAATTCAGATTGTCCCAGCCCCCATTTAGCCAAGGGAGTGGGAAAAGCTAGTGGCTTTATGCAGAGCTGACAGGATAACAGAACTGTGCTCTGTCAGATCAACAAGGACATGAATTCCAGGATGAAAGGCCCTACAGAGAGAATCTTTCTTCTACCATCAGATGTTCAAATCCAGGGACTATTAACACAAGTGCCTCAACTATCACTTGCAGCAGCTCTCAGAGAAAGAGGCAGCATTGCATAGTCTTTCTAATCAATGTAACTGCACCCAGAGCAAACAGAAAGCCAACACAGTTTTCAGAGAATTAGTTTATGCTCCTTGTGGCAAACATAGCTAAGCAGCTGAGTAAGTGATTCTTCATTGGTTGATGCTTCTGAGTGCAATGGAAAAGACTGAAGCTGTTTGCATTACACTTGGAGTTAATTGGAAATTTCCCTCTAGTTCTACCACTTCCCAAAGTTTAATGTAATGTGCACTGAGCAATAGAGGGTTTGGTAATCAGTTGTGTGTGAATAAAATATGATTGGAAGTGTTTAATTATAAATGTGATCATGTGTATGAGAGAGAACAGAAGACATCTAAAGGAAGCATGATACACACAGGGGATATGAAATAAAGACATTGAGAAGAGAGAAAAGCCATAAACTGTTGGGCATTTTTGTAATTTGTCACCTCTGCATTAACCATTGATTCAAAGTATTAATGATGAAAGCAGATAATTATAATGTCATCCTCTAACAAAGGAACCATTATAATTTGGGTAAATAGACCCTATAACATTTTTAAACTTGTATTTGCACAGCAGATAGAATTTGATCTCATGTGAACTCCACATGTTTATGAAAGGTAATTTTTTTCATATGTTTATATTTTATACTATCATAACACAGAAACAAAGGGATTGATGCAGATCTCACAAACTCATGGGATTGATGCAGATCTCTTCTACCCCTAGGTCACTGGTTCAGATCCAGCCTAGTCTAGCCAAAAGTGAAGATGTGATGCTTTTTGGCAGCCTAGATCATATTATTAGTATTCATTGTTGGTGCTAAACAATGTACTGATCTCAACACAGTGCACAAAGACAAGCCCTGCAATGGGAGAGCTTCCTTGTGGATAAGCATCTGTGTCATAAGACCACCACACCTAGCCTATCCTGCCAAGGGATAAATAGGAGACTTACTGACTGACTTCTCCTTCTAAAAGTTGTCCCAGTGGGAAAGGATTGGTGCTTATTGGTGAGGAAGCTTATACTATTGCTGACCTGCTGCATTCCTGAGTCCAGGACTTGGGTTTTCAGGCTCTTGGGCATCTTTCACTAGTATGATAAAACAAAACCACAGACAGCTAGACTTTAGGCAGAGCCCTGAGCAAGGGTTGCTGTAGATGCTGCACCAGCCCAAAATTAACTGGTGCCTCAGAGACACATCCACAATTTTTCTCCACGTACTCCTTGTATTGGAGGGGAAATAACTGGCTGCTGGCTACCATATTACACCTCTACCCTGATATAACGCTGTCCTCGGGAGCCAAAAAATCTTATCGCGTTATAGGTGAAACCGCATTATATCAAACTTGCTTTGATCCACTGGAGCGCGCAGCCCTGCCCCCATGGAGCGCTGCTTTACCGCGTTATATCTGAATGCGTGTTATATCGGGTCGCGTTATATCGGGGTAGAGGTGTATATGACACCCCTCTGCCAGATCAATTTTTCTGTCCAGCAAGAAGGAGGTGGAGTCAGGGCTCCCTCCTTTATCCTCCCCACCCATCTGCTTTGCGGAGGGAGGAAGTGGGTGCATAGGCGTGCTTGCTTTTGTGCGCGCTACCCGTAGTGCTAGGGACTCTTACGCTCATGTACAGGTGTGCAGGACCAGTCATAATTTTGGCCTCAGAGTTCTTACAGAGGAAACTGTGCTTTACTCACCTCCTTGTGCCTGGTGGGGGAGGGGTGGGTTAAATAGTGAGATGATCTTCTTTACTGCATGTGCTGCTGCTTTACCTAGGCACTGTGAGGTAAGTTTTATATGGAGAGAAATCCAGCCTGGACTCTGAGTTACTGACTTGTATGCATGGTAGTTACCCCTTAACTTTATCTGAACATAGTTTTTATGTGCATTTTTTAAAGGATAGTACACCTCTAAAATAGATCTGAAAGAAACTGCCTGTGATGAATGGACAGCAAAGAGAAGATGAAACCTATATCCAGTGTCCCTCTGCTTTCTTCTATTCCGAATTAACACTTTTGACTGGAAAAAGAAATGGTGAGCGTAAAATACAGTTGAAAGGGAAAAAAATGCCAGGACAATGGAAATCATCAGTTCAAATAATAAAAAGGCACTTATAGGTAAGAAACCAGAATCAGGAATGATGGTTATTTAATGGTGCTTTTTCCTAGTGAAAAATTTAGCATTTGCTGCTTTATTGTTGTGCAGGTATAATAAATATGAAGTGTTATCAGTTGAGCAGAACTAGCAGCCACTAAAAGCTTCTGTCCCCTTCAGCTGAGTCTGCTTATGTTGGTAAAAATAACAGTGATGCGCTTGCTAAGAATCCAACACAATTTGGAGAAAAGGGTAGAAATAAAATTGCTCTTAGCCTTGATTAATGTTGAAAAATATTGATTACATTGCTTATCTTCCAAGCATGAAAGGCTTGAGAATGTTCTTTGAAGATGAGGCATCAATGTACTAGTAAGACTTTTAATGTGTGATCCCAAGCCCATTGAAATCAATGGAAATCATTTTATTGATCCCAAATAGCTTTTGGATCAGACCCCTATTGAATAAGGAAAAAGTTGTGTTTTAAAAAATCTGTTTTTCTCGTGGTCTAGGTTTTTCTGGGTTCTCAGCTGTGCCCTATATGTCCTGGGCAGAGCTGATGCGGTGAGGTTAATGAGGAGTCCCAAGAAGCCTTTAGTGGTTCTCCAGTGCTGCCGTTTGTTGTATATTGACCCAGTCTTTGAAATAATATAAAGTGGCCTCAGGGCTGATATAGTGTATGCTAGATAGCTATGTCCTCAGAGGGCTGTTAAGGATTGCTGGAGTGCAGCAGTGCTCTGGCCACACCCCCAGGAAGGAGCCTGCTAGGCAGTGACTATGCCATGCAGGATTGCCCAATTAGCTAGATTCACCAGCTTTACACCCCTTTTGCACAACTACAAAAGCACTGTATTATGGTAGAGAATCTGGTGCACACAGCGTGTGTGTGTGCGTGCATACATAAAGGTCCTGATTCTCGACTGCTCTACCCCAATTTTACACCCCCTTTTTTACACTAATGTACAACTGGAGTAGCATAAGGGACAGTCAGGCTGTGTACATTTGTGACAGAGAAAATATATGATCTTCTTAGTGTATGTGCAATGTGCCTCAAGTGGCACGTGAACAGGATTCATCACTGAATTTGATCTGCTAGTTAGATCATGAGCTTCCCCAGCCCCAGCTGGGTACTGATGGGGAGTACGATGTGAACATGGATCCATGCCCCGCAACGTACAGTAATAAGACCTAACTCTTATATTGCACTTTTCAAGCCTTTACCCAACCTACCTTTAATATTTTATAAACTTAATAATTTAATTGCCTTCTAGAGATGAGCTCCAGAAACATCTTCTTTTCTCTTGTCTTCTTAACTTGAATGCTCCTTTCTTCTCTACTCATCTTATTTCTGATCTTCCTTTGTCCACACTTTTTACCCTTCCCTTCTCTGCTACCATCTCTCCAACCCTTTCCACTTTCTCCTGGTGATATTACTGTGTATCTCTTTTTCCACTGTGCTGATTCCATTTCCTCTCCTTGTGCTCACTATCCTTTCCTGCATTAACCACAACACATGTAATTTCTTTGTTGACATATGTGGGATGAGATATGGCAATACATTATTTCACTGAAAACTTTCCTCCAGGGATTTATCCCTCCTGGGTGAAATGATTGCTTTTCCCCTGTTTCAGATTAACCACCCCAGGAAGGAAATATTTAATGTTTCATTATTACTATTAATCTTCCAAGGCGCTCCTTCGAATGAAAATCCATTGTTTAGCTTAACAGATAGGGACACCAATACATATGTCTAATCTACTTATTCTCCTAACAGATGTATATGTCATGTTGTTTAGTGTTACTTTAGTAGCAGAACATCCCTGAATGTTGCATTATATTATAGAATATATTTTCAACATAGCAGACATGCACCTTTCCTATTAACTCTGACAATGTAATGGTACTTATTAAGCTGTTGTGCACAAGAAGGCATATTTATCCTTGTAAATCAGAGAAGACATCACATTATGTGCTAATGCAGCAAAACTTAATGTGGACAAGGAGTGACAAAAAGATGGTGCAATGCTGTATACATTGAAGTCAAAAGTGATATTCCCATTTGACCTCAGTGGATGTAGACATGTTGTGGGTGGTGATGATCAGAATGCATCAAAACACTGAGGTGCCTTTCCAAGTGAGGGTGGCTTAGGAGACAACATCCTGCATGTTCTGTATTTTGCACTGCCATTTCTGGAATCATCACCTCTGGAAGGCAGTACTTTTGGTTATGCAGGAGAGCTAAGGACATTCATTTTCAAGGCTGCAAGTTCATTTATTCGGGTACTGCCTTTTGTAAGTAGTTCCCTAAGAGCTTTGTGTGGATTAACATGTAAGATGTCATAGAACTCATAATATCTCCATCCATGACCTGTAGCCTCAGCTTTTTTTCTTCAATCAAAAATAGTCAGGTGAAAAGGAAGATGTGCAACACATCAGAATAGAGAAGCTCACGAGGCAAGCAGCCAGGACATTAGTACTTATAAAGATGTAGATGTGAGGAGTGTACAGTCAAATGTTCAGGACTTTTAGTTTGGTAGACACGGCTCTAACATTTTGCTGTTTTATTGTAACACTGGATTAATGTATAGGCATGTACAGGATTATTCACTTACATAATTACAACAGTGTGCATGAAATTAGGAGAGAGGCACTGTGGACACTGCATGAGGAGTCGGGAGATGTGGATTCTGTTCCCAACTCTGCCATTGACTTGCTGTGTGGCCTTCCCCTTTTTGTGCCTCTGTTTCCCATGTCCCTTTAGATGGTAAGGTTTTGTGGACAGAGACTGTCTCTCCTTACATGTTTATGCAGTGGTTAGTACAATTGAGTTCCAATAATTAATGTTTGGCAAAATTATAAGCAACTGAAACTAGGATTTTATAGCAGATAGTCTCAGGGTAGGTCTACACTTACCGCCGGACCCGGAGGTAAGCAATCGATCTTCTGGGATCGATCCCGGAAGTGCTCGCCGTCGACGCCGGTATTCCAGCTCGGCGAGAGGAGTACGCGGCATCGATGGGGGACCTGCCGCGTCTGGACCCGCGGTAAGTTTGAACTAAGGTATTTCAAATTCAGCTACGTTATTAACGTAGCTGAATTTGCGTACCTTAGTTCGAAATAGGGGGTTAGTGTGGACCAGGCCTCAGACAACCTTAACTGAAAGAGTCACTACTTGCACCGCCTATAATGAGAAAGAAGGAAGGTTTGGATTCATGTTCACTGCTATGCTTAATATTTGCAAAAATCTTTATTTGTTTTTACTCTTTCAGGAATCTGTAATTTACGTGTTTGTAGTTTTATCCAAATGTCTGCACTCAGCTATGACGACTATAAATCATGGGAAAAAATAAGACTCTAAAATTGGGCCTATTGGTAGTGAAATTGACTGGATTTCTGAATAATATCTGTTTTAGTGTTCAGGAATGCTTGCTTTTATCAACTTTTCTGATAGAGGGCTAACAAATCCCTAGATTCATATGGAAGCATTACAACTGCACCTTAATATTAAATCTCCACTGGTGTCCGAAAAGCACATTAGTCATTTCCATGAGTCAGGAATTGAAGAAGACCCATCAAAAAGATCTTTATTCTCATAGACAGGTCTGTTTCCTTTCCCTTATTTTAAAATCTATTCCTGTTTCCAAATCTTCCCAGACAGACTGGCATTAGTTACTGTGAGAAAGCAAAAAGGTATGATGACTTAATTTTATTTTTCAATATATTTAACTCTTACTCCCAACAAGGGTTTCATATTGGTAAAGGAAGTCTTAAGTGTTTTGAATAGAGATGATAATTTCTAATAATAACCACAAGAGTGATGGTCTCAGCTGGGGTTTTAATAGAGGCCAATGCAGTTACAAGAGAGGAGACAAATTAAGGTGGGGGATGAAGTAAATCTATATGTTTATAGGATGACATTAAGGGAAATGGTGAATTCTGTAATATCAGTTCAACATCCAGCAATTGGCAACCCAGGTTAAGGTTATATCATCTTAGTGTCTGATCCCTTGGCCCTTTTGTAAGCAAAGAATGGGACTATGGACTATTGCACAAGAGATTCTTTGGATGCGAAGAGTTTAGGTGTGGAGATTCCAGGATGCAGTGGGAAGAGAAGGCTTTAAATGAGTCAGGCATCCACAGTGATGGAAAGGAGTGTGGTTGTATGGGTTATTGTCAAACCTATCCTGGGCTCAGTGATGACTAAGAGGCTCCACACTTCATTGGGGGAAATGGATAGCACTAGGAGACATTTTGCCTGGTGGAGGCAGATCAGGGATCACCTGGGAGGTGTAGAAGTAGTTTACCAGCTGCTACAACCTTTATTCCACCCCATGCCAACCAGCTCTGCAGACATGTGGATGGGGTGGTGAAGCCATGGACTTGCCTCCTTCCCATGTCTCCTAGGGGAGGGTGTAGAGAGAGGTACTTGCACTCCTATGAGCAAAGGAACTCTAATTGTTCCTTTTTTATTCTACTTTTACTCATGTAACTCTTTTTACATGCTGCTTCTTTGCTTTCCCTCCTGTGTAAAGGCTGAGTACAGTATGGTTTGGGATGATAAAATCACTTGGGCAAGATCCATGTCTTCTGTGTTTGTGCTTAACAAATAATAAATGAAAGTAATTCACATGCACACTGATGAGGCTAGTTTCGGCCTCATTTAATGCCTCCTAATAATATTTTCAGAATGCAGATGCACACTACGTTGGTATTTAAAAATAGGCGAGTGCAACATTGTGTCCTGGCCTGAAGTAGAAGCCAAAACTATTATTGTTTTTTTTATTATTTATTCATAGTACCCACAGTGTGCTAGGTACCCACAGAATATGTACCAACAAACATGATTTGTACCCTGTAAAGCTCCCAGTCTAATGGAAACTGAGTTGCTCCTGCATTGACCACCCAAACTGAAGTGCACTTTGTTGTTTGAAAGAGCTGTGGAAGGGAATAAGTAAGGAACTAAAAGAATTAAAACCTCAGCTTTGTTACTCAAAAAAAAAAAAAACCAAAAAAACAAAAAACCAAACAGTCTTCAGATCATCTTGTCCCAATTACAGATAATATTGCCTGGAGATGTATATAAAGAGCAAAGAGGAAAGTCCCAGCGCTCTTGCAAAGACTAATATAAGTCATTGCTT
This sequence comes from Chrysemys picta bellii, assembly GCF_011386835.1. Lineage (NCBI taxonomy): Eukaryota > Metazoa > Chordata > Testudines > Emydidae > Chrysemys > Chrysemys picta. Next base: position 41,758,101 of record NC_088799.1, on the reverse strand, counting down.
TTGGTGCAGAACACTGCTGTGTATTACAGCAATACTTCAAACACCTCCCTTTTGTTTTCATTTATTTATTTGAGATTAATGTCCTTCTAAATGAAAAGTTAGGGACTGTGAATAGCAGAAGATAAAATCCTCTGTTAAGTTTCTAAACTTGGTCTGGTTTGCATTTTTGGTTTGAATTTTTTGCTGAGCAGTGGGTGCTGACACATGACATAGCAAGCACATGGTGGACACTTAGTCCTTAAGTAATCTGGGATAAAATTCTCCCCTGCACATGTAGCCTGAGACCTGAGCACCACTTAAATCCTGTGTTGAGGGCTTTGCATAGGCTTTGTTCTGGCCCCCTGAGCAATGATGAATTTCACCTGTAGAGAACTGCTCATCTTATAAAACCTGAAAATATTTTGGCCTTTACCTTCACAAACAAATGCAACATATGATTTATATATAAAGATATCATATATGACATCTGTATTTATCCCAGTTTATATGATGGCATTATGGCAATACATCACTTCAATTTGGCTGCTTCATTTTTCCTTTTTAATTGCTGAAAAATGGGTGAATAAGCTCCTCCCTCCCCGACCTGGCACTTCACCCATGTGGGTGAAGAGACAGCTGCCAGGAGATGCTGGCAGTGACTGTAGGTGGTAGGGACTGGCCATGTGTGCCTTCTGCCTTCCTCCTACAGGAGACCCCACTGACACCTGCCCCTCTTTCTGCCCCCACAACAGAGGGTGGGTGGAGAAAGCTAGATTTTATTTTTAATTTTCAAACACTGAAGAACAGCGTATTTTAATTTTTGAGAGGTTTATTGAGGAATGATAGGCTGGAATGAGACCATTTAAATGTTCCTTCCATTCAATAGGCAAGGATTCTCCTTTGACTGGGGAATGGACTCTGGGTACAATTTTTAAAAACATCTAAATGAGCTAGGAGCCTAAGGTCTTTTACAAAGTGACTTGGGACCAGATTTCTAACTGTATGAGGCATCTGCCTGTATCTTTAGGTGCCTAAATATATTTGTAAAACTTGCCCTGGGCTCCTACATCACTTCGGTGCTTTTGAAAATTTTACTCTAGGCCTTTTGATCTCTCTTTTTCTGAAAGACACCCAATAATGTGCTTAACTCTTGCATCCATCCAGAAGCCACTTCTTCATTTGGCAACTTTGATGCTGCTGCCATATCCTGAATAGAGCTTCTGCCAATTTAAGTGCAGAAAAACAAAACAATCCTGCTAATTGTCTTCTAAAGGACTGTGGTGTTTGTATCATGAACAAAAGTTCATAAAGACTCAAGGTGAAACCTTTCATTACAATTGGAAGCTGTAAAGTCCTCAACACTTCATTATCTGGGCAGTGCCACCTGTACACTGTGTATTTGTCCTGAATACAAAAGAATTGGAATAATGACAACTATTCCTGCTTCCCAAGAATATTTCTAATTAGATTAGTTCAGCAATGGGCAACAGGAAAAGAGCTGTGTCAATTATTTTACATAGCAGTGAGTGATTTGGGATTTCCTCTAGTAATCATGTTAAATTTGTAACATCTATATTTTATTACAAAGAAAATTGACTTGTGGATTATGTTAACTAAAATAAAAGAGCAGCAAGTAAAATGAGTGAATTACTAATGTGTATTCATGACAACCCTGCAGGATGAAAGTCTGATATTGTCACATGAATAAGATAATGTGAAATTGGAATCCGAGTGCAGCTTTTTCATCATAGCCCAGCATAGAGTGACTCTTTAATTATCAACACTTTCTGCATAGCAGATTTAGAGAGCCCAAAATAGCACAAACTTAAAACTAGTTTTTGTTAAATAAACTCTATGCTACTTTTATCTTTCTGTGGGTCAGATCTTTTAGTAAGGGAGACTGTGATTTCATAAAAAATACTGTAGTGTGTTACTCTCCCTGTGTCTCTCTATCTGTCCCACTCTTTATTTTCTGCTCTCGATTACATTTCTTGGAGAGTACAGTCCTTGTGGGGCCACTCAGTATCTGAATGGGTACCCAGGAGAGTTCTTGGTATGGGCAAGACCATAGGTTTCACTTTCTATAGACCATTGGAGACTACCATAAATATAACATTTAGACTTATAGGAGAATTTTTGCTAGAAATGAACATAAATATAGAGACTTGCTGTTTGGTTTCATTTCTGTTTTATTGTCTAAAAGCCTTATCCATCTTCCACTGAAGTCAATGGCAAGATTTCTGATGGGTTCAGTGGGAGCTGGATCAGGCTCCACAGAAGGAAAATGGACCAAACTTTGCTGTAAATTTAAAGAAAGAAGCAACAGTAATAAAAATCTGAGAGACAGAATCCTTCTATCAGTCTGCTTCTCAGTGCAAAATTATTTAGTGTTCTACATGGTGCAGTTATAAAACAGCAGCCTCAAACCCCACATCAAATAGTGACCCTTCCCCATATCCTATGGGTTAGAGTATGAACCCCTTGCTTGGTAAGCAGTTACACACCCAAGCAGTTCTGCTTACTCCAGTGGGACTTACTCATGTGAATAATGTCTCACTAGTGGGACTAAGGGGTTCACAATCTCACCCTGTGTGCAAGGAATCTGGAACCCTATGAGGAGAAAAACATGTCAGGAAACTCCATGTAGAGTTTCTGAGTGGGGATGGACTTGAATTTTGAAAAAGCAGGATGTTTGGCCCCAAGAAATCGTGGACCACTGAGATCTACGTGGGCTGGAGCCACCCACACGGATGCTATACACTCCATTCTGGGTCATGGATACTTTTTTTTAAGGCCAGAAGGGACCACTGTTATCATCAAGTCTGCTCTCCTGTATAGCATAGGCCATAGAATTTCACCCAGTGATTTCTGCATCTAGCTAATAACTTGTCGTTGAACTAAAGCACATCTTTATGAAACATAGCCAGTCTTGATTTAAAGACTTTAAGTGATGAGAAATTTGTCATTTCCCTTGGTAATCTGTTCTACTCACTCAATTAAACTCATTTTAAAAATTGTCTTATTTCAAATTCAAATATTTCTAGCTTAAGTTTCCAGCTTTTGGAAATTATTATTGGTTAAAGAGCTTTAGATATCTTCTCCCTGTATAAGTGCTTTCAGACCTACCACTTAGCCTTCTGCTTGATTAAATAACTAAACTCAGCTCCTTAAGTCTCTCATTGTAAGACATATTTTTCAGATCTCTAATAATTCTTGTAGTTCTTCTCCGAACCCTTCCAATTTTCAACATCCTTTTTTATAATGTGAACACCAGAACAGGACATGGTATTCCAGGGGTGGTCTCACTAATGCCATACACAGAGGTAATGTTGCCTTCCCTCCTATTTGACTTTCATATGTTTATACAGCTACAGATCATGTTAGCCCTTTCGGCCACAGCATCACACTAGGAGCTCATGTTTAGATGTTTACAGTATTCCTGGTACTTCTTGTAAGCCAGTCCCCTATTCTTTTTTCCTAGATGTATGACCTTGTATATTATATGGGCCAAATTGTGCTCTAACAGGGTACATCCATGGTAATTACCCACTGATTCAAGGACAATGGTTGGCAGGGGAGACATGGTCTCCTGTTTTTCCTGCCAGCCATTCTTCTGGGTCCCATGGGAATTTGATGACTTACTGTGATCTTGCATTAATCTTTTAGTGCCTTAAGAATCACCTGTACAATGGGGCTAATGATACCTAGGGTTGTTCTGAGACTTAATCTTTACAAAATGCTTTGAGATCTTCCAATGAAAGATGCTATAGAAGAGCAAAGAATTATTGAACAGTGAGATCCCCTGATAACCTCCTTTCATCAATTTTCAGTGGAGGGAAAATTGGTAAGGTTTTCTTCATAAAATTTTCCCCGCTTCAGCTCATAGGAATGGGGTGGGGATGTGTCACATGAGACACTGTACCATTCACATCAAAATTCTGTGGCTGGGCCCTTGGAGTACAGTTCCACCAGGCCTGTCACGGGCTTCCACATAAAGGAGGATCGAGAGGAATGCTGGGGCTGTGTTAACGTGTGTAACCTCTGCTGGACACAGTGGGGATGATGTGTATCTTCTCTGAGCCCCACTCTCACTTATTATCATCCCTCTGCGTACCCCGCCTTCCACACCAAGCCTGGACTAGCAGAGAGACCTCCACAAGGTACAAGTGGGAATAGCACCCTGGAAGCATCGGAGCCTCCTCTTCCATATAGGATCCGGGGGAGATCTGTATATGAGGCTTCATGTATCTGGGAAAACAATTTGTCCCTAAATTAATTCTCTGCAGAGGTTGTGGGGAGGAAGGAAAGAGAAAAAAATGGTGGTAACTGCTATGCCATACATTTCCCTTTTCATGTAATAAAATCACTCCTATTCTGACATCTCTGCCTTGCAACAATTATTAGGAGAAACAGAAAACCAGATAAAAAGAAACATCTACATGATCACCTTATCACCATGACATTTAAAAAATAATAATTATCCTTCCCCCGCACCTACCCCTTCTAGTTTTCTTCTCATGCTCTTTTTTTAAGAGACATTTTTTTTTAAATGGGAAGCCACCTTGGATGCCACATCAAAGAGGGTACCCAGCAGGAGCTGGCTTCAGAAAGAAACTAGCATCCCAGTCAGTCAGTTCTGCATCCTTAGGCATAGTGTGTGTAAAGGTAGAAAGAGACTAGAAGCTCAGACAATTCTGAATCCCTCCTCTGAGCATCACTGCAACTGAAACTGCAGAGGGCAATATTAAAAGAAGGAAAATCACACAACCAAGCACTCCATCCTGGATGCTGCTGAGCACCTTCTCTGAAGCCCAGTGCTGCAAGGCACTGATTACCTCCTGGGAGGTGCTGAGTCCCCTCCTCCCCACCCAGGTCTTTGGAGGCATATAGGATGCATAACTTGGCACTTTGCATGGTTGGCTCTGGAGGAAATGTGGGCTGATTTTAGGACTCTTAGCTCTTCATGAAGTGCTCCGTACCTTGTTGGCTTGTGCCCAAAATGAGCAAACAAAAGACAGAAAAAGGGAGAGGATGGGGCAATAAATTCAGAGAATGGAAGGAAACTGGGTAGGAAAAAGGAAAGACAAAGAGAAGACAACAAAAGAAAAGAGAGGAAGGAGGCACAGAAACAAAGAGAAGGAAGAGAGAGACAAAATCTAGAAAAATCAAGGACCAGAGAAAGATACTCCTTGCACCAGAGCAAGCTGATGTCACTTTTTGCACTAACTGTACTGCCAGTGGAGAAGATTCAAGGGGGTGGTTGGGAAGGACTAATAGCAGTGGAACTCCAAACTTCGTCTGCCCTTGGCTGGCACTCTGAGCTTTGTTTTCATCTGGTTTTACCTTAAAAGACATTCTTTGCAGTCTCCACCTGCCAAAGTGACTTATTTGTCCTATGGCCAATTTCTAGCCTTTCTCTCCCCACTTCCCCAGCCCAGCTACCTAATATTATAATTAATTCCTAGCAGAGTTTGAAATCTTATCTTTTGGTCCACTAACTGGCATTAAAAGTAGTCTTTTATTGAAGAAATAAAATATGGGCCAATTTTTCTGCTGCTTTCAGTGCGTACAGCTCCATTGAATTCAATGGTGTTTCATCTGTCTGCAGGCATAAACAATGTGGCACCACAAACTGATCTGTAACCATCACCACTCTAAATTTCCCCAGTTCAACTTTTCCTCTTCACTCTCCCTCCCCCCCCATTTACCTTTTTTCTATTTTTCTATGAACTAAGGGTCAAATTTTGGTCTTATTTACACTGGTGAAGTCAGGAGTAACTCCACTGAATCAATTGAGTTACTCCCTGGTTAAGAACATAAGCATGGCCATACTGGCTCAGACCATGGTCCATCTAGCCCAGTAGGCTTTCTCTGACAGTGGCCAGTACCAGGGCTTCAGGGGGAGTGTATGGAACAGGGTAGTTGGAATGATCCACTCTTACCTTCCTCTCCTGGCTTCTGGTTGCACTAATGTTACAATCAGAATCTGGCCTAAAGAAATCCTCACATCTGTAAGATTTAGCTTGATTTACCTCTCACAGCAGAGTAAAGTAGCAGTAACTTCACTGACTCTGCTGGGTGGTGATAAGGTGTGTGTAACTCCCAGATCCTAGATCCAAGCAGAGGATGATTCAGTGCCTGGCATAGGTCAATACAGCCCTGGGATTTCTCTGTAGTATGCATGACTGACTGTAACCTCAAAAGGGATGTCTGCCATCTACAGCTTGCTGGAGCACCAAGCACTCCGGACTGACCCTTTCCCTACCCCCGAGAATACCCCTAGCACATGTTGGTGTAAGAATTGGTAATCCTAGTTCTACACCAGCAGGAAAATTTCTCATGCAAGGGGAATTCCCAGATGGGGAGATCTGGCTGCTTATAGGTCCCTTTGCATCATGGGATTGATGTGGGGCTCAGGATGGAGCTCAATGGATTTACACTTGTGTAAAAATGATGCAAATGAAGAGAGGCCCATTGATTCCAATATGACATTCCATTTTCAGCACGTTGTTACTATACTTTTTTATTATTTAGCAGCCTACATGCTGGTACATCGACTGTTTTGCCTCAAAAGATTGAAATAGCACATATAAGTTTACCTATATTTTCTTTCTGTCTTACTTTCTGTATTCCCATTATGTAGTGTGAAATAATTAACTTATTCTGTATACAGTAATTAGCCTTCCAAACATTGATATTCAGTGACTGATCATTGGTGAATTGCATTTTTTAAAAGAAAATATAATTTTACAAATCACAATATAAGCTTCCGTACAAGGAAAAAGAGGATTCCAAACAACTGTTGAAAGGAAAACAGAGAGATACTGTTTTGTTCTAGTTGTAACAGAAGTAGCAGCCATGCAGTAATCTAGGTGAACTTGATTTCTTCAAACCCAGAGGAGCTCACAGCTAAGTTAGAACTCGATGAGGCTCCAAACCTAATATATGCAGCCAGGGCAAGAAATAATTAATAATACTGTCTCTTGTTATATGAAAGCATCCAACCAAGAAATGCAGTGATGGGAGAAGACAATTATTATTACTGAAATATCTACGTAGCTTCCTTAGTGAGTTTCATTTTTTGATAGCACAGAGCATATATTGGGCCATACTTTACATCAACAAATTTTATGAGGAATGGGCAAATAGCATTTGTTGTGATAAATTATACATGTTGTAGAATTAACTAGATATAATATGATTAATATAATACGTGTTCACACATGCATATACTATATATATTTATAATAGAGTGTGTGTGTGTACATGCAACTATGTACTCAAGCATTTTTATTTATTCATTGGAAATAAATAAGCAGAAACACATTAGAGACAGAATTACACACAAGTGGAATCTTGAGTTATACCTCTTTCTTGTGGTACATATTTCTTCAAGAGTGATTCCCTGAAAGCTGTCATGTAAGTATTAAGTAAACCAATCAATTGTTTTATTGCTTGAACCATTCAAAGCTAGCTTTCCATCTGTCAGCTGTTCTTACCTCTGTTGAGATCTCCCCAATCACTTTTTTTAAACTCAAAATGTGCTTGGTTTCATTAGATAAGATTTGTATAGATATTTCTTTGGAGTTACCTTATAAATTTTAGATCTGCAGCAAACTAGACAGTAATATTATTTCCAAACAAAAAATAATTTATTAAAAGAGAGCTAAGAGGAGAAGTGAATTTTAATGGAGTCTAGCTAATCCCATGTGCCACACTCCCTTTTTGACACCCTCTTTACAAAAATACAGTACCTTTTGCAAAGAGCCAAATGTTTAAAGGCTTGAAAATGAACAATTAAGAGATCCAGAAAGTTTACTCTGTCATGTAATCCTTCCTTCTACACTTTAAAACCCCAGACATGCCCTTGCCTTAGGCATCATCTCTAGAAAAAAAATTTGCAAGATTTACTAGATGGATTCAGAGATTACATTTATTTTTCTCTTATCATATACATGCAAAATAATTGTGTGTTTATTCATGGTCATAGCTGTAACTGGTACAGTCCAATCTTTGTCTGGTTTGGGTAATTGTCTCTGTGCTAGAGCTGTCCCTTGCAGAGTGGTTTGGTGGTCTTGTCCCCTCGCTGTGTCAAGTATTATCGCATCCATTCCATACAAAATACACCCCTAATACTTACCTGCGTGTGTAAGCTTAAAGTTCACATTCTGTGAGCTTTTATGCGAGCAAAACTCAGTCACTCGAATGTTCACATAAGTTAAAAATGCAAGGGGCACACACTAAGCCCAAGTGAAATGACTTTTCAATTCAAAGGAAGAATGGTGGGAATATTTTTGAGGTAGGTGTCCTGCTCTCCCCATTATGCCTCCGTGAGACATAAACAGAGCAACATCTGGACAAGTTACACTGTTGCTAATTCATTTTGTTTTGTGTATTCACTATTCTAGATTAATGCAGGGGGAGGGATTTGTACTGTATGTCTGTAAGAACACTTGTTGAAGAGATGAAGCCATACAGAGGGGCTAAAAGCTCTTGTGTTTATTATCCAGGAATAAAAGATTTCCCTATGTATAAAACAGGGAGAGTGTGATGGGGTGTATCAACCCTGCGCTGGGCAAACAGAGTCTGACAGCTCATTGTGATCCGAAATGACCATACCCCTTCGCCCCGCTGTGCATGCTCCACGGGGAGTGAACAGAAGAAAGGAGGCAGCTCAGCTCCGTTGGGGCTGGCTGAGGAAAATGAAGGATGTGTGCTGCAGGCTACTCCAGAAGAACTGTCGACCCTCCAGTCTGCTGAGGCTGTGGACCCTGACTACACTGCAGAAGACCAGCTGACCACAGAGACTGATGGGGACACAAAGCCACTGCCAGCCAAGGAGATGCCTGAGATAGGCTTTATGGTAGGAAGTGACCCAGGGAATGTATTAGGAGCCGATAGGGAGTTTATCGGCTTCATAGGGCCATGGGTCTGAACCTGTTGGAGTAGCTTGGGCCTGGGTTCCCCTAGCCCTGCCCCGCACTTGCCACTGGGTATGACTGCTGGGGATTTTTGATATAGACTGCTTGTTTGCCCTGCCTCACGCAGGGCAGTCAGTGCGCCCAAATGGCTATTGTTTGCCCCAGCCAGGAGGCTGAGGGGCTATAGATTGCCTGTTTGCTCTGCCCTGCCCAGGGGTCCAGAGTTCCTGACTGTGATTGCTTGAATCAGCAGGTAATCTTGACAACTGTGTGATGGGGTGTATCAACCCCGCGATGGGCAAAAGGGAGTGACCCCCACTGGCCATGCCAAGCTCCGTGACAGAGTTACCATATCTTGAGCAGTACAGGGGCTTGGTCTGGGAATTATATGCAAGACACTGTGTTGCTTCTACCAGTAAATTGCACAAACTAGCTCTGTACCGTGTAGCAGATAACTCACCAAAAACCCTATACAAACAGAATTACTACTTCTGCTTCATTAATCTTAAATATCAGTATATTTCTGTGAGAAGGGAAGCAGTTTAGGGGGATCCATCGGCTGATGGAATCTGTTCTATAGGCCCCATATAGGTTATTGTATAGTTTTTTAACTACAATGAAAAAAGCAAGACTATGGGCCACATGGTGACTTTTCAGTCACTGGCCATGCTAGTAGCAGAACTGCACAGCTTCAGTGGGACCTCCGATGGGCACAATGCCTCCTATAGCACAGGAAGAGCATGATTGCTGCAACACACTTTGAATGGATATGGCATATGTGCGCTCTCATGTGGGTCCCATGCAGTGAAGAAAGCAAGGCAATACCTTGCCTACTCCCTGTTCCTTCCATTCTTCTTGGGTTGCAAGTATTGTGCTTGTGCCCAGTTCCTAGGTAAGGAAGACTAATTGTACCCTTTCCCCTTTTGCACATGATGGGCAAAATCTAGCCAGTAGAGATGGCTGCATTTCTGATACCCAGTATCTTCAGATTATTCCTTAAACAAGTAGAATATTTAGATGGTGAAATTATGTATAAACCCAGATTCACAATTAGTTCCAAAAGTCAGGTAATTACAGACTTGGAAAATACTGCTGACACAGCATCCTAGAGATGTACCGTACGGCATAGAGTAAAAGCTTTGATGAACTAGCACAGAAATTGAATTGGTTTATCAGCTTGGGAATGACAAAATGGATAAAGATTCAGGAGCCAAAAGAGAGAGGGAAAAACAAGAAACTAAACGAGGAAATGGCAGAGGTCAAGAGCAGGGGCAGTGAGTTGTATGGGCCTGTGGTGCCCGGGCTCCAGCAAATTCGGGGCCCGGGGTGGGGGGGGGGCCCGGCTCTACCAATGTTCGGGGCCGGGACTCTCTCCCGGCCCTGCCTGCCACCTCCACACGCCTCCCTAGAGCATCCCCCAGCCCTGCCTGCTGCCCCTGCACGCCTCCCCGAGCATCCTTGCCTGCCGTTGGCAGCGGTTGGCTGCCCCATGCAGCTCCACGCTGCACTCCCTTGCCGGCTGCTGCCGGCTACTAGGGCGCGATGCCGGGAGCAGGCTGAGGTGGCTGCTGTGCCTGCAGAGGGGAGTTGGGGGCTTATCCTGGCTGGACCTCCTGAGCAGCAGCCTGGGGCAGTTTGGGTGAGTGTTGTGCTGGCAGGGAGAGGGCTGGGGGGAGTCCTCCTCTCTGGTCCCAGCCCCAAGGCAGCCTGCCTGCTGCACCCCAACCTCCTCATCCCCGGCCCAGCCTCACATCCCCTCCCGCACCCCAACCCTCTGTTCCAGCCCAGAGCCTGCACCCAGCACCCAACCCCCCTCCCAGAGCCCACACCCAAACCCCTCCCACACCCAGCACCCCAAACCTCCTCCCGCCCCCCTCCTACACCCCAACCCCCTGTCCCAGCCCAGAGCCTGCACCCAGCACCCCAAACCCCCTCCTGCACCCGAGCCCCGACCCAGCCCAGAGCCCACACCCAGCACCCAAACTCCCTCCCAGAGCCCACACCCCTCCTGCACCCAAACTCCTTCCCAGAGCCTTAGGCAGGTGTGTGTGTGTGTGGGGGGGGAGGAACTTGGACCTATCCTGGGCACCACCAAAAATTATACAAACCTGCCGCCCCGGTCAAGAGATTTGCAGATTTTCTGCATTTCACTTAGATCAAAGGGAGTTTTGCATAAGAGAGATCTGGCTTTGAGGAGGTACATTTATACAATAAGGTAGAAAAGAAAAGACCAAGATGTAACGCTGAATGTGGCCAAGTCTTAAAACAGCATTTCATCTTTTTATGCCAAAGGAGTTGTGTTTCTTTTGTTCAACTGAGCTCTAATGCCAGTAGCTCTTTTGTGATGATAACCCTGGGCACAAGTCAACAGGAAAACTACTTGAAAATGCTCAGATTCTCATGCAAAATGATCAATTATAGACTCATGGTTATTCTCACTAGACCATAATAATTAGAGTTTTATAGGGAACCTAACACTAAAGAGATCTGGGCTGATCTCAGAATGATGAGGAGTTACTGCTAAAAGCACATGCAAATATCAGCCTTCATGAAATGTTTGCACTTGTCCGTGGCATTGTTGGAAGGCTCAATTTCACAAAGCATTACAGCATGTGTAATAATTAAACTCAGAGGTGGCTGAGCATAGGAAGAAGTGGAATGAAGTGGTAGGGGCATAGTACTAAGAAGATGAAAGCAAAGACAGATATGTATAATAGGTTTTGTGTTTATATAAAATATGGTATGTATAATTAAATATTGATTATTTAAGGTTTCTGAGAGGAAACTATTACCCAGGTTGTTTTTGCTGAGAGAATTACATCAACATTTTAGATTTTGCTTTCCTATGACACCTTATAATAACAGGAACAAAAGAAAAGTTAAATAGTGCAATCCCCCAGAAAAGACCTGTTCCAATTAAAATTCTGCTTTTGTCATCCAGCAGTTAATATAACTGGGAACTTCAAATTTAATCCTAGATTGTGAGCTAATTCACTGTCCTGATCAAATACATTTTTTGCCATAATGGTTTTATTCAATCTGAAGAAAAATTTACTATGGGGCTGTGAGGAGGGCCTGATTCAAAATTCAGTGAAGTCCAGGAAAAGACCCACTCATTGACCTAAGTGGGATTTGCTTTGGGTCTTTTAGTGTGCTAACCTTTCACATTTAGAGTCCTGGGCTGAAATCCCAACCCTTCTGAAGTCCGTGGCAAAATTCCCATTGACTTCAGTGAGGCCAGGATCTCACTTCTGGACTCCAATCAGTTTTGGGTTGCATATGAAACAAAGGAAATTTCAATCCAATCCCCTGTTTTCTACATAACCAAACCTTCTCACTGACCACCTTTTTGCATGTTTCAACTAACAGTCAGGATATGGTCCAGTGCTTAGGTTGCTAACCTGAAGGTACATCTACACTGCACACTCCTTTTGGAGGCATGTGGCGTACATACACTACATGTCCCCCCCCTCCTCCCAAGCACGGGTCTAAATAGCAGTGTAGATGGTGAGGCAATGCTTAGGTGAGTAAAGACAGTCCTGAACCTTGTGAGTATGTACCTGGGAATGTGCCCTGCAGGCAGGGCCGGCTCAGGGTTTTTGCCGCCCCAAGCGGAGGGGGGAAAAAAAAAAGCCGCGATCGGCAGCAGCTCCACCGCGCCACTTTCTTCTTCGGCAGCAATTCGGCGGCAGGTCCTTCCCTCTGAGAGGGACCGAGGGACGCGCTGCTGAATTGCCGCCGAAGAGCCCGACGTGCTGCCCCTTCCCCTTGGCCGCCCCAAGTACCTGCTTGCTGGGCTGGTGCCTGGAGCCGGCCCTGCCTACAGCGCTCTCTACTTGCCCAAGCAGTGACTTTGCCATCTATGCTGCTATATTTAGCAGTGGAGTGTTCTGCTGCAGGAGTCTTTCTGTGCAGCAGAAAAGCTACAACAGCAGGGAGCTGCTGGATCA